>NC_072401.2:150387500-151072500 GCF_028858775.2 Pan troglodytes
CTATTGATTGTATAAATTGTTTAAACAACCATAACTACTGTTTGACAGATTAAAACTGAGCACTGAACATACGTATACTCAATAACCCAACAATATCACAACTAGGTATAAACACCATTTGTAGATGTGTAACAAATGCAATGTAACGGTGTTTATAACAGTACTATTGATAATAACCCTAAACTGAAAACAATCAAATATAATTCACTAGTAAACAGAATAAATTTTAGTATATTCAAACAAGAGAATATTATAGAGCAATAAGAATGAACAAACTATTATTACATGGAAAAACTAAATGACATCCATAGAGACAATATTAAATAAAAGAAACCAGGTAAGAAAGAGTATATGCTGCATAATATTGTTTATATAAAGTTTAAACATAGGCAAAACTAACCTATGGAAGTGGGATAATGGTACCTTTGAGGGAAATAGTGACTGGGAGGAAGTATGAAGACAACCGCTGTACTGATGATATTCTTTTTCTTGATAACTTTGTAAAAATTTATTAAGCTGTACACTTATGAATTATGCCCCTTTTGTATGTATGTCACGTTCTATTATGGCTTGAATGTCTCCCACAACATTCATGTGTTGGTAACTTAATTCCCAGTGCAACAGTGTTGAGAGGTGAGAGCTTTAACAGGTGATTCGGCCAGGTGCAGTGGCTCACGCCTGTAATCCCACACATTGGGAGGCCCTGAGGTGGGCAGATTACCTGAGGTAGGGAGTTTGAGACCAGCCTGACCAACATAGAGAAACCCCATCTCTACTAAAAATACAAAATTAGCCAGGCATGGTGGTGCATGCCTGTAGTCCCAGCTACTTGGGAGGCTGAGGCAGGAGAATCGCTTGAACCCAGGAGGTGGAGGTTGCAGTGAGCTGAGATTGCACATTGCATTCCAGCCAGGGCAACAAGAGTGAAATTCTGCCTGAAAAAAAAAAAAAAAAAAAAAGGTGATTCAATCATGAGGGCTCTTCCCTCATGAATGGTCTAATGTCATTATCATGGGAGTTGGATAATTATCATGAGAATGGGGGTGGTGGGATTATTATAAAAAACAAGTTTGGTGCCCTCTTGCTTTCTTGCCCTTCCTCCTTCTGTCATGGGATGATGCAGCAAGAAGGCTCTCACCAGATTTGAGGCCCCCAACCGTGGACTTCCTAGCCTTCAGAAGTATCAGAAGTAAATTTCTTTTTAAAAATGAGGTACTCAATCTGTGGAATTCTGTTATAGCAACATTAAATGGAGTAAGACAGATAATTGGTACTGAGAAGCAAGGCTGTGGCTGTAACAAATAACTGAAAATGTAGAAGCAGATTTGGAGGTGGGTAATAGGTAGAGGCTAGAGGAATTTTGAGGAGCAGGCTAGAAAAAGCCTAGATTGCCATAAATGGAGTGTTAAGAGTGATTCTGCTGAGGGCTCCGAAGAAGAGGAGAGCTGTAGGGAAAGTGTGAAACTTTGTAAAGATTGCATAAGTGGTTATAATCAGAATGTTGTTAAAAATATGAACAATAAAGACCACTCTAATGAAATCTCAGATGGCAAAGAGGGGTATCTTATTGGAAACTGGAGTAAAAGCGATCCTTGTTATGAAGTGGCAAAGAATGTTGGTGAATTGTGTCCATGTCTTAGGGCTTTATGGAAAGAGGAATTCAGGAGCAATGAACTAGAATGTCTGGCTGAAGAAATTTCTAAGCAAAATATTGAAGGAGTTACATGGCTTCTTTTAGCTGCATACAGTATGATGCAAGAGGAAAGAAAAGACTTAAAGATGGAATTTACAATTAAAAGAGACAAAGAATGGAAAGATTTTGAAAATTTTCAGGCTGGCCATGTGAAGAACAAAAAAGTGTGTTCAGGAAAGCAAACCACAGGTGTATCCAAGCAATCCTATGCTAAAATTAGTGCAGACAGAAGGGACCATCAAGACTTTGGGTGAATGACCCTGAAGGCATTTTGGAGATATTTGAGGCCTGACCCCAATCACATGCCTGAGCTCTAGGAGGGCAGAATGGTTTTGAGGGATGGGCCTGAAATGCCCTCCATAGGCTTGCTGCCCACAAACCTTGGGTTTCTGCTCTCTGTATTCTGGCACAGTGCTCCTTGGCTACCCCAGCAATGGCTCAAGGAGGCATGTGTGCATGTTGACCCACTGATCTGGAAGGTACAGGCCATAAATTTTGGCAGCAACCATGTGGTCCTAATTCTGCAGGTGCATGGAATACAAGAGTTGTGGGGCTTCCTCCATCTAGATTTCACATGGTGTTGCAGACAGCCTAGGGGCCCAGGAAGAGGCTTGTTTTAGAGATGAAGCCACCACAGAGAGCCCTTTCTAGGGCAATGCTGAGTGGAAATGTGGAGTTGAAGCCACCACAGGGAGCCTCCACTAAGACAATGCCTAGTGGAGCATTGGGAGTGAAACTATTCCCAAGACCCCAGAAGTGTAGTTACCAGCTTGTAGCATCAGCCTGGGAGAGTGGCAGGCACAAGACTCCAATCCATGAGAGCTGCTGAGTGGACTGAGTCCAGCAAAACCATGCCCCCACAGCAGTGTGCCCAGAATGTGGAACATAAAATCAAAGATTATTCTGAAACTTTAAGATTTAATGTTGTTTTCCCTTTGGGATTTTAGACTTATTTGGGACCAGTTACCCCTTTCTTCTTTTGAAATGGAAATGTCTGTCCTATACCTGTCCTGCCATTGTATTTTGGAAGCACATAACTTGTTAATTTCACAGGATCACAACAGGAGAAGAATTTGCCTCAGGATGAATTGCGCCTTGAGTCTCACCCGTATCTGATTTAGATGAGACTCTGGACTTTGAACTTCTGAGTTGATGCTGGAACAAGTTGACTTTGGGGACAGTTGGGCTGGAATACGTGTATTTTGCATTGTGATAAGTATATGAATTTTGGGAGCCCAGGGGTGGGATGCTATGGTTTGCATGTACCCCCAAAGTTCATGTGTTGGGAACTTAATCCACAATGCAACAGTGTAGAGAGTGGTACCTTTAAGAAGTAATCAAAATGGATTAACGTCATTATTATGGGTGTGGGTTATTTATCACAAGAGTGAACTTGTTATAAAAGTGAGTTCAACCACCTCTTGCTCTCTGTCTCTCTGTCTCTGTCTCCGTCTCTCTCTCTCTCTCTTGCCTTTCCACCTTCCACCATGGGATGATGCAGCAAGAAGTTCCTCACCAAATGTGGGTTCCTCCACCTTGGACATTCCAGCCTCCAGAACTTGAAGAAATAAATTTCTTTTCTTAATAAATTACACAGTCTGTGGCATTCTGTTATAGTAACACACAACAGAGTAAGACACACTCTAATAACAAATTCACTTAACAATGTGTCCAGGATATATTGTTAAATGTACTTATTTCCTAAACAAACAAAAAGATACTCCCAAATCCATACAACCAAAGAAACACATATATCAATTCCAGCACACAAATAAACATTTCTCCCCAGATGCAACAGAAGGTTTTTGTTGTTATTCATCACTCTTTTTTATCTCATTTTTTTATAATCAAAAGTTTTGACAAATGGCTCTGGAAGAATTACAATGTTGAGAAAAGATGAATATTAATGCAGAGGAAGGCAGTGTCTGGTCCTGCCCATTTCTTTTAAAGTTATCGGGTTGATCCAGTGCCATGTAAACAGTGTCTATCAAGCAGAACTTCCAATCGCCTCACATTAAAGTTTTAAATCTGAATGCTTGGTCAAATCTATCTTTTTTTTACCTTGTTTCCCAATTTCCCACAAATCAAAGTAGCTTCTGACCCCATGATTCTTCTACATTCAGGACTCTTCATGCCTCTTGTACATCTTACTTCTTTTCTTGACCATTATTCATACTCTCCTACTTATTCTGCTTAGGGTCACCCAGAGTAAACAGACGCCTGCCTCTCAGACTCCCACATCTTGGTGCACCTCCCCTCATCTGCCTCTAGATTGCTCCTGATTCTGAAAGAAGTTTCTGAACCAAGGATGCAGCATTTTGTTTTGCTTTTAATCTTTAAATTTCATTGTAACATTTAGACCTAAAGAAAACCTACAAAAATAGTAGAAAAAATTCTTGTATAATTCTCTTCTAGATTTTCTAAATTAATATTACCACATTTGCTTTATCATTCCTCTCACTCTCCTTCTCTCTCTCTTTCTGTATTCTTGTTATTTGTCTTAGTTTTGTTCTTAAAAGCCACTGCAAACACTGAATTAGCAAATACCAAGTCATTGTTCCTAAGGGAAATACAGGGTTAGGTTCCCATGAGTCTCTGGTCACAACATTTTCCACAACTGGATTCAACAAATACAAAATTTTGTTTTATGCGTATTTCTGTTTAAAGACACCTTATTTAAAATATATTGTTGATTAACAGTGAACTCATGACCGACAGCACCATAACTCATGCCTGAACAGAGACTTTCTAACACATATATTCTCTCCAGAAGGCACAGCCTTCCTCCTCTTGGGAACACTAGACAGCACTTCAGCAGTATGTCTGAGGGACATTTTAAACAGCAAAATCACCAATACAAAGCATAAGCATGTGAAAAATGTTACTCTAAATAGATTGTGAAAAGGACATTTGTTTACAATGTGAGAGGTGAAACAAGAAGGCAGGGGATAGCTTGTTTGACCTCAGCTGGATTTGTGCTTATTTGGCAACTCATATTTTCACCACTCTGTGCGTGTCCACAAATGACTCCAAAAGTGTCACATGTATTGATTTTGTGATTACAAATCAATTTTAGTGAGGTATTGAATTTGGAAATATGGAACCCGTGAATAATAAGGATTGACTACATGTATGTATATATGTATATAGGTATATGTATTTAAATATACACTCATACACATGAATACACATATAGCTATATGCACGCAAACATATTTCTGAATCATTTGAGAGTAAGTTGCAAACATGATACTCCTTTAGTTCTAAATAATTTAATATGTGTTTACCAAAAATAGGGATATTGTTTTCCATAACCACATTACAATGATCACAATCAAGAAATTAACTTTAATAAAATGCTATTATCACAGTTAAAGATTTTATTTACCAAATATTTTTGGTAATGATTTTAGTTCACCAAATATTTCACTAAGGGCTGTTATATTTCAGAATGTAATCAAGAATCACGTTTCATTTTGTTGTCATATCCCTTCAGTCTCCTTTAATCTGTAAGAATTCCTTAGCCTTTATTTATTTTTCATTAGTATTGCTTTTTTGGTTGTGTCCAAGATGAAGATGTATTATAAGGAGAAAATTATAAAAATCGTATATTTTTTATATTTATATAAATATAATTTATATCCCAGCACTTTGGGAGGCTGAGGCAGGTGGATCACAAGGTCAGGAGATCGAGACCATCCTGGCTAATATGGTGAAACCCCGTCTTTACTAAAAATAAAAAAAATTAGCCAGGTGTAGTGGCACACACCTGTAGTCCCAGCTACTCAACATGATTATAGGTCATTAGATCTTTAGACTTGTTCATTCTACACATCTTCTAGTTTGAATCCTCTAACCTATATCTCCCCATTTCCACCCCACATCTTCCGTGCCCCTAGTAACCATTGTTTTGTTCTTTGTTTCTGTATATTTAAATTTTTTTTTTAAGATTCCACATATGAGATCATGCAATATTTTTCTTTCTGCGTCTGGCTTATTTCATTTAGTAACTTCCCCCAGGCTCATCCATGTTGTGGCAAATGGCACGACCACATTGTTTTTCAGGAATGAATAATATTCCTTATTCATGTGTCGCTTGATGAACACATAGGTTGTTTCCACATCTTGGCTAGAATAATGTTGCAATGAATATGGGAGTGGTAGTTCCAATTTTAATTTCTTTAGAAACCTCCATAATCTTTCCCATAATGGCTGTATCAATCTACATTTCTGCCAACAGCACACAAGAGTTTCCCTTTCTTCATACCCTCAACCAGCATTTATCTTTTTTAATTTTCATTTTTTATAGTAGCCATCCTAATGATGTGATGTAGTTCTCATGATGGTTTTGATTTGCACTTCCCTGATGGCTAATGATGTAGAACACTTTTTCATATACCTGTTGGCCATTTTTATGTTTTCTCTGGAGAAAGATCTGTTGGGGTCCTTTGCCCATTTTTTAATAGGATTAAAAAATTTGTTTTTCTAGTATTATGCTGTCTCAGTTCTTTATAAATTTCTAATACTAACCCCTTATTTGATAATATGGTTTGCAAGTATTTTTTTTGATCTGTAGGATATTGTTTCATTTTGTTGATTGTATGCAGAAGCTTTTTAGTTTGATGTAATCCGATTTATTTATTTTTGTTTTGGGGGCCTGAGCTTTTGATGTGATATTCAAAAAAATTATTGCCAAAGCCATTGTTCAGGAACTTTTCCCCTATGTTTTTTTCTAAGAGTTTTTATCGTTTCTGGTCTTACATTTAGGTATTTTACCAATTTTGAGCTGAATTTTGTGTATGGCATAAAATGTAAGTCAAATTTCATTCTTTTGCACGTAGAAATCCAGTTTCCCCAGCATCATTTGTTAAAGTGACTATGCTTTCCCCAGTGTGTCCTCTTGGTGCCCGTGTTAAAAATTAGTTGATTGTATGTGGTTGGATTTATTTCTATGCTCTCTATTCTCTCGTGCCTTTGTGTCTGTTTTTTACACCAGTACCATACTGTTTTGATTACTATCACCTTGTAAAAGAGTTTTAAATCAGAAAGTATAATACTGCCAACTTTTGTTTCACAGAATTGTTTTGGCTATCCAGGGTCTTTTGTGGTTCCATATAAATTTTAGGATTATTTTTTCTATTTCTGTAAAGAATATCATTGGGTTTTGATAGGAATTGCATTAAATTTGTAAATTGCTTTGAGTAGTATGGACGCTTTAACAATATTAATTCTTCTAACCCATTGGCATGGAATATCTTTCCATTAATTTGTGTCCTCTGTAATTTATTTTGTCAATGTTTTATTGTTTTCAGTGTGCAGGTCTTTTACCTCCTTGGTTTAATTTATTACTAAGTATTCTAATTTTTTGATGCTATCATAGTCTAGTTTTCTTGATTTTTTTTTCAGTTAGGCTGTTATTTAGGCATGAAAAAATGCTACTGGACTGGGTGTGGTGGCTCAAGGCCTGTAATCCCATTACTCTGGGAGGCCCAGGTGGGCAGATCACTTAAGGCCAGGAGTTTGAGACCAGCCTGGCTAACATGACAAGACCCTGTATCTACTAAAAATACAAAAAATTATCTGGGCATGGTAGCAGGTGCCTGTGATCCCAGCTATTCAGGAAGCTGAGGCAGGAGAATCGTTTGAACCTGGGAAGTAGATGTTGCAGTGACTAGAGATCATGCCACTGCCCTCCAGCCTGGGTTACAGAGTCAGGCTCCATCTCAAAAAAAAAAAAAAAAAAAAAGCTACTTGTTTTTTAATGCTGATTTGCTTCCTGCAACTTTACTGAATTTATTTATTAGTTTTAATAGCTTTTTTTGTGGAATCTTTGTTTTTTTTAACAGAGAATCATGTTATCTGCAAGTAGATATAATTTTACTTCTTTAAATATACATCCTAGTATTATTAAGATGGCATCCAGTGAAACATCAAGTAATCTTGTAAACTACATAACTGCTATGCTGTCTTTACTTTTTTCACACCCTAGCTTCAAATACAAAAACATAGAAACAATACAAGAAAAACAGAATGTGCTTTATCAAAACAAAAACATAAAAACAATACAAGAAAAACAGAATATGCTTTAGCAAAACAAATCCAAAGAGAACGATGAAAGCTTTTCATCAGAAGGAGGGCTAGAGGTAATTTCATTATTATTTTACCATTAGTATTTCCCATGGGTATGCATTTACTTTTATTGTTAATCTTGACTTTTAAGATTTGTGAAAAGCACTATTTACAAAGCTGTTAGCGGGATCTCCCTTAAGGTAGGAGATAAATGGACTTGATTAGTCTGTGTTCTCAGGCATGTTGGAAAGGGAGATATCCTGGGAGTTAAGTTTGAATTTAGGGACTGTAATTCCAACACAGAAAAGTCTATCTTCTTAACTAGAATACTTGTTCTTGTCCCGGCGGTGTAGTGAATATGCTGCATGGTCGAATTGGTTTGTACAAGTGGAAACTGACAATATGTGAGAACACCATGCTGCAGACGTGAAGTTTGGTGGCATTTGAGCTTCTAAATAAGAGCTAAGCAAGTTTCCCTGATTCTTCTGCCTTCATTTGGAAACATATCATCAGAAACATTGAACTGGAGGAAATGTAAGAAATCATCTTGCCTTTCTAATTTTTGAGGTTTTTTTTTCTATTAAAATAGATGTATATTTTTAAAAAGCTAACATTCACAGAGTCTTAATGATGTGCTAGATGTATTTCATTACTTAATTTTCACAACAATTGTCCCAGGTATGTGTTACTATTTACAACTTACAGATGGTAAAAGTGAAGTGCAATAATTTGCCCTAGATCACACAGCTAATAAGTGATCAATTGAAGTCTGAAGTCAGAACTAACGAAAAAGTTTCTGATGATCTCATTACATCACTCTTATTTCCCGGGTCTAATATTTCCATCTTCTCTGAGGGATTTGTTACTATGCTAATAGTTATTAATATGTATTAGTGGTCTTAAGAAAAATTATCAATTAGGTAAAATCTGCTCTTGGTACCTTCCTAGCCATCATCTTAAACAAGACATTTACGTATCTAGCTCATATGTCTTGGTCCAGTGTCTTTAAAGATTTATTTCCATTATCTATCACTCGAATTTTCTCTGATCTGAGGGTGTCACCTAGGTGGACCAATTAGTATTTGTAAATGTGAAAATGGGAAATAACTAGATGAGTACCTTTGGGAGACCATATGCACATTTTTTTCTAAGACAGTGTTAGTATTGGTGTCTGATTCTTTGAGGTGAGATTTTTCAGCCAGTCCATAGAAAGTAGTTTGGTGTCAGGTCTACTAATGAGGTAGAGAGGAGCACATCTGTAAAAATAGATTATTAATGCTCAAAATTTCTCTGTTATCTGTTTTACAACCCTTGACAGGTTAACAAAATCCATGCAGCAAATTAAAATGGTATATTAGGAGATTTAAAGGAGGTCTGAGTTCTGTAGGACCAAGCATGTTTTTATTATTAAATAATGCATAGAGAAGTTTAAGAATGTTTGTGAAAAGGTTTTCATTATTTTTCACCATGAAAAAAATGTAAAATGTAGTTGCAGAAATATCAAAGTTTGAATAAAACAGTTATGATTATTTCAATTGTAAGTTGAAATCATCCAGCAATCTCTAAACCTACAGCATTTCATGTATTTCATTGTGCAGGAGAGCTTCAAATGGCTGGAGAGTTTTACAATACCCTTAGCCAATACCCTTACCTTATGAGATGGAAACACAGAGAAGTTTTTGTTGCATTCAAAATGTCTGAAGATTATTGCATGTCAAAGGAAAATTCACTTCTGAGCTCTATGTGTTTAATGTTGCTGAATGAGAAAAAAATGAAAGATTTGACCAGTTTATTACAAAGCTTGAGATACAATTAGTCTACTAGTGAATAAAAACATGAAAACTTAGGAAATGAAGTGGAAAATCATCATTATCAAATACATGTTACTTTTTGCAATTTCAAAGCAAAAAAGCATACACATATACATATAAATATACATGTGCACAGAGTTTACTATCATCTAGTGCCAAATTAAGTTATATAATAGAGGGGAGGAGAGTCAAATAGCTGTAAGGCAGGACAGTGAAGGTAAATTGCTTTTTTGCTAAGAAAAAGTACTATTTCTGATTCTCCATACTCAGGGAACTGATAAGAAAATTTTGTTAAATAAATAAATGCTTATTAAATTCCAGAATCTGCATTGATCTGCTTCAGTAAAATGATTATATTTCACACAGTTACTGTGATTGGAGCTACCTCCTTGTTATGTTTATAGTACCCTCATCTGCCGTTGTTCATGTGATATTTGTGAAGGCCTAGATGAATTGATAGAGAAATGATGCATCACCACTACATCCTTAAATTCTTTGATGGTAGTAGGCATCCCTGCAATTCTTCATGAGATATGGTATTTCTTCTGATTTACTTACTTTGGATTATTTACCTTGGCCAGGAGACACAAATTTCAGGGACTTTCTACTGTATCTCCCATTCCAGCCAATGTGACCTGCTATATATATATATATATATATATATATATATATATATATCTGCATCAATTACACATTTGTAACCTGAGGAAAGAACCAGAGTGAGTTCAAGGACCTATGGATGTACTATCAGATTACCCTGGGCTATAACTGCATTGATTACTTGGCTTCTATAAGCCCTCTTTAAAATTAGAGGACTAAGATTGTATTTTGCATTGCCTTGGAAAATCTAGATATTACTTGTTCCTAAGTGGCCTTTACCCTGGCAAAATAGCTTAGGGTTTCTTTGGAGCAAGCAAGAAAGATAATTATCATATATTCCTCTGGTTTCATTGCAGGGTCATTCTTCAAAGAGATCTTATCACCCATTCAAACAATATTGACAAATGTAGATCTAGAAGCTGGATGAATATGGTGATTTTCCATTATGGTACCTGACATCAGTTTTCTGCTCACTGGGTCTTAATTTCTTTTTTTATTGCACCAATCAAACAATTTAGAACTTAGCTGTTCTTATATCTCAACTGTATGGACATCACGATTTATTCACCATCACTGGAAATCCCTGTGTGTTAAGCACGCTAAGTACCTCTCTGGTCTTGATGCCATGATATTAATTACATCTACCTTGCCTCTGATGGTTAGGTATTTCCAACAACCTTCTGCCAATCCGGAGGTCATTTCTATGGTAAAGGACAGTAACCAGTGAGCTTCTCAAAAATTCCAGTTCCCCATAACAACAAAACATTGATCCCTGGGCTTGATTCAGAGATAGACAAATAGATGAGAGAGGCCAGAAATAGACTCATATTGGAGAATTTGGTGTAAAACAGTAGTGACCTTACTGGCCAGTGGGGAATCAGTGAGGAAAAGATGTAATAAACAGGGCTTATAAAATAAATAACCAAAAAAAATTTGGCTTGCATTAAGGAAAAAATAATTATATTTCTGGTTATATCCATATCTCACACCATACAAAATTAAATTCCAGATGGAAATATCTTAAATATGGAGAACAATACTAAAAATGTTTTACAAGAACACATAGGATAATTTCAGGGCAGAAAAAGACTTTTTAAATAAGAATACAAGAACTAAAGGCACCACCTCTAACAGAAATGTTGATAAATTTGACAATTCTAACATTAAAACTATAATCTGAAGGGTAAGTCACAGATTTGGAAGAAAATATTTACAATCTTTCAGCACAAGATTCATTCCCAGACTATTCGAAGGCCACCTACCAGTAAGTAAAGATAAAATCTAGTGTGAAATCGGCCAGGTGCGGTGGCTCATGCCTGTAATCCCAGCACTTTGGGAGGCCAAGGTGGGCAGATCACGCGGTCAAGAGATCAAGACCATCTTGGCTAACATGATGAAATCCCGTTTCAACTAAAAGTAAAAAAATTAGCTGGGCCTGGTGGCGGGCACCTGTAGTCTCAGCTACATGGGAGGCTGAGGCAGGAGAATCACTTGAACCCGGGAGGTGGAGGTTGCAGTGAGCCGAGATTACGCCTCTGCACTCCAGCCTGGGGACAGAGAAAGGCTCTCTCTCAAAAAAAAAAAAAAAAAAAAAAAATCTAGCATGCAATAAGTAATATGAACAGTAAATTCACAGAAGAAGTTATCCAAATGGCAAATAATAAAAATTAAAGTCACAATAATTTAATATTTTACACATATCAGACTTCTATAACTTTAAATATCTTATACCTTCAAGCGTTGCAGAGGGTGAGGAGTAACAATAGTTTTATGCACTGCTATTGGTAAAATTCCTAATAATATCTAAGAAAGCTGAATGTGTTCACATCCTATGCTACAGCAATTCCATTTCTAGGATGATTGTAATGGGATTCACACAGAAAATGTCTTCCTCCCTAGCTTGTCATATTTAAAAGTCCTACAAACAGATACATGCCTTTAGATTAAGTTAGTGTTTATAAAAGGTTGTGATTGAAATGCAAACAACTTTCATTGGAAGAATAAATTATTAACCAACAACATGGATTATTTTATGAATGTAGCTTTTATCTCCTACAGAACAGTACTAAGGGAGTGACACGTGGGGGAAGGCCCAAAATAAACATCTTAAAAGTTAAAATTAATATTGCCTGATGGCAATAGAAACATTGACATCTTTCTTTGTTGTCCAATTTTTATTCAGCTATATCTTCTTAGTTAGGCCTCTACTGAGGTCTGTAGGCTCCCAGGTTCCGTGAGGTCTTCAGTTCTGTAGAAGCACCAGCAGAGACTACTAGTGAGGGGGTTTCCCCCATGAGTTCAAGAAACACTTGGAGATCTGCATGGGAGCATGGATGTAAGGATTATAAGGTGAACAATTCTAGAAAGCATCTTGATCTGTAAGCATTATGGATGAGCGTTGTAGGTAACATTGGCTCTCATGAATATTACTGGTCTTCCTGACTTCCAAAGGAAAATAAGTAACTGAGTCATTCCAGCCCTAAGCTTGGGAGACTATGAGGAAAAGGGAGGCTTCCTCAAAGTCAATAATCCATCAGAGGACCAGAAGGGACACTGCTGAGCTCTTAGCCATTTTAGGGAATGCTGCCTCTTAAAGAAATCCAACAACCATGAGTCCCAGTGAGCAGTCAAAAACAAAAACAAAAACACAAAACATCCAAAATCATCATCATCATCATCATCATCATCATCATCTTAGTGGGTCCAAAAGGCTGAGAAAAGTTATGTGATAAACAGACCACATGCGCAGTGAATTGCAACTAGTGAAATAGGCAGATGATAACATAAACAGAAAAACAATAATTGCACTTGAAGAAATTAAAATGGAATTAGAACTACCGAAATAGACAGATGACAACATAAACAGAAAACAGTAATCATACCTGAAGAAATTAAAATAGAGCCACATAGCAAAATGTGACCTAAATGCAGTACATAAGCCAAAAACATAAATTCATAACTAGATAAATCAATGGATAGACTTTATGCTACCAGCAATAATGTAGTAATTGGGCCTAACTTACCCTCCCACAGTAAAAAAAAACAAAAAAAAAACAAAACAGAAAATTGAACAACTATATGGAAAAACAGTTTTATGACAGTGGGCAACAGGCGGTGAAGGTTATAGTGGTCCCAGGAGAAGGCACACAAAAGAGGTGAGCCCTACACTTACAATCTATTAATGCAATTGATTTGTTGCCTGCAGGCATTTTCCAGATCATAATGCATGTATGGTCTTCCAAGCAGAATATAGTAATTTCAATGAATTGAGGAGACAAAAATAAGAATTTGGGGAGTTCAAGGCAGCTAAACATTTGGGCCTGAGTTCCAGAGGAGAAAAAACTATGCAGAAAAGAGATCCAGACATTTTCAGAGGAGTTCCTTTGAATCTGTTGCATTTTTGAGGTGAAACTCCATGACAATTCTTGAAAGCTTACATAGATTGTAAAGATATTTGAGTTCTGACTAGTCAGACCAGAGTGTGCTTGTTAAAAACCCAGACAATTTAGTGGAAATACTAGGAGAATCTTGCCTTAGTATTAGTACAAATCTAGCTCCAGCATAAAGACTATTCTAAATCCATCATAAGAAAGTTTAAAAACAATCTTCTGAAGGATCAAGTATGCATTTAATTTAAGTGAATTTCACAGCAAAGTTCACCACTGTTTAAAGGAAGAAAACATAATCCAGTATTTAACAGTATAAATTTCACAATATTCAGAATCCAATAAAATTACTAGATATGACAAGGCAGGAAAATATATTCATTATAAGGAGAAAAATCAGTCAATAGAAACAGACTTATAAATGCTAGACATAATGGGAATATCAGTCAAAGAAACAGCTATAGCATGTAAAGGGAGCTATTAATATAATGAGGAGAGAAATAGAATATATAAAAATGACAAATAGTATTTCTAGAAGTGAAAAATTGACTGCAAGGAATTAATAGATTAAATTCTGTAGAAAAAAATCTCAGCGATCTGGAAGATAGGGCAATAGAAACATTTTAAACTATAGCAGAGAGAGAAAAGAGGTTGGAAAAAATGAACAGAACAGAAAATAAAAGAAATCAATAACTAGGTCTTTGAGAAGATAAGCAAAATTGATAAACACTAGCTAGACAGATGGTGTAGGAAAGAGAAAAGACACAAATAACCAATATCGGAAATGAAAGATAGGAAATTACCACAGACTCTACAGACATTAAAAGGATAATAAGAGATATTGTAATAAACTCTAGGCCACCATTAGTCAACAAAATGGAAACCTGGATATTTTAATATCCTTATTCTATTCAGGAAATTGCATTAATTCGATAATTGAATTAACCCCCACCCCCAATCCAAGTAGATGTAGTTTCACTGGCTGATTTGATCAAACACTTCAGGAAGAAATAATACCAATGCTATATAAACTCTTTCATAAAATAGAAAAGGAAATACTTCCCAACTTATTTTAAGAGGCCAGCATTATCCTGATACCAAAAGTAGATCAGAAATTTTAACAAAAGAAAACTACAGACCAATATTTCTTACGAACATAGATGCAAAAGCCTTTAAAATACATTTGTAAATAAATGCAGCAAGCAAGAAAAAGGACACTATATTACTATTAAATGTGTTTATTCTCAGGAATGCAGATTGCTTTAATGGTCAAAGATGAATCCATGTATTTGCCAATATTAAAAGACTAAAAAGGAAAACCCACACAATCATATCAATAGATGAAAAAAATTAACAAAGTTTAGTACTCACTTATAATAATACATTCAGCAAACAGAAGGTAGCTTCCTCACCTAGATAAAGAGCATCTGCAAATGAATAAATAATATGTGGAAAAAGATGGCCACTGTTCAGATGCCAATTAATGCTTGGAAGGTTAATTGGATAAAAGATTTAAAAGCACAGAGCAAAAACATGAAGATTTGGAAATCATGAGGGAAAGGACAGAAGAGAATAGCTTCAGAACATCTAACATTAAAAAAATTGGCATTTTGGAAGGGTATGCGACAGAGCAAAACAAGCAACTATTTAACAAAATTTTTTTCCTAAGTGAAGCAAGATTGAATGCAGTATTCATGCAGTATTCATGTAGTATTGAAGATACTTATAAAAATAGTGAATTCTAAGTATAAAGATATGCTATAAATTTTCAAACAAAATAAGAATATTATTCAAAAAGAATGTTTTCTGCCCAAGAAAATGAATTGGAATATCATCAGCCACTTACCTGCAACACTAGAATGCAGAAGACTGGAATAATATCTATGAATTACAGAAAGAAAAAGAGTTATAATTCAGGAGTCTTCTATTCAAACTAGATGTCATGCACCTGTTAAGGAGAAAGAAAAGTATTTGAAGATGTCCAAGAAATTATAAAACTTTTAACATATTATTATAATGTGGATATTTCCCCCTAAACCTCATGTTGAAATTTGATCCCCAATGGTGTAGATAAGGCTTGATGGAAGGTGTTTGAGTCATGGGGGTGAATCCCTCATGAATGGCCTGGTGCCATCCTTGTGGTAATGAGTGAGTTCTTGCTCTAGTAGTTCCCATGATAGCTGGTTGTTAAAAAGAACCTAGCACCTCCCTCTCCTCTCTCTTTTGCTTCCTCTCTCACCATGTGATCTCTGCACATACCAGCTCCCCTTCACCTTCTGCCATGAGTGGAAGTAGCTTGAGGCCCCCATCAGAAGCAGATGCTGATACCATACTTCTTGTACAGCCTGCAGAATCATGAGCCAGATAAAACTCTTTTCTTTATAAAGCACCCAGCTTCATTAACCAATTTGACCTAATTGATATAAGGAAGAATATACACTTTCCACATGGCCATGGGACATTGAACAAAAAGAGTATATTCTGAGTCATGAAGAAGTCTTAAGAAATGTCAAATGATTGAAAGCATACAATATATGTTCTCCTACTAGATTGGAAGTAAGCCAGAAATAAATAGCAGAAACATAGAAAAAAAATCAAAATATCTGGAATTCTCAAATTTCAAATTTTTAATCAGTACTTTTCAAGATAACTCATTGCATCAAATAGGAAAGACCATTTGAAATTATGAGGTATTTTGAACAGACCGGTCATGAAAATAGGACACATCAAAACTTGTAAGACATAGGTAAAACAGTACTTAGAGTATACCATTAGCTTCAAATGTATATATTAGAAAAGAAAGGTTGAGAATCTACCATCAAAGCTTATATCTCATGAGAATAGAAAAGAACTACAAATTAAATAGAAAAGAACTACAAATTAAATACAAAGAAGGCCAAAAGAAGTATATGTAAATATAAAAGCAAAAATAAAGTAGAAAACAAACCTGCAGGTAAGAAAATTTACAAAGCCAAAAATTGTTAATTTTTTGTGTCAACTTCACTGGGCCATGAGGTACCCAGATATTTGGTTAACCATTTTTCTGAGTGTGTCTGTTAGGGTGTTTCTTTATGAGGTTAACATTTGAATTGGTAGACTGATTAAAGCAGATTGCCCTCCCTAATGTAGGTTGGCCTTATCCAATTTATTGACAGCCCAAATAGAATAAAAATGCTGTGTAAGGGAGCTTCATTCTCTCTCTGACTGCCTTTGAGCTGAGACGCCAGTCTTTTGCCTTCAGACTTGGACTTGGAGTCAGACTGGAATTTATATCATTAGATCTTCTGCTTCTCAAGCCTTCAGACTTAGATGGGAACTATACCAGCAGCTCTTCTGGGTCTTTAGCTTGCTGACTGAAGATCTTGGGATTACTCAGCCTATATAATTTTATAAGCAATTTCTTATAATAAATATCTTTTTATGTAGATCCTCTGTTGGTTCTGTTTCTTTTGAAAACCCTGACTAATATGATTACATCCTTGAACATTCCAATAAAATTTTATTAATAACTAGAAAGACTTATCAAAAATAAAAGAAAGAAGCCAATAGTTACTATTAGGGAAGAAAAGGTTTTATCACCATACTCCCTAAAGAAATTAGAAGTATAATGAATCATATTTTGTACAACTCTATGACAATAAACTTAACACCTAAGATGAACTTTTTAAAATCTTGAAAAATACACTTACCAAAACTGACACAAGAAATAATTGAAAAATCTAAATAATTTATATATATTAAAGAAATTAAATCCTCAAGTAAAAACTTTCCCATAAAGACTTCAGGAAGAGATGGCCTCACTGATGAATTCTCCAAAACTTTTAAAGAAGAAAATATATCAGTCTTAAAACAACTTTTTCAGAGACCAGATAAAGAGGTAATACTTCTTGTTTTATGAGACCAACATAATCCTAACATCAAAGCCTGAAAAGAATATCAAAAGAAGGGAAAGTTATAGGCTTATGTCTTTTATGAAAACAGATGCAAATTCTTAAACACAAGATTAACAAATTGAATCTATTAATATGTGGAAACTATAATACCTCATGACTAAATGAAGTCCATCCAAAAAATTCAAGGTTGGCTTAACATTCAAAAATCAATGAATTAAAAATATTAACCTAATTTATCACATTAACAGAGTAAGTGAAAGACAATTCCACATGATCATCTCAATAGATGCTGAAAAACCATTTGATAAAATTTAACCCATATTTATGATAACAACTGAGAGTACAAAAAGCATCTTTAACCTGAGAAAGAACACATATATGTATTTTTAAAAAAACAGCTAATGTAGTCAGGAGAACAATGCATGGGCAAAGTTAGAATTTCACCAAAAAGATATGAAAATAAAGAAGTGCTAAACAGAAATTTTGGAGCTGAAGGATGTAATAACTGAATAACAAAATTTAGTGGAGCAGTTCAACAGCCAACTAGATAAAGCAGAAGAAAGAATTAACGAACTTGAAGACAGGACATTGAAAATTATCCACTCAGAGGAGAATTTAAAAAGAGTGAAGAAAATTTAAGGCACTTATAGAAAAACATTAAGCAGTTAAGCAGACCAATCAAGTCCAGAGAGAAAGAGAGAGAGAAAGAGAGAGAGAGGACAGCAGAAAACTTATTCAAAAGCAATGTCTGAAAATGTCCCAAATCTGGGGAAGGAAGGGGACATGCAGATTTGGAAAGCTCAGTGAATCCTGAATAAGAAGAATCCAAAGTAATCAACATGGAGACACATTATAAGCAAATTGTCAAATGTCAAAGACAAGGAGTAAATTTTAAGAACAGCAAGGGGAAAGGGACTTCTCATGTACAAGAAAATCTCAATAGTATTAATGGATTTTGCAGCAAAGATCTCACAGTCCAGAAGTGAGTGGGATCAATGTGCTGAAATTAAGCAAAAAAAAAAAAAAAAAAAAAAAAAAAAGAAAAAAGGTCAATCAATAATAACATTTCCAGCAAAACTGTTCTTCAAAAATAAAGGAGAGATAAAGACTTTTCAAGAAAAACAAAAGCTGAGGGAGTTCACTGCCACTACATATTCCTTACAAGAAATGCTCAAGGGAGTTTTTCAGGTTGAAATGAAAGGATGCTGAACAGCCGTACAAAAGCCTATGAAAGTATAAAACTTACTGGTAAAGGTAAATATATGGAAATACAGAGAACGATAATACTCTAATAGTGATGGATAGGCCATTTTAAATTCTAGTTTAAAAGTTAAAAGACAAATGTATTTTAAAAACTGTCACTATAAAAATATCTTAATATATATTATAAAAAGATGTAAATTGCAAAATCAATAACATGAAGTAAGAATGTGTGAGAAGAAAAAGTATAAAATCTCTGTATGCTATTGAAGTGAAGTTGTTATTGGCTTAAAGTAGACTGTTATAACTATAAGATGATTTATGTAAACCCTATGGTAACCTTAATAATATACCTATAGGAGATAGATAAAAGAAAAAAAGAAAGGAATTAAAGTATATCAATTTTAAAAATCAAGGAAACCCAAAGGAATAAAGCAAGAGAGGAAATAAGATAAAAGAACTACACAACAGAAAAAAATTAACAAAATGGCAACAGTAAATCTTTCCCTATCAATAATTACTTTAAATGTAAATGGATTAAATTTCTCAATCAAAATACAAAGTAGCTTTGGAGGCCAAGGCGGGTGGATCAGAGGATCAGGAGTTTGAGACCAACCTGACCAACATGGTGAAACCCCATCTCTACTAAAAATACAAAAATTATCTGGGCATGGTGGCAGGCACCTGTAATCCCAGCTACTTGGGAGGCTGAGGCAGGGGAATCATTTGAACCTGGGAGACAGAGGTTGCAATGAGCCGAGATCGCGCCATTACACTCAGCCTGGGTGACAGGGCGAGACTTTGTCCAAAAAAAAAAAAAAAAAAAAAAAAGAAAAAGAAAAAAAAAAAAGAAGGAAACACACACAAAAAAACAAAAAGACAAAATACAAAGTAGCTGAATGGGTTAAAAAAAAAAGATCCAAGAACATGCTGTCTACAAGAAATTCACTGTAAAGTTAAAGATACTCATAGGCTAAAAGTGAAGAGATGGTGTGGTAAGATATTTCATGCAAATGGCAACCGAAAGAGAGCCAGGTATGAGTAGCTATACATATCAAACAAAATAGTGTTTAAGTAAAAAATGTCACAAGAGATAATGAAAGACATTATGTAATTATAAAAGGATTATTTACCAAGAAAGATATAACAATTATAGGTCAATATACGCCTAACATCAGAGCATATATATATATATATATATAGATAGATATTTAGATATATATCTATAGATGTATAAATAATAGTAGGAGATTTCAATACCAACTATCTATTTATAGTCTACTTTTATTGAATTACTATTTCTTCCCTCTGTTTAATCAATGTTTGCTTATGTATATAAACATATATAAATATATAGCAAACACTGATTAAATGGAAGGGAGAAATAGCAATTCAATAATAGGAGATTTCTATACCCATTTTCAATAATGTCTAGAATATCTAGAGAGAAAAATCAATGAGGAAACAGTGGACAATAATATAGGCCAAATGAACCTAACAAATATATAAAAAGCATCCCACTCAACAGCAGCAGGATATATATTATTCTCAAGTGCACATAAAACATTCTTCATGGTAGATCACATGTTAGGTCACAAGATAAGTCTTAACAAACTTAAGAGGACTGAAATCATACCATGTATCTCCTCTGACTACAGTGAAATTAAACTAGAAGTCAATGGCTAAGAAAAACTGGAAAATTCACAAATATGTGGAAATTAAACAGCACATTTGTGAACAACCAATGGGTTAAAAAATCAAAAGTTAAACCAGAAAATATCTTGAGATAAATGAAAATGAAAATTAAACATATTATAATCTATGGAATATAGCAAAAGCAGTCCTAAGAAGGAAGTTTATTGTAGTAAGGGACTTCATTAAAAATGAAGGAAGAACTCAAATTAACAATTTTACACCTCAATAAACCAGAAATAGAAGAACAAACTAAGTAATGGTTAGCAGAAGGCAGGAAACAATAAAGATTAGAGCAGACATAAATGAAACAAATAATGGAAAAACAATTTAAAAATCAATGATATTAAAAGTTGGTTTTTCAAAGGATACACAAAATTGACAAAACTTTAGTTAGATGGAGATAAAGAGAGAAGACTCAAATAAATAAAATCAGAAATGAAAGAGGAGACATTACAACTAATGCTTCAGAAATGTGAAAAAAGATCATAATAGACTACTATGTAAAATTATATGCCAACAAACTGTATGGCTCAGAAGAAATGGATAAATTCCTAGAAACATATACCACATGATCAAATCAGGAATAGAAAATATGAACTGATTGATAACTAGTAAGGAGATTGAGTCAGTAATCTAAGCCCTCCCAACAACAATAAAGAATTCCAGAGCCTGATGGTTTCACTAATAAATTCTACAAAACATTTAAGGAAAAAAATGATACCAATATTTCTAAAACCCTTTTAAGAAGTTGAAGAGTAGGAAATACTTCCAAACTCATTCTAAGATGCCAGAAATACTCTGATGCCGAAGCCAAACAAAGACACTACAAGAGAATAAAATGATAGGCCAATATGCCTGATGAACATAGATGTAAAATCCCTATAGAAACAAGCAAACAGAACTCAACAGCACATTAAAAGGATTATACACCATCACCACATGGGATTTATTCCTGGAATGCCAGGATGACTCAATGTGTAAAAATAAATTAATGTGACACACCACACTAACAGAATGAAGAATAAAAATCACATGATCATCTCAATAGGTGCAGAAAAAGTATTTGACAAAATTAAACGCATTTTTATTTTAAAAACTGTTATTCAACTAGGAATAGAAGGAAATTACCTCAACATAATAAAGGCCATATGTAAGAACTCCACAGCTAACATCATACTCAGTGGTAACAAACTGAAAGCTTTTCCTCTAATATCAGGAACAGACAAGAGTCCACTCTCACCACGTCTATTCAACATAGTTCTTATCTTAGTCCATTTTCTGATGCTGTAACAGAATACCTGAGACTGTTTAATTTATTATAAAAAATTTATTTGGTTCATGGTTCAGGAAACTGGGAAGTTCAAGATCAGGCAGCTGCATCTGGTGAGGTAACTTATGCTTCTATCACTCGTGGAGAGTGGAAGAAGTGTGCTCATGCAAAGAGACCAAACATGAGAGGCATCCTTGCTTTATAACCACCCTATCTCATGGTAACAAATCCTTTCCTGTGAGAGTGAGAACTCATTCTGGCAAGAAAGGCATTAATTTTTCTTAATAATCTAATCATCTCTTAAAATTACCACCTCCTAACACCACCACATTGGGAAGCAAGCCTCAACATGACTTTCAGTGGGGACAAATCATATTGAAACCATACCAGTACTGGAAGTCCTAGCTGGAGCAATTAGGCAAGAAAAAGAAATAGGTATCCAAATTGGATGAAGAAGAAGTAAAATTATCCCAATTTGAGGATGACATAATCTTATATGTAGAAAGCCCTAAAGACTTCACACACACACAAAAACTACTAGAATGAATAAACCAATTCAATAACATTGCAGGGTACAAAATCATCATACAAAAATCAGCTGTGTTTATATACATTAACAACAAACTACTCAAAAAGAAAAGGGAAAAAAATCTCATTTACAATAGCATTGAAAAGAACAAAATATTTAGGAATAAACTTAACTAAGTATGTGAAAGATTTGTACACTGAAAACTATAAAACACTGAAGAAAGAAAGAAGATAAAAATAAATGGAAAGACATATTGTGTTCATGGATTGGAAGACTTAATATTGTTAAAATGTTCATACTACTGAGAGTGATCTACAGATTCACTGCATTTCCTATCAAAATCCGAATGTCATTTTTTTTTCACAAAAATAGAAAAACAATTCTAAAACTTCCGTGGAACCACAAAGGACCCCAAAGAACTAAACATTCTTGAGAGAAAGAAAAAAAACTTAGAGCGTCACACTCCTTTGTTTCAAAATACAGTACAAAACTAGAGTAGTAAATTGTAGTTGCTGGTGTAAGGTGTTGCTGGTGTAAAAACAAACATATTGACAGTAGAACAAAATAGAAAGCCTAGAAATAATCCTTTGAGTTACAATCAACTGATCTTTGACAAATTTACTGAGAATACACAATGGGTAAAGGAGAGTCTCTTTAACAAATGGTCTTAGGTAAACTGGTTATTCACATGCAGATAAATGAAATTGGACGCTTATCCTACATCATTCACAAAAATCACCTACAAGTGTATTAAAGACATAAATAAAAGACTTCAAACTGTAAAGCCCATAGAAGAAAAAAATAGGGGAAAAACTTTATGACATTATTCTTGGAAATGATTTATTGCATATGACACCAAAAGCATTGGCAACAGAAACAAAAATAGACAAATATGAATATATCAAACTAAAATGCTTCTGCACAGCAAAGAAAACTATCAACAGAGTGAAGAGGCAACCTATAGAATGGGAGAAAATAATGGCAAAGCATATACCTGATAAGGGGTTACTATCTAAAATATATAAGGAATTCCTATAAGGAAATAGCAAGAAAACAAATAACCCAATTACAAAATGAGCAAAATAATTGAATAGACGTTTCTTCAGAGAAGACATACAAATGGCAAATAGGTGTATGAAAAGATGCTCAACATCATTAGTTATCAAGGAAATGCAAATCATAACCAAAACAAAATATCAGTGCACATCTTTTAGAATTGCTATTATAAAACAAAACAAAACAGGTGTTGGTGAGGATGTGGAGAAATTAGAACTCTTGTACATTGTTGGTAGGAGTGTAAAGTGTTGCCACTGCTATGGAAAACAGTATGGAGGCTCCTCAAAAAATTAAAAATAGAACTATCATATGTCTCAGCAATCCCATTTCTGGTTATTTATCAAAGGAATTGAAAACAGGATCTTGAAGATATATTTATTCTCCTATGTTCATTGCAGTATTATTTACAATAGCCAAGATGTACATACAACCTAAGTGTCTGTTGATAAAGAAAATGTGATATATACATACAATAGAATATTATTCAAACATACAAAAAGGAAGTCCTGTCATTTGTGACAACATGAAGGGACCTGGAGGACATTATGCTAAATGAAATAAGCCAGGCACACAAAGACAAATACTGCATAATCTCACTTTTGATGTGGAATCTAAAAAATTTGAACACATAGAAGCAGTAGAATGGTGGTTGTCAGAGAATGGGGATGGGGAGAAATGGGGAGTGGCTATTCAGCATGCTTAAAGTTTCAGCCATGGAGAATGAATAAGTTTGCTGTACAAAATTGTGCCTATAGTTAACAAGACTATAGTATACACTTAAAAATTGTTAAGAGGGTAGATGTTATGATCTTAACACAATGAAAAGTTCAGTCACTTAAGTGGAATAAATTTGGCTTTTAGATAAACTTACAATATTGTGTGTTTGTATTTCTGGTTTACTTGTTTAACTTTCTGTAAATTGTAAAACTTAACTATGGACCAGTATTTGCTAACCCTGCCTAATGCTATGTTCTTCCTTTTCCAAAAGATAGAAAAACTAGCAGCTTTGTCGAAAACTGAAACAGGAGATGACTGCAGGTTCCAGAAGAAGAAATGTTAACTTATCATCTGAAATACAATTTACAGCCTTGCTATATTGTTAAGATATTCTGGTACAGCAGCAGCCAAAAGACCCACTTGGCAATGAGTAAATTCATGTAGCTCTTTTAGAGCAAAGACATTGGTAACCCATTGAGCAAAGACAGAGTCATAAGAAATGACTTGTTCTAAAATGGTATCTAGAACTACAAAAATAAAACAGTCCTCCCATGCATCTGCCCATGTGGAAAAACTGTTTATCTCTCTCAGATTTTTAACCTTACCCACATACATGGCAAACAACTCCATTAGTAGTGTTATCTGTGAATGCAAACTACAACAATACATTATATATGTTCACTAACATATTTGTTGAATTTTAAAGTATTCAGCAATGCAAAAGCTGGAGTGAGGCTGTTGTTTATAACATATATCATGAAATGAAGAACAGATGATCTAAGAATGAACATTTGTTGGAATGATCTCTCTGGGCTTAAATATTTATTTTACTTCCTCCACCCCCTTCCCTTTTTGACAAAGTACTATGTTTTCCAAAATCTACAGTATGAAACCATGGAAAGTTTAAGACAAAACCACCTCAAATTGCTACCATAAATTATTACCTCCTACATAGTCTTTTTTTCTGCAATGTGCAATTAATCAAGGAAACAACTTATTCTTTCTAATTAAGGAGCCAGTTCTAAGAGTTTTATTTTAGGTGTGAGAAGGGATGTTCATTTCTGGGGAAAAGAATACATGGTTGCCCTATAAAATGTAATATATTTTCATTTCTGTACCCACGGTTTAGTATATGATGTTAGGAAGGGAAGCCTTTTGTCTTATTCATCAGGAAAAATGGGAACTCATAGCTATTAAAGTTCAAGAGTTTGAAGATAGTCTTGAAGGAAACAACATCTCAATGGATAGTTCACACAGCATATTTTTGGGAGAGACACTTAAAAGAGTTGTCAAGAACCAAGATGCAGACCTCATTAGAGGGGATAAAGAAGACTTTTTTTCTCTGTTAGCTTCTGCAGGGCATGGTGAGGGTTCCATGGCCTATTTTATAGGTTTCCTAGGTTTTTGTTTGCTCAGATAAATTATTTCACCCAGAGCTCACTTATCCTAGGGGTGCAATGATTCATCTGTTTATTCATCCTTCTATCCATTCATACATCCACTCACCCATCCATCCAACCACCTTCTGGTTAAAGAATAAGCATTTATTGAGCACCTACTGAATGTATGCAGTGTGAGGTCCTGAAAATTCACATAGCAATGAGATGATCTCTGCCACTGAAAAGCTCACGTCTCAGTTTAGATGTGCAAAATAACATTTCTTCACTCCTTAAATCATCTTTCTAAAACTGGATCATGTCAAGACATTTCAAAAACTCTGCATTGCTATCAGAATGAAATTAGTCAGTGGGCAATTTTGGATCTCTGATTTTGTTTCCAATTACTCTTGTAGCATCACTGCATACCAAATTCTTTCTCAAGGCCCACACTTTGGCCTAGTCATCTACTTTCCACTCATTACACATTTTGTCCTCGCATTTTTCTGCCTCCTTAACCTTATCCATGCTGTTCTGATAGTCCTAAATAGCCTTTCTCCAATTCCAGGGCCCAGCTCCAATTCTACCTCTTTCAGGGAATTGTACTATTTTTTTATAATCTGACAGTATGCTGTACTTCTACCAAGGGGCTCCAACCTCAGTCTTCTACAACAAATTTTCAGAATTATCTTTCTAAAGCACAAACTTGATCCTATCACTCCTGTGTTTAAAAGCAATTAATGACTCTTCTGTAGCCCTTTCGATAAAGCTCCAGTTCTTCGGCATGGCATTCAAGATTCTTTATGACTAGTTCTAGTGGTGTCTTGCTGCTATTCTGCCCCAGCTGTGCTGAATCGTGTGAAGTTTCGTGAGCACATGTCCTCCTGCATGTGTAGTCCTTTTCCTGAAATATACTCCTTACCTTTTTACCTTTTTCTACCTGATAGCTTCCTGATCTTCTTGCAGGTTGCAATTTTGATGTTACTTCCTCCAGGAAACCTTCTTGAGCCCCCGAGACTGGATCAGGTGTCTCTGAGGTGTTCACATAGTGTCTTCTATTTCCTCTAGCAAGGCAAGGCAGGTACCTTCCTATGTTCACATGCAATGTATACTAGCAATAGGTATCTAATAAACATTTGTTTAGTGAGGAATATTGAGATGAGCCACTGTGATTTCCCTCAGGAAATGCAAAGCTTGCTATTCAAGATTATGGTTTACCATATGGTCAAACTGCATGTGGTACCTGGAGAGAAGCAGATGAGGACTGAAGCTAAATATTCCGGACTCAATATGCATAGCCCAAGTTTTCTTATGCAACTTGATTTGTAGCATAGTTTTCCTGGGGTAAGAATAACAATTCTCTGTCTAAAAATACAGTGGATATAGATTCAATAAGCCAAATAAGAGCTACAAAACCAATTAATGCTTGGGGCCCAAGCAGTTCTTTTTTTATTTAGTTATTTGGGGTGAGGGGTGTTTCTCTTTATATCTCAAGAAACTGCTAAACTCTAGGTTCATCAACAGAACACTTCCTTAGTAGCTGTGCAGACAGCGAGCATGACTCTGGGGACGGGGTCATTTCTGTAGGATATTCAGGTTTCAGTAGTTACTGTTGAAGTAACTCATGGGAGCCATGATCAGCAGGCCAGCTTCTTTGGAAGGCAAAGTTGTGGAGATCTACACAGGATGTCTGACCCACAAGCCAGAATTTAAAAACCTGGAATCTTGCATAATTTGTGCACATGTATGGGGAAGGGGACACTATTATTAATCTAGAAATGTGGAGATTTGGGTCATTATATGTTGCATTTTAACAGCAATGCAACTAAATTTTGTAATCACAATTTGAGAAGGACTGGGGGCTTCTGGGTTGTGTATCATTAATTAAGCCATACCAAATTTTCCCTTGTTTTTAAACTAATTCACAGATTGCCCATTTAAAAAGTGAGTTAATGTAAAACTATAAAGCATAGGACCTTAAGAAATTACAGGTTGATTTCTCTGTGTCCAAGCATGTCCCCATTGAAGGACATGCTTCTGAAGATTTCTAAAAATCTTCAGAGAGGACAATTCCATAACTTCTTTTGGTAACTAGTTCTTTTGTCTTCCTGAAGTCATTTAGTTTACTTCTATAATAGTCCCTCCTGCAGCAATTTAAAATCTTACTTTGTTTTTGTGGTCTTGAATGAAAACAATAGCATTTGCTTAGTGTGCTGTGATAAATGAAATGAACTTCCAATTGTTAGTGTCAATGGGCTGGGCAAGTGCAGAAGGGCATAAATAAATGAAATCTAACATATTCTCCAAACCTCATTTTAGCCATTAATTTTGGCTTTTTCTCCCACAAACCTTTTGAAGAGTCTACTAAAAAGCAGCAAGCTGATTTGAATTTCATGCTTTTCTTTTTCACTCGCTTATTCTCTGGTTGAGGTGATAATGATCATTGAGATGCCCAAAGGAGAAGGAGATGGTGGGAGATGGAGAAGCCGGGGATACGGATAAATTGGAGGCTACATTCATGCATTTATAAAAGCTTTAGGTTTTTGGCTTACCAATCTGCTTATTGCTCTATGACTTCATTTAGCAATGTGAATTGTAAAGTCATTGTGCATGCTTGTCATTTTGGATGTGCAAAATGTATATTCTTTTAAACAGTATTCTGCATTGAGCAATGGAAATGTAGTTAGTTTGAGCTCAAAATCGATGAGTGACTTGACAATTAAGTGCTACAAATGAAACTTAACTTGCTATTGTGTAAAAATGGGACAATAAAATAATAGTTGCTCCCTAGTGATTAAAAATGCAGCCAATTAAAAGCAAGCAAATTTACATAAATGGAAGAACCTTAAATTTTGCATTTCCTGACTGATAGGATTAAACTTCCAAAGAAAGTGTGAATTAATGCAAATGTTAACATGGCATCTCCTAAATCCTTTTCTACTTTTACCACCAAGAACAGAATATAGAAAAGTAAAAATACATAATGATAGGCCAGTCTCTGCTTGTTTTGTCATTTACCCAAAGAATACCACGCATGCTTAGATGTCTTGAAAAACTTAGCAAGATTTCAGGTAGCAAACATAAATAAGGCCACAAGGCAGTCTGTAACCCTTAACCAAATTGTTCTTTGTAGAGAATATGATTAGAGGAAAAGTTGTTGATAAGTCTATGACTTGCAGGCTTATTTCTGAAAGAGCTCTTGTATGAAGCTGGGTTCCAAGGTGTTATGGTTTTAATGTCCCCTCTAAAACTTACGTTGAAATTTAACTGCCATTGTAACAGTGTTGGGAGGTGGAACTTTTCAGAGGTGATTAGGTCATAAGGGCTCTGCTCTCATGAATGGATTAATGCCATTATTTCAAGAATGAGTTCCTGATCCAAAGGATGAGTTCTACCCCTTTTCTCTCTCTGTCTGCATTGCTCTCATCCTCTCTCTCCATGTGGAGACCTTCACGCTCACAAGATGAGGCCCCTTGATTTTGGACTTCAGTCTCCAGAACTGTAAGCCAAATAAACTTCTCTGTTCTTTATAAATTACCCAGTCTGTGCTATTATGTTATAGCAGCAAAAAACCAAGAAACAAACATTTCCATGTCTGTGTTTCTGTATGCATGTATGTTTGTGTAAATATGTATGTGCTTATGTATGTAAGTATATATGAGTGTGTGTCTACACACATATATACACATATTCACATAAATATACATATATATGTATAAATATACATATATAGGAAGATGTAGATATACATGTATACATCCACATATATATCTGTATATACAGCCGTGTGTCCCTTAATAAAAGGGATACATTCTGAAAAATGCATCATTGTGCAAACATCACAGAGTATACTCACACAAACCTAGGTGGTATAGCCTACCACACACCTAAGCTGTATGGTATAGCCTGTTGCTTCTAGGCTACAACCTATACAGCATGTTACTGTACTGAATACTGTAGGCAAATGTAATACAATGGTAAGTATTTATGTATCTAAACATAGAAAACGTACTGTAAAAATACAATAAAAAAGATAAAATTGGTACACCTATATAGGTCACTTACCATGAATGGAGCTTGCAGGAGTGGAGGTTGCTCTGGGTGAGTCAGTGGGTGAGTGGTGAGTGACTGTGACATTGCTGTACAGTATTGCAGACGTTACAAACACTGTACAAACACTGTACACTTAGACTATACATTTATATAAAAATTTTCTTTCTTCAAAAATAAGCTAACTTTATCTTACTTTAACTTTTTTACTTTATAAACTTTAAAACTTTTTAAAAATATTGACTCATTTGTAATAATACTTAGTTTAAAACGCAAACACATTGTATGGCTGTATAAAATATTTTCTTTCTTTATATCCTTATTCTATAAGCTTTTTTTTTCTGTTAAATTTCTTTAAACTTTTTTGTTAAAAACAAACACACAAACACATACACTAGGCCTACACAGGGTTAGAGTCATCAATATCACTGTCTTCCACCTCCACATCTTGTCCCACTGAAAGGTCTTCAGGGGCAATGACAGCATGGAACTACCATCTTCTATGATAACAATGCCTTCTTCTGGAACATGTCCTGAAAGACCTACTGGGGCTGTTTTACAGCTAACTGCTTCTTTATAAATAGGAATACACTCTAAAATAATGATTAAAAGTATAATATAGTAGAATACATAAACTAATAGCATAGTCCTTTATCATGATCAAATGGTATGTACTGTACATAACTGTATGTGCTAGGCTTCTATACAACTGGCAGGATAGTAAGTTTGTTCACACCAGCATCACTACAAACAGATGAATACTGTGTTTTGCTGCAACAGACATTATGACAGCTAATAGGTGATAGGAATTTTTCAGCTCCATTATAATCTTATGGGATCACTATCATGTATCTAACCCACATTGACCATATCGTTGTTATGCAGTGCATGACTGTATATAGCAGGGACCTAATTCCATGAGACAGAACCATGAATTTCTGACTCTCTGATAGGAAATTTCTGACTGGCTTTCTCATTTCAGAGGCTCTTGTACTTGGTGGTCTCAGTCTGTCAGTGAGACCTTCCTCTCTGCTGTCTTACAGAACCTTTCTAGTACGGCTACCTGTTTCCCTCTGTCCCCAGCAGAAGGTTTCTTTGTTTCTTTCTTTGTTCTTCTGTTCCTTTTCTCGTGGGATCTAGGTCCTATGATGGCAATCCATCTTCTTCAGGCATCTCTTCTTTCTCACCGGGCTCTCAGTCTCATTGCCTTGGCCTGGGGAAGCACAGATCTCAACAGGCTGCCTTTGAGTGTCTCTGAAACTCTAAGGTGAAGCACGAGCAAAAAAATCATCCAGATTGGACCTTGAGCTCCACAATGCTAGGTTTATGGTGTAATCATGACTGTGCTGACTGTAGATTGCCTAGGACATTTGAACATTTGGATTCTGGATTGATGTTTATTTACTGGATTTTCTTTGAAGCTGGGTATAAGGAACAGCTCTTTTCTACTTTTCCCTGCCTTTGCTTGTTTGACACTGCTTAATAAACATTCGTGCATATTTCTTCTCAATTTTACCTGCTCATGTATTGAATATCTCACTGACATTAAATATTTCCTAACTGACAAATGCAAAAGCTTATGCTTATTTTTATGAAGATTCATTTAAGTTACAATTTGCAGAAGTGGTTTTGCATTGTAAAAACTGGAATCACCTGTCAGGAATAAATGCTACATGTGAAACCAAAAATAGAGAAAAACACAATGTTTGAAAAATGAATTTCCATAAGTACACAAGTTATAATGACCCATAAAATACAGTTCTTTGCACACCAGCATGTGCAAACTCTTCATTCAGTTTCAAATAACTTTTTAATAGTTTCTATGGCCCACCCTCTCCTACCAATAAATATATTCAAGTTTTTATTTCTCATAGATGAAAATCTCTTGCAAAATTCAGGGTTTTATGGTTCATCAATGTTGGGACAACTCAATGCTAAAAATAGCCATGGTTCATGTTCTATGGGTTCATGGTTGAGGGGTGTGTTCCCAGGTTGTGATCCTAGTTGGCTTGAGTTACCGCCAGGGTTTCTGAGCCCACAACCAATCAAAGCAGAACCTTCCAGTTGTATCCTCTTATGAAGATACGTATCTGTGGTCAGAGATGACTCAGTCTAGTGGCTGACAGGTGTGGAACAGCCTGGGAGCCTCAGGGTGCTGGAATCACAGCTTTTTAGGACAGGTCAATCCCTGTCCTTTTTCACTGACATGATAATGCACTTTTTTTGGGTTTTGTTTTTAAATATCCCAATGTAACTTCAGAGGAAGGTTTTTTTGTTTGTTTGTTTGTTTTTGCCAGCATTCAGCAGGTTTTTTGAGTTGTGAAAACCATATAGCTTTCTTTAATTTGAATAAGCCCCGGTCAATGTCTCAGGGGCATTTCTAACCTGCTACTATAGCTCAGTTCTCCATGCTTTGACATGGAGCCCACACCCACTGATTTTCCCTCAGCACCTTTCTTCAGCAGTTCTGTGGGCCCCATAAACCTCTTCTAGTTCTTTTCCATGTGGAGTGTTAGGGTTCCCCCAATTTTTCTTCTCAGAAGCTTCCCATCCAAAGGAGTCTGGTCTCAGGTTGGATCCTCCAGCAGCCGATGGTGATTCAGAGACTGGGAAGAAGAATGTACATTATGGGTCAAAATCTGCAGAGAGAAGCAGGATTGGGCAAGGGGAGAAGTTGAATTGCAATGCTGGGCAGTCCTCCTATGGAAGCTCTGGAGTGTATTTATCCCATCAGAGTTGTCCCATGGTGGGCTGAAATGGCCAGGCCTTTATGTCCTTGCTGCAATCAGTCATTGGTTGTGGTCCACACCCAGAAGGGCTTGGCCTTGGCTGAGGATGGTGTCTGCAGCTGAAGCAAATCTTGAAGCACCTGGCAACTAGAGGCTGTTTGATGATAGTATTTGCAACAGCTGGGATAGCAGTTCATTCCTTGAAGGTAGATCTTTGCATCAGATCTCTATATCCACACCAAGTTTATCTGGATCACAGGGTGTGCTGTAAGTATCCTATGCTTTCTCTAGATAGATATATGACCTTGAATAATGATCCAATGATTCTTTTGGAATGAGGCTTAGTGAGAAGGAGGAGACTGTCCTGTGCCTTGTAGGATGTTTAACAGCATCCCCAGCCTCTACTCACTAGACGCCAGTAGCAGTTGTCCCTCCCACAGGTTGTGACAACCAAAAATGTCTCCAGATATTGCCAAATGTTCCCTGGAGGACAAAATTGTCCCTGGTGGAGAACCACTGTGTTACATGGACAAAAGGCAAAAGTCAAATTTTGCTTTCATAATTTAAATTAGCTCATCTAATTTAGCAAAAAAGGGAGAAAAAATTTATAATATAAAGAAACATTCACAACTATAGTGCCAGAGGAATGATCACTAAAGTAGTTAGGTAAAAAAAGGAATTCTGTGCTTAGGGGTGGAGGTTACAAGGCATTAAACAACTTTGCATGTAAATAGAATGCTACATTTTTTTTTTCTCCCCAAATGTCTTGCAAATTCTCTAAGGTCTTCTTTTTCTTCTCTTTATTTCTCTTTTTCTTATGGATGTGAGGTTATGGCTTTCATCTTTTCCTTTGATTCTGTGACCTGGCTTTGGTACATCATGTGACCCAAGAAGTCATATTCTAGGTGAAGATATTGGGTGGTGGTGATTTCTAACTAACTAGTCTAGTTAACTGTAACTGAATGGAAAGAAAAAAATAAGCCCCCAAAATTAAAATAAAATACTTTTATTTCTAGCTTTTTGCTCATCTCTAGATGTGGATGACTTTAACTTATATCTAGGTATATTAGTCCATTTTCATGCTGCCAATAAAGACATACCCAAGACTGGGAAGAAAATAGGTTTAATTGAATTTACAGTTCCACATGGCTGGGGAGGCCTCAGAATCATGGCAGGAGGTGAAAGGCACTTCTTACATGGCAGTGGCAAGAGAAAAATAAGGAAGAAGCAAAAGTGAAAACCCCTGATAAACCCATCAGATCTTGTGAGACTTATTCACTATCACAAGAATAGCACAGGAAAGACCAGTCCCCATGATTCAATTACCTCCCACTGGGTCCCTCCCACAACAGGTAGGAATTCTGGGAGATACAGTTCAAGTTGAGATTTGGGTGGGAACGCAGAGCCAAACCATAACATTCTGCCCCTGGCCCCTCCAAATATCATGTACTCACATTTCAAAACCAATCACATCTTCCCAACAGTCCCTCAAGGTCTTAACTCATTTCAGCATTAACCCAAAAGTCCATAGTCCAAAGTCTCATCTGAGATAAGGCAAGTTCCTTCCACCTGTAAGCCTGTAAAATAAAAAGAAAGCTGGTTACTTCCTAGATACAATGGGGGTACAGGTATTGGATAAATATAGCCATTCCAAATGGGAGAAATTGGCCAAAGCAAAGGGGTTACAGGGCCCATGCAAATCTAAAATCCAGCAGGGCAGTCAAATTTTACAGCTGCAAAATGATCTCCTTTGACTCTAGGTCTGATATTCAGGTCACACTGATGCAAGAGGTGGGCCCAACATCAGCTCTGCCCCTGTGGCTTTGCAGGATACCACCTCCCACCCAGCTGCTTTAACAGACTGGCATTGGGTGTCTGCAGCTTTTCCAGATGCATGGTGACAGATGTCAGTGGATCTACTATTCTGGGTTCTGGAGGACAGCATCCCTTTTCTCACAGCTCCACTAGGCAGTGCCCCAGTTAGGGACTCTGTGTGGGGTCTCTGACCCCACATTTCCCTTCTGCACTGCCCTAGCAGAGGTTCTCCATGAGGGCCCCGCCCTTGCAGCGAACTTTTGCCTGTGAATCCAGGCATTTCCATATATCTTCTGAAATCTAGGCGAAGGTTCCCAAATCTCAATTCTTGACTTCTGTACACCTGCAGGTTTAACACCATTCCACCCTCTGAAGCCACAGCCTGAGCTGTACATTATCCCCTTTCAGCCATGGCTAGAGTGGCTGGGACACAGGGCACCAAGTCCCTAGGCTGCATACAGCACAGGGACCCTGGGCCTGGCCCACGAAAACATTTTTTCCTCCTGGGCCTCTGGGCCTGTTATGGGAGGGGCTTCCATGAAGGTCTCTGACATGGCCTGGAGACATTTTCTCCATGGTCTTGGGGATTAACATTAGGCTCCTTGCTACTTATGCAAAGTCCTACAGCCAGCTTAAATTTCTCCTCAGAAAATGGGTTTTTCTTTCCTACTGCATCATCAGGCTGCAAATTTTCTGAAGTTTTATGCCCTGTTTCGCTTTTAAAACAATGCTTTTTAACAGCATCCGGGTCACCTCTTGAATGCTTTGCTGCTTAGAAATTTTTTCTGCCAAATACCCTACACCATCTCTCTTAAGTTCAAAGTTCCACAAATCTCTAGGGTAGGGGCAAAATGCTGCCAGTCTCTTTGTTAAAACATAACAAGAATCACCTTTGCTACAGTTCCCAACAAATTAATCTCCATCTGAGACCACCTCAGCCTGGACCTTATTGTTCATATCACTATCAGCAGTTTTTTCAAAGCCATTAAACAAGTCTTTAGGAGGTTTCAAACTTTCCCACATTTTCCTATCTTCTTCTGAGCCCTCCAAACTGTTCCAACCTCTGCCTGTTACCCAGTTCCAAAGTCACTTCCATATTTTGGGGTATCTTTTCAGGAACACCCAACTCCTGGTACCAATTTACTGTATGAGTCCATTTTCGTGCTGCTGATAAAGACATACCCAAGACTGAAAAGAAAAAGAGGTTTAATTGGACTTACAGTTCTGCATGGCTGGGGAGGCCTCAGAATCATGGCAGGAGGTGAAAGGCACTTCTTACATGGCGGTGGCAAAAGAAAAATGAGGAAGAAGCAAAAGTTGATATCCTTGATAAACCCATCAGATCTTGTGAGACTTATTCACTATCATGAGAATAGCATGGGAAAGATTGATCCCCATGATTCAATTACCTTCCCTTGGGTCCTTCCCACAACATGTCGCAATTCTGGGAGACACAATTCAAGTTGAGATTTGGGTGGGGACACAGCCAAACCATATTACTAGGCATTATTTTAACAGTTGATCTAAAACTAATGTTGATATCTTATATATTTTTCCAAGGTTGCTCTGGGAAAGCAGTTAACATTTTTCTCCTTGTGGGATGTAGAAGAACAAAGTATGAGAAAATAGTGATTTAGGCATGTCTAAGCGCCAGACATTATGTTTCTGTGAGTGTTTCCTTCATGATTGTTGAGAAACTAATGATTAACAATACAGCATGTTTTAGGTATTTTTCAAATAATAGCATGAACGAGAAGCCAACACATTCTCCCAAAAGGGAAAAGACAAGATTTTCTCTGAATGGAAAATTCATATTTGAAATGTCTGCATGAAATATATAAGCTACAATATTTTCATTTTGGAGCAGGAGAATACCTGACAGATGAAGGAAAAGAAAAATGAGTTAAGTAAAATGAATACAAACAACTTTTAGTTGGCAGAAAAAAAATAGATTTTAATTATGGAAAACATACAAACAGACTAATGGCAAATTTGGAAACCTTATGTTTTTACAAATATTTAAAATTGCCTTTCAATCTTTGTCCCTTTACTTCTCTCTTTTAGTGATATGAGATTATTTCTTGGTATTATCAAAACCCATTAAATCAACAGGTATTATGATATAATTCAATGCTATGAATATAAGACTAATACAGAACACCTGATAAAATTATTGATCTTTTCTTTTCCCCCAAGTGTACTACTGCCAGAGTAGCAATTGTTCAAGAGATCTGATTGTAACAAATCTCTTTTAAGACTTCTCTGAGAATATACAATATAATCAGGCTGATAGAAACATCAAAACATTTTTTCCATTGCCTCAGTGTAATTTGGTTTGTTATGGCTGACACACAGTAGAAGTCACACACAGTCTTATTCATGGATAAAACAGGCAATTGCCCACAGTCTGACTGCATCGGCCCAGGGAATACACAACCTATTCACATGCCAGTGAGAGAGCCTGTCCCAGTGCTTTGCACCAGTTGCTTTTTTTAGGGAGATTAATTTGTGTCCCAGCCTACTGCGGACATTGTTACTGCAAACACAGTTGCTAAACAAAAAATTACGGTTACTGTTATGTGATAATTTGATAAGCTTTTTTTTTTAGATTGTAAAGGATCCTCCTATTGATAAAAGATTGGTACTCCACAGAGATTTATGTAAAATTAGGACATTATTAATTTAGAATAATAAATGTAATTTTGGTTCTCTCTTTATGGATGGCTTGCTAAGTATGAGACTCTGAACCAGGGGAATTGGATGGATAATCCAATCAACCAGTGGCCTCTGGCTCAAATTATCCAATTGAGCAATGCTTGCCCTCTTCACAGGACAATGCTAGAGACATTCTCTAACTCCTTTTCTTTAGACATCCCACAAAATCAAGACATTGAAAGCCAGCTTGAGGCTGGTGAAAACCTTTTAAAAACCATACTTCCCAGCAAGGATAGACTGGGAAAAATATTTGCAAGGAATAGTGTCATCAGATGTCATTCTGCTTTTTCTTAAAATATCTAGGTAATGTTGATTATGTTTTGAACTATTCTGAACTTCTTCGATCTCTTGCTTTGTATTATTCCTAAGGCCATTATATTCTATTTTAACATTCTCTTGATGTATTATACATACAATAAAAGGAACAATTAAGTGTATAGCTCACTTACTATAATGAATTTTCATAAAGTGAACATACCCTTGGAACCAGCAGTGGTCAACAATAGAAAACTACCAATACCCCGAAGCCCACCATGCTCACTTCCAATCACTAACCACCTACCTAAAGGTAAACACTATTTTGACTTCTGACAACACACACTAGTTTTATTGAGGGCTTAATAGTTTGGATCGTCAGAATTTTGTTTCTGGACAGGCATGTTGATTTTCACCTTGCTTTTCCCCATGTCCTACCCTTAGGTAGGACACTGCCCAAGGAAGCTCCACTTAAATGGAACTTCTCTAAGAGTGCAAGTGTGCTATGGGCCACCAAGATGCAGGTAGAAGCATGGAGCATGGGTGGCAGTGGGGATGTGGAACTCACAGGGCAAGGCTGAAAGAAGGACCTAGAAACAGTGAGGTCCTTGGTAGGTCGCAAAGAAAAACTTCCCTGTCTTCACGCTTTTGCTTAGGGAAAGCCCTGGGAGCAGAGTTCTCATTTCTTTTTGCAACTTTCCTCTTGAGACCTCTGTGGTTCTTATTGTTAACTTTACCATTAGTGCTTGTTGGAAAAGATTGAGTGTTGCTTTTATTACAAAATATCTTGGTGAGTATTAAAGACATACATACTGAGATTTATAAGATCATTGTGCTCATATGAGTATTTTATTTTAGTGCATTTCCAGGGAATGTCTTTTTCAGGGCTGGACAGGGCCTATATTTTCAATTCACCAACAGATCATTAGTCACTAACAAGAGGTATAAAGATCAGTCAAAGCAGAGTATTGCATCCTTAATGAGAGAGTGAAGGGTGAGTAGAAATTGATGTCTTCAGGTGTAGATTTCTGTCAACTAGTAAAAAATGCTGAGAAAAGACATCAAGTAACTTACAGGATCACCCACCAGCTCTGACTTGCTAAGGGCTAAAGTAATCCTGGTGATTATTTTTTTCTTCTATCTTGAAGGAATATCAGTCTAGAAGACCCCTTAGTAAACACAGGAATCATCAGAAGTACTGACTTACTCAACTTAAGCAAAGACTGACAGCAGCACCATTGCTCTTCATCCCCAGCATGGTTCTTGGAAGATCCAATTTATAGAAGATACATACTCAAGGAAATTCCTCAGTAGCCCCAAATGCTTTCTTTCCTTTTTATTTGAGACTGGGCCCACTCATCCAAACGTAATACTGGTCTCAGGGTCAGAACATATGGCTTGTTAAGGTATCTTAAGGGAGCTATTATGTCTTCTGTCTGTTCTACTTTTATATGGTCCCTGATCTTTCCAGCAGAGCTAGGTCTTGGATTGGAGCAATGGGATGGAGAACTGTGCAAGGCTGGAGACTCACCACTCTGTTCCTGCATGCATGGGAACAAATGGCCACCTCTGCCAGCTGGAAGTGGCTTTAGATGTCCTGTGAAGTTTTGGTAGTCTCTAGGCTGGAAATAAAAGAACTTTAAGATATTAGGTCTCAGAGTTTTCTTTTAGATCCATTCTGAACTCTTGGAATCACACTGGAATTCCCATAAAAAGAATGTTATGAGTGAAGTACATCCACATTTACAGCTTATTTTACATCGTACTTTCTTTTCTTGAACCTCAGTTCTCTTTGCTTTTTCAATTTTGATTCCTCTATGTATTTTTTTTTTCTATTTTGGCTCCTACTCAAATTTTTCTAACTCTTATGCCCAATAGTTTTCTTTTGATTTCTGATCTGATTATGTTCATCTGGTATTTAATTTAGCTCCCACTTTGTGAAGTTTGATCTACCAAGGCTACACTTTACTTGGCAAATCCTGGTTTCTATACCCAATTTACTCCTAAGAGGGATAGCTGAAGCCAGGGTTTATCTCTGGGCTCTTTCTCTTCCTCCTCCACCCCTCCTTGCATCTTTCTTTTTCCATCTGTGCCAATTTATTAAATTATAATGAGAAATACAAATGTCAAGTTTACTGCAGGGTTTATTTTGTTAGACTTTTTTTTTCCTCCAGAGAAAAGAAAATTTGCTTAGTGAACACAGACTCAGACACAGAGTAGTCAATTATTATTGGATTGTTTGATGGCAGGAAACTAAATAATCCATGCATCTTTGAAGCAGGAAAGTGCTTTCCACCCAGATGATATGCTGGTACGTGGGAATCTCTCTGCCATCTTGGATGGTACTGGTGTTACATGTGTTCTGTGCAGCTTGGGGTACCTCCTTTTCCAGACACAAGGCAGTTTGTATGGCTAAAACTTTGGCTTTTCTCAAAGTTTTGCTTTTTGTCAAACTTTGGTTTTTCTCAAAATCTTTTTTTCTCTGCTTTCCTTTTCTGTTTCTTAAATGATGCATCTTTGTACTTCTCTCTTTTTCCCTCATCTTCCTGTCTCTTGCTTTTCCCCTGGACTCTCTCTTACTGCACTCCAGATGCCTTGCTGTGTACTCCTGATGTTGTACCTTCACCTCTGTCCTCTGCTGCTATTTTCCTCTAGTGGAGGGACTCTTCATTTGCCACCAGAAACCAAATCATTGGTGAATATCAACAGATATACTGCAGGATCTATGTTTCTTTAGCATGTCCTGCAAATAGGACCAAGGTACATCAAAGTCTTTTGAAAAGCCTCAGCTAATTGCCAGCCATGGTAGTGACCCATAAAAAATACCACATTGAAGCTCTTAATGCATTATTATTTACAGTTTGGGCTATATAATAACATTTAGCTTTAAAAAACTTAACTGTATATCTCACCAGGTGTGGGGTGGAATGAGGGAGGAAGGGACATCTTATGATCTCTATTTAATTTATCTCCCTCAAATTTGCTCTCATCAGCATTTTCCTGTTTTTCTTAGTAAATGAATAAGTAAGTAAGTGGGGAGATCTCAAACATGATAGGAAAATGACTCAAGAAGAATTAAAGATGGATAATCGTATCACTCTCTTTTGATTTCAGATGTCCAAATTCCATGTTTGTTAATTAAAATGAAGGTTATATAAATGAAGAGAAACTAGAACGAAAAATTGGCACAGTAGAGTATTTTTTAAAGAAAACCTTTGTTTGCATTTTTAACAATGTGAATTAACTCCAATTAGCTGTTTACACCATCTTGCCAAGTAGAATTCCTACCACAACTGTTTCAATGAACAACATAGAGTCGTTTGTAAGTAGTCATTTTTCCCCAAAGGGTATTGTGAAAGTGTGCGTTTGTTGGTTGATCACTTCTTTTGCAAGCGACCTTGCTGATTTACTTGAATTCTTGATACTCAAAGCATGTTTTAGATCAGTAGCAGAAGTATCTCAATTAAAGTTGGCAGAAATGCTGAATCTTGGGGCCCACTGCAGAGCTACTGAATCAGAATCTGAATTTTAATGAGATCTTCTGGTGATTCCTGTGAACATTAAAGTTTGGGAAACATTGACCTAGAAGATCATTTCCCCCAAATTACAACAAGGTAAACTTTAGTGTATGCCTCATGAATCTTTCTGAAATTCTGAATTAGTGGAGTCAAAATTAATCAAATTGTATTAAATTTTTTTCCCATTTACATATTACATTTCACTAAGTTTATTTCACTCAAATTTTTATCTACTATCTCTTTTTCATAGACTCGAGTTATCCCTTTTAGAGGAAAACATCTATTAAAAGTTGAAATCATACCCAAATCCTCTGTCATTCTATTTAGCAAAGCTGAGCTGTATCCATAAGATTCTACTTGAGAGAGATTTTGACATCTTGGCACTTCCTTTTCTCCAGAGTATTGTATTATTTCTTTTAATTGGGTAATTTCCTCTAGCCCTCAGTAGACACTTATGTGTCATGTTTTTATTTCCTGAATTAAGAACTTCCAACAGACTTACAGAAGTACCTAGATATATGTTCAGTTGACAATATTTGGAACCTCTGTAATGAGGTAGCAATTTCTTATATATTATGTAAAACACACCAAAGACAAGTTTCAGCTTTTGAGTCAAATAGGTGTGAATTAATAGAATAGCAGGACAAAATCCTGTTGCTTTTCATGGTATATAGCTTACATTTCTTGTATTCACTTTGTCTTTTATCTTTGTGCTCTAAATAATAGCTTTAAGTAGTTTAAACACATACAAGCCCAAAACTGCAAGGCAAAATAAAAACAGCACAAGTCATATTTATCTGATATATCTTTAAGAGGACAATTTATTCATCAGTCTGTGAATCCATATTATTTATTTATTTATTTATTTATTTATTTATTTATTTATTTATTTATTTTTGAGACAGGGCCTCTGTGGCCCAGGCTGGAGTGCAGTAGTGTGAACATGGCTTACTACAGCCTCAGCCTTCTGGGCTCAAGCAATCTTTCTCCCTCAGCCTCCCATGTAGCTAGGACTACAGGCATGCACCAACATGCCTGGCTATGTTTTTGATTATTTGTTGAGATGGGGTCTCACTTTGTTGCCCAGGATGTTCTCTAACTCCTGGCCTCAAGTGATCCTCCTGCCTCGGCCTCTCAAAGTGCTGGGATTACAGGCATGAGCCACTGTGCCTGGCCTATGTCATATAGTCTCTTTAAATTTACATAATATCGAAGCTATCTGGATGGCATCCTAAATCTTACATATTTATAAATACTGAAGTTCAGGATTGACACCTTATAAAAAGAAGCCTTTTTGGAAATTAATTTTTTTGCAGATGAATCTTCATTTATCATAAAACTAGCATGTAAGCCCTCTGATAGCAGACACTTTTTTTTTTTTTTTTTGAGATGGAGTCTCGCTCTGTCACCCACCCTGGAGTGCAGTGGTGCGATCTTGGCTCACTGCAACCTCCCATCTCCCAGGTTCAAGTGATCCTCCAACCTCAGCCTCCCGAGTAGCTGGGATTACAGGCGTGTGCCACCATCCCTGGCTAAGTTTTGTATTTTTAGTAGAGATGGGGTTTCACCATGTTGGCCAGGCTGGTCTCGAACTCCTGACTTCAGGTGATCCACCCGCCTCGGCCTCCCATAGTGCTGGGATTATAGGCATGAGCCACCATGCCCGGCTGGCAGACACTTTTTATCTGTTTTGCTCACTGTCGTATCTTCCAGCACCTAGGTCAGTACCCTGCACATGGTATGGATAAATACTTGCTGACTGAATGAATAGATGAATGAGCTTAAAAATGTAAAATCTCTTCAGAATTAAACGGTTGGGATTTATTCTTTATCAGTAGGATTTTGCTAAAAGTGTCTTTGAGTAATAGATTCTCCCTGGAAACAAGGTCTATTTATAATCTTATCTAAACAACTAAATAATAGAAGGCAAGAATAATTGAAATTCTTGAATAGAAATGACCTCAACAATATGCCTAGTTTACCTGTGACTCATTTATTACGTGGCTTTGACCTGTGATGGTATCACAGTGAAGTGTTTTTTTCTTAAAGAGATCTCCTCTTCTCACTCTTTGATCAGGACCCACCACATTGACTTCTGGTAACAAAGCTGTCACTCAGAGGAATTTTCTTTCTGCCCCCCATCTGTCCTGGCCCTGAGAAGAAGCCTATTTCCCCTCTTAATCTTAACTCTGGTGCCCTTCTCTCTACATTGTTGGCTGGTGCCATGCCTGTCGCTAAATTTATCTGATAGGTTCATGATCCTGAACTTCTTCCCTCCCTTTTTCCTATGAGAGCACATAGTCTGTGTTGATTGTGGGGTGTATAGACAGGCAGATAGGAAACAACAGAACGCTATTTTCCCTTTGGGTGAAGCTTGAGGTCAGGCTCATTCCTGTTTTCTACTATTTCCTCTGTGTGTTTCCCCCAAAACTTCGCCTTCCCATACCTCTGCTGAGTTCTATAGCCTTTAAAAATTAATACAGATTATTTTAGAAATCTACGTTATAATCTTAAAAGCAAAATGTAACTCTGTTTTTTTCTCTACTGTACTACTAAGTCACAGTTTTCTGGGCATATGATGAGCAACTGCACATTTTTTGTGGACTGACCTAAGAACCTTACCACCATGTCTAACTTAATTCCCACAGACAAATACATCATATTCAATTAGCATGATTTGCTAATGAACTTCCATAAGTTCATAAGGTAAGAACTGTAATATATAGAAAAGCATGCTTATAATCCCAAATCATGGAAGTTATGGAGTGGATTTGAGTGAAATATAATCATTCCTTAAGCTATTTTAAAAGTAATCACTCATCTGACCATTAGTAAAGACAAACTATATGGAGCCTTTAATGTAAGTGCTACATTCACAAAGTGGATATGTGGAACAAAAATAGTAGGGTGGCAAGCAGTTGTGGACTTTGTAGTCGGAAGTCCAATTCAGCTGCTTATAAGTTATTACACTCCATCATCAACACAGACTATATTGTCCCATAGGAAAAAGGGAGGGAAGAAGTTGGGGATCATGAGCCTATCAGATAAATTTAGTGACAGGCATGGCGCCAGCCAATGATGTAGAGAGAAGGGCACCAGAGTTAAGATTAAGAGGGGAAATAGGCTTCTTCTCAGGGCTAGGAAGGTGACAGATGGGAGACAGAAAGATATGAACAGGTTATTCTGCCTCTTGGTGTCTCAGTTTTCTCATCTGCAATAAGAGACATAATAATATAATCTACTTCATAGAATTGTTGTAAGAATTAATTAAAATAGTTTATGTAAAATGTAAGCATAGATTACATGATATTTAGGGCTTAATGCATGCTTACATTGATGCTTACATGCATTAAGCCCTGAATATCAGTTTGAATAGTCTTATACATATCAACACTTTGTAAGTTTATCTATTTAAAAATTCAACTGCCTTGGGATTAATCTAAAAATCAACATCATATTAAGGCATGTTGAGACAGCATTTTATATTATGTGTCTGTGAAACTGGGGTATGAGAGTGAGTTGTTTAGCTAGAGAGGGAGCTTGTCCTCCGCTAGCATCCATCTCATTGCAATTTGTCCTTTTACCTTTGATGCCTGGTACAACTGAGAGCCCTGGAAAGGAAGTCAGGTGCTTTTGTAGGTGATAGTATTTCCAAAGATGCCATGGAAACATTCCTTATAAGTGCTAAAGATCTCCTGGTTATTATTCATTACTCCTAAAAGAATAGGCTACTAGTATCATTCTTATTTTGTAAGTAAATAAAATTCATGTTAAATAGTCCATAACTTGTGGCTATACTACATCAGTGGTGGATCAAACATCATGACTCAATTATTTCTGGCTGTGGTTACAGAGACAGATTCCAATAAGGACTGCTAAGAGATTCAAGGTATAGAAGTAGTTGTGGGGCCAGGTGCAGTGGCTCATGCCTGTAATCCCAGCACTTTGGGAGGCCAAGGCGGGCATATCATGAGATCAAGAGATTGAGACCATCCTGGCCAACATGGTGAAGCCCCATCTCTACTAAAAATACAAAAATTAGCTGGGCGTGGGCAGCATATGCCTGTAATCCCAGCTACTCAGGAGGCTGAGGGAGAAGAATCACTTGAACCTGGGAGGTGGAGGTTGCAGTGAGCCGAAATCGTGCCATTGCACTGCAACCTGGTGACAGAGCGAGACTCCATCTCAAAAAAACAAAAGAAAAGTAGTTGCGACATAATTCAGGCCAACATTGCTGTTAGAGCCAGGCCTAGAATAATAGGGTGCAATCAAAGGAAGGAACTCCACCAGTTATTTTAACAGTGAGAATTTAACATAAAGAATTTTTAGTTAATCAGTGAAGAATTGAAAAGGAAAAAGAGAACACAAAAAAATCTCCAAGTTAACAACTGTAGAAGGTGGCTATCACTCCCAGGGCTGGAAGGGGCTGAGGGCACAAAGTGGTTTGAGTCTTTAAAACTTAAAAGCTTGGAGGGGGCCTCCAAGAGGGCTGGATTTTAGACCTCTGAGAAAGAGTAGGTTGCTGCTTTGCTGCTATGGTGTTTGATGGTCAGAGGAGGGGCCCTGTGGGCCTAAGATCCATATTTCTAAAGAGGGGACACTGGCTACTGCTGGTGTCTCTGAGACAACATGATGTAGTTGAAAAATCTGCAACCTGGATTCAACAGCTAGTACTGGAATTAACTGACATGACCAGGGTGAAGAACAGGCATTGCTGGTCAGTGCTGCCAGGAACAGGAAGCCCACAGGAGTGAACAGAAAGAAGCAATCTCCCTCTAACAGCCCTATTAAAAGAGTCTAACAGAGCCAGCCAGCAAAGCTGAAATGTGATTTGTAGTGTCCCAGTTTCAGCATCACAGAGCAGAGTATGGAATGGGTTTGAAGTTGAGAGACCATAGGATAAGACCTTGCACACATAGGGTCTATATGTTGGTGTTTGAGGGTGGACGGATGATGCAGGATCAGTAATATCATGAGATCTGTGTGTCCTTCCTATGCAAATGAGGCACTACCAGGTAATATAGCCAGGGTGACCACCTCTTGGGGGAAACGTGAACCATAAGTGGTGCTGGGATTCAGAGGCAGTCTTGGAGTCACATCCCTGGAACTTAATGTTCTGGCTGGCAGCTTTATGGGATGCCAGATCCTGTTAAGTGTTGTGCTGAAGCTGTTGTAAATTTTGCTATCTCTGTCAATGACTCAGAAGCTGAGGAGGGTCTGAGTTGTGGGGCTCACCAGCGACGGCTATGAGCCAAGATACAAATGGAGTCTGAGAACCCATGTTGGTGCTTACAGTGTTCCACCATTATAATATTAGCTTTTCATGTAAACCAAGAGGCAGACAGAGGATATTTGTTTTAGTTTCAAGGAGCTGAAGGGGGAGGGAGGGAAGGAAGGGGAGAGAGAGAGAGAGAAATTTTTAGTTCTGTGTATCTTGCATGGAGATGGTAGTAGCCCTCAGGACACTGCATAATTTCATTATGGAAAATTAACACTCATTCAAGTCTCCTAAGACCCTTGTTCAACCAGCAAATCCATGGTGAGGGATGTGGCCCCAGAGCAAGTTAGTGCCTGAGTTTCCTTGGGCTGGCATCTGCGGAACTCTGCAATGTGACCCTTACTCATTCCTCCAGTGCTGCCTGCCATCATCACTGCAACATTCTAATCACCTATGGAATATTGGAGACAGTACTGGTGCTGGACCCTCCCTAGGCCAATTAAATGAGATTATCTTGAGATGGGACAGGGGCGTTAGTATTTTTTAAAAGCTTCCCATGATATTTTAATATTAGCTACAGCTGTGAACCATGAGAATATAAGAATCCTATGCCCCAACTAATCTGGTCTATTTTTCAATTCAGATCAATTCCATTCAAAATTTTAGACACTTACTGAGTACCTTGTATTATGCTAGTTTCTGCATATATAATAAATGAAACAAGATGAGTATCTCATGATTCAGTGTGAGAGACTAAGACATACACATATATGATTTAATCTGGTAAGTATTTTGGATAATTAGTTATTGAGAAAGAGGGTGAATAATTTCACTTGGGTGTGTCTGAAGAGAGAAGATGGGAAAACCTTCACAGAGCAAATGAGAACATGTGTTGAGTATAGATTAGTCTAGATTGAGTTGACTCTTAGAGGATGAATAGGATTTAACAAAGAGGCTAAAGCATAATAGCCTCATAGGTTCAGTCATGATGAATAATTTATCTAACTAGAAAATTTGTTGAATTGGGTGAAAGGCTAGAGATAAGACAGAAAAAGAAAGTAGGAACCACATTAGAAAGGATTTTGAATTCAACGTTAATTGAACATCCATGAGAATCTAAGCATAAGCTATGTTCTGAAGGTATAGAAATGAATAAAAGTCAAGATGCTTTCAGTTATGTGGATGAGTCAGATATGAGGTGGTGTAGGGAGGATTGCAGAAAGAGAGAATTGCATGAGCAAAAACACAGAGGCTTGAAAATGCCTGGTGATTTCAAGAAACAGTGATAAACCAGCACTGTTGGATCTGTGATAGGGCTGGATGGACATCAAGGTGTAAAAGGCAGGCTGAGATTAGATTGGAAGAGCGTTGTGTACTCTATTTAGAAGTTTCGCTTTTATACTATGATTTTAAAAATGGCTATGCAGATTTTAAAGTGAAGATTAATATTATTCATATCTGATTTATAATTGATAACTTTAATGGTATTACATGAATTGTGATTCAGTGGAAAAGTGTGAAGAGATTGGAAACCAAAAGATCAGATAAGGACTATTAAAGAGGTCCAGATAATAGGGTTTCTGATCTAAGGCAGCTAAGTTGGTTTTGTCATTAGTGGAGTTCTGTGTTTCATGGGGACTGGGAAGACAGGGAAGGATAATTTTCTCCTTTGCTTGTTTTTTGGTGAGAAGAGGGAGGACCCTTGAGTTTGAAGTATCTGGGTTATCCAGGTAGAGCAGTGAAGTGGACAGTTAAAAGTATGCACCTAGACCACAGAAGGCTAATTGAAATTAGAAAAGTTTATCTGGTGTCAGCAACTTGTGCAGAGTAGATCAAGCCCAGTAAATGGCTAGATGTGAACTGACTCAGAAAAATCAACATTTGGAGACGAACAAAAGAAAGGAGCTGAAGGAAATGAAGAAAAACAGGAGGAAGCCAGGAGGGATTAGTATTTTACATTGGTCAGCAGTGTCAAACCCTGCAAAGAAGTCACAAAAGGTAAAAAAAACCTGAGAAGAAAAACTTCTGGACTAAGTTCCATGAGGGGAGGAGGCATATATGTGTTTGACACATATTAGCTGCTCAATAAATATTTATGGAATGAATGGATTTACCTTGATTTTGGATTTGTCTTGAGGGACATATACTGCTTCTGTTCTCTAGTTTACTCTTGGTTGTATATAGGTTTACTTACTATTCAAAATGTAACCCATATCAGATATGGATTTTTTTTCTGGTTTCAAACAATAGAGACAAAATTAATCTAAAATGAGTACGATCGTGTTTTTCTAGTTAGAAAATGAACATCATTCTGCATAAAAAGATTTTTTCCCTGATTGTTTTCAAATAAATGATATACATTAAACAATAGAAAATGAAATAGCATGTACTTAATTTCCTATGTCATCCGAAATATGTTCCTTTTGACCTTTGTAAGTTAAATTCAAAAAGTTAATTCAATTTTCTCACTAAAGGCTATTAAGGTTCTGAGGCAAGGATTTAGGTTGGATTCAGAAATACTTTAATGAGTTGGAAGTGGGTCAAAAAACATTTACTACTCATTTTAAAAAATGCTGCTGATTTATCATGACTTTCTCCCTAATATTTTCATAGTTTGTCTTCTCTCAAAATTAAATCCTATTAGCTAAACAACTGCTATCTTAATTTGAAAGTAGACAAATCTCTCTGAAAGGGCATAAAGAAATAATTTATAGATCATTTTTTAAAAAGTTATTTGAAAGGCATTTGACTTAAGTTTTTTCATCAAAACATCTTCAAAACTGCTACAAAGCTAAATGTGATTTTTAAATCTCCACTAATTTGTGTTCTTCCAATTTTCAATTTGATATTCATATGCAATAGGGTGATATTTAGCTTTATATTCTCTTTGATGGAGAGATTTAGGAAGGTAATTAGTAAACTATGTGGAATTGAAGTTGATTAGTATAAACTAATTCAGAGAAAATTCTGTTTTGGAACAGTATAGATACACATACAGTACTAATTATAGATTAGTAGGGAATGCAGATGGTGTTGTTTTATCAGTTGCTTTCAGCTACTGTCTTAGGTTAGTTTCTCCAAAAGCAGGCTCAGAGAGGATTTGTGGCCATGTGATTTATTAAGGAGGAAAAGCTGGCAAGGGAGAGGGGGCAGGCCTAGCAAAGGTGGGATTTCAGATGACATCTTTCTGGGCCTTAGCCTGATCCCAAAGGGGAGGGCTGGGATATTAGTCACATCTCTGTATGTCTTGGCCCTAGGCAAAGAAACTGAGATGCCCACAGTCCAGCAACAGCTAGTCTTTTGCTAAGGGCTATAGTGAGGGTAGGGGGAGGAGGAGTGGGCAAGGAGAATATATTCCCAGGAACTTCCTTTTACCATATTTGGTCAAAGCCCTGCTTCCAGTTGCCTGGGGGCAGGTTTCTGAGAGCAGAGTAGTGGGGGCAGTATTGGCCATTAGAAGCCAAAAGGATGAATGTGAGGGGCGAGGGGTGGAAGTGGGTTGGCACAGAAATGGTACAAGGGATCCAAAGTGATCTGAGTGGATCACCAACAATATGCTACAGGTCCCTTGTGTAATTGAATTCTAACTTCGTTGAAAATACTGCAATTTCCAAATTTCTGTAATGTCAGTTCCAGTTCTGACCCAAAAGTCCACACAAACAATGTTCTATCCAGCTACTTACAGTACATTTGTTGCTTAGTTGGAAAGTTAAAAATGTCTTATCTCTATAGACAAAACCAGGTAGAAATGCATTTAGTGACATACTAGATGGCTAGAAGGAAATGTTCTTTATTGCTCCATTTTTATTTAGAGAGGCTCCCTTCCTGTTGTAGCACAAACTATTCCATGTGACGTGTTTCTCTAGTAGAAATAGGTATGTGATTCACCAAAATAACTTCCATATCACATTTGACAAGTGACTATTTTTCTCATTCAAAAGAAGTTTTCCAGATGCACACAAAGTTTTGTTTTTGTTATGGGTGGCCACTTTTCTTATCTTTGCCTTGCTAAGGTATGTGTTGGTACAAAAATAAAGAAGCTATATAAATGCATATGATAATGTTTTAGCTCAAAAATACTCACAGAAATCTCTAGATCATTAGTTTCTCTTTATCAAGAAAATGAGAAGTCAGTTGGTACCAAAGCTCCTTTATCTATTGGAGTAACTGCTGGGAAGATTAAGAGAAGTAGTTTAAACATGTTGGCTTTGCTTTTGTGGCAAGGTTTATATTCTGAGCTCCAGTGTCCTCTGAAAAAATTCAAATTTTGGTGGAAGAAAATATCATGCCAGAGATCTTAAGGTAATAGCTAGTATTTGTTACTACCACTGAAGGCACTTGTAGCTTCAAACATTTCACTATTGCATTGCCAAGCCATGGTCAACTGACAACCTGAATTAGAGCATGACAGTCATTTCCATCCTAGAGAGGCATGGTCATCTTCTTCTCCTGCCTTTAGTTGCACAAAAAAACCCCTAAAATCAGCACGGATTTACCTTTCAAAGCAGTTTGACAATTGCCTTGGGGTCTGGTGTTCTTCCCTTCCCCCATCTTCACTCCTTCCTACCTTGCTCACTGCAGGTGGAAGGGAAGAGAAGGAGATAAAATAGACTTACTTCTCCTGGAAACCTGACCTTGTCTTAGCTACCAAGAGATTTTTTTCTAGTTTGTTTTATGAGAGTAGTTTACTAACTTGAAGTGAGGTGACCATCACTTTCTCTCCTCTTTTGTCTCACTTTTCATTTCTTTCAACCCAAGCATCTCATTTCTCACCTTCTCAAGTGATTTTTATGGGAGATATTGAGATATTGTGGATACCACAATACCTACTTCTGCGGCCAAACTGCAGTTTGACATCAGGCAAGTCATTGTCTCTCTTGAGTCTGTTTCCGTTACTGTAAAGCAAGGAGGTTAGCCCTTGCCATCTTGCTGACTCATAAGAGTTTAAGGAGGATAAAGTGTGCACAGAATGTTCTAGACATCTAGGTCAAAGGTGCTGCATACCAACGGTTATCTACCTATCTCATGGGGATGTTAGGAACTGAGATAATATGTGAAATATTTCGAGTTCCAGAAACACAAACAGCAAATGCATTTGTGATATAATGATTTATGTTCTAGGTAGCTAGAGCAGGATTTTACTTCTTAATATATTTATTCACTTCATTAATTTCTGTAGCAGACTGCATATGGGACATAATTCGGCAGTGGAAAAAAGAGAAAGTGTTTAAACAATTTTTTCTTCAGAAAATATACAATCATCCAGTAAATATTGCACCCTTGTCTACATACAACCAGTACGCTACTGTGATTTATATTTTCCTTCCCATGAGGAAAGAAGTGGGAGAGGTGGTAGTGAAGGAAGAGAGCAAAGAAAGAAGTCAGAGAGGTTCACATTCAGGTAATTCCAGACCTCCTAACACTCAGCAATGCTGAATGTGCCTCCAGGCATTAGGATATTGAAATGTCCCTTTTGGAGTGACTGATCCAATGGATTTGAAATTCTCTGTTTGCTACAAAATAAAAAGCCGTAAAAATTATACTTTCATGAAAATCTGTTTTAAGAAACATGGGCCATCCAGATCAACCCCCAACACAGCCCAGTCACATTCCAAAGCACCATGAAAAAAATGACTGTTTATTGAATGTTTCAAGTTTATTGTAATTAGCATATTACATTTAGACAGGCTAACAACAACAAAGACTAATTTAATCAACAAAAACATTTTGGGGAGAGGCTGGGCAACCCACACAATCCAAGAAAGAGCTGAACTAGCAGACTTTGAGAAAGACAGGAACATCTGCTTCACCCATCTGATGAGCAGGAGTTCGGGGCTTTCTCTTTTGGTTGGGTCCATCACCCATATCAGTTTCTGTGTTCTGCTCAAGAGTCAATTCCTTGGGAGAGAGCATAATTAAATTAGCTTGGATTAGGTACTCATCTTGGTGGTTGTGGTGGTGGCTATGCAGGGGTTCCTGGGACCAGCAGTCCCCCAGAAACATATGAAGCTAGGGAAGACGAAGTCCCAAAGGAAAGGAGGTTGGGCAGAGAAAACCCAAGACATCCACTGCCCCAAATCTATGCTGTTGTTAAGTTGATTTAAAATTTTCAGCATACGAGACTCCTTGACAACTTTTAAGCTATAGTTATATCCCATTTCTTAAAGCTTATGTAAAGGAGGCAGTGGGGTAAAGTGGTCTGTATATTTGGCTTTTGTCTTGTTATGGCCACTAATTGGCTAAATGACCTGGGCAGGGAGCTTAATCTCTCAGGGTCTGTTTCCAGAGTTGAAAAATGAGAGGATTTATAGGTCTATATTCTATATCATTTTTGTTTATTGTTTTGGTAATTGATCTGAGTTACAGAATTGGGTTAACTATGCACCTCCCTGTGTAGTACTTCATAATATGCTTCCAAACAAGATCCTTTTGTTGTTTAATTTCATTTTCTATTTTATTCCTAATCTCTATTTCCATTCTTTTAATCCCATAGATTACCAATATAATACTTGGATACATGTTTTTGTATATGTAAAGTATATTGTATGATTTTATGTGTATGTGTACATATACATATATACATATACATACATACATATATAAATGTGTGTATATACATATATATACACTCAACTGTTTGCAACTGGTATTATGCTACTGATTTCATTCTGTTTTATTAAAAATAGTTTTCATGAAACATTATGTTTTGTACATGTGGGATCCCATAATACGCACCCATTATCATTGTATTTATTGATTCCTCTTGTGACAAATACATAAAGCAGCAATAGTGAATAGTCTGGTTGTACATGTTTCTTATAGGAGTTTTAAGAGTTTCTCTGGAAATTATTTTTATAGTGAGATTCATATATAAAAATTCACAATTTCATTAAGTATAATAGGATTGCTTTCCAGAAAAACCTTATGACTCTCATTCATATTAGTTTTGCATAAAAGCTCTTATTTCTCTATATTCTCTTCAAAACTTGGTATTATTCAACTTTCTCTCTATATACATATACATATATAGTTATATCTGGATATATCCCTATATATGTGTATATATGGATATACACATATATAGAAAAATATATATACATATTTTCTATATATACATGTATATATTTTGCCCTATGATCACCAAGATATTCCTCTACGTTTTCTTCTGTTTTCTTTGTTTCAACTTTCATACTCAAGTCTTTAACCCATTTGAAATACACCTTTGTTTTTCACTTTATTTTTCCATGTAAACTAATTTCTTTAAGACTATCTACTAAATAAGCCATCTTTCATCTTCTTTCAGTTTTCTTTGGTGTCAGCCTTATAATGTAGCAAGTCACATATCACAAGAATATTGGACTATTTTGAACTCTCTGTTCTGTTTCATTGATCTGTCTTTTTATCCATACTGCATTGTTTTAAATTCCTGTAGCTTTGTGGCATGCCTTAATATCTGAGTTTAAGTCCTCAGCTGTTTTTCTTTTTTTGTAAAATTGACCTAATAGTGAACTGGCTATTCATATGGAAAAAAAGAAAAATATGTTGACTAAAGACTTAGAAATAATAAAAATCTTTGCTAAAAATCTATGAGAAAACGTACACAGTAGTTGAATTTCTGAGATCTTCCTAGCAATACAGGAAATCCAAAATCTGTAATATGAGATAAAAATATTTGACTATATAAAAATTAAAAATTTTGTATGGAAAGACATCACATAAAGATCAATAGGCACTAATGGAACAAGAAAAGTACATTTTCAACTCAGATAACAAAGCATTAATTTCTACATTATCCCATGATGAACAACCCAATTAAAATGAATATAGATGTGAATCCAGAAAACAGCCAATAAATGTGAAAAGATGCACAAATTCAAAAAAAGACAGAAAAATTAACATTATAATAATGAGCTCATTGCACAAGTACGTAGAGGAAAGGGTAGTATGATACATATTACTGGTGAGAATGTCGAGATTTATAGTATTTTGGGAAGGAAATCTGGCAATATCTATAGAAATTAAAAATACATATTCTCTTCTACTCAACACTTCTATTCCTGGAAATCTCTCTTATAGAAATAAAAGTAGAGATCTTGTCCATAAAATTAAAGAAAAAATGTGTATGAATTTATAACATACAAGGATTTTTATTGCACCATTGTTTATAGTCACCAAAAACTGAAAGTAAAGAATATGTCTAATGAAGTGAATATAACAGACTTATGGTTCAAATGCTATGTAGTATTTTATAGCCATGAGAATGATTCAGAACAGTACACATATATGTGTGTGTAGGATATACGATTATAGAGAAATAGAATGTTAACATGGCTACATGGAATTGGGGAAGACAGTGGAGAAAAGGTGTCCATAATAAAGAGAGAATGTATGGTATGATCATACCTATGTAAAATTATGTATGGGCCTGTAGGCCCAAGTCCTAGGATTGCTCTGAGCCCAATCAGGCCTAAGGCTGCAGTGCACTATACAGCCTGGACAACATAGTGAGGTCCCTTTTCTTAAGAAAAAAAAAAAAAGAATAGATTATCACTATGTGTCAAAGGTGGGTATTATAGAGAAGTGTGAAATTCTGACTTCTTTATGTCTTTGTATATTGTTCTAATTTCTTACAAAGACCATGTTTTTCTTTTACATAATCAGGAGAAAGTAATGAAGATATTTTTATTGTAGAAATAAATACAAAAAATCAATTGTAAAAGGAAAAAACAAAACCTGACAACTATTTATAAATCTTTATTCTTCCATCAAAATACTAGAAAAGGTTTGCCAAATTTACAAAAAAAAAATCTTACTGGAATCTTGATTAGCATTGTGTTAAATGCAAAAAAAATTTTGTGCAGTTTTGGTATCTTTACAATCTTACATTGTACTATATATTTATTTAGTCCTTCTCACTTTACGTCCTTAAAAGAGTTTAAGCTTTTTCTCCTTAAAGGTCTTTTTTCATCCTTTATTAGGTACTTTATTGTTTTTGTTGTGTTTATACTAGATACTTTATTGTTTTTATTGCTATTACAAATGGTTATCTTATTTTCTAGTTTGTTTTGGAGTATAGAAGAACCTTTTTCATTTTTATAAGTTAATCTTTATTTTGTAATTGTGCTGAATTATTTATTAGCTCATGTGGTATTTTTATTATCTTAAGTGTTTACTTTTAAATTTTTAAAATAAAATATTTTTATTGTGGTAAAATACATATAACAAAATTTGTCATCTTAACCATTTTTAAGTATATAGTTCAGGGGTATTAAGAATATTCATATTGCTGTGTAACCATCACCACCCTCCATCTCCAGAACTCCTTTCATCTTGCAAAACTGAAACTGTACCCATGACACAATAATACCCCATCCCCCTTTCCCTGCATTTCTGGCAACCACCATTCTGCTTTCTGCCTTTAAGAATTTGACTCCTCTAGGTACTTATATAAGTGGAATCATATAGTATTTGTCTTTTTGTTACTGGCTTATTTAGCTTAGCATAATGTCCTCAAGGTTCATCCATGTTGTAGCATGTGTCAGAATTTCTTTTTTTTAAGGCTGAATAATATTCTGTTCTATGTTTATACCACTCTTTTTGTCTATTCATTTGTTGGTAGATACATGATTTGTTTCCATATTTTGATTATTATGAATGATGCTACTATACACATGGGTGTACAAATATCAGTTCAAGACCCTGCTTTCAATTCTTTTCGGTGTATACCCAGAAATGGAATTGCTGGATGATAAGGTAATTCTATTTTAATCTTCTGAGCAACTGCCATGCTGTTTTCCACAGTGGTTGCATCATATTACATTATCTACAGTACACAACGGTTCTAATATCTCTGCATCCTTGCCAATACTCGTTTTCTGTTTATTTGACAGTAGCCATCCTAGTGGGTGTGAGTGGTATCTCACTGTAGTTTTGATTTGCATTTCTCTAATGATTAGTGACGTTGAGCATCTCTTCATGTGTTTATTGGCAATTTGTATATTTTCTTTGGATAAATGTCTATTCAAGTCCTTTTCCTATTTTTGAATCAGGTTGTTTTTGTGTTGTTGGATTTTAGGAGTTCTTTGTATATTCTGGAGGTTAATATTTTGTCAGATGTATAATATGCATGTATTTTCTCCCATTCTGTGGTTTGCCTTTTTCTCTGTTGATAGTGTCTTTTGATGCAAAAATAGTTTAATTTTTTATTTTCTGAGATGGGATCTTGCTCTGTCACCCAGGCTGGAGTGCAGTGGCATGATCTTGGCTCACTGCAACTTTTGCCTCCTGGGTTCAAGCAATTCTCCTGCCTCAGCCTCTCTAGTAGCTGGGATTATAGGTGCCTGCCTATAGCCTGGCTAATTTTTGTATTTTTAGTAGAGACAGGGTTTCACCATGTTGGCCAGGCTGGTCTCAAACTCCTGACCTCAAATAATCCACCTGCCTCTGCCTCCCAAACTGTTGGGATTGCAGGTGTTAGCCACCATGCCCAGCGGAGTTTAAATTTTTATGAAGTCTAATTTGTATATTTTTCTTCAGTTGCCTGTGCCTTGTGTGTCTATACTTTACTCAGATTTCCTCAATGTTCTCCTCATATCCTTTTTTCAATCAAGGAATTCATCCAAGTTTAGTTACCATGTCTCCTTAGGTTCCTCTTAGTTGTGACAGTTTCTTAGACCTTACTTGTTTTCAAATACCTTGATTTTTTTGACGACTACTAGTCATGCATTTTGTAGAATGTCTCTTAGTTAGGATTTATCTGAGGTTTTCTTATGATTAGACTGAGTAATGTGTTTCTGAGAAGACCACGAAGGTAAGAGGCCATTCTTATTACATCAGATCAAGGGTACCTACCATCAATATGACTTATCAATGTTGTTCGTCTTGATGATTTGGCATATAGTAGTGTTTGTCAAGTTTCTCCACTGCAAAGTTTCTCTTTCTTTTTCTCCCTTTCTATCCTGTACTCTTTAGAAGACAGTCATTAAATGCAGCCCACACTGAAGGAGTGGAGAGTTATGTTGTATTTACTTAAGGCAGGAATAAGAACATACATTATTTGAAATTCTTCTGCATGGAAATTCTGTTTATTATCTCCTATTTGTTTATTAAATTATTTACTCATATCATAATGGACTGAGGGATATTTATACTTTGGGTTATAATCCAATATGCCTTTATTTATTTTGTTGCTAAAATTGTTTTAACTTTGGCCATTGGGAACCTTTTTAGTTGGCTCTTGTATCCCTTTGACATATTCCATCACTGTAGGGTTTTTTTTTTTTTTGTACTTTCTTACTTTCTAGAGCTATAAGATGCTCCAGGCTTATCTTGTATATTTCCTGCCTCATTCCTTAACCATTTCTCCAAGGATCTCTGGTTCCTTTGATGGGAGAATGGTATTAGGAACCAAGATTGGGTGCTAGGTGTTCTCAATGATGGCTATCATTGCTTCTAGGCCATCTCAGCTGACAGAGCAAGGAAACTGTGTACTAACCCATGCATATACATATATCTAAAATATTTCTATGTAACTAACCATCTGTATCTATATGCTAAACATGAGTTCAGACCGATGTCTCCCACTCTAACACAGTCCTTCCTGAATCATCCTAGAATCTTCCCCTTGCTTATCTGTAACCTCTAACAGTGAGAAACCTGGCTCCCACCATTGGCCATCTTTTGCCTTGCCTTGTAAACTTCAAAATCAGTCTGTCTATTAGGTAAGAAATGGCTTACCGAGATTTTATAGGATTGCATTATATCCATATAATTTATACATATATAATTTATAATTTGGATTGCATTAAATCTAATTTTATTTGCATAAATTACATTATGTAATTCATTTAAATCTTTGACTTTTTAAATTAGTTTTTTACAATTTTTCATATATAGGTTGTTTACATATTTTGTTAGATTCATACCTAAGTATTTCCATTTGTTAGGTACTGTTGTAAATAGAATATATTTAAATTTCAAGTTCCAATTGTTCATTGGTAGATTATAGGAAAGCAATTGACTTTTGTATTAACAATTTTCTATTAACCTTGCATCCTGTGACTTTGTTTTATTCTCTTAGGAGGTTGTTTTTGTCTGTTTTCGAGATTTTCTGTATAAACAATCATGTCATCTGTGAATAGAAAGTTTTATTCTTCTTTTCCAACTGATACTCTTTTTGTTTTCTTTCTTGCCTTGTTGCACTAGTTAGAAACTTCCAGTAGAATGTTGAATAGAAGTGAGAGAAGACACCTTTGTCTTGTTTCTGATCTTAGGGGAAACATATGCATTTTCTCACCATTAGGTGGAATGTTAGCTGTAGGTTTTCATGTATGTTCTTTATCAAATTGAGGAAATTTTCCTCTATTTTTGCTTTGCTAAGAACTTTTAATGATAAATAGGTGTGGAATTTTGTCAAATTATTTTCTCCAACAATTGATACGATCACATTAATTTTCATCTTTAATCTGTTGATGTAGTGATTTATGCTGATTGATTTTTAAGTGTTTAACCAGCCTTGCATACTTGGAATAAATCCCACATGGTTGCAGTGTATAATGTTTGATATACGTTGTTGAATTCAATTTGTTATGTCTGTGTTTATGAGATATATTGGTCTGTTGTTTTCCTTTCTTATAAATGACTGTGTCTAATTTTAGTAGTAAGGTAATGCTGACCTCATAGAATGAGCTAAGAAGTAGCCTTCCTGCTTCTATTTTCTGGAGGAAATTATGAAGAATTGATATCATTTCCTCCTTAAAAGTTTGGTAAAATTCATCAGTGAAACCATCTGGGCCAGGTATTTTCTTTTTTAGAAAGTGATCAATTATTAATTATTGATTGAATGTATTTAATATATAGAGAGCTATTTAGGCTATCTATTTCCCCTTTTGTGGGTTTTGGTCATTTGTGCCTTTGCAGAAATTGGTCTATTTCATTTAAGTCATCATATTTCTGAGCATAGAACTGTTAATAGCATTCCTATATTCTTTTAATGCCCAAGGGGTCAGTAGTGATGACCTCTCTTTCATTTTTTTTCTTTTTTTTGAGACAGAGTTTCACTCTTCTTGCCCAGGCTGGAGGGCAGTGGCATGATCTTGGCTCACTGCAACCTCTACCTCCCAGGTTCAAGCGATTCTCCTGCCTCAGTCTCCCAAGTAACTGGGATTACAGGCATGTGCCACCACGCCCAGCTAATTTTTTGTATTTTCAGTAGAGACTGGGTTTCATCATATTGGCCAGGCTGGTCTCGAACTCCTGACCTCAGGTAATCCACCTGCCTTGGCCTCCCAAAGTGCTGGGATTTCAGGTGTGAGCCACTGCGCCCGGCCTCATTTTTGATATTGGTAATTTGTGTATTCGCTTCAATTTTTTTCTTGGTTAGCTTGGCTAGGGTTTATTCATTTCATTGATCCTTCCAAAGAACCAGCTTTTGGTTTCATTAATTTTCTCCATTGTTTTCTTGTTTTCAGTTTCATAGACTTCTTCCTTTTTTGAGATGGGGTTGATCTCTGTCACTCAGTCTGGAGTACAGTGGTGTGATCTTAGCTCACTGCAACCTCCACCTCCTGGGTTCAAGTGCCTCCTGGGTTCTCCTGCCTCAGCCTCCTGAGTAGCTGGGATTACAGGTGTGCACCACCATGCCCAGCTAATTTGTATATTTTTAGTAGAGATGGGGTTTTGCCATGTTGGTCAGGCTGGTCTTGAACTCCTGACCTCAAGTGATCTGCCTGCCTCTGCCTCTCAAAGTGCTGGGATTATAGACTTGTGCAACTGTGCCAGGCCTTTCAATTTTGTAGACTTCATTTTTTTTCTGTATTGTATCAGATGCAGATAACAATTTTATTGGCTTTGGATTCAATTTTAATAATTTCTTTCCTTCTGCTTGCTTTTAGGCTTAAATATGCTTCAATTTCTGGTGGTAGAAATTTAGGTTACTGATTTTAAATCTTTCTTCATTTTAAAAATGTATGCATTTAATGCTATACACTTCTCTTTGAGCACCTTTTTTTTTTTTTTTTTTTTGCTGTATCCCACAAACTTTGGTAAGTTGTATTTTCATGTTCATTTAGTTAAAAAGATTTTAAAATTTCTCTTGAGATGTCTTTTAACTATGTGCTATTTTAAAGTGTGTTGTTTAATTTCCAGATATTTGGGGGTTCTCCAGTTATCTTTTATCAATTGATTTTTAGTTCATTTCCATTGTGGTCTGAGAACACACTTTGTATCATTCTTATTCTTTTAAGTTTTGATAGATGTGCTTTATGGCCCGGAATGTGGTTTATCTTGGTGTGTGCTCCATGTGAGCATGAGAAGAATGTGTATTCTGCTGTTGAGGGATGGAGTGATCTGTAAATGTCAGTAAGATCAAGTTGACTGATAGTGCCATTTTGGGTCAACTATATCTTTTTTTTTTCTGCTTACCTGAACTATCAATTAATGATGGGAGGGATGTTGAATTCTTCAAATATAATTGTACATTCGTCTACTCCTTTCAGTTCTATCAGTTTTTGTCTCATGTGTTTTGACATTTTGTTTTTAGGTATATGCACATTTAGCATTGTTATGTCTTTTTGGATAATTAATCTCTTTTCTATTATGTAGTGCTGCTTTTTATCTCTAATCTTCCTTATTTTGAAGTCTGCATTGTCTGAAATTAATATAGATACTCCAGTTTCTTTTGACTCATTTTATTTTCCCATCCTTTGCTTTTCATCTGCTGGTGTCTTTATATTTAAAGTGGGCTTATTGTAGACAATGTATAGTTGCCCTCTGCTTCCCCTTGGATGAGTCAATATAGTTTTTTTAATCCGTGATGACAGTCTTTGTCTTTTAATTGCTGTATTTAGACCATTGACATTTAAAGCAATTTATGGTATATTTGGATTTATATAAAACATATTTCTGTTTTACAGTTGTTGACAGAGACTTCTTTTTTCCTCTGGTTTTAATTGAACATTTTATATGATTCCATTTAATTTCTCTCATAGTATAATAAGTATAGTTCTTAAATTTTTTTTTTACTGGTTACCTTAAGTTTTACAATATACATTTTTAAGTAATCTAAATCTACCTTTAAATAACACTGTTTTGCTTCAAATACGATGCAGAAATTTAATAACACAGTATTTCTAGTCCTGCTTGCTTTCCTTCCGTGACATTGCTATCATTCACTTCATTTGTATATATGCTGCAACACGTTGTTACCATTATTAAACAGTTATTCTCAGATCAATTACGACAAATAAAAATATTTTATTGCCAGGCGCAGTGGCTCACGCCTGTAATCCCAGCACTTTGGGAGGCCGAGGCGGGCGGATCACGAGGTCAGGAGATCGAGACCATCCCGGCTAACACGGTGAAACCCTGTCTCTACTAAAAAAAAAAAAAAAAATACAAAAAATCAGGTGAGCATGGTGGCGGGCGCCTGTAGTCCCAGCTACTCAGGAGGCTGAGGCAGGAGAATGGCCTGAACCCGGGAGGCGGAGCTTGCAGTGAGCCGAGATCGCGCCACTGCACTCCAGCCTGGGCAACAGAGCGAGACTCCGTCTCAAAAAAAAAAAAAAATTATTTTACCTTTATTTTTTCTCTGATGCTCTTCATTTATTTATATGGGAATATGTTTATATTTATTTATATTTGAATTTCCTTCTGCTTGAAAACATTTTAAAATTTATAGGTGTTTTTGATATTTATTCTACTTTGTGTTCTCCGAGGATCCCATTATAACTTCAAATGTTTTTGCTGCTCTGCTTTCTCTTTGTTATCTTTCTGTAACCCAAGTCTGTGGTATTTTCTTCTGATTTGTTCTTGAGGCCTCTTTCTGGAAAATGGCTATAAACTTTAGCGCTGTCCTGATGGCACTATAGGGGATTTGGTTGTGGATGTCCACAATGTGCCTTTCATGCTATGCGTCGGTATCCTGGCTTATTGCCTAATGCTTGAATGTCTGACCTATGACCAGGCGTCCCTCTCACACTCTCACAGGAAACTTGTTTTTAATGACAGATCTCCTTGTGGCTCTTGTCTGACCTGTGTCCAGTTTATTCCTACTAAGACAGCCACTCTCTAGAAGAGACCTGATCGGGAAAGAAGTTAGGCTCTGGTGCGTTGGTCAAGTAAGACACAGAAGAAGCAACTCACTAAGACACATGCAATAACAGAAGCAGCTTATTACCTACATATCCCAGAGAAAAGAGGGTGCCACATCTCTCAAGTCTGATGGGAGAAATATGGAGCCAAGCATGACAAGCATGCTTGGTGGGAGCAAGGGAGAAGAACCTGTGCATTGAAGCCTTTACTGAGGTCCAAGGCATTATCCAAGCCGATTTCCTGAGGGAAGTTCTAATTGATGGGTTTAAAAGAAGAAGACGTAAGTTCTAGGAGGTCACACTGTGACCGAGAGGTGGCCATTGTGTTATATCTGCATAGTCCACATGGGATGTAGGGGTCAGTGGCGTGAGTCAACTAAGTACTATCCAGGTGTCCCATGGGCATGTGGTCACCAGGAGGTGGTTGTATAGGCCAGATGTCTGGAACGACCACACTGAGGAACTGATAGGAGGTAGAGAACTGGAAACTGTGTTCACAGTGACTAAGCCCTGCTTTGGTATGAGAAAATTCAATTTATATTCAAAATGGATGCCAAGGCAATATAAAATTATGGGAATTCACTACAAATTCCTTTAGAAATTGCTCCAATATTCTTGGGTGTTCCATCTTTTTCATTCATCTTTCTCTTTGCGTTTTAGTTTGTAAAGATTCTATTGACATATGTTTAAGCTCACTGATTGTTTCCTTAGCTGTGCCCAGTCTACTGATGGGTCCATCAAAGGCATTCTTCATTTCTCTTCCAGTGTTTTTGATTTACAGCATTTATTTTTAATTTTTTTCTGAGAGCTTCCATCTGTCTGCTTATACTACCCATCTGTTCTTTTATGCTGCCTACTTTTTCCATTAGAGCCCTCAACATATTAATCATAGATATTTTAAATTCCTTTTCTGCTAATTCTAAAATACATGTCATATCTCAGTCTGATTCTAATGATTGCTTTGTCTCTTCAGGCTGTGTTTTTTCTTGCCTTTTAGTGTGCCTTGCAATTTTTTGTTGAAAGTTGGGCATGTTGTAATTGGTTATAGAAACTTAAGTAACTAGGCCTCTAGTTTAAGGATTTATGTTCATCTGGGTAGGAGTTAGTCTTTGTTTAATGTTTACTGTAGCTATAGATGCCAGAGACTTCTGCTTCCTCTCATGTCCTAATTTTTATCTCCCGTTTTGACTTCTAGCTTCTCTAAGTATTCCTCATCAGAAAGAGTTTATTTCTTGCATTTATTTTATCTGTAAGACATTATCATGCTCCCGGAACCCTGTAGGTCTGGAGGTAAGGCGTGAGAACATTCTATAATATTCCAGTTCAATTGTAATCTTTTAGTAGTCTGGGTCTTTGGCTGGTGACCTTCACAAACATTTATTCTTTTTTTTTTTTTTTTTTTTTTTTTTTGAGACAAAGTCTCACCATGTTGCCCAGGCTGGAGTGCAATGGTGCGACCTCGGCTCACTGCAACCTCCGCCTCCTGGTTCAAATGATTCTCCTGCCTCAGCCTCCTGAGTAGCTGGGATTTCAGGCGCACACTGTAGTCACCCACTTAGGTGAGTTAAGAAGGTTAAAGGGGGCTGAAGTGAGAGGAATCTCCTCCCTCACCTCCATTGGACAAGGTCCTGATAAAGTATTTCTTCATAAGAGTAGGACTTTTCTTAATGGAGAGGGCTCTGGGTATATTTCTTAAAGATTAGTGTTTCTCTTCTGCTGTTAGACCTGCCAAATATTTGGGGATTTTCCAGTTATCTTTCATCAATTGATTTCTAGTTCATTTCCATTGTGGTCTGAGAACACACTTTGTATAACTCTTATTATTTTAAGTTTGGTTAGATGTACATTATGGCCCAGAATGTGGTTTATCTTCACCTTGGTAAAGTCCATGGGGCCCAGGTGATTCTTTCTTCCAAGCTAGTACACACTCAGCCTCCAGCAATTCACTGACATTGCCATTTAAGTATTCCTACCAGTTTATGGCACTAGTGGCTTTTGCCCCAGGTAGGTAGATCTTGGCTGTGAGTCTCTGGATTTGTCTCTCTAGATTTTCGAAAGGCAGTTTGCCTTGCAAACTCAGTTCTTTGATGAGTTCAAGAAAAGTTATTGATTTTCTCTTTGCTTGGCTTTTTCTTGTTGTGGGGATGGGACTGATGACATCCAGGCTCTTTTAAATTTGGGGCTGAAACTTAAGGTTCATCTTTCATCTTACGTTTTTGATACGTATTCCTCTGTTCTACTGTTTTTAGCTTTCCTATATCTGACTGCCCTTAGTGTACCTTCTATACTCAATGTACTGCTAAATCTTGTCCTTTTTAGTCCAGCCTAAAAGTCTTTCTCTTGGCTTGTACATTTACATCATTTACATTGATCATAGTTTCTGTGAAAATGTTTTAGGTTCTTTCACGTTATCTTGTATGCTATGTTTGCTTTATTGCTTCTTTTCCTGCTTTCTACTCTATTGGTTGCATTTTCTTCTGACTTTAAAGTTATACTTTCATTTTTTTTTTCTTCTGGAGGTTACACCAGGCCAATTAGGGCTCATAACGAAATTTATTTTTCTTTATTAATTTTTAAGTTTCTATAGCCTATCTTCCTTCTGAACTAAAGAAGTATTTTTGCACACCTTTAACCCTCAGCCACCTCTGGCTTACCATGACCACCTTCTACCCACCATCCCCTCGGTATTATGTGTTGGTATTCTCCAGGATTAAGTTCAGACTCGAGAGCCTCAAACCCTCCTGGTTGCCATTTTATCAGGTACTGCAAATCTTTGCTGTAACATTGTGTGGGTCAAAACTCCAATTTCTATTCCATGTGTCAGTTGATAGGGGAAACAATGATGCCTTTTGTATATTTGGAGTTCAAATCATATCATTTTGTGCAGGAAGTGGCCTTAGAGCTGATTTTGAATAGTAGTCCCTATTTATTATAGTAGATAAAGAATCATCCTCTCTGGTGCTCTAAGCGGGTTATTCCCATTATGCCCATGGTATGGAAAGGGAATACAGTTCATTAGAAAGCTTAGCTGCTCTACATAGTGTACCTTGAATGACTCCCATCTCCAAATGAGCCTCCAGAAAATTTCAGCTAAAAGGCAAATGTCATTTTAAGTGTAATAAGTGGCCGTCGATTTAATCAATTCCATACTTTTCACAGAAATAAAATTAGAATCAGCATAACATAGGTCCAGGTAATGTAGAGTGTTAGAAGCAGAGCATGTAGAGTGTTAGAAACAGAGTACATCCTGAGCTCTCTGATTGTGCTTGCAGTGCCCAGTCCCTGGAACCATAATAAACTGAGTTAGATTCTATTTTGTGTGGGAGCATATGAGGAAATAGCTACATTTGAGTATGTGAGAATTCCATATTACAATACAATGCTGTGTTAGATGGAGAAAGTAATTTTCATTATAAGCCTTTCCTTTCAGCCATTCAAAGCCTTCCAAAATAATCTGCTTTAGATTTAAATTATCCATGCTTGAAAAATGCATGGTTGAAGCCCAGAGGTAATTTTATTTTGAAAAATTTGGGCAGACTCTTTTCAGATACATCAGATTAGTGAAAAGTTAAAGAAGAAAAGAATGTGGAAAACTCATAGACTTTTTAAGCTTTCATTTAACCCTCAACCTGCTGAACTGGTAACTTAATTTAGTTCAAATTAAACTCCTTATTTTGTTGGGAAAACATATAAAATAGTTGAATAATCTAAATCAGGAGTTTCCAATCTTTTGACTTCCCTAGGCTACATTGGAAGAAGAAGAAATGTCTTGGGCCACACATAAAATACACTAAGACTAATGGTAGCTGCTGAGCTGAAAAAAAAAATAGCAAAAATCTCATAATGTTTTAAGAAAGTTTATGAATTTGTGTTGGGCTGCATTTAAAGTTATCCTGGGCCACATATGGCCTGCGGGCAGTGAGTTGGACAAGCTTGATCTAAACATTTTTGGCCAGTGAATTTTAATTTTTTTAATGGAAATCACCAATAAGCATCATGGCCCCGATTTTTATTGTTTCAGGTAGCATCATTTTTTCTTTTAAAATCGCACAAATACATACAAAAACGTAACCACACTCAGATAATTTAATTTCAAGGAAAGTTCAAACTTATCTTTAAATGGATCATTTGAACACTGTAAAGTCAGGAGTTTCCAAATTTAGGGCTCTTTTGTAAAATTGAACACAATTTAAATATTTCTTGCTATTTCTTTCTTCTTGCTAAATATTAGGCATTTTTGTTTTGGTTGAAAGGAATAGAGAACCACTCTAACAAAGCAGGCAATAGGGGCTTATGGGAAAGATAGAGGTTTTCTGGAACTAGAAGAGGAAACTCATTGAGCAGGAAAAGTTCTGAACTGCTTTTTCTTAATCTCACTCGTGGAATCTTAGCTTTTCTCTGGGTGTCTGTTTTGGCTTTCTTCCTTCTAGAAGATTTCTTCCGTTTCTTTAAAGCTTCTGCTCCCTCCTGACTTCAATGTCATTGCAGTGTCTCCCTACATGTCAAGACTTCATCTTCAGAGTATCTTTATGCAACAGAAACCACCCACCCATAGGTTGTGGTGATGTCTACCTTGATGCACCTGGTCTCACATAGGTGCCTGTGAGGTCACGTAGTACAAGCCATGGCTCCCTTGGCTTAAGGAGCTGATGGAGGCTATACAGAGCTCCTTATGTCTCTAGTACAAATATGCACTTTAGATACTTACATATTTAACTAGGGATAAGAAGTGGATATATATACACATTACCACTTTCTAAAGGTATTTACTGTAAATCCCTTAGCTGGATCTTATTATTATAATATATTTATGCAATCCAGTCACAGAATATGGATCTCAATGTATACAGTTGCTTCACATCACCACACCTAAGGAGGTTTCATTTACAGTTTTAGTGAGGGGTGTGAAGAATCCATGGTTGAAAAAGAGAGAGAGAGAATCAAGGAACTCCACTTATCAAATGCTTGTTGTAGTTGATCAAGGCATGTATAGAAATGTAGAAATTATTTGGTGAGTCTTATTTTCCTTGGGATTTCCTCCACCTAGTTAATTATTTTCAGTTGCCTAGATTGGAATCCCTAGCAAAAGACAACCTAAACACTGAGCTTGACCCTGGTGTTGTTGTGGACTTTCACTGGAACTCATGGACCCTCTTGTCCCAAACAGGCTGTAGAAAATTAATGAAAAGGGAAAAGAAGATCCTGTCCTTGACATTCTGTACCTTCAAGGGAACAGGGATGCAGGGAAGCAGGGCAAGAGGGAAGATACAGCTAGAGGCCCGGTTACTTTTGGAGTAGGGTTCTAATGATGGAACAGTGAAGGTCAGGGACCCGAACCATCAAGTCTTCGTCTTCCTGCTTTGAAGTTCCCACAGTCTGCCTAATTCACCTAGTGGTTCATGTGAAAACTGTAATACTATGGTTTGAAAAGCTCCATTAAGACGCTAATTTTATATTGACGTGAATGCATCTGGTATTTGTACATCTTCTGCAATAGCAGAGGCTTTGGGCTGAGCACATTTCTAGACAGCAGAAAGATTGACTGTAGCACATGGGGAAAACTCTGGAACAGGCATCAAAGCTTCGGAACCTGGATTGGTCCTGATGAGTTGTTTGATGGTCCCTTAAGAGACTGGGTTCTTTGAGAAATTTAGATGCCTCTTTTTTTTTTTTTTTTAAACAGTAGAACACTCTCCTTACGTTTTTTTTTTTTTTCCCAAATGAAATCATAAGTAGAAACCTAATATATATAAGATTTAATGCTGAGTTGGGACAGCCATTAAGCTCTCTTTTCCAGCAGTCCCTAAGCCACTTCTGCAGAGCCCCAGGACACAGAAAGTAGCTTGGGAATGATTAGATAATCTCAGTGGTTCTTGGACTGTGCCCCCAGAGACTGATTCAGCAGCACTGGGCAATGCCCAGGAATCTGAATTTTAAACTTCCCCTCACCCACTGAGTGATTCTGGTGTAGGCCTTGATGATTTAGTCATTTCTCAGAGTCTCTTACTCTAAGTTGCTTTAGCTTTCTGAAATTTCATTGTACTCATCTGCAGACATGATTAAAATATCCTACTTCAAAGGTTTTTAAATAAGATCAGATGAGATAATGTATACAAAATTGTGACTTTTAAAATGACATCTGTTGAAAGATGATCTAAATACCTGACAGACTATAGAATACTGCAGTGTTCTAAAAATAGCTTCCTGTTAAAATGCAGTCCAGAGAGTGTAAAAATGTCTTTAGCTACAAAACTTCTATGTTAAGATCTTCTAGAAAGAAGAACTCTTAATTTGGGTATTTTTCTTCTAACAAGAGGAAAGCAGTACACATGCAATCTGATTAAAGTAATATAGCTCTTAAAAGAATAGTACTTATTTTTACAAGAGTTCTTTTAGGAGTTTTATATATGACAGGGATAAAAAGGAGAATTTCTCTATTAGATATATACTCATCCAGCAACAGATCTCCAATTTGACAAGAGATTGAGGATCTGCTGCTAATTTTCATGGGATATAAAGAACATTGTCTCTTTTGGGTAAAAGACAGACTTGTACATATTTGAAGTTCAGTTCTAGAGTATGTTATGTTCACTTTGATGCTCAAAGCACTTGTTCATTTCAACATTCTCTGAACTTTATTTCCTCATGTATGAAATAAGCAGTCAGATGATTTCTATGTCTCTCTATAAGCATAAGATTTTGCAGTTTGTAAACAGCGCTCAACAGGGGATATGTTACCTCCAAACACCCATGCAGTCAGGAAGAAGGTGAAGCTATTGCTTGATTAAGTCATGTTAAATTTCATTTTGGCATCACCAGTATTTTCTGATGATTCTGTAGGATTTCCTGATTTAATATATTTACTATTAATTAGCCTACAATTGGAAGATACTCTAAGTCATTAGTCCCAAACCAGGCTTATCCCTGACCTACTGAAGAACAGAACTCTCTTGATTAGCCAGGTTTGAAAACCATTGCACAAGAGAACCATTTTTTGAAAAATTAACTTTTCCTGATGTGATATAATTAATCCTAATCAGTTGATTATTCTCATCTCTATGGACAGTGAGTTTGTTTTAATAGATGTGCTGTATCCACTGTGTGTGTGTCTGGTTTTTCAAAGGCATACGCACTGTTTGTAATAGTTTTAATAACTGTTCACAGGTGGGCAAAATACAATATATCTTGTATATCTTGTAAAGCAAAATACAATGTATCTTGCTGCAACATATACAAGATGTCACTTGCTGCTCTAGCAGTCTGAACTTTCATCATATAATCATGCCAACTTTATCTTTCCAATAATAATTTCCTTTTGACTTTTTAAAAATAAATGCTTTTTTATGATGTTATAGTTATGGGGAATTGAATGTTAAATTGAAGTATACAAATGAGTAAGGTCATATTCTACCCCAAGATAGAATCAGATGAAAATCCTGGCCTAACGGGCTTACACAGATGCAGACATGTGTTTCTATACATCTCCCTATGGAAGCCACATGATAGGCACTGAGGGGCTCAGTTATTCCCCTCAATTCTAGAATTTCTTTTGTGGATGAAGGGGAAAAATTTTAACGGAAGTGAAATAGAAAAATGTGGAGGATAATAAGCTTCTATTGAAATAATTTATTATATTATAAATAACAGCCCCTTTTAAGCCCCGGCACTTGAAAAAAGACTGACATAGGGCTTTTCAGTGAATAATTTTTAAAAATTGCCTTTGGATAGCTTCAACATTTCCTCCTACAGCCTGGACATCTTCCTTGCACCTGTGCTTTTGAATGTTTCTCACAACTGGCTTAGAAAACGTTTGTATTGGTTGTGAGACTGCCGGTAGCCTTAATTTTTACTTCATTATGTTCTTCTGAACTTTGTTTTGATTGCAACCAATGTCCAAGCTCTGTTATTCTGAATCCCATGCAAGCATATACAATATGCACTCTGATGATTTGGGTCCAAGCAATGCTAAGCTATAAAAGACTTCCCTGTCATAAATCTCATATCTGTTATCACAGGTAAAGGAAAAGCTTCAATCTGAAAATTTGAAATAGCTCTTTTCATAGCTAATTATCTTAGGGATGATGTTAGCATAAACAGAAACCCACTAAAACTAGCTTGAATAAATGGCGTGCATCTCATGATCTTTCTCTGGGAGCTGGAAAGTCTGATTTTTCCTTGTTTCCCCTCTCCCTGTCATTATAGGCAGAATGTCTTCAGTTAGTCTCCTTGGCTGCCATTCCCTAGGAGAGAGACTCTGATTGGCTCAGGTGTCATGTAATCAAGTCACCCTTCCTAGGGCTGGGGGTTGGTGGGGATAAGATAGTATAAGAAATGACGTGGAGGCTGGGGAGAAGTGACTGGTAGTTTGAATAAATGACTCTTGCTACTTTGTGAATTTGGGCCTTAATATCTACTCTGTGCTTGTCTTCTTTTTCCTAATGTACTGCCAAAGTTAAAGCATTTTAAAAATCAGATTAGCTAGCCTCGAGAGGCCTTATTCTTATATTTATTATTTGTGTGTGTGATGGCATGCTAGTCTTGGGACAGACGGCCCCAATCCTTTCCCTTCCCTTTATCCTACTCTGGTCTGCATCGCAGGGGCAGTCGATGCTGGCTGCCCATTGTCCAGCCTCCAATGATAGCATGGTTCACTAATAAACAGCACCTATGAGAGACTAAAAGGTGGATGGAGTGGAGAAACATGGTGCTTCTTTCATCTTTCGCTTCCTCAGATGTTACCTAGTTTGGTGTCAGTGCCTTGTCTGTGGCTATAGTTCCAGCTTTCTCTATGGCCCAAGTGCCTGGCTTTTATAACATGTCTTCCTCTCTTTGTCTTTTCAGCTTAGGGAAGTAGCAGCTTCCTCCTATCCTAGTTGGCCTGTCTGTATCTATTTGATTTCTCATCTTCCCCCTTACCTATGTAGCCAATTCTTGATATTAAATTTTCTCTGGTTTAAATACTTGCAGTGGTTTATATTTTCCTGTTCAGACCAAGATTGAGACAGATTGACAGATTATTATCAGTGGACAGTGTGATGTAATAGTATATAATTGATTCTATTTGTCTCTTGTATTTTTTTTAATTAATGAAGTTCATTTTTTTAGAGCAGTTTTAGGTTTAGAGAAAAATTGAGCAGCAAGTACAGAGAGTTTCCATATACCCCACTCCTCCACACACATATCGTTTCCTCTGCTATTAACCCTTTGCATTATTAACAGTAGTGTGGTACATTTGATACAATTGAAGAGACAATATTATACTTTTTATTATTATTATTATTAGAGACAGGGTCTTGCTCGGTCACTCAGGCTGGAGTGCAGTGGTGCCATCTCAGCTCACTACAGCCTTGACCTCCCCTGCTCAAGCGATCCTCCCACCTTAGCCCCACAAGTAGGTGGGACTACAGGAATGTGCCACCGTACCTGGCTAATTTTTGTAGAGATGGAGTTTTGCCGTGTTGCCCAGGCTGGTCTTGAACTTCTGAACTCAAGTGATTCACAAGCCTCGGCCTCCCATAGTATTGGGATAACAGGCGTGAGTCACCACACCCTACCTGATACATTATTATTAACTAAAATCCATGGTTTACATTAGGGTTTATTCTTTGTACTTTACATTCTCTGTGTTTTGATAAATGTATGATGAAGTGTACGTACCATTACAGTGTCATAGAACAGTTTCACAGCCCTAAAAATTCCCTGTCCTCCACCAATTCATCCCTCCCTCTTTCCTTCTGAACTCCTGTTCTGTCTCCATAGTTTTGCCTTTTTAGAAAGTCATATAGTTGGAATCATACAGTATGCATCATTTTCAAATTGGCATCTTTCACTTAGCAATATGCATTTAAGTTTCTTCCACATCTTTTTGTGGTTTGATGGCTCATTTATTTTTATTGCTGAATAATATTCCATCGTATGTCTGTATCACAGTTTGTTTATCCATTTACCTTGTGAAGGACATTCTTCATTACTTCCAAGTTTTGGCAATTATGAATAAAGCTGCTATAAACATTTATGTGCAGGCTTTTTTGTGGACATAAGTTTTGGCTCATTTGGGTAAATACCAAGGAATGCATTTACTGGATCATATGCTAAGAGTATGTTTAGTTTAGTAAGAAACTGCCAAACTGTCTTCCGAAGTTGTTTTATCATTTTGCATTCTCACCAGCAATCAATGAGTGTTCCTGTTGCTCCACATTCTTGCCAGCATTTCTCGTCAGTGTATTTGGATTTTAGCCATTCTAGCACCATTTTTCCACTACTGATGATAACCCAACCTTTTCCTTTTCTGGTGGTGAAAAGATTAGATCAGTGGCTCCATCATGACTATTTGTAAGTATGTTTTATTAATCATTACTATTTCTTAGGTCCTTGTCTGTTTTGAAAGAACCTGGTACCTGATTGCTTCTTTTGGTTCCCATTGCTCTTTGGAGTCATTGTTATTCTTTTATTTTGTTTTTTAATTGTAGTAAAACCAGGAATCAAGGATGCTGTGTGTGTGCTTTCATGCATGCTTGTGTATGCAATGCGCACCTAAGTGTGCATACATGAGGCAGGTGTAGAAAAATATTTCTTATATTTTCTACAAGTTGTTTTTTACTATGGTGGCTGATAACTCACAAAAGATGAAACGGAATTATGTTTTTCACTATTATTTTAGACAGTGTTTCAGGACTTAGCCTATTTTTGCAGTGTCTTTCGTGTCTACTCCCAATACTGCAACCTTAGCTCAAGCCTTGATCTCTCACTTGGTTCATTCCAATATCCTCCTGTCTGGTCCTCTTGCCTGCATGCTCTCATTCATTCACTGCATGAACAAAACATCACAATCTATTGTGTGTCAACATTGTGCTTAGAAGCAAGGATACACAGGCCAGTGAGGTACTGGTCTGCCATCAAGGAACTTACAGTCTAATAGAAGGAAGAATTAGGTAAATACATGATTACAACAGAGTTTGGTAGGTTAAGCAAGAAAGATATCACACAACAAACCATCTACTTATTTGTGTATACCCCCATGTAATTGGTTTTGGATGGGAGACTGCTTACTATACCAATAATTCCCACAAGCAATGGTGAGGACCTTAACTAATTCATAGGCAAAGATTTTAAAATCACTTGGTAGACTAAGCTTCGTAAAGCACAGTGCAGATCATGGCTGTTAAAATCCTTCAGTGGGTTTGCATTTACCATTAAACTACAGCCAAATGCCTTAGCTTGAAAATTAAGGTCATTCATGTCTTGACCTTTACCTCCCCCTCCAGCCTTGTCTTATTGTACTCCTGCAAATATTTTGTACATCCTTGTTAGACCAGAATATTCACTGTTCCCCCACGCAGGCTTCATGTCCCTTCTCTGCTCATGCTACTCTGACTATAAAATTTTCTCCTGCTGTCAAAAATCTTACCCATCTTTCCAGTTCAAATAGCAGTATATCTGTTATTGAGATATTGAGAGATCTCTGGATACATACAATCTCCTGCTTGCTTCAGCCCTGCTAGCCATATACTTCTCCTTTTATGTTTTACCAGAAGTTGATTATTTGCATAATGCACATACTTGGATAGTCTTCTTTAATAGAAGTTTCTTGAAAATTTTTCCTTAGGGCTGTGGACATAACATGACATATTTATTCAGTGAGTGAAAGGATGAGTTCTCCCTCTCTGTGAATGCCAGCTAGGTCTTAAGATTTGTAGTTGAGAAGATATAGTTCCCAGGGAAGCATAAATCTCACTGTCCTTCCAACCAAAAGACCCAGATTTAACTACGGAATAATAAAAAAACTCTCTGTTGTACAAAAAGGATCAAGTCACTGTTTCGAATATTGCTTGTTCTTCCCACAGGTTTCCATTAAGGTTGTATATTACACTCTATAAATATCCTGACCTACAATTGAGTGATAGTTGTTTTCCCCCTGTTAGGGTTCTATCCTGTGTCTAGAGATTCTTGGGATTATGAGGAGACAAGTCAGAAGTCTTCTTTTTTAAGGGGAAAGAAAAGAGGGCTCCCTCTCTGGGAGCTTCTGTGGGAAGGAAGCAGGGAAAATGTGGAGTCACCACTTGGAAATGGCAAAAACAGACACCCACCCACCATACCTGTGTGATCATACAACTGACAAAACTGTTCCTATGGTCTCCCCAAATCAACCTGGGATTGATACGGGGCTGTTATTCACCACTGTTTTTGTGCCTGGCAAAGTACTAGACACTTTTACACGTATTATTGCTTTGGAAAAAACAAGCTACCAAATTTGTCAGCAAGGAGATGGCTTGATTATAGTAGCTTTGGGGAGAGGTGGTTAATATATGGCTGAGTACACAGAAGGGACCCTGCAGTGAAGGCCGTGTTTGAGATAGTAGGTAACAGGGAGACCCAGAAGAGGGAAAGCAAACAAATAAAAGCAATGCTTTAGGAAAATATTCATGGCAGTGTTTCCTCCCATGCAGGGAAGTTGACAGGAGAGGCCAACCTTAGCAAAGAGGACCTGTACTTGGGATGAGCTCAAACATTCTTGGACCCCCCACCCCCAGCACGTTGCTCTCTGGAGCATATTATGGCTTTTGCTGTGTCTGGATTTTTGCATGCTTCACCTTTCCAGTTTGGAGCTCCAGTCAGCTCTGAAGATAGAGATGAAAGCATCAGAAACACAGGTGTGGCAGGTGACCCACGGGAGGCAATATGGTTAAGACAGGAGATGCAAGGATCGAGGACTAGAACTTGGGAAGAGTTGTAAAGAGACAAGAGAGATAGGAGTCAAAGAATCAAAGGGATTTGTGAAAAGTTTGAGAGAGAAACACTGAATCAGGCTACTGTAGTTGCAGCAAAATCAAGTGAGTTTTAAGAAGAATGCTCTTTGGAGTCAAAGGCAGTGGAGCCTGTTAAGAATCTAGGAAGCCTAAACTGCAGCCCTGGTTAAAATGGATTACCCTCTCATCTCTGCTCACGTTGTACAGCTACCACTTTTGGAAGGATCAAATATATAATTGGCACCATAACCTCCCTTACACATATTATCTATTTAAGTCATTACAGCAGGTTTATGAAACAGATATTGTCATCACCAGTTATTTATTTATTGCAGATGAGGAAGCTCTACTCAGTATAAATAACTTGCCCAAGTTTGCCTGGCTAGTAGAGCTGGGATTAAGTCTGAGTTTTTAGTGCTGGTATTATTTTATGCTACTTGATTGCGTGTATGTGTCTCCCCCACATCCCCTCCAAAAAAGCTGACCCTTTTTCTATGGTTTCTTTGGTCTTTATTACTTTGTGCATATAGTAGGTGTGTGATGCAGATAAACTGAAAGAGTGAAAGGAGAAGTGGAATGAAAAAAAGAGAACATCCAGCGGATGATAGAGAACTAATTGCTACCTTCTCAAGTCCAATTGCAAAAAAAGCTACCTCTAACCTAAGCTTGGTTTACTATTCCCTCTCTCCCAGGTGGTCTGTAGGCAGCTCCAGATCTCCATGTCTACTTATCTGACTGTTCTAAGAACTGTGCTGTAGCTACCCCATGACCATAATTATTAAGTGTAACATTCTAAATCTGTAGTAATTTTTGACTCACTGGCCCTTCCCATTTCCTGAACGTGCTAGCTGTGTAACAAAACTTCTATTTGCACAGTTTTCTATAGTTTTCCAAATGCACTGTGGGTTGATTTTGGTAAAAAGAACACTGAAGGAGTGTTGAGTGAAATGGGAGTATTTTGCTCACTCTAAATATAATATTTGATTTATCCCTCCCTGTCATCTGAAAAAGAGACTACCTACAGACTAAAAATACAGTAGAAAATAACTGCAGATCCTCAGATAAATATAATATGCAAAATGACTGAATAGTCAACTTTGTTTACAGACACTCCTGTGCACATCAGACAGATTTTCTCCTAGGTGAGTGAATGTTCAGGGACATGTGAAATACGGGTGGTGGATAGCATTGTATTAAAATAAAAAGGACCACATACAATAAAAGTTTAGAGTTTGAATGAGCCACAAGGATCACTGTATTCACATTGCCTCTCACAGATGAGGAAATGAAGATTAGCTAACTGGCCTTAAAGTCACAAAACTAAGAAGGAAGGGAGTCCATCTAGGCTCTTTCCATCCTATTCTCTGGTTACTGCAGCAAACTGCCACCCAAAACCTTTGCAATCCTCCCCCTCTAACTCTCCTGAAACCAAATACTGAGCTTTTCAAATGTTTCTAATCGTGGGTCTAGGAAATTTATTTTGAGATATTCATGCCAGTATCCATTTCTTGAGGCATATATAATAGAATAACTGGAAGGATAAAGAAAATGATTTCGGAGCTGAGTTGATTCATGGACTGAAGACATGTCTTGAGTGTGCCAGGCACCGTGCTGCGTGGGCAAGACCTAGGGGCTACCATGATGAGCCAGATATGGGCCCGGAACTTTAGGGCTTTAAGAATAGTGAAACTGGCTTCTTGTTCTGCCACTCAAGAACTAGACCTTGGGTTAGTTACCTAACTATTTTAGAGCCTCAATTTCTCCATCTATAATATGGGGATAATAATAACTCACAGAATTATTGCAAAAAGGTATACACAAAAATCCTAGTACACAGGAGCTCAGTGTATGGTAGCTGGTATTAGTCACTTCATTTTATAGGCTAGGAAAATGTGAAACTGGGATCCAGAACAGCCAAGCCATGTGCTGAGGTCCACTCAGGGGTCGGCAATGTGACTTGCCTACTGGTCCTTATTTAGCTGGCTGCGACTCTCTTCCCATGCTCAAGGATGTACCCTTCACTTAAATTTTGTTGAATAATGTCTTGTGTAGTAGCTGCTGTTTGTATTAATTTTTACATTGCAGTCTCTTGGAATGTGGAAGCAGATGAGTGAATGATCTAGCAGGTGTCAAGGGGAAAAAACCCCTGGAATTCTCAAATTGAATTCTTCATCTCTTACAATTGAAGGAACTTCAGAGGCCATTTAATGTATCCTCCACATTTGGTTATAAAAATAAAGTCTTTGCACTGGCTTTCCTAAAAGCTATCTGTTAATTTTAAAGGATGCTTATTATCATGGAATCATTTTATTAAAGCACACTCATGGTTATAGAGCTTGCCATTTTATAAGTTATACATTTTAGAAACTATTCAATACTGGGTCCCTTTCGGACTGGCATGGTGGGTTTACTATTGTGCAAAGGAAAGGAAGGTGAAGAGGCAAATTGGTGCCCATTCAGTATATTCACATTATTTCAGAGAGATTTAAATTTAAGGGCAAATGAAATTTTAATAAGTACTCATATTTTTTGTTATCTATACAAAGCTTCATTTTAAGAAAAAAATAAAGTCTGTTACCTCTTTCAGGGCAGAGTTTTAGTGTGCTCGCTCTGGACCAAGGCTAGGAAGAGTTTTCCTCTTCATTGAAGTTCCACCTCTTGTCTGTTTTTTCATCCTCATTAGCCATATTTTCCCTGGGGTTTCTCCTCCCTCAGGATCACTGGGGAGATTGTGGCAAATGTAGAGCCCTAGGCTCATCCAGATCAACTGAATCTGATCTTCTGGGGCTAGGGTGGGGTGGTTTTGGGAGAATCCACAATTTAAACAAGTTCTCCAGGTGACTTTTCCCTATAATAAAGTTTGGGAACAACTACAGGTGTGTCTGTTTATTGTCTCCCTCTGGTCTTTGCTTTAAACCAGCAGTTCTCAAAGCTGGTTGCATGTACAAACCACCTGGGGAGGCTTGAAAAAATACTGATGCCTAGTGATCCTGAAACAATTGGTCTGGGATGGAGCACAGCCATCAGCATTTCCTCTAAGTGATTTTCATTTGAAGCCAGAGTTGAAGACCAAGACAATCCTTCAAGGATCCCTGCCTGATGTTCTCAATGCATCCTCCCTCTGTCCCTGTATTCTGCCCCTGTTCTATCACTTTCTAATTTGCTACTTCCTTTACTTGCATTGTACATCTTTAATTCCTGACAGATGGGATTCATAGACCATTTGGCATATTAAAAGGGATAGTGTAAAGCACAAAAACAGGAAGTAAGTCAGAATTTAACGTCCGTATTCCTTGCTTGTAACATCCAGGAAGGTGTGTTCTAGTCACCATCCTATAATTCAAATGATGCCCTTTGCACCTGGCTCTGTGATTCTGATCATAGAAGTGACACACCTTAAAGATAAAACAAGAGAAAATGAGTGATCCTATTGCTGCTGATGTTTCAGTTTACTATTATAACATTGGAAAGGGTCCTGGGACACATATTACCATACCATTTCTTATATCTCTTGTTACTTTGGGGGATTCAGGTTGAAGATTGGAGTTGACCCATTTCCTTCATTTTGTGACAAGTGGAGACTTTTCTCCTCTTTTGGATTTTAGTGATTGTTGTTTCATTCATTATCTTCACTTAATAAATAATTATTGGGCACTTCTGCAAGGAAAATGCATGACCACATGCAACAATATGAATGAATCTTGCTGACCTAATGTTGAACAAAATAATTCAGACACAAAAGCAAATGTACTATATGATTTTTGTAAAGTAAAAGGAAATACAATTAATGTATGCTGTTATAAATCAGGATTGTGATTATCCATGGTGGTGTATTGCCTGGAAGGGACACATGAGGGGATTTCTGGGGTATAAGCAATGTTCTGTTTCCTAATATGGGTCCTAGATACAGAGTGTATTCAATTTGTAAGAATGGATTGACTTATTTTCTTATGATTTGGGCATGTTTTGTAGCTATTCTATATTCCAATACAAGTTTAAAAACTAAATAAAGAGAAATATTTACTGGGCACTGCAAGCCACTGGGGATTCAGTGGTACATGAGTCAGACACATACCCTCCCTTTATAATATATACAGTCAGTTTGGGAATACAGGCAAGTTAGAGCAAATACAGTATTACAAGGGTTTCTGGAGAAAATGACAGCTAAGATGAGCTTTGATGTGTGAATAGGAATTGACTAGTATAAGGGCTGGGGAAAGGAAGGGTGTTAGTGGCAGCAGCAACAGCATGGACATAGTTCTGAAGGATGAAAGGGCAGGTGGAACAGACAAACTGTGGTGTGACTGGGACATAGTGAGTAAGGGAGCAAGGGATGGAAGAGGAAAACAGATAGATAAACTAGGGCTCCTTTATAAGCCATTTCACAAAGTGGGCATTATGCTGAGGTCAAACTTTCATTGAGGGAGACATAGAAAAGTAAGTACAGTCTTTATCTGATGTCGCTTTAGAAGAATTACTGTCACAACAGACTACAAAGTAGATTGGAGAGGGCGAGTCTGAAGGCTGGGATGCCTGTAATCCAGGCAAGAGATCATGGGTCTCTAGCGATGACGATGGCAGTGGGGTGGGGAGAAGTATTGGGAGACATTTAGAGAGTAGACTTGCCAGGAGTTGGTGCTAGATTAGAAGTGAGAGAGAAGGAGAGGTCGAAGTTGAGCAGCTAGACAGATTGTGAACTCTGGCAGGAAGTTGATGAGTTCGGTTCCGGACACAGAGAGAATGAGACTGTCCCAACTCCAGCTGAGAACTCGTCTTACAAAGGTGAGTTTTCCTGCTCTGCCTCCAATCTTTCCTAGGAGCAAGAGCTATTTCAAAACAACCACATTAATGGTTAAATGAAAAGGTGCTGCTTGGTTCATTCATTGGGCAACACAAGACGAGTCTCTTAACCACTAGGTTTCTCAGCTTCTTTCCCTGTAAGATGGTGGCAAGCAGCATGCCCCACCTATCCACTGGGAAGTGAGATGACAAAATGGAATTCCAATTCTAATCATGTTACCTAAATGCAAGAAGTTGTTATACTTGTTATTATTGCATCACACTTAGTCTTGGAGAACATTTCCCAGTGTTTTCTTTTAAAACTGATGTTAGATAATGTAAAATGTCTACATCCTCTCTAACTTCATGTTGATATGAAAAGCATTTCTGATATTGGTGGAAAAAGGGGTGGAGTCAGCCCCTCCTTTATTTTTACCTTTGAATTGGGATCTTTCTGTTCCCATCTCTGTCATTTTGTCATTTTGGGTCATCGTGTGTTTCCAACAAGTTGCTCTTGAAGTTTATGTTCTTCCTGAAGCTGCATGAGGATGCTTTAGTTCTATAACTGATACCACCATCCCACAGGTGCGTATGTAGCCCTGTTCTGCAACCAGGAAATCACTTGGGAACCTCGGCCCCTAACTAAAGTCCAAATGACTACAACATGTCCCTTTCCTTCTCTCTGATTCCAATTTTTTTTTTTTTTTTTTTTTTTTTTTTTTTTTTTTTTTTGAGATGCAGTCTCACTCTGTCGCCCAGGCTGGAGTGCAGTGGCACAGTCTCGGCTCACTGCCACCTCCGCCTCCTGGATTCATGCCATTCTCCTGCCTCAGCCTCCTGAGTAGCTGGAACTACAAGCGCCCACCACCACACCCAGCTAATTTTTTGTATTTTTAGTAGAGACGGGGTTTCACCGTGTTAGCCAAGATGGTCTCGATCTCCTGACCTCATGATCCACCAGCCTCAGCCTCCTAAAGTGCTGGGATTACAGGCGTGAGCCACTGCACCTGGCCCCCAAATTTTCTTAGTTGTATGTCTAAGGAAATGAATGAAAATCTTTCTTTTATCATGTGTGCTTTAAAGTTTTTCCAGCATGAAAGGTCAAGTTTAATTATGATTTCTTCACAATTTACGCTAGAAATCACAAAGTGTAAGATTACTTATATGGTTGCCTAAAGTTTCTAAGTTATGTTCACTGTGTGATTTTGAGGTGGTCTGACTTAACCATATATCCTCCTGAAGTTCTGAAATGATTTTGTAATCATCATATATCATTATGAAGGTTTATTATTTTTAATATTAGGCAAAATATAAATAACACTTTCATGGAAATATTAGATGCTAGGATCAATTTATATAGTTCTGTTCCAGATACAATAAATAACCTGGTGGTTGTTGAATATGTAATATTACATGGTGTTAGAAAAGAATCAATCTGACTAGATAATTTATTACATATTTAATTTACTTTCAGCATGTCTGTGTATCCTACTGCCTTTCTGAGTATTGAAGTTGTGCAATGATCTTTATGCTTAGAGATTCCAGATATATTTCTGGTCATTTTCTTTCTTATATCTGTTCGACAGTTCATTAATTCTTTTTTTAACCTGTGCCCAAACCATTCTTTAATTTGTCCACTAAGATTTTTTATTTTACTGATTATAGTTTTTATTTCTAGTATTTCTGTTTAGTTGCTTTTTAAAATCTGCTTGTCTTATTTTTGCTTTACAAATTATATAATTTCATTGATTTAACTCAGCATTGAAAACACTCATAGGTTAATTTTTCCTGTAACTCTTAGGTTGTGAATTATGCTGTTTGCTGTATCAGCTGATTCATTTCTGTGCTGGTTTGTTTTCTTCTGCTGTAATGTCTGACTGTGACCTTACCTATTGTGAAAACTACCACATGCTTTGGCTAAGGGCCGCAACATTCAGGGGGACCCAGTTTCCCCAAGACAGACCTTGTCTTGTACCTTCCTATTTTCGGACCTGCCTTCCTCTCTACTTCCAGAAGTGCCTGGTGCTACTGATTTCTGAAACACTATCCCATGAAACTATACTCTTCTATTTTCATTTCGTCCATATAGTTGTGGATAAGAAACAGCCATATTTGAAAGCTTAAATTAAGAATATTTTAAAACATGAATGTAAAGGACTTTAACTATGACCAAGGGGTGATGGCTTTACTGTTCATACATTAATTAAGCACACATGTATGATCATATAATGGCCATTGGAGACACAAAGCTGAGCAGAGTTTATCTCATTGAGGAGATTGACAAAGGAACAGTTCTTTCACAATCTGATAAACATTATTGCAGAACAAAGTGTTCTGGGAGAACAGGAGATAATAATTATAGCAGCAGTTTATGAATATTTATTTTGTGCCAGGCACTGTGCTAAAGATCAAATTTTAATGAGAGCTCTGAGAGTCAGCTAACAGTGAAAGACACATGTTAGTATCCTCATTTGATAATTGAGAAAACAGAGTTCATCTGTCGAACAAGAGTTATACCTCTAGTAAGTGACAGAACTGGCTTTTCAAGCATACCTCTCTTGCTCTAAACCACTCTTTATGAGGAGAAACGGGGGAGGACTTCAGACGGGAGATGACAACTGAGCTGGGTCTAGGATGAGAAGGCATAGGCCAGGCACAGATGTTCTTGAAAAAAAGTCCTAAAGGCATATGGGGGTCTGAAAATGGGGAGCAGCTTGCAGTGATGGGGACATAGGAAATGTGGGAGGCAGGGTGAGTGAGGAATGAAGATGGGTCTGGAAAGGTAAAATGAGGGACTGGGTCCTCAAGACCTTACAGCCTATCACCATCCTGGCCAGCAATAGCACTTCACCAGGATTCAAGAGGAGTAAAAGGGTAAGGGATAAAGTCGAAGTTAGGGGTAAGTATACCATTGATGTACATTTAAATAAGAAAAAGGTAAAGTTAAGATATTGGCCTTCTGAATGAATTCTCTGTTACCGTTTGCTTCGTGGGAATTTTTCATGTATGATAGAGCTACCGTCAAATATGTAGGCTGCACCTACCATTCGGATGTGGTGTTTGCCCTGCAAACACTGATGGCCTCACTGCACTGTCCTTCCCTTGCTGCAAAGCATCTGTTTCAGTTTATTACTGAACTCCACCTCCGGATTTTCAAGCAGCAACTTCTTTTAAAAATGATTTGTTGTGGGTGAACTTTGCAAGAGAACAAAAACCCCAAAATAGCTGTGTTCTGAAGAGTATATGCCCTATGCCCTATTTAATGACTTTAGGCAACCAAGCTAAAGACATAGTAATAATTAACAATAATAAAACTTGTGGCAACGTTTAGAGTACTGCCAGTGATCTGTGGGGTTTTATCATTTTATTGGCATATGAATGTTTGGTTATCAAATAGGCAGAAACATCTCTCCATAATGTATCATCACTCAGGTATTGTGCTGTAGATTAGGGTTTTTTTCAATGTCACAGTGACAGTTTTTCAAATTTGTGTAGGAAAATCATGTTTTTTGAAGCATTCTTCCATATTCACAGAGAGATTCCTCTATTTCACTAGTGTATATTTTAGAAAAAGTGAAGACATATAAAGAGTTGCTATTTATTGCGGCACTTTGTTGATACAGATACTTCGTTTTCAGGGATGTGTGCAGATTTATTAAACAGAGGCTATCTGAGCACACTATTTCATTTGAAATCCCAATGAAAGTGTCTTGTCACTTGCACAAGTTTGGTTGAACTTGTATGCTTGGATTGTGCTTACTGTCAGCTGTTCCTTTCATTTCAGTGTGGGGCAATCACTAACTTCTTGTATTTATTTCCATTTTGCCAATTAACTTATTAGTGCAAATTTGTATGTCCTGGTTCTTGTAAGTCTTTGCCAGTTACTTTGGAACACTGAACACTTAACTGTGCTTGCTCTGGGGTACTAGCAATGAAACGGTAATTAACTGAGACAGTTGTATCTTTTCCTTAAAAGCTAGAGAATGGGATTACTCTCCAATAAACAGGCTGAAAGCAAAGTAATGATAACTCTTTTGATAACTCATAGTTAACATAATTTTTTACATTAGTTAAACACTACAGAAATTAAAACGAATGAAATTATGGTTTGTCAGATGTAATAAAATGCCAACACATCAAATCTGGCTTGGCTCAGCAATGCTCTAGAATTTATATGATGTTTTAAATGAATCATAAAATGTTAATTAAGCAGAAATCTTGACCAAATCCGAGTAATCTGATTCAGTTCGGCTGTAGCTATGAAGCAAATAGAATTTTCTTTTCTAATTACATTTTTGTTATCTTTAAAAATCCATTTATGGTTATTGAAGAACAGACTTAGAAGTAACTCTTAAAAGTGCTTTAAAATTAATCTCTTTTTTCACTTCCAACATTTTGGTCATTTTCCTTTGGTGAATAGTGAAATGGGGGATGAATTATCCCAAATGCCATCTCAATAGTTAGATTGAACTTCAGAGGCTCTTTGTAGCAATCAATAGATTAGCAACATATGCCAAGTCTCTACTGATGCATCTAGATAAGGATGCTAAGGAACTGAGTAGATACTAAACACACACCTAAGTGTGTGTGTGTGTGTGTATACTGTGTCTATGTGTGTGTGTGTATATATATAGTGTATATGAATATACATAGTTTGTGCATATATATGTATATATGCATATATACTGGTATTTGTATATGTATTGTGTATATGTATACATATAGTACAGGTATTTGCGTGAATGTTTATGTGTATATACATTTTTTCCAACCCATTATGATTTTATAAGCTGTTTAATATGAATCTGGTAATTTAAAAGTGTGAAATCCAGGGATGATATGAGAGGATTTTTTTGTGTAGTGTGACCTTCAGGTACTTGGTTTGGGGCACAGATGAAGATAGAGATGAGGAGAATCTGAGTTGGGACATTCTGAAAGTGATATAGAGGGAGAGATATTCTAGGTATACAAAGTTCTAGTGTATTCAATGGGAGCAGCAACCCCTTACTCATTCACTTCTTAAAAGTCTTCAACTCAGTTTACTGGGAGATCTTCTTTGAAAAAATGTCAATATATTATCCATTTAATTATGTAAATTTAAAATACTTATTTTTTTAAAGCTTACACAGCTATTTTTGTAGATATTATCTGGTTTCATAAAATCAGAGATTTTTAGGTAGTACTTTAATCAGCAACTTTCTTTTCCTGAGTTTGATTCAATTAGTTCTTCAGCAAGAGGTCATGGTCATTGCTGACATTTTCTCGGTTATAGCATTCTTTCTTTTAGAATCTGAGTCTCTGGACAATAAGAATCTGTGCAACCAGAGAGGGAAAATTAGCTTGTGTTAGATTTCCATATTCCCAGGGAAGTTCATGTCTTCGCTTTGTAAAAGCTCTCCCTGTGGTTCATAGTTTGTGCCTTTCTCCTTTAGGACTCAAGTGTCTGTTTCCTTCAAAATGTACTGCATTTCTGAAAAGAAAAGCTAGTACAACTATTTTTATGTGGATGTGTCCATACTAGACAAAAAGATTTTAACTTCATTCATATCAAAACCTAAGATATTTGCAGATCTTTTTCATTAGAAGGCTAATGGCTCATTTGAACATCTGTTTCTTTGTTTTCCTTTAGGGATTTCCAACTATTCCCTCACCTCTGAGTGAGTGTGACAAAAATTACTCTACTGCTCTGTGTTAATGTGATATAGCATGAAATGTATAATCGGATGCTCCTTTCTAATAGACATCTCAATCTCAGCGTATCCAAAGCTGAACTCCTGATATCCAAACCCCAGGCCACATGCCCTACCACCCCCCTCCCCTCCGGCAGCAACCTGCTATTTTCTCCGCCTTTTCAATACCAGTTGATGACAGCACCATCTTTCCAGCAATCCCCATATCACCTTGGCCCACACCATCCTGGTCTACCTTCTCTATCTTACCCTACTTGACTTTTTCTTTTCCCCATAGCACTTATCATCTCGTAACACACTATATGATTTACTCATTCATAATGTGTATTGTCTATTGTCTGTCTTTCTGAATTAGAATTTAAGATTTCTCAAAGGCACAAGGGCAAGGATCTTTGACCCAAAGGTCTAAAATAGTGCCTCCTTGGAGGGCAAACAATAAATATTTGTAAATAAAGGATGAAATAAGCAATGAAAATATTCCATAAGAGATTCTTGAGTTGGCTATTTTTATTGTTTAGAAGTAGCTAGAAGTAATCAATATCAAATAATCCCTTGGTGACTATCCAAGTTAGAATTATCCCAGATTTGCTATGATTTGGCTGTAAAAATAAGAGTGAGCTGAGTTCGGTTGGTTTCTAGGGACATCCAGCGAGTAAAACAAAGTGTAAGGACTAGAAGAATGCTTTCTAATTTACCGATAGTTAATTTTTGATAGATCTCTGATATGCAACACTTCGAGAACTGGTGCACGTAGAAAAAGACGTTCGCTATGGTCTTGAAAAAAATCCAGTTGATATTTTGCTGCCATTCTTCTAATTCAGTATGGTCACCTTATTCAAAGAGCTCTGCTCTGATCCTGACAATACTCAATACATTTGGATGATTAAATTTTTTTCTGCTTAAACTCTCTCATCCCAGCTGTAGAAATTAGAATTAGGTAGTTTTGCTTTGTTTCTGGCCCTAAGCAAGAAAATAAATTTGTTTTCATTAAAATTTTTCTTAGAACATGGGGGAAAAAGTAATGAGAAGAAAGAATTCATATTTCATTTTCTTTTCAGACAAGACAGAAGCCTATTATTGTTTATAAGATAAATTGTATAGAGAATTTGTGGGATGCCAAAGTTGAATTTTATAGTGAAAAGAATTATCATTTTGGTTTTTCCAGAGAGACTGGCTTTTACTTAATGTGTTTGATTAAAGAGTTTGAATGTCAGATACATTGTTTTGAGTGACATTAATTCATTTTCTATACTTTAGTTTGTAGGACCAGTATTTCAATTTATATGATGATCTGCTTCAAATTGACATAATAGAAATTGTTAGAGTTTTAGAACCAATGGGACAGGAATAAAATGATTAAACAACTTATATTCTGTGGTTCTATATTCTGATGGAAACCATCTGAAGATTTATACAACTTCAGAATTGGAAGGAACTTGAAGATCTATTTCAAAAAACTAATTTTATATTGGTCGGAGCTATGACTAAGAGACATTCCATGACTTGCCCAAAGGTTTCCCATCACACAGCTAGTTAGTGGCAGGACCAGAGCTAGACCCAAGCATGATGACCAATGGGGCAGAACTTTTTCATGGTGTAGTTTGCTTTATATGATTTTTTCCTTCTTAATTTCAGTTTAATTTTATTATTGATATTATCATTGGAATATGAATTCTGTCATGTTTAAAATTTCACTTGTTACTTTTGATGTTTTTAAAAAAACACGTTTAAAATAAGTTTTGTGAATATTTGTGCTTTCTTTTTCTGGTTCCTTTTGAAAAAAAAAAGAGCCCTTGTCTGAATATATATGGTTGCTGTTCATATATTCAAAACCAAGCCTTTCAAGAATTCGAGATATATCATAGTTTATTGTATTATTTTCCATTCGTGGGATGTTTGCCTCCTGGTTAAATTTCTCTTTTCATCTGTGGTAGTTATGCTCGACTTACCTTTTCAGTCTCTGCGTTCTGGATGGTGACTGAGCAATCGAAGGACAGTAGAGGTTTAAACCAGATTTAGGTGCTGTCCTAACGGTTGTGTCCATTTTAACTTTCCAGAAGCTGAATTTTGAGCTGAAGGATCTGCTACCTTGGAACCTGACTTTCTGCTTTAGCTTGGCTGTGGAGAACATTCTTGATTGTGGAGAAGTAATTCCTACTAGGAAGCAATTTGTATCCAAGAGCTATCATGTTTCAAACAGCATTAGTAGAAGCATTTAGCAGTGCTGATCAATTTGGATAAATTTGGAAGAGAAAACAGAGATTTGTAAATTATTATGGGAAACAGAATCTGCAGATTGGTGGGAGGAGGGAAAAAAGACTAGAGGAGGAAGGAAGCCATATCCTAAAAAGACAAGAGCTTGGTTATATACTGGCGGTGTTGTAGGGAGAGAGAAAATTGCACTAAGCTGCTCTAGTGTCCGGCTCCCTCTGGAAAGCACTGTGATTTGGGGTAAAATAGCCTCGGATGGGGAGCAAGCAGAATTAAAGCCCATCAACCCAGGAGCGCCTGGCTGACAAGTCCAGCAGTAATGGTGAGGAGAGACAGCAATTGATCTGGAATCAACCGAAACCTGGTTCCAGAGCTTGGTGGGTGCTAACTGCAAGGACATACCTTGAGGAAGGAGTTTCTTGCACCAAGAATTGGATCTTCAGGAGGGAGCAAGCTATGATAAGGAGGATGATGAAACATGGGAAGCTGTTAGGCCTGAGCAGGGAAACAAACATACTTTACGATCTGATAGGTCAGCCCGGGAAGGACATAACCCCAGAAATTGTGGGCGATGTAAACTGGCTTGTATATGTTAGGTCTCCCTAGACTTTTCAGTGTGTAGACACAGTGTATCTTGTTAGTATTAGATATGTTCATTATGGCAGGTGTCTGTTAGTAATCTGTCTATTGTCAATCCTTCTCTCTCTGGTTCCCTTTCCCTCATTAGATTTTGCTGGATAGAGGAGTGACTGTACTGCCTATTGTTCCACACTGTTCCATACCCTGCCCACCCAACTTAACAATTGCACCCCCACCCCCATCTCCACCCTCTAGCAAGCTCCCTACCTGGCCCTATTTCTATCCCCTTGGCATTTATCATCATCTAATATTCTATATAATTTACCTACATATTATATTTATAATTTATTATCCATCTTCTCCTCCCGGAATGTCAGCCCCATGAGGGTGGAGGATGTTGTCTGTTCTCAGTTTTTGTTTCCCGAATGCCTAGAACAGTGCGTGAGGGCTTAGGAAGTTATTGAATAACTAAATTTTGACTAAATTGTTGGGCCCCTCAATAAATATCTTGATTAGTGGCATACATCTGATGGTTCTGTCATTCTCTGTTCCTTGCAAGTAGGGCTGCAAAGCCAGATTTTAAAATTAGCATAGTCTCTTGTTTCTCTCTGAGTTGGGGGCAAGTACAACAGGATTGGCCTGAAAGGAGAGAGATAACATAAATTAAGATGGGAGTGGCCTGGGACCCAGAAAGACTGAAGCACAATTTAAAGGTCTTTCTGCTCGAGTTGACTCTAATTCGAAAAGTCCCAGAATTTCCCTCAGTGTCCAGCTTACAGTTAGGAGACCTTGCGTATAGTTTTGTTTCTGTCACAAATGTACTACTTGATGTTGAACAGATTACTGTATTTGTTTCATTGTTTATGAGATGAGGGTAATAAAAGTTTACCTTTTTGTGTTGCATAAAGCTTTTTAAGATAACTACATGAGACACAGTAAAATACTTTAAAAAGTTGAAGATGCTAAACATTTGTAAAACATTATTATTATTAAAGCTTTTATCTTTAAATCTTTTCCCTAAGATACCATATCCCAATGTGTAGGCCAAGATTTTAAGGCTTGATATATGATTGTTTTAGCTAATATTGTTTGCTTGGTTTCTATATGAGACATTTCCTGGTTTAGAATATCAATGAGTTTTTGTATGATACTTATTTTGTATCTTCTTCATTCAGATATGAACATAAGTTACTCCACCGGCAATCAGAAAATGATGTTTGACTATTTATGATCACTGACTTGGGCTGAGAAAATCCTGGATTTGAAGTGAGGAGTGGGATGGAGGTTGCATGGAGCGCCTGTGGGGGAAGCCTTGGCAGGTACCGAGGAATGAGTTTGGCAGGAACTAGCCCATCAGGTGCATGGGCCATAAAATGAGGCCATGAGGGACGCAGTGTTCCTGATGACAGTGTTAAATCCGTTTCAAATAAAGTGAACTGTTTGCTTAAACTTTCCTGTGTTCCCTCAGACCTTTGGCGCTGAGAACCAACTCAATATAGAAATTAGCTCACCCAGAGACTGCGGGGCAGAAAGACTCAAAGTACAGACTGTTGTGTCAAAATTGTGTTTAGTAACACAAAACTCTCAGGAAATATTTGCCGTGTTGCTTTTTAGAACTTTCTAGTGTGAACAAAATTTCCTCTTCTTCTGTTACAGCTCTATTATATCTTATCAATCATATTCTTTTAGCATAACATTTGAAACAAAGTTTTTACCTGATGAAATACATATGTATTCAGCTTTCTGACAAACCTCTGCTCTTTTAATTTTAATTTTTTGTTAAAATTATGCAAAGAAAATTGCATCCCAAGGAAGCATTGATTATACCTATTCTCATGGTTATTTCGTGTTTTATTTTTATTTTTATGTGAACTCTTTTTCGACGACCTTTTCTTCAGTGAAGATTGTTTCAAATAAAGCTGTCTGATATAGAGACATGGTTGCTAGGGAGACAGAGTCATGATGGCTGATGTTACCAGGGAAGGTAGAGCGGTGAGTCCCTGATTATGGAAGAGAACGATTTTTCATTCTCCTTGAAAGCGAGTCTTCTTTATACACAGATGACAAGTTCACTAACTCAGTAGAAATAAGACTTCAGAAAGAAATATTAAATTTTAATGTTTCCTCAGAGTGATGTAAACCTAAAGACTTTTTTTTAGGATGAATGAATGAGTTTATGCTCACCGATCTCTCAATCTGTGGTGAATATTCTTTTGGAAAAACCAACATGGTGCAAATCTTTTAGGTTTATAAAACTAGGTAAGCTCTCTAAGCCCTCGGTCTCATCATCTGGGTTGGATGAGGAATCTTTGTTTAATATTTCTCCCATATTCATATTTGGTTATGTGCAGATCAGTAAATACTGTGATCCACTATGTGCGAGGCATATTACTGGGGACTTTTCATACATTTTCTAATTGAATTCCATAATCCTGATGCAAGGTATTGTCATTTTAATAAACACTAGAAAGTGTTCTGTGCAGTGGAACAGGAGGGATCTGAATCCTGTTCAGTGCCACTAAGTTCTTTCTGTTGAAACATCTTGTGTAATTCTATAGCTAATGAAGAATTGAATAAATACACAAATATTCCAATTTCATGTAAGCAACAACAGCACAGGTCCTTTTTCTGTTAGTTTTACCAATACTTTTGAAAATCCATAAATGATAAAGTTTAATGAAATAATTTTAGGAGATTATCCTGGGTTTTGAAAAACAAAATGTGCTAAACCTCACTTAAATTTACCATTCAAAAGCTTGATTGCTTCCTTATTGTTTGGGTCTCCTTTAGAATGGTTTAAAAACCCTCACAATGTAACTCAACTGAAAAGAAAAACTTACTTAATATCTTGTATGTAATATTGTGCTAGAATGGGTAAAACTGCCATGAAGTTCTTTATTTATATAAAGAATTCAGTGGAGATATTATCAGATTATAAAAGGAAAGCATTTTTGTAGAAATGCCCCTTCAATATTTTAAATTGGCAAACAGTCAATCCTATCACCCATGTGTTGACCTTCAATTTCAGATGTCTTCATCTGCAGTACCCTAGAACTCTTTAGTGACGTTCCAAGGCCAGAGCCAAAGAGCATCTGCAGCTTATTCTGAGATAAGGGAGTTTTCAGATTACGGCATCTGACCAAAGTACATGGGATCAACCACTGTCCTTTAAGAAAAGGTTGCCACTGTTTTGCTTCATATGTGAAGAAGGCATGAGTCAAGCTGAAGAATAAATTGGCACCCCATTAGATTGAGAAGCCACATCTTGTAGCCCAGAATATCTTTTAGAAAGCAAAACTGGATTAAAAAAGAGAAAGAAATGTTCTTGGAGAGCAAGAATTGCTCTTGGAGTGCAAGTTGTATGACCTGAGTGAGATTTATTGAGGCAATTGTGTCTGGGTTTTCAAAAGTACTGGATAATTTTATGATCACCACTAGCCACTTAGAGCCTGGTCAGTGGAGATATGAGAGAAAGGTTATTTAAGGCTTCTGAATATGAGCTTATTGCCCCTGGGAATTAGGATTGAGAGTCTTTTCCATGCAGTGCTTTTTCCTACGCTATGCTATGCTATACTATTTTTTAAGAAGCAAAAAAGAAAAAAGTTAGATCCCTTCCTCTGAAATACCTTTTGCTGATTGCTATAAGGGGCAGGACATTTGATTAGGTGGACTAGCTCAAGTATAGCAAATGCCACCCTACTTTAATAGATGTTACTTAGAAACATAGTGTTTTGGGATCACTACCTTAATGGTTATCTACAAATTTAACACTGCCAATCTCTTATCTCCCAGAGGGCGTGGGCAAATTTTTAAATGACTCCAATTTTAGTGTTTGTGACACTGTGCATTAGATGTAAGCCTTTGCAGCAGACCTGAATCTTGAACGCAGACCGAGATAAGAGATTTATTTAAAAGACAAGACTTGTTTCTCCAACTGCTGGATGCTCATAAAACGTGGCAATCAGATAGAGCTGTGTGGGTTTTAAACAAGGAAGAGAGAGGAGGTATTCTTCCACATACTTTGTGATTTTTATCTATAAACCAACTTTCAAGAAAAAGCCTTATAGTCACAGTAAGATGCCATATCTACGCAAGTTATTAAGGGAAATAGTGACATTAATCTGTAAGATTTTGTTAAATGAGCCAGTTTTACTGTTTTAAGGGATTCAATTGATTTAGAGTCAAAATAGTCAAATTATTTGTGTAAATTTCCCATGTTGATATAGTATACGGATTATATGGGTATGTACACTTCACAAAGCATCCAGAAATTAAGCAGGAGGCCTTGTGTATAGTTTAATATGGGCCTCATATAGAACAGAAAATTATACATTCAATTCAATCCCAAGATATCTATTGAGTCTTTATTTTATGTCAGGCATTTAAGCTGTGACTATGGATTGGCTACGGAGAAAAACAATTCTACCATTAAAAAAAAAGCATATTTACTGAATACAACACTGCTAGTGAGACAGATTGTACAAAACAGATCAGGATTATTTGACCTTAGTTGCTATGTCAGCCTTCATTACCTATTCTAAAGCATGTAGAATATTGGTCTGTTACAGCAAAGACCCAAGAGAACTGCATATTTTTAGGTTATTAATCACAAAATTAAAAAAAATGATTTCATGAACATGTAAAATCTTCTTTGTTCTTTGGACACACAGAAATTATTATCGCTACATTTTTTCTTTTCTTTTTATTCTTTTTTAATAGGGAGTAGCTATAATTGATTCAGCACTACTTTACCAGAATAAGTAAAGGTCTATTTGCCTTGCATGATATTAAATTAAATCTGTTTCAGAGATAAACAACTTAAATTTTAATGCTTCACATTCAAGAGTGTGTCTGTGCCAATATTTAAATAACACAATACATCTATCTTTCAGACTTTGATTCAATGTTTTGGTCTTTGGTTTTAGGCTTTTATTGAAAGCTTGAAATGTATCTAATCCTTCTCTTTTCTGGAAAGGTGAGAGTATTGCTCCAAACTTTGCTCAATTAAAGAAATTGTGCAAATCTTATATCAGATTCTCCTACTGAGTTATTTATTTGACCAGTTTAGAGCAAGACTTAGTTTGCCTCATGATTAACATAAGGCAAATAATATAATATGGCGTTACTTGTATTGTTCTTTCAGTATATTTGATAGGAGTATAGATTGACCACAGCATCTAATATGTTCTTATAAAGAAATTTGTTTCATGTCCTTCCTCACCTATGTGAATCACTCCCATTCCCCAAATAACTGAAGGTGAGGCATTCCTTCTAGGATTTTTAAATGAATATAGTTATTTCTTTTTCACTTTTCATATATCAGATGAGCCAATGGAGTGTGACTAGAATACATTTTCCTTTTCAAGAAATTTTTTCTTCTTTATATTGGCAAATATTCCTGCTGTACTACCTCCTTCTTTATGGAAAGTGTGTGTGTGTACATATAGTTTGTATTATATGTATAATACGTAGATACTTTATGGAGAGAGAGAGGAAAAGTATGTGGGTGTCTATACATATATACATATATACACATATATGTATAGACACACACACACACACAGATTATCCTTGACATAATGAAGTTACATCCCAATAAACTCATTGTAAATTGAAAATATCATATGGCAAAAATGCATTAAATATGCCTAGCCTACTGCACATCATAGCTTAGCATAACCTACCTTAAATATATAGTCAGAACGCTTACATTAGCATACAGTTAGGCAAAATCATTTAACACGATAATTTATTATTTTATAATAATGTGTTGGATGGCTCACATAATTTATTGAATATTATACTGCATGTGAAAATCAGCAGGTTGTATGGTTACTCGAAGTATGATTTCTACGGAATGCCTATCACTTTCACAGCCCTTTTAATGTTGAAAAATGGTTAAGTTGAACCACCATAAGTTTGGGAACCATCTGTACATATATGTATGACACAAGCATTTTGCCTCATGAGACAAGGAAGTGTAAGGAAAAAAATTAGGAACCTACCATTATTTCTTCCATTTGGGTAAGTTTCTAAAGCCTAAAGATTTCTAAACTTGGGCAAGTTTCTAAACCTTTAAGAACTGCAGTTTCTTTATTTGCAAAACAGAGCTAATCGTATCTACCTATTTTGGGTTTCATGAAGTTTAAATTAATGTGCAAAGCAAATCGATTATGACAAATTGTAGAAAAGTGTCAGCCTTTTCCTCCTTAATGTTAGTTAGTGAGTATATTAGCAGGACAAAGCAAATTATTCTTTACTGTTTTCCATGAAGATCCGTGAGAAATAGTATGACTATGTGTTACATTTTTAATATATAAGATTGTCAATCTGAAGAAATGGGATGTAGTACTAGGAGATAATGATGGTATTGTTTAACATGTTTTCTCAGATGTAATCAAAGTACACTCATTTGAAATTTTATTAACCATTGAAACTACTCTCTAGTTTGACAAATTATTTCAGTGAGTGGAGTTGGTATTTTTCCCCCTGAAAATATTGTGTACAACCAAAATGTATATTTTTTACCATGCAAATACCCAGTTCATAATTGTGCCAGGAAGACTTCTTGATGAGTTTAAATACAACACAACCCTCAGATGTAGCAGTTCAAATTGTAATCTATTAAACATTTATAAGTAGCAGGCATTTGTGGTGGATAGTCTCCAGTGACGGTCACCTCAATCCCTCTCTTCCCTGTACATGTCTGCTGCTCTTCCCACCAAGAGATGGAGTCTTATTTCCATCTCCTTGAATCTAGGCTTGCCTTGGTGACTAGTGTGACTAATAAAATGGGGCAGAAATGATGCTCTGGAGCCTCCAAGGCTAGGTTATAAGAAGTTTCAAAGCTTCTTTGTTGATCTTTTGGGATGTTTCCTCTCAGAATCCATCTGCTGAGCTGTGAGAAATCCACACACATGAAGAAACCACGTGTAGGAGCCCCTGCTGGCAGCCCCAGCTGAGCCCCGGTTGGCCACCATTATCTACTGCCAGCCTTGGATGACCAGCTCAGTCAAGGCTGCCTGTGGCTATTGGACTGAAACCACATAAGAAACGCCAATCATAGAGATAATAATAAATTGTTGTTTTAAGCCACCAAGTTCTGGGATAGCTTATTACACACAATAGAACAGCCTTATAAGCAAATTACATGGTGACTTATACAAACATGTTCACATAAAGATGCAGTATGTGTTATAGGAAACCTCAAAATATTAAACAGTTTATGCCCTTAATAGGCCCAAATTCTGTTTTTTATTTCAATGGGATCAAGTTTCAAAAACATAGTGAATGTATGGTGTTAGATTTGAGGGAGAGAATTGAAATACAGCATTTTGGAACTCTAACCTTCGTATACATCCATCCATTCATTTGAATATTGATTATGTACATATGCAAAGCAATATACCAGGTGCTATGGGGGATAAAGGGATGAATCAGAAAGCTATACTAATATTAGCATTTTGGAAGCCCCTCCTTTTTCTCCCTGAAGACAATACAACAGCATTCAGATTTCCAGCTGAGTTTTCATTTGTTCATTTCCATACTTTTGACCATTTTTTCATGTTATTAGTTTCTTTGAGTGTTTGGAAATGTAAAAAGGAAATTGAAGAATGTGGCTAAATACACAATGACATAGTAACCTTAAAACAAACAAACTAGTAAGCAGTCTAGAATTTCAATGAAGATTTGTATGTTGTATTTTTTCCTCAAAAACATATTTTTTTCACCCCATAATCTTGCTGTTCTTTCAGCGAGATTTATATTCATGATCTGGTATAAATGACAGGATGGATCATAGATTATTTTGTAGCTCAGATGCTTTAGATGTTATAAACCAACTGCTTACTGCTTTCAAGTATTGTCACTTTGCTAAGAGCCTGAAATTTGAAGGGAGAGAAGTTGGACTCTACTTCTGACTCTGACAATTATTATCTTTTCACCTAGGGTAATCTGGAAAACTCACTAAGCCTAAGTTTCATTATCTATAAGTAAAATGTAAAGATGATATTGGTATCCAAATAGTATTGTGAATATTTGTTGTAATCATTCATGTAAAGTACTTGCAGGGGTTCTAGCACATACTGAGAGACACAATATTTTTTCTGAGATCATGGTCATGCGTGATTACATTACATTTTTTAGAACAGAAAAAGAAATGGTTGTTAAGAGTTCTGTGCAATTTTATTTAGGTTCCACAGTGAATCACTGGGGGCAATTTAAGAATTATTTAGACCTATTTACTTCTTACAAATGGTTTTAAAATTTAAAATAATCTTTTCAAAAGCAGCACAGGCATTCTTAAAATGCAATTCCATGCAGATAGACCACTTGTCTGGTTGAGGTGGGGATGGGGAACAGTCTTACTTTGCACAGTGGTTCTCTCACGACAAAACTCTAATGGCTTAGTGAAGTCTAGTTTAAAAACTACTACATGGGCCAGGCGTGGTGGTTCATGCTTGTAATCCCAGCGCTTTGGGAGGCTGAGGTGAGTGGATCACTTGAGCTTAGAAGTTTGAGACCAGCCTGGGCCATATGGTGAAACCCTTTCTCTACAAAAAATACAAAAATTAGCCCGGTGTGGTGGGGTGCATCTGTAGTCCCAGCTACTTGGGAGGCTAAGGTGGGAGGATCACTTGAGCTGAAGAGGTCGAGGCTACAGTGAGCAGAGATGACACCACTGCACTCCAGCCTGGGCAACAGAGTGAGACTCTGTCTCAGAAAAAATAGTAATGTATTAATATTGGCTCTTCAATTTTATCAAATGTACCATACTACTGTTAATAATGCAAAATGTTAATAGTAGGGGAAACTGCAGAGGTTGCAGTGGGCTGAGATGGTGCCATTGCACTCCAGCCTGGATGACAGAGTGAGACCCCATCTCAAAAAATGAAAACAAAAACCAACAACCAACCAAACTACTACACTAGGCTATTATTTCTATGTTTGTAGCTCCATTTCTTTCTAGTCCTGCTTTTCCATGTGTTTTAAGCATTTTGAACCACGTATTAGTTTAAATGTCCTCTGCCATTCCTTGCCTTCCTATCAGTTTTTATGTTACTATCTCCACCTGCTTAATCCTAACCTGTGCTTTTGCTTTTCAGCTGTAAACGTCATCACACCAGCTTGGAACTGAAAGGATGTCAGGGGAACATGTTTTAAGAAAACAACCTTAAAATGCATTAGCTTCCTATTACAAACCTTTTATCCCAATTAAAAAATGGAATCAAACATGTTTCACCTTAATTGCTCAAGCAGCCTGAGCTACATGTTCATCACATAGTTTTAAGTTGTATAATTTGGGGTCTCTCCAAATAGATTCTAGGGAAGTTGGTAAAGGCACTATCAGCTGGTGAACACAGATGCTATTTCATTAACATATTTAGCCAAATCTTGATGAATCCTAATTTATATTTGCTTAAACCGGAAGTCTAATCTTTTTAAGTTCATTTTCCCAGACTTTCAGAAATCCCCAGTGATGTTTACACATTCATGAAATTTGCCTAGTTATAGGTCTTACTTCAGTAAGTCCAGTCCAAACCCCACAGACCTTAGAGTTGTTCCCTAATTCTTGTGCTCTACCCTCAGGCTTGACCACTGGTGTCACTACTGAGGCTAGACATCCTTTATATTTGACATGGATAGCTTGAACCCTGCTTCTGCACCTGTAAAGTATAAATGAGAATGTCCCATGTGTACCTGGTTAGAGAGAGGAGCTGAGAGTTTGCTTTAACAAGGAAGTGCTATAATAGTGGTAAAAGCTCTTTTAATTAAAAAAATCAAGTTATAAGAATAAAGTAGGCACCACATTACCTGACTTCAAATTATACTACAAGGCCATAGTAACTGAAACAGCATGGTACTGATATAAAAAGAGACACAGAGACCAATGAAACAGAATGGAAAATCCAGAAACAAAGCTACATGTTTACAGCTAACTGATCTTCAACAAAGCTAACAAGAACTTACACTGGGGACAGTCTCTTCAATAATTGGTTCTAGGAAAGCTGGACATTCATATGCAGAAGAATGAAACTAGACTCTTACCTACCTCTCACTCTATATAAAAATAAATTCAAAATGTATCCAAAACCTAGATAAGACCTGAAACTATAAAACGACTAGAAGAAAACATAGGGGAAATGATTTAGTATGTTGGTCTAGGAAAATATTTTCTGAATAAGACCTCAAAAATTGTTGCTCACAGGAAACAAATGCAAAAATAAACAAATGAGGTTATATTAAATGAAAAATCTTCTGCATAGCAAAGGAAACAATCAACAAAGTGGAAAGACAACCTAAAAAATGGGAGAAAATATTAGTAAAGTATTAATCTGAGAAGGGAATCATACAAGAAACTTGGACATCTCAACAGCAAGAAAACAAATAAAAAACCAAACAATCCGATTAAGTAATGGGCAAATGATCTGAAGAGACATTTCTCAAAAGAAGACATACAAATAATGGTAAATATATGAAAAACATGCTGTTATTTTTAACTTTTCTGTTATGTTGTATCTCTTTTTTTTTATACTTTAAGTTCTAGGGTACATGTGTACACTGTGCAGGTTTGTTACATATGTATACATGTGCCATGTTGGTGTGCTGCACCCATTAACTCGTCATTTACACTAGGTATGTCTCCTAATGCTATCCCTCCCCCATTCCCCCCTCCCCCGGTGTGTGATGTTCCCCACCCTGTGTCCAAGTGTTCTCACTGTTCAGTTCCCACCTATGAGTGAGAACATGCGGTGTTTGGTTTTCTGTCCTTGAGATAGTTTGCTCAGAATGATGGTTTCCAGCTTCATCCGTGTCCCTACAAAGGACATGAAATCATCCTTTTAATGGCTGCATAGTATTCCATGGTGTATATGTGCCACATTTTCTTAATCCAGTCTATCATTGATGGACATTTGGGTTGGTTCCAAGTCTTTGCTATTGTGGATAGTGCCACAATAAACATATGTGTGCATGTGTCTTTGTAGCAGCATGATTTATAGTCCTTTGGGTATATACCCAGTAATGGGATGGCTGGGTCAAATGGTATTTCTAGTTCTGGATCCTTGAGGAATCGCCACACTGTCTTCCACAATTGTTGAACTAGTTTACAGTCCCACCAACAGTGTAAAATCATTCCTTTTTCTCCACATCCTCTCCAGCATCTGTTGTTTCCTGACTTTTTAATGATCACCATTCTAACTGGTATGAGATGGTATCTCATTGTGGTTTTGATTTGCATTTCTCTGATGGCCAGTGATGATGAGCACTTTTTCATGTGTCTGTTGGCTGCATAAATGTCTCAAAAAGTGGGCAAAGGAGGTATCTCTTATAACTAATAAATTGTTGGAATTTCAAAAATATATCATAATTTTTTATTTTTTAAATAGAACTATTAGTGCATATAGATGATGAAATTACTAGTGTTTCAAATTGTTCTGTCTTTTTTCTCCTTTCTTGCCTTTTTAGCAGTATTTTTGATTATTCCATTATTCCCCTTTAGTACTTTGAAAGTTGGACGTTATGTTTCCTTTCTTTTAGTCACTTTCTTAGAAATTATGATGTGAATAATTAACACATCAGACGTTAATGTCAAAAGATACCTTTACCTCTTTCCCAAGCAATACAAGTCTTAAAATGTCTTAATTCCATTACTCTTCTCTTGATTTATGTTATTTTGCTACACATCTTATTTTTACCCCCAATAATGCATTATGATTATTATTGGCTTTATATAGTAAAAATTAATTTATGTTTACTCAAATAATTCCTAATTTCTTTGCTGTTTTATTTTTTCTTGCTTTTCTGACATTCCACTGGGATCACTTTCATTTTTTCTGAAGAATATAATCTAAAATTTTATTAGTAAAGATCTGCTACTGGTAAACTTTCTTAATTTTTGTTTGAAAGAAAATGCCATTTTCCCCCTTTTGAAAAAATATAGTTTCTTTGGATATAGAATTCTAGATTGAAAGTCAATTTTTTCAGCCCATTAAAAGTATTATTCCATTATCTTTTGGTTTCCCTAATGTTCTTGAGAAGTTAGCTATCAGTCTAACTATTGATCTTTTGAAAGTAATCTTTTGTTTTTCTCTGGCTTCTTTAATATCTTTTCTTTGTCTTTGGTGTTGTTCTTCTTTACTGTAATGTGCCATTTCTCCTGGGTGGGGATGTATTAGACTTCTTTAATCTAAAGATTGATGTCTCTTATCACTTCTAGAATATTTTTCATCATTATCTTCCCAAATATTGCCTCTACCTCATTCTCTCTTACTTCTCCTTCAGGGACTCTGATAAAAAATTTATTATATGTGCTAACTCTAATTCTATCCTTAATTTCTCTTAACTTTCCTTTGTCTACCCCCCAACCCCCATTTACTTGTTTCTTTATGTTGCATAAGGAAGTTTTTATTTTGACACATTTTATTGAGATAGCAATCTGATCACACATAGTCCAAGAACACTCAAATAATAAATCAAATATAATTAAATGTTAAAGTTTGGTCTTTAAACATTATAGCCAATGATGCCGCACTTGCCTCTGATCTCTCCAATATAAAAGCACATCCACACCTCAGGGGCCACCAAACCATTCAGCACAGCTTCCTTAACTGTGAGCTGTTTGAAACTAACAATTTGAGCACTACTATTTTTTAAGGCGCTGAATAGTTCTAGGTATATTAGCAGGGGGTGGAGGAACCAGCTCAGCCTTGGTGTCATACCAAAATGTGGCCAATCAAGCCTTCAAGTAAGTCATAGCAGCATTCACCAGTGTTGAGGCCTTCACTACAAAGTTAGGGACAAATTGGGCCATCGTTCTAAGATGAAACGTTTGTCACCCCAAATGACCAGCTGAATCAGTTTCTTCTAATTTATTTTACGCTGCTTAATTTTCTGCTCAGCTGTGTTTAATCTGCTCATGAACACATCAACTGAGTTTTAAAATGTAAACAAAAATATTTTTTAAAATTCTAGAATATCTGCTTTATCCTTTCTCAGATTTGCTGGGTTACTTTTTATAACTCCTCATAGATATATTAATTCTCCTCTTTAATAAGCATTTTATAATATATACCTAATGATTCTAATATCTTAAGTCTCAATCTGTTTTGGCTTTTTTTCTTCTCATGGTGACTTGTTTCAGTGGGTACATAGTTTTAATTCTGAGTTGCTCATTTTTCTTGGGAAATTATTTGTAGGAATACTTTGAGTCCTTGGGATAAAAATGAAAATAAAGATAAAGTCCAGAGATGACTTTTGTTTCTCTCAAATATCCGAGGGAGCTGTGCCTAGGATCATTGTAAACTAAATTTGCAGTTTAAGGTCTTTTGGACCACACAGGTGATATGAATTAGAGCTATAAATCTATACCAAGGTTGGCTTATGATTATAACCTTTCAGGGAAGATTTATCCCTTTTGCTCTCTTTGGTATCACTGGTATCAAGACATGTTTCCTTGGAGCCCCCTATAGGTAGGGAAAATAGAAGGTGGGAAGAGCTTACTTCTGATTCACTTTCACTGAGTGTGTAGCCACTTGGGGTCTCAAATTATTGGTTGGGAATTGTCTCTTATAGGCTTCCTAACCTGGGTTAACTCTGCTTTGTTTTTAATCCACCTGAGTCCATGAGGCTGTGAAAATGGAAATCAAGTTTATTGGTTCAGAAACTGTGTCTATGACAAAAGCAGCTTTAGTCCTTTGTTCACTATTTAGATTCTCTCTTCCACTTAGTTTTTGATTGATAATACTTTACTATTTTTTCATATCATACATATTTTTAACATGACATTTTATATTTAACCCAGTATTTTAGTTGTTTTCAAAAGGTTAATTCATCCCTCCAAATTCCCAGCCACCATAATATCTGAAATAGAAATCTCCATTTCTTTCTATACTAGTAGTGAATCACTTAATCATATGCAGACTTGTCACATCTCTTGCTTTGTTATTAATAGTTATTGGATTGTATGACATTTTATGTGTATATGCCATCATTCCAATTGCATTGTAAAATGCCCAAAACAAGTTTGTTATGACCTGCATGGCACCTAAACAGTGCTGTTAACATCACCGTTGCCCAGCATATGTTGGCTGATTGAAAAAAATGGGTTACTATTTCTTCAAGGAGTATTCTGCTTTTTGTTTATCAGGATAGCACCAGTGACCCACTCGCAGTAAGTCATGCTCTTTAAGTTGTTCTCTATATCAGTGCTGATCTATCTCTACTCCTAGATGCCATTTGTCACTAGGGGATTACATTCATGAAAGGGAGGAGATTAGGAAATGTGAGTGTTACTTGTGAGTGTTTGTGAGATGGTAGTGGCAGAGATGGCTAGTTTTCTTCCAAAATCTGTTCTATTTTTCTTCCATTACGATAGGGTTTTTAGCTGGATATCCAGCTTCCTAGAAAAATAAAAATATACTGGCCAGCTTCCTTTGTAGTGAAGTATTAAATGTGGCTGTATTCTGGTCAATGGAATATAAGTGGAATTATCCTGTGACAGCTTCCAGGATCCTTCAATGTGAGTCAGTTTGTAGGTACCCATGAATGCTTGTTTCCCTTTTCCTCTAACTGGCACAGCATATATGTAAGGCTGCAATTCCATCTCAGACCATGAGTGAGGACAGAATCCATAGGATGCCAGAGCAGAAAGTTGGAAGGAGCCTGGGTCCCTAAGGGCTTTGTGAAACAGGGCTGCTCTACTGTCTTCCTGGATTGTTTACCTCTAAAATTGTGCCTGAAAGACAAACTTCTAGCTTGTTTAAGCCACTGTTATTTTGGGTTTCTGATAGTCACATCTGAACATTATTCTAACAAATCTAGGGAGTAAACAGTAAATCGCAGAAATTATGTAGCCAGGAAGTTTGTTTATAAATGTCTAGGGTCCATGATATAACATTTAGCCACATTAATTTAGAGATTTTATCAATCCTTAGACAGGTAGGATTGCATAGTAAATAGTGTAAGCTAATTTTATAATATGTTTTATACATTTAAATGAAATGTATAGTAATGTTACAGTTTTCAGTATATACTTTGAGTACCATTATTCTGTAATTTTAAAATTATCTTTTCAATATCTCCACATTAAATGCCTTTTCTGTAATATTATTGATAATTCTGTGGAGTAGATTAAACCACAGAGCAAGTATTCTCAGTCTTGGTTGAATTTCATGTCATAATGCAGTGAATGGCTCAGGAACCATGAGACATTTTTAAAAACATAACATGACTAGGTATTTGTGATTTATATTCATGCATATGAATTTTCCCACTAAAACAAAATAAACTGACCAGAGGCATTTCTACAATGTTAATTTTTTTGTTACACCATTGAAATATTAATATGATTATCATTTCAGCAACTTTGATTAATTTTATAAAAATAAGAGGGGAAATATAAAGATTTTACCAAATCTTTCAGAAACAGATAATTACCATGTAATATAGCTATTCTGAGACTTAGAACTGATTCACTCTTCAACTCATTCTATAGGATGGCAAAATGTTGCTGTTGCTTTCAAAAGAAGATAGCCTGCAAATGATAACTAAAGGCAATTTTCACTTATAGACAGGTACCAAAGTCTTAAATAAAATAATAGCAAATTGAAATGGCAGTATATAAGTCATCATACATCATGACCAAGTGAGTTTTCTTTTAGGTTTGCAAGTGTGGTTCAATATTAAGTGATAATGGTTTGGCTCTGTGTCCCCACCCAAATCTCATGTTGAATTATGAACTTCAGTGTTGAAGGACGGGCCTGGTGGGAGGCAATTGGGTCATAGGAGCAGATTTCCACCTTCCCCCTTGCTGTTCTCCTGATAGTGGGTGAGTTCTCACCAGATTTGATTGTTTAAAAGTCTGTGGCACTTCCCCCTTATCTCTCTCTCTTCTGCTCTGCCGTGGTAAGATGTGCTTGCTTTCCCTTTGCCTTCCACCATGATTGTAAGTTTCCAGAAGCCTCTCAGCCATGTTTCCTATACAACCTGAGAACTGTGAGGCAATTAAACCTCCTGTCTTCATGAATTACTCAGGTAGCTCTTCATAGCAGTGTGAGAACAGACTGATACATTAGGAAAGCCACAAAGCTGGGTACAGCGGCTCACATCTGTAATCCTAGTACTTTGGGAAACTGAAGTAGGAGGATTACTTGAGCCCAGGAGTTTGAAAAGCTACCAGGGTAATGCATTTTACTAATTTTTTTTTGGTGGGGGGGGGGGCGTTTTGCTCTGTCTTCCAGGCTGGAGTGCAGTGGCACAATCATGGCTCACTGCAGCCTTGACATCCTAGGATCAAGCAGTCCTCCCACATCAGCCTCCCAAGTAACTAGGATTAGAAGCACGTGCCACCACACCTAGCTATTTTTTAAATTTTTTTTGTAGAGATGGAGTCTCACTATGTTGCTTAGGCTGGTTTTAACTCCTGGTCTCAACAAGCAATCCTCCCACCTCAACCTCCCAAAGTGCTGGGATTACAGATGTGAGCCATGTAATTCCAGCACTTTGGAATTCCAAAGCACTTTGGAGTTCCAGAGTGCTGGAATTACCCAGCCCATTTTACTAATAAATTTAAAGGGTGAGGGGATGATAACTCAATAGATACTGAAAAATCTCTAATCCTAATACAATTTCCTAGAAAGATAGAAATAAAGAAAAAATCCTTTAACTATAGTGTATTTATGAAAGATCGTAAGTATGGATTATACTTAATGTTAAAACATTAGAAATATTTATATTATAGCTAAGCACAAGACAAGAATATTCACTATAACTGGTAATAGTCTACGTTGGAGAGAAGTCTTGCTCAATTCAATGAATTAAAAAATATAAATTATATAAAGTATATATTTTATAATATTGTTTATATTATACAATGTGTAATAATTTACATGTTTCTAATTTTTTTTTTTTTTTGGAGACAGAGTCTCGCTCTGTTGCCCAAGCTGGAATGCAGTGGCACCATCTTGGCTCACTGCAACCTCCGCCTACTGAGTTCAAGCAATTCTCCTGCCTCGGCCCCCTGAATAGTTGAGTAGCTGGGACTATAGGCGCATGCCACCATGCCCGGCTAATTTTTTTTGTATTTTTGGTAGAGACAGGGTTTCACCATGTTGACCAAGCTAGTTTCAAACTCTTGACCTCAGGTGATCTGCCCGCGTTGGCCTCCCAAAGTGCTGGGATTCCAGGCAAAGTGCTGGGATTACAGGCATAAGCCACTGCACCCAGCTACATGTTTCTATTACTTATATAAGAAATGGAAATATTATGTAAATATATATTAAATAGCAATATATATTACAGAGTTATATGTTATATATGTAATGTGAATATACATATATAATATCATTGAAGCAAAAAGAATAGAGCAATGAGACTCTAATGGAATCTAGAAATATATTCATGATTATATGAAACTTTAAAATGTAATACAGGTGGCATTCCAGTTTACTTGAGGAATGACTTCCTCAGCAAAGCAGAACTCCTGCAATCTAAGAAGGAAAAAACCTGAGGGATTTGACTCTAAAAAACTCAGTGAGACAAACAAACAAAAAAACTGGTTATGATAAAAGGTAAATTTAAAAGACAAGCGGTAAAGTAGAATGAATATGTGTATGTGTGTATAAAAAAGAATTATCCTAATATCCAAAACCATCTCCATGTTAATAATAAAATTAAACTAATAAAGAGAAGGGCAAAGAATATGAAACACTGATGCATGCACTTCTGAAATGATTTTAACTCCGTTATGAATACTGGGGAAATAAAATTAATAAAAATGTTTTCTCCCATAATTTAAAAAAAGTGAAAAAAATTAATAGTGTACAGGTTTGGTGAAACTGGGGAAATGGTAACTCTGAATATACTGTTTGTAGAAATACACATTAGTTAAGACTCTGGTTAATCTATCAGATTTTTAAAATGAGTTTAATTCTTGAACCAAATTTCAACTTCTGTGCACATGAGTATTGACTTACGTACTGGTGTAACCAAGTGCCCAATTTTTAAAGTTTTATCCTTTTTCCTTTTTTTTTCTTTGTGTTCACTTAACCACTAGGCACCTCCTCACATTGGTAGCATATCTGATTATACGTTTGCTTAAAAGTTCCAGCGGTTAAATCTTGAAACAATGCAAGCACCTGTGGAAATCTCCCGCACCAGGAGATTGCTTCAAGGCTACAGTTAATTTACAACCCTGCTGAGCCTAGGGTGATGCCAGCCCATTCACCAGATGGGGCAATAATGCAAGACAAGTCATTGAACCATGTCACAGCATAGACCAGCACTGCCTTGTCCCCTGCATATCCTCCCTTTCCCAAACTTCCCCTTTTCAAAATTCTGGCACTGAGCTTGGAAATTTAAAGTGGTTCCATGAAGGCAAGAGCCTGGACCATTTTCGCCATTGCTAGGTTTCGTTCATAATAAAGTTATTCTCCTTCTATGAATTGCTAATTGCTAATTGGTTGTCAAGCGGTGAGCAGGTGAACCTGCATTTGGTAACGCTAGGATATTCAGTGCGACAGAACTTATAATCAGGAGTAATTGAGACTGCCTAAATGTAAATCAATAATAAAATGATTAAATGGAAGTTTTATTTATTTTAGAGACAAGGTCTCGCTCTGTTTATCAGGCTAGAGTACAGTGGCACAGTCATAGCTCACTATGGCTTCAATCTCCTGGAATCTTCTTGCCTCAGCCTTCTGAGGTGCCAGGACTGCAGATGTGCCCCACTATATCCAGCTATTTTTTTAAAAATTTCACAGAGACGGGGTCTTACTATGTTGTCCAGGCTAGTGTCAAACTCCAAGCCTTAAGAACTCAGCTCTTTCCACCTCAGCCTCCCAAAGTGCTGATATTACAGGTGTGAGCTACCCCATCCAGCAAATGGAAACTTTACATAATAGATATTCTGCTGCAGTTAAAAAGAATTAGGAAATATTTATACACCATATTACTAAGTGAGAATAAAATAATGCTTCAGAACAATGTGAATAGCATAATTTTATTTATAAAAAATCTATACATATTTCTGTATGTAAATACATACACTAAAGCACGAACAAAATTTCCATTAATTACTGTTTGGGGAGGTTCAATGAGAGAGGTGGAGTGAGAGGAGGGCAACACAGAAAGTGAAATGTGGTATTTACTTTGTAACCTATATAGTTCTGTATTATTTGCATCTTTAAAAAAACCTATAGCCTGTACAATTTTTGAAACAATCACAAAGATTCAGTACTGACATTCTCTCTAGTTTAGGGGTGTTCCTGCACAAAATATTCTATTTGTTCATGAATAATTCATATAGCATTCAATGTAGCCATTTTAAGGAAAGCTTGATTGATTATTAGGAATTAAATATACATATCAAATAGTTTTGCAGGAATAAAAGTAGCATAAAATGTTAGCTATTTTTAGTATAATAAATATGTATGCATGATATGCAGACAGTGGTTTCACTCATAGTAGATATACAGTTCTAACAAAGCTATTCACTTAAGTGTAAATACAATTCTTTCAGAAAGTGAAGACCTAGGGTAAGATGTTAGAGCATTTCTGTTTATTTGTTTTAAGAGAATCTTAAAGTTCTTGAAAATTAGAGGAGAAAAAAGAGGTTCAACAGTGTTGACAGAGGCTGGGCACAGTGGCTCACGCCTGTAATCGCAGCACTTTGGGAGGCCGAGGCAGGCGGATCATGAGGTCAGGAGATGGAGACCATCCTGGCTAACATGGTGAAACCCTGTCTCTACTAAAAATACAAAAAATTAGCCGGGCGTGGTGGTGGGTGCCTGTAGTCCCAGCTACTTGGGAGGCTGAGGCAGGAGAATGGCGTGAACCCCGGAGACAGAGCTTGCAGTGAGCTGAGATCACGCCACTGCACTCCAGCCTGGGCGACAGAGCAAGACTACATCTCAAAAAAAAAAAAAAAGAAAAAAAAAGGTGTTGACAGAAAGAAATAAAAGGCTGTGAAATATTTAGAGAGGTTTATTCTGAGCCAATACGAGTGACTGTGGCCTGTGGGACAGTCTCAGGAGGTCCTGAGAAAGTGTGCCCAAGGTGGTCAGGTTACAGTTTGGTTTTATACATTTTAGGGAGACAGAAATTACAGGGAAAGACTTAAATCAATACATGTAAGGTATACATTGGTTCAGCCCAGAAAGACGGGACATCTTCAAAGGGAGTGTTGTGGGGGGGTGGGGGGTGTCTTACTGGTCACAGGTGAATTCAAAGATGTTTTTGATTGGCCACTGGTTGAAAGAGTTGAGCTTTGTCTAAAGACCTAAAGTCAGTAGAAAGAAATGCTTGAATTAAGATAAGGGAGATTTTGGAAGCCACGGTTCTCGTTACGTAGATGAAGCCTCCAGATAGCAGGCTTCAGAAAAAATGGATGGTAAAGGTCTTTTTTTCTGACCTTAAAAGATGCCAAAGTCTTAGTTAATCTTTCTTAGATCCAGGAAAGGATTACCTTCGTTAATGAAGATTCTCTACAGATGCACCATTTCCCCCACAAAAGATGGCTTTGCATGGCCATTTCAAAATGTGTCAAAGAAATATATTTTGGAGTAAAATATTTTTATTTCCTTCAGCATCTGCCATCTGTCATGTGATGCTATACCAGAGACAGGTTGAAATTTGGTATCTTATTGCCAAAGAGTCTTTTTTGTCAGTCTTAGACCCTCTATTTTAATGTTAATGGTGGTCAGTTGTGCTTAAATTCCAAAAGGGAGGGAGTATATCAGGGTGTATCTGACCACCCTTCCTGTCAAGGCTGGGAATTTAGTTTTTCAGGTTTCCTTTGGCCCACAGCAGGTCCATTCAGTTGGTTGTGGGGGACTTAGGATTTTATTTTTGGTTTACAGAAGATTAGTACAGGAGCTTTTCCTTGAATGTTTCATATTCTGCTAGCTCCAAAAATCCACCAGAAGGAACAAATTCCCTTCACTTACGGGCTGTTTTCATTAGGTTAGGAATAAGAAGCTCCAGTAAGTTCTGTTCAAGGAATTGTTGCTATTGGAATTCCCATTGTGTTTTTACTAATTGGTGGAAGCAGGTGTTTGTCATGTGAATAGGAACGGTGGCTCTTGTTTTTTGACACCATTAACTAATGTCCCAGAAAGTCAAGGTTTTCACTTGAAAGAAAATGCAACTTAAATTGGAGAATAGTAATACCCAGTGAAGCTGTTGAGACCTTTCCAAGTTACATGGAAAAAGAGGTAAAGGACTTTTAAAAAAGGTACTGTGATATACCCTGAGGGAAGCTGTGATAGGTCATTTGATGTTAGGTGAAGGCAAAACGTTTCTTTTTTTATGATTGGAGAGAACAAACAGATGAAATATGTGCATGAATTATATTTTCACTATTTACTGCTGGATTCAACTTCATGTTGATTCCACTTATGAAGCCTAAACCAATTTTCCCTTTTGTGACAAGAGCTCTGCCAGTGTGCAGTGGATCTAATAGCTCTTGGGGAGATAGATTAGTGTGTGGAATGCAAAATGAGACCATAATGTTGACTCAGGAAGACCTAAATTTTCAACATTTTGAAATTTCAGCATCTGTGAAAATTGAAGCCAGAGAGGCAGCACTGACTTTTTTTTTTTTTTTTTGAGACAGGATCTCACTCTGTTGCCCAGGCTAGAGTGTACGATGCTCATTACAGACTCAACCTCCCGGGCTCAAGTGATCCTCCCACCTCAGCCTCCCCAGTAGCTGGGACCACAGGTGCAAGCCACCACAACCAACTAATTTTTCTATTTTTTTGTGGAGACAAGGTTTTGCCGTGTTGCCCAGGCTGGTTTCGAATTCCTCGGCTCAAGTGATCCACCTGCCTTGGCTTCCCAAAGTGCTGGGACTACAGAGCATTGACTTACTGTAAAATGCTGTTAGAAGGAAGTCGATTAAGGAAAAGCCTCAACAAAATAGAAGAAAGTGAAAGCTTAGCAAGCAGAAACACACGTCTAGTAATTTTATTAAATGTGGGATTTCAGGTGAGGAGTGTGTGTATAGTACACTCTCAGAGACATATCATGGCTGTAAGATCAATGATAGCCATAAGGCCCACTAAGCATCTTGAAGAGCCTATACTACATGTCACTTAGCAATGTCATGCAATCTCACTTGGGGGTTTCTAACCCTGGCATGGGAATTTCCAGGAGACAAGGCCACCTCAGCACAGATGTAACTTTTATAAACCTTAAAACAATGCTTACCCTTACAAGAATGGTCTAAACTCCCTTTATGAAAGAAACACCTGGTAACTGACTTGCACTGAATATAGGTATAGGGTAGGGAAAAGGATCCCCCAAACCATGAGAACTGTCACTGGAGGGAGACTCTCCAGGTCAGTCCATCATCTGACCCCATGATGGTACCTGGCTGTCCCTGGCTTATGCCACCGGCCAGCTCCTGCTATCCATCTTTTAAGTGTGCTACCAAGAATAAACCACTTGATGCTATGAGCCGAGATCGCGCCATTGCACTGCAGCCTGGGTGATGAGAGTGAGACTCCATCTCAAAAAAAAAAGAATAAACCACCTGAGCATCAGATGTGCTCTAAGACTCGTCTTTGGTTCAAATCAAACTGAAAGGAAGAGGTCACCCCTGGGGAAGTGTGTTTACTAGTATCACTCGGAACCTCCGAACATGACAGTGTGAAACAAAGAAACAGAGAATCAGATGAGGAAACTGAGAACAAGGGAGATAAAAAAAAAATTAGCTCTTCCTTCATTGCTGATACTTCAAGGGCAACTTTCTGGCTCTAAGCACAGAAGCCTTTTTGCTACATCCAGTCCTTCTTTAGCATAAAGAGAGCACCTTCTCAAACGGGGCACTCAAGCAGGTCAACGAGGGAGTCTCTAAGAACGGAAACATGATGGGCAGTAAGGAGCATGGTAATACAATATGTTGATCAGCATGAGTGGTGAAAGTAAATTTAGGGATGGAGCATGGATAGAAGCTTCTTTTCTGGAACTGGGTGAAATAAAATTTTGAAAGCCATATCAACTAATATCAAGATAAAATCAGAATATTAAATAAATTGAGATGCAAATACTCATGACAGATTCTACATCTTGCAAAAAAACATTCTTCTTATAGAGAACAGTGGCTATTTAAATAATTTTCTGTGTTCCTGTGTAAGTAGTTTGATTGTAAGGAAGCATTACAAATATCCCTGGCCTATGTTAAATGCACATTTGGGCTCAAAATGTATTTGCCATCCCTTTTTGATAATCTTTGCTTTTCATTAATGGGCACAGAGAGATGGCTATTAAGTAGCATGGAAAAAAAACCCACACTTCTTCCACTTTAATTTTTATGGAAGGCGTTTGAACCTAATTATGTAGCTAATTCATAAATGAATTCAATATGCACTTGTTGAGTGCCTATTCTGTACCAGATACTGTGCTGGGGAAGGAGTGGTAAATAAGGCAATAATAGTCCCTCGTCATTATAGAGTTTTCAGTCTAGTGGAATTTAGTATAATAGTACAATGTCTCCTTATGAGAAGTTTTTATATAATTACTTGTACTGTATATAAAATGAATACATAGTGTTAATGGAAAATACAGGAAAAGATAAAAATATTCAAGGCATATGAAAATATTACATCTCTTAATACTATCTTTTGGAGATAACGATTGCAAAAGTTTTGACGTATTATTTTCAAATTATTTTTTTTGAGAACATGGAGATCTATACATTGAGACACATATACATTTATCTATCTTTCTATCTGTTCATCATCTAACCACCCATTTCTCAACACACATATGCAGACACACACAGGACACACACAGACACAACCATTTTGTTAAATGCATAAAATTAAAAGAATACAAAGAATATTCTTGGCTAGTTCGAAGCCTTTATGTACCTTCTCTATTATAATTATAGATTCCTTTTTGAAAAGTAATGTTCCCTTTCAGGTCCCAAAAGTCCACTAATGTCTAAATCAAAACTTCAATTTCTCATTCAAACCAAAGCTTCTCCCATCCACTCTACCTATTTTGACCCATTATGGCTCAAAGATGTCTATGAAAGGAGTCAAACTCTAACATGTTTGAAGAGATTTATTCTGAGCCAAATGTGAGGACCATAACCCATGACACAGCCCCAGGAGATCCTGAGAACATGTGCCCAAGGTGGTTGGACTACAGGTTGGTTTTAGGGAGACATAAGACATCAATCAATACATGTTACATGTCCATTGGTTGGTCCAGAAAAGTGGAACACTTTGAAGGGGAGTGGGGTTAGAGTGGTTCCAGGTCATAGGTGGATTCAAAGATTTTCTGATTGGCAATTGGTTGAAGAGTTAAGTTGTTATCTGAAGACTGGGAATCACTAGAAAGTTGTGTCTGGGTTATTATAAGGGACTGTGAGGACCAAAGTTTTTATCATGCAGAGGAAGCTTCCAGGTAGCAGGCTTCAGAGAGAATAGATTGTAAATATTTCTCATCAGACTTAAAAAAAGTGCCAGACTCTTAGTTAATTCTCTCCTGAATCAGGAAAAAGACCTGCAAAGGGAAGAGGATTCTCTACAGAATGTAGATCTTTTCCCCACAAGAGACAGCTTTGCAGGGTCATTTCAAAATGTGTCAAAGAAATATATTTTGAGGTAAAATACTTTGATTTCTTTCAGGGCCTGCCGTCTGTCATATTGATATCTTATTGCTATAAAGAGTCCGTTTTGTCAGTCTTAAGGTCTCTATTTGTGTTAATGTGGGTCAGCTGTGCCTGAATTCCAAAGGGAGGAAGGTATAATGAGGCATGTCTGACTCCTCCTTCACATCATGGCCTGAACTAGCTTTTCAGGTTAACTTTGGAATGCCCTTGGCCTAGAGGAGGTGTCCATTCACTTGGCTGAGGGGTTTAGAATTTTATTTTTGGTTTACAAGGACCTGGAATGAGGAAGGGGAGCATGACTTCATCGATCTCCTCTTCTCATCCTGTGCATCTTAGGATTCAAGCAAAGGAAGGGAGATTAGAGGAAAAGAGACAAAATCTAAGATGTCTAGTATTATTTTAGTTCTGTCTTGACTAATACTGGTTGTTAGCCATATTCTCCATTTTGGAAGGTGTCCACATATTGATACTGATTGGGATGGAATTCTGTTTCTTTAGAACCATTCTGCAACTGCATGTGTGTACCCACACACCTTTTCATGCACATATGCAGATAGACACACATTTTTAACTTCTGTTCTAATTTCTCCCTAATACAGACCTCTCTCTGGCTGACTTCTTAAAATGTCCTTCCTCTCTGCACCAAAGGCAGCTTATCAGAACCCCCAACTGCCTTGTACTGTCTCTCTTGGGTGGGGACAATCCACAGTACCAAGCAGCCCTCAGGAATCTCAGGCTTTCTTGCCTTGCTAAATAATTGAAGTACAGGCTATGCCCCATGACTATCCTTTGACCTTACTTTGCTAACTCAAGTGACTCCAAACCATTAACTGCTTTGTTTTCTGATTGGAAATCAGGCTCCAGTCACCTCAGATTCCAAGAGAAACACATCAAGCTCTGTCATGAACTTTCACTTTATTTCAGTCCTATGGCAACAATGGGGCCTACATTCCACAGGGTTGGGCCTCTGAGGGATGCCTGTCTCCCAGTCTTGTGGACATCCTGCCTCTCTATGTGTGTTTCTTTTTGGAGAATTTAAGGAAGGGCTTGAGGGGAGAGAAACTGCTATTGTACTCCCTTTAAAGTTGACTACTTTTCTCTCTTAAAGGTGCTCTTTAATCAACTTTTGAACTTTAGACTTCACTTAAGTAGGTTAGAGGTGGTGGGAGTTGATAACTGCTGGACCAGTTCTGCTCTCTTCTTAGAATCCTTCATGAATAGGTCTAACATCTCTCTTTAGAATACGGGTTATTTATAACCCATTGTTTTCAGTTTTGGGGTTTCAGCCAAAATTCTAAGACAACAGGAAGAGTTCTATGCAAATTCCTGTTTATATGTATATTTATGTATGTATATATATACACACATACAAAGTTGATTTCACATTGCTTATGATGTCATTTTTAACCCTTTTATACTCATAATTTTATCATGAGCACTTAATCATATCATTGTATCTTTTTGAAAATGTCATATTAAATCCTTACATATTATTTTATTACATAAAAGTGTCATAATTTATTTCCCCTTTTGCTTGTTTAAAATATTCATTTTAAAAATTTGATTGTAATGGTAATACACACGCATTATAGATATTTGGAAAAATACAGAAAAGTGCAAAGAAGATAATGACAATAATTTGTAATCCTATGAAAAATAGCTACTTGAATTTTGGTATGTTTCCTTCTGGGTTTTCTCCTCCTCAATAAATACAGAGAAATGGATAGATGTAGATATCGAGATAGTTTAATATATATATGTAAGTATATATATATATGCACATAAAGCACATTTAACCCCATTAATACTTCATATTATCATATATCAGCATTTAAAAATAAATGAGATTCTTACTGTATATAGTTTTGTGTCCTGCTTTTACTTTCTGTTATATTTTTATCTTTCTTCTTTTGATCTTTCTTTGATTTTTGTTCATATTTGAGGAAATGTTTTAAGAAACTAACTTTTTATTATTATAAAATAATATGTATCAATTATAAAAAAGCCTCGGAGATATAGATTGGCAAAAAAATATTAACTTTTTGATATTTATCTAGTCTGAATCTATCAAACACTGTTTGGATAGAAATGAGATTACAATAGTATCAACACCCAAATCTTATTAGCTAAAGAACACCAGACTTCTGCAAAGTTCTCTCTCCTATTCCTGCTCACTCTGATTATTTATAGGCATTCCTCGCATTGGAACATCGATAGATTTCACTTGCACTACTCGCTCATCTATTGGTAACAACTGTCTGGTGCACGCTTGCGATGAGAGGACCTAATAAGCCACGCTCCTCTAGAGACCCTGGCAGGTGGGGGTAACATTGGCTGCCATTATCCTTTAGGACCCAGAACCGCTAATTTTATCCAGCTGGGAGCCTGATCCAGTTTGTTTTACCAAGCTCCTTCTCTCTTTAGGGTTCTCTCAGGGATCCATACTCTTTCCCTGAAATCTGGACTTTGCATTATCACCCTTTCACCTCCTATAGTCTGAGAGTTATATCTGTACCTGTGTGCAACCCAATTGTAGACACAGTTCACAATATACCCCTTCCCAGAGGTGACTCCACTCTGTGGTAATTTACCAGAAGTTGTTAAGAGAGGGGTTGGCACAGACAGTACTTTGTCACACACACAAACACCCACACCTACTTATAATTATGGGATAATTTTTATAATATGTATAATGTTTATACCATGTATTTTTCTGGAAGTGTTTACTATACAAAATCTTGTATCTTTAAGTATTTTTATATGTATACATATGTGTATATGGTGGTTTTACAGATATATCCACAGATCCTTCTACACTCCTCCACCTGAGAGGTGAAGCTTAATTATCCTTCCCTTGAATACGGGCTGGACTTAGTGGCTTGCTTCTAGTAATAGGATGTCATTTCTAATATTAGATAATAAAAGGCTGTCCTTGTATCTTAAGCATGTCGTCTCTCTCTTTCTCTCTCTCTCTCCTCTCTGGGGAAAGGAAGATTGTAAACAGTCCTAGGCAAAGGTCCATATGGTGAAGAAATGAAGTCTTTTGTAATTTTCCTGGGTGTGGAAGAGGTTCCCTCATCTTCAATCACATCTCCAGGGACTGTAGCCCTGACCAACAACTTGACTGTAATTTCATAAGAAACCGTGTACCAGAAACACCCAGCCAAGCTATTCCCAGATTCTTGACTCAAAGCAACTGGGAGAGAAGAAATATTTGTTGTTTTAAGCTGCTTAGCTTTAGAATAACTTGTTTTACAGTAACAGGTAACTAATATAGGATAAATAAATGATAGATATGTAAGTTATAAAGAAGGTATCAATTACAAATCTGTGTCCTTCTACTCAACTTGTAACAAGCTTTGCCATTCAGTATACTATGAACACTTTTTTATTTCATTAAATTTATGCTGTAACATTCTTTTAAAATTAGTACTAGTATTCTATGGTATAAATATAATAAAGTTCACTGGACCCCAATACTATATGTTGGATGCTTGATCAACTTATAATTATTGTTCTTATTAACAGTACTGTGATGAATATTAATAACTGTATAGGCAGTATTTTTAGTTGTAAGCAACAGAAACATTTTCTAGCTGATTTAAACAGCAAAAGAATTTATTAAAGGTATTCGATAGAAAATTAGCTCAAATTAAAAAGTGAAAACCCTGAAAAACAAGAGAAAATATATTAGAAAATGGAAAAAAAGTACTATATGGCTCTATGGGGTCTAAATAGCTGTGGAAAGCATCAAAATAATGTTGTAGAATCTGTCCAAAGAGGAAAACAAATCCACCTCCAACCCTTAAATGCTGATCCCACAGCACCAACAGTCAGTGGTCATAGCGGCACCACTGCTGCAATTGCCCCAGGAACTATTCTTGTTTAAGAGACCGTGATTGCCAGAGAGGATTCTCTTGGTCCTGTTTCTTTCTGATACTGCCTCCTGAGTTTGGGGTTGGTGAGTATGACTGGTGGAGCCTTTGTCACAGGCTCATGCCCTGCAAGGGAGAAGGGAAAAGCGAGAACTTGGCAGTTTTCATTTCTATAATGAGAGATAGGTTGTGTCTCTCACTGAGAAGGCTCTTTGGATACTGAGAAGTGAAGAAGAGTGCCAGATGTCTGCTGCAATCCATGTTGGCATGTGCAACATCAACTCAAACCATTTTTTCAATAATTAAAAAAAATTCTTCATGCAAAGTAATTCAACTAACCTTCATGTATCCAAAATGCATTTGCCTCCTCCCTCTAAGGGGAGCAACACAAAATCTTACTCATCACTACATCCTGACAAGCTCATTTTTCTTCTAGTTAATTTGTAATCCGTTTTAATCCTATGGGCCAAATTGAAAAGTTGTTCAGCACCAACATGTCCTGCATAAAATAGTGAGAAAAAAGGATTGGAAAGAAGAGAGAAGTTAACTATATAAACACAAGAAAGAAAGAAAATGCAAGTTGTAGCAATCCTCTTTTCCGTAACTGGTCATAAAGCTGAAGTTGCTAAGTATAACTTTTCTACTCTATTATTCCTTTCATGTATCTATTTTTTCTATTCAGCTGACACCTCAACTCTTCAAGATTCTTTACCTGATGGAGTGTCCCAAACATTCATTCTTGACGAATCTTAACCTTTGGTTGTCTTTTCTACACAGATGCTGTGGTCTCCCAGTTAATTTTATCAATGAACACATTAGTACCCAGAAGCATCTCAGGGCATTCTTTGAGTTCCATCCATATTTCTTACTTTCCTAATTGCTAGCAGTACTTCTAATTTCTTTTGACAGTCAGGATCAATCTCAAAAGTCAACACCAATATTCCCTTTATCCCCTATTCACTTAGATGTATAAAGAAGCTGAACTGGCCAGGTGGCATTGTCCACTTACAATTCCAGGTTCCATTGTTGTATTAAATATCTCTGATATAAGAATTCCTGCCTTGGCTACCAAGACAACCAAACCCATCGCACCCAGAGTTTCATAGATGGAAAGCTGGATTTTTTTAGTGCCTGTATTTTGGGTAGAACCTTCTGTAATCCAGGATTTGCCCCTTTTCAGTCAATTGATTGTAGGTAGCTCTTCATGATACCTTAGGTAAAAATAGAGGAAGGGATGGTAATGAGCCTCCAAACTTAACTTGTGCCTTCAGAACCTAATCAGGTTCAGTTCTGTGTGCTCATTTCTATTTGAAAAGGGAACCCCTGGGGCACACCTGACTTTATAGACAAGTGGACTATATATCAAACTTATAATGTGGAGTTCCATTGTCCATGATCACATGTTTTCTTGTAAACAGGCACCTGGGAGAAGCCAGGATCTGTTATTCGAAATAAGCATGACACTTGAGAAAGTGGTAAAGATTTTGCTCACAAAGATTTATGGTTTCTGCTGTGATACTCCTATTGGAGCTGGCTGTCAACCATTGGAATATCACTGGGTTTTCTGGGCAGAAGGCAAAGTAGTGGAGCTGCTTCTAGTACAGTCTGATCAGCTGAAGCGCCTTCTCTTCCTCTGGGACCTTACTCAGTACTGGCACCTGTTAGCATATCTCATAAATGCTCAGATGGTATATGCAAAATAGTTATATTTTCTCTCCTGAAACTAAAATAGTCCAAGTGTTGTGCCCTTCTGTAGTGCGCACAAATTATTCCGCCTTGTCATTCCCTTTGCATGAGAGAGACCAAGTCCCCCTAAAAATATATTTTAAAGAAGTTAATGTGAGGCTTCTATTTTTTTTGGTTTTATCTCCAATCTTCTGCTAGATATAAATTTTACCCAGGTATGTCTTACCTAAGGCTTCTACTATTTTCCATTCTGTACAGCTTATAGTTATATTATTAATAGAATGAACCAGAATAATGTCTGTAGGATGTTGAGAGAATCTACCTCTCAAGAGGTAATTCAGCTTACCTGTTATCAAAACTCCTAAGAAGTGAACTTTCCCAAATGTAGGAAATCTCAAGAGAGTGACTCATGTCTGTTATAATAATGAACAATTCTGCTTAGGTCTGAACTTACAATCAGGGAGAAGTAACAACTCAAAGCACTTACTGGTTTGAAGGAAACTGAGCAATACGAGTACAGGCATATGTCAGGGATATTGCAGGCTCGGCCCCAAACCACCACAATGAAGTGAATATCACAATAAAGCAAGTCATATAAATTTTTTGGTTTCTCAGTGCCTGCAAAAGTTATATTTACACCAAACTGTAGTCTATGAAGTATGTGATAGCATTATGTCTAAAAAGTGTACAAACCTTAAATAAAAATACTTTATTGCTTAAAAATACCAATGATTATCTAGCCTTCAGCAAGTTGTAATCTTTTTGCTGGTGGAGAGTTTTGCCTTGAGGTTGATTGATGGCTGCTAGCTGATCAGGGTGGTAATTACTGATAATGGCGGTGATGGGGGTGGTTGTAGCAATTTCTTAAGATAAGGCAACAGTGAATTTTGATGCACTGATTGACTCTTCCTGTCCGGAAAGATTTCTCTGTAACATGTGATGCTGTTTGATAACATCTTCCTCTCATAAAACTTTTTTTCAAAATTGGAGTCAATCCTCTCAAACCCTGCCACTGCTGCATCAACTAAGTTTATGTAATACTAAATCTTTTGTCATCATTTCAGCAGTGTTCACAGCATCTTCACCAGGAGTAGATTCTTTCTCAAGAAACTACTTTCTTTGCTCATCCGAAAAGAAAACTCTCAGCTGTTCAAGTTTTATCATGATATTGCAGCAATCCATTCACATCTTCAGGACCCACTTCTAATTCTAGCTCTGTTGCTATTTCCACCCCATCTGCAGTGACTTCCTTCACTAAATTCTTGAACCCCTCAAAGTCATCCGCAAGAGTTGGAATCAACTTCTTATAAACTCCCATTAATGTTGATATTTTGACTTCTTCCCATGCATCACGAATATTTTTATGGCATCTAGAATGATGAATCTTTTCCAGAGGGTTTTCAATTTACTTTGCCCTGATCCATCAGAGAATCACTTTCTATGGCAGCTCTAGCCTTACAAAATGTATTTCTTAAACAATAAAACTTGAAAGTCAAAATTACTCCTTGCCCATGGGATGCAGAATGAATGTTATGTTAGCAGGCATGAAAATAACATGAATCTGCTTTTATATCTCTGTCAGAGCTCTTGGGTAACTAAAGGCATTGTCAATGAACAGTAATATTTTGAAATGAATCTTTTTTTTCCTGAGCAGTAGGTCTCGATAGTGGGTTTAAAATATTCAGTAAACCATGCTTTAAACAGACGTGCTGTCGTATAGGCTTTGTTATTCCATTTCTAGAGCACAGTCAGAATAGATTCAGCATCATTCTTAAGGGCCTTAGGATTTTCAGGATGATAAATGAACATTGGCTACAACTTCAAGACATCAGCTGCATTAGCCTCTAACAAGAGAGTCAGCCTGCCCTTTGATGCTTTGAAGCTAGGCATTGACTTCTCTTCTCTAGCTAGGAAAAGTCCTAGATGGCATCTTTTTCCAATACAAGACGGTTTTGTGTACACAGAAAATCTGTTGTTTAATGTAGCCACCTTCATCAGTTATCTTAGCTAGAGCTTCTAGATAACTTGCTTCACCTTGCACCCTTATGTTACAGAGACTTCTTTGTTTAAACCTCATGAATTGACCTCTGCTAGCTTCAAACCTTTCTTCTGTAGCTTCCTCCCTCTCTCAGACTTTATAGAACCTTAAAGAGTTAGGACCTTACTTTGGATTAGGCTTTGGCTTAAGAGAGTGTTGTGGCTGGTTTGATCTTCTATACAGACCAAACTTTCTCCATATCAGCAGTAATGGTGTTTCACTTTCTTATCATTCATACATTCACTGGAGTAGCACTTTAACATCCTTCAAGAACTTTTCCTCTGCATACACATCTTGGCTAACTGGTGCAAGAGGCCTAGCTTTTGCCCTGTATCAGCTTTCTATATGCCTTCTTCACTAAGCTTAATCATTTTTAGCTTTAGTTTTAAACTGAGAGATGTGGGACTTCTTTCACTTCAGCACTTAGAGGCCATTGTAGGGTTATTAAGTGGCCTTATTTCAATATTTTTGTGTCTCAAGGAATAGGGAGGCCTGAGGAGAGGAAGAGAGATGAGAGAATGGACAGTTGGTGGAGTGGTCAGAACACACACAACATTTATCAATTAAGTTTGCCATCTTATATGGATGTGAATTACAATAGTAATGTCAAAGATCACTGATCTCAGATCACTATACTAGGTATAATAATAATGAAAAAATTGAAAATATTATGAGAATTACCAAAATGTAACACAAACACAAAGTGAGGACATGCTGTTGGAAAAATGGTGCCAAAAGACTTGCTTGACAAAGGGTTGCGATAAACCTTCAATTTGTAAAAAATACAATATTTGCAAAGTACAATAAAGCAAAGTGCAATAAAATGAGGTATGCCTGTATATTTGACAAGCAGGTTCATAAAAAAGAGGTCCACTAATTAAGTGCACCAGTCAAATACAAAACCCAGCATACTTTTCCTCACCTTGAACCTACAGATAAGGCACCCTTCAAAGCTTATAGTATTGTTTTGTTATTGAAAACTGCAAATGTTCTCTTTGCACACAGATTCAAACTTTTTGAATAATACTAGGCTTCCATAGTCATTTGTCTTGGGGAAGATGTGGATACATGGATTTAAACCAGGATGGGCAAGAGACACCCACTACATTGAACCCATCATGTTTTTGATTCTTCATTAACGATGGAAAGGGGGCACAGTTCCAACATAGTTAATTTCTTCTTTGGGCAAAGGTGGGAAAAGGGTATCAGATTGGTCAGTTTGTCCATCCTTTTAAAAAACTCACTCTTTTTTTTTTTTTTAAATGAAGCAAATCCACTATCCTTTTTAAAAATTTGCCAACACAGTCATTTGGTGTTTCATTGTCTTTCTTCATGCGGATTTCTCTGGCTGAAGGCATTCTGAGGGTAATTACACAGCAGGATTTTGAACACAACATGATTTGAATGTAAGGAGTTCAAGATCAGGGCTCTGGCAGGCTCAGTGTCTGGTGAGGGCACTCTTCCTATTTTGCAGGCAGCCGTCTTCTTATTGTATCCTCATGTTGCGCTTCTTACAGTGGCATTCGTGTCTCTTCTTGTCTTTTTTTTTTTCTTCTGAGGCAGGGTCTTGCTCTGTCACCCAGGCTGGAGTGCAGTGGAGTGATCATAGCTCACTGCAGCCTCAATCTCCTGGGCTCAAGCAGTCCTCTCACCTCAGCCTCCCAAGTAGCTGCGATGACAGTTGCATACCAACACGCCCAGCTAATTTTTAAAAGTTTTTGTAGAGATGGGGTCTCCCTATTTTGCCCAGACGGGGTCTCCCTATGTTGCCCAGACTGGGTCTCAAATTCTTGGGCTTAAGTAATCCTCTTGCCTCAGCTTCCCAAAGTGTTGTGATTACAGGCATAAGCCATCATGCACCACCTCATGTCTCTTCTTTTAAGGGCACTAATCCCATTCATGAGGGCTCCACCCTCATGACCTACTTCCCACAGGTCCCACCTCCAAATACCATTACATTGGACATTAGACTTCAACATATGAATTTTAGGGGGAACACAAATATTTGGTGATAGCATTGATAAACAGTAAATATCGCTACAGGGCACTGGTATTTCAAGTTCTAAAGAGTATCTAATGGGTGAGTGTTAGATCGCTTTATATTATTTTTATAGATATGTACCTGTGCATTTCCATGATAATTTCAGGATAAATTGTTACACATGAAATTGCTGGGTCTAAGTAGGCACATATTCATAAGGAGCTGGAGCAAACTTGTTACCCAGAAAAAGATGAATTTATTTATAATTTTACCAACAATGTATAAAAAGCCAATTTCTTCACACTGTTGCTAAACTTAGGTATTACAAATAAATACAATCTTTGCCAATTTGTTAGGTGAAAAATGTTGTTTCCTTATTTTCTAAATGTACACTTCATTAATAGTGAAATCATATGCTTTTATGGGTTTTTTATAATAATTTTTGCCATTTTTAAATTGAAATTTTTGTCTTTTTGTCTTTGTATTGATTTCTAAGAATTTTTGAATATTAAGCATTTACTTGGCATTTATGTTTAAAATGTTTTTTCAGTTTTTAATATAGCTTTAGTTACAAAAACTATGTTTTAAATATATGTATAATAAATATATCCGTATTTTCCTTATTTTTTTTTGCCTGTATGAGTTGATGGCATGCCTAGAAAACTTGTATCTATGCTAAATTTATGTAAATATTCCCCTATAATAATAAACATCTTGTTTTATTACTTTAATATAAATTCTTAGCCAATCTGCAATGTGATTGGGGATATGGTTTGAGGATAGCAATTCAATTTTTCACCCGAATAATAGATTGCTTTTCCCAATTCCATTTATTAAATGAATTGTTTTTTCTCCACTACTTTGAAGCATCATTTTTATCGCATACTGAATTCTTATGTGTGTTAGCATTTGGTCTGTTTGCAGACACAGACACCCTTTCCTGTTTGATTTAATTCTATGCCTCTACACTGTTTTGATCACTGAAGATTTTAAAAACATTTTATACAATATATTCAGTTCTTAATTTGACTTTTTTATTTGGTTCGTGATAACATTGTTTTTGAGCAGTGCAATTTTCTAAAATAGCTCTATTTGTCAAAACTACTTAACCTGAACACTTATTTTTGGGATATAGCTATAAATTGTTTTGAATTGGTATTATATTCCCATTTCAAACATTTATTTATGGCATATGTATTCATCTCCATAACTATATCAGGAATAGTTATTTAGTTTTAATTATGTTTAAGTAGTTTCAAGGCACTATCTTGCCACAATAGATATCATATTCTGCATTCTAGAGGTAAAAGACTCTAGATTTTGATCTTTTCTTAGCGGACTCACAGTAGACTTAGAAGAATGTTTTATTTTGCAAAGGATCCATCAATAATTTTCTTAATTAGGTCCTGCACAGACATACACATAAACATAAATACACACTTGTATGTATATCTAAAGCTCTTGTCTATTGCTAGTATACAAATTCATATCTTAGCTGGGTATAGATTTTGGGGTGATATAAAACTTTTCCCTTAATATCTGTACATGTCACTTTTTAGTATAATTCTTAATTTTGGTTCATTACTCCAATGGCTCTAGTATACCATTTATCTTATCATGGAGGAGCATGTTTTTGTGTCTTATCTATTGCGTATCTTAGATTATTATTTTGTTACACCCCTGTAAAATGACTATTTTGATACATATACAATTATTAATTAGATCATTATTTTTGACATTTTCTGTCCCTGAATATACATCTGAGACTTGCCAAATTATTTTTGAGCATATTTTTTTCTGTTTGTATACCTGTTGTTTTTGTAATGCAAAACCTACAAGAGAGTTCAGATAATTGGCATCTTTTCGTTAAAATTTCCTGCAGCACTTAGAGTGATTGCATTACCACACGCTCAGTGTGCTTGCACCTCAGTTTCAAAAGATATTCTACAATTACATATATATTTTTTTCTTGTTTTAATTTTTTTCCTTGGCATTTTCATTTTTGATTCATTGCATTCGGAGTTATCTTTGCAGATTTGTGCACCTCATTGCTGATTTGATTTTTCTGTACTTTTCATTTCCTCCATACTGATTTTGATATGGATTTTAATTCTTTTTTGGAACTGCTAATTTCCCCACATGATTCCCTTATTTCATGCAACTCAAGGCTTATCCCTGGATCTTCTCTATCTGTACCTTTGAGATGTGCTCAGTTTTATTTCAGTTGATGTGGTATCATTTCACTTGTTTCTCTTATTTAATAGAGTGCATGCTTTCAGGAAATTTCTGATAACATGAAGCGATGCTTCCTTATACCTGTAAGTTTTCTGCCCTGTGAGTGTATTTTTTCTTCTTTCCTGTGTAGAATCCATTGAAGTTTTCTATTATTATTATTAATTCATATTTACCCATTCTTTTTTTTTTGAGTTGGAATCTTGCTCTGTCACCCACATTGGAGTGCAGCGGTGCAATCTCGGCTCATTGCACCCTCAGCCTCCTGGGTTCAAGTGATTCTCCTGCCTCAGCCTCCTGAGTAGCTAGGACTATAGGTGCACAACACTGCGCTTGGCCAATTTTTGTATTTTTAGTAGAGATGGGGTTTCACCGTGTTGGCCAGGCTGCTCTCGAATTCCTGATCTCAGGTGATTTGCCTGCCTTGGGCTTTCAGAGTCCTGGGATTACAGGCATGAGCCACTGCGCCCAGCCTTATATTTACCCATTCTTGAATGAAAGAGATTGATTCAAGCCCAATGTTTGTCATTAAACCATTTAGTTAGTTGTGATTAAATGTCTCTTGTTAGATCTTAAGCTAGTATTTGGATGATGTGCAAAAGTATTAGCCTGATTTTGGATTGTGGTAATTCAGGTAGCATCAACTCTGCTGAACTATAATCTCCTACTGTTTATACCGTGCTTAAGGAGGATAATTTTTTTCCTGAATAACTTGAGGCATTTTATATTTCTTCCTGTGTTAGAAACAGTGCATATAGGCAATAATAGATACTGGGGACCACTAGAGGGAGGAGGAAGAGGAGTGGGAAAAGGGTTGAGAAACTAATTATTGGGTACTATGCATCATTACCTTGGTGACAGGATCAGTGGTACCCCAAACCTTAGCGTCATGAAATACACCCATGTAACAAGCCTGCACATGTACTCCTTAAATGTAAAATAAAAGTTGGAATTTTAAAAAGAAAAAAATATAAATAGTGCACCTCAATGCCCTGAATTGCTCTTAAAGTTCTTATCGTCTCTGTCCCTCTTAGTGCTGGCCTTATATTCCCCTGTACCACTTAAATCTGACAATTGTTATATGTTACTGAAATTGTTGTTATGAATAGAAGAAATGCAGGCAGGCCTGATGTGAAAGGGAGATAAATAGATTCTCTTGGGTGCTAGTGAGGACGTTTGATGCGTACATGGATTAATATTCAAAATTATTATCCTGCCATGCTATTTGGTGTTACTGTTGCAATTTTGCACCTCTTTCTGTGGTGTCAGAGTGGGGACAGTGTTCTCAGAAGAGAGCACATGTGTATAGGCCAATGGGTGGGAGGGCCATTGTGGGCCCGGGGGCTGCTAGAAGATTGAATGTGCTGTGTATAGATGGGTATATATAGAAGGATGGGAGGAGTTGAGGCTGAGGAGAAGGTCAGGAGATTTGTCTCTATATATACCTGACTGTGGAGTTTAACTTTATCCTGATGGAGGTATTGAAATGTTTAAAGCAGGTTTGTGACGTGATGGGACAGAAAGATCTCTTTGACGAGAATGTTATTGGACTAGGGAGAGGCTCCAGGTGGGGAGACCACATAGGAAGTCATTGCAATCTTCTAGGCAAGAAAAAGATAACAGCCTGACCTAATAAAGCCACATCTGTAAAGTGGAGGTGCATACAGAGTCCAGAAATACTTAGGAGGAAAAATGAAAAAGACTTTGAGATTGGAATAGAGGGCAAGGGAAAGGGAAAAATTTAGGATGATTCTTACACATTTGGTTAAAGTTACAGAGTCAATGAGTGTGATAAACTGGTTTGTCCAGGCTGGGGTATGGAGCAAAAATCATGAGTTCAATTTTGGGATTTCATTAGTAATTTTGTGTAGATGATTTTCAATGTAGGCAATGATAATTTTAACTTTAGTGGAACAAAAATGTTTCCAAGGACAAAATAAGCTACATTTTTAGTGAGCATGCACTGCTGATTTACACTATTTGGGTTATGATATGCTGTTGTTAAGCGCAATGAAGGGGGAAAATTAACTACCAAGATTAGTATTTAAATCAGGGTTGAGTTGGCAGCACACTAGAGTGAGAAGAGCTTAGCTTTGGAAGACAGGAAATTAATATCTTTGATCGGATTGTACTCATTAACAGCAAGATTGGGGCAAGGCACTTAGTCATTTGGTTCCTAGATTCCCTGTTCATAAAAGATAGATAATATCATCTCTCAATTATTTCACAGGGTCTTAAGATGTGAACTAGATAGCTGATATAAAATTGCTTCCATATGCTGCTTTTGTATCTGAAATGATGAGAAACAAAATATTAGATATTTGTTGGCAACTGCAAATTTGGGGCAAAAATTTTCTGATATACTACCCTATGATATAAATAAGACTAACCTTTGGTGCATTTAATGTCACCTTTGAGTAAAAGTATGTTTAATTCAATTTTTTTCATATAATAATTTGGCTTCTAGAACATTGTAAATGTAAATTCTGACACATTACAAATAAAATAAAGCTAAATGGCAGTACTTAGTGCCAGAGAGGATATTTTTTGCAATCAATTTTTTAATTAGCATTTTCCTTTATTAAAAATACAAGAAGAGAGAAAAGAAAATAGTTTTGCATTCAATATTAATATAATTTCAACTCCTGGCTATGATTTCATCATAAATATCACAGCCAAACTTCTTACAGAACTGAATACAGAGCATTTCATTTTCTTTCAAACAAGTTCACATAATTAAGAAAGTGTTTTTCAAATGAAATAGAATTATCTCGTTTACTCTGCTGTATTTACATATGTCTTTCATGAAGAGCTATTTGGCAGTAAATCTAGCCTGTTCTTTAAATAAGCATACCAAAATACTTCTTCAGAGTCTAAAGTTTTGCTAAGAGGAAAAAAAAAATCCACACCAATTTTGCCTCTGAAAAGATATTATCACTGCTCTTTTTGTTGGGCTAGAGACAAAATATTGGAGAAAATGGAATTTTACCAAAAAACAAGCTGTGAATTCTTTTCTACAGAATCTTATCCTAAAGCTTTTTGTGAACCAATAAAAATTAATGGATTAGGAAAAAAAAAAACCCTACCTATTTGTCTCAAAGGATTTTGGAATAAAGAAACTGGTAATTATTTACCCAGTGGCAATCCTAGGTAATTCCCTTCAGGCAAAAATCCAAATAAAAGACTTAAACATTGTAAATTGTCCTTGTCACATGAAGCCCTACACATTCAAAACTCAAAACAAGTCGGCCCCAAATCTGATTGGTAGATATTATTAGCTAGTGTCCATTCAGTGCCTTAGTTTGGGTGGATTTCATTATCAAGTTTAAATTTTGGGGTGTGTTAATATCTTACAGAGATTCTATTTTAACTTTGTTGGTGAAAAAAATGGAAGCTATTTTAACAGTTGAATGGTTTTGAGAGTAACAACTTTTTAGCTTGTGTCTGGGTATCAAGTACATTCCTAAGGGTTCCAGGGAATTAGTCTAGTGGTTTAGAGCCTGTGTCTGGAGTCAGGCTGCCTGGGTTTCAATCCTGGCCCAGCCACTTAAGTAACCTGTGATCTGAAACGTATTACCTTCCTTCTGTGTGCCTCGATTTTTCTAATTAAAAGACAAGGGGAAATAATTATACTTATTTCATGGTTGTTGAGAGGATTATATGAGTAAATATATAAAGTGTTGAGAAACAGTTCCTGGTATATAGCAAGTACTCGGTACTTATAAGTTATTGTTATTATTATCAACTCAGACAGAATTGTTATTAAAGTATTAAGGTGATAAACAATGAAAAGAAATAGGTGCTGTTTGGCTGGTACCCTTGACATTGCAGGAATTTGGGGAAGGAATGCACGATGGATGGGGCTGTAACCAATGATCCCAAATGAACAGGAGCATCCCCTCCTGTTGCTTCGGGTTGATCTTGGAAAACCAAGAGGAGGAGGAGGAAGTGGAGGAGGAGAAGGGTGGTACCACTATGTCCTCATATGTTGGTAACCTAAACAGAAACTTCAGTTTTTTTCTTATTGGTTTCTCAGTTCCAAGTGAAGTCCTCCTCCCCCATCCCTGCCCCTGAAAACTTGTAAAACCCACATGCCTCACTGGAGAAATACATGTGCCAAGTTGGAAATTTTAAAATTCAAACTCTAATTTTTTGCATACACATAAATTCTGGCAAATTTTGATGCTGGTAAAAAAACCCGCTTTTGCTTGTTGGAATGTTATTATCACTCCAAACGATTGAACAGATTTCTTCAGCCTTTCTAAATATAATTTATTTTTGAGAAGACAATAAGGATGAAGAATTTCTTCCTCAAGGTCATGCTGGGGGATGCTTAGAAAGTACTGAGTTTGTGCACATGAGGAAAAGAAAAAGTTTCCTCTCATCCATAATTTGCTATTTCATGTACTCCTTTCAAAACTTCCAATGAGACAACTTAGCCTTGACAAAATGAAGAATGAGTTTCCACGAGAACCCATAGTCCTCACATAATCCTTTATGATGGGTAGTTTTATGTGTCAAATACAGCTGGGCAATAGTACTCAAACAATAATCTAGCTGTTGCTGCAAAGATGCTTTGTAGATGTGGCTAACATCTGCCATCCATTGACTTTAAGTAAAGGAGACTACCCTCAATCATATAGGTCCCACCCACTGAGTTGAAGGACCCTAAGAGCAAAACTGAGGGTTCCATGAAGAATTCCAGCTGTGGCCTGCAGTATCAGCTCCCATCCAGGAGTTGCCAGCCTGCTGCCCTGCCCTACAAATGTCAAACGTTGCCTATCCAGACCCCACAATCACATGAGACAATTCTTTGAAGTAAATCTCTTAAGATATATATCCCACTCGTTCTGTTTCTCTGGTGGAACCCTGACTGATACACCCATTATTCCAATTGTGTTATAAAATGCAAAGTGCATATTATGCTAGGCTAAGACTCTTTCCTTAAAATGCAGCAATGCTGGCTGGGCATGGTGGCTCACGCTTGTAATCCAGCTCTTTAAGAGGCCGAGGCAGGTGGATCATGACGTCAGGAGTTCCAGACCAGCCTGGACGATATAGTGAAACCCCGTCACTACTAAAAATACAAAAATTAGCTGGGCATGGTGGCACATGCCTGCAGTCCCAGCTACTCAGGAGGCTGAGGCAGGAGAATCGCTTGAACCCAGGAGGCGAAGATTGCAGTGAGCCCAGATCGCACCTGCACTCCAGCCTGGGTGACAGAGTGGGACTCCATCTCAAAAAAAAAAAAAAAAAAAAAAAAAAAAGCAGCAGTGTTATTTTCGGAAGAATTTGAACATCAGACATAGTTGTTTCTTAACTTTTTATTGAAGTATTACACACACATACAGGAGACACACATAGCAAATTGAACACACCTGTGTAACCAACACCCAGGTCAGGAAACAACATAATCTGCACATCAGAAGTTACCTTAGCATTCCTTCTCATCATCGACCCCGCCTCTGCCAAGGGCAGCCTGTATCCTAACTTCTAATAGCACACATTAGTTTTCAGGTGTAGGATTTTAAGTATGGTTAAGTAAATGTGATTTTAAGGGTAGGTGTGATTATCTGAAGACCTTGGGAGAAGCCTTGAAGCAAAGAGACAATCTCAGTACTCAGAGGTTGCTATTTGTTAGGGCCCATTAGAATTTGGACTAAATAATGAGTCTTTCTGACTATTTTACATCTTACCCACTAAACACTAAACAACTTTTTTTGTAGTATATATTATAGGTTTTACTCCAATTAATTGTTAAAGAAAGCTAAATCTATGGAGCAGAGGATTTAGTAGGCAGATATCTGCCCCACATTATTTAATACTTAATTCCAAAAAAATTAATTCCATAAAATGAAAGTTTATGCTCTATTCCAAACCTCAAGCCACTGGTATTGTTATGGCTTTATTGAATATCCTGGCTTGTCCATAGAGGCACATAGATCAGGTTTCTTTGAAGCAAAGGGACTTTCTATGATATGCCTTGTAAGAAAATTTCCCTATTGTTGACATTTGCAAGATCTATTATTGGGAGCACTTTATTGACTTGGTGACACTCCCCCAGCCTTCTCCAGCTGTTTCCCAGTATCACATATGCAACCAAGTCACAATTCTTCACTGGAGAATAAACTCACAGTAATTTCCAGCTTCATGCATGTTATGTAATTAAATAAGTATCAGAAGATTATTGGTGTAACTAATACCACTGCAGAACTTGTATTACAAACCCTCTAACTCAGTGGTGGGAAATGGACTCCCATACCCAGAATGGTTCATGGAAAGATGGACCCTAAGGAAATAGAGCCCAGAAAGGACTCCACAGTTTCTGTGTACACTCTCATGTCTACTCTCTCCTCTGGCCAGAAACCTCCCAGGCACCTGTTATAGTATCCACTCTCTTAGTCAATCTGAACACTCAATCCTATTTCTCTCTTGGAGGACATTACTGAGACGTAAATATATACCATTCCCTAAAGCCCTGAGGTTATAAAAAATGTTATGGCATTTGATTTATTGATGTGAAAAAAGAAGAAAGGGACCAGGAGAATGGAATGTTAAATACCTTGTTAAATACCTCGGCCATTCCAGCTCTCAGTGTGGTGATGAGAACAAAATCAGATTAACCTGACTGTTGACAACTTTTATCTTGAGAAAATATATGCATTTATATCATAGTTATATAGATACATGTCTTATCTTCTCTAATAAACCAAAGACTTCTTAAGGGAAATATATCTGACCGATAAATATTTGTGTTGTCTCCATAGTACCTACGGCAGGTGCTCAATTGGTATTTGTTACATGAATTAAAGCCGATAGTCATCATTTAGTTTTTAGCATAGAACCATTAAGAACAGAGCAAATTATCTATGTTTGAGGGTAAACACCGTTTCTCCTCCAAATGAAACTTGGAGTTCCTAATAATTCCCTGATCTTTTAAAGCAAGAATAAGTAGAACAAATCTAAATCAAACCTTGATATCTCAATACCTGGGATGCTGCACATTAGTCTGGTTATTTCATCTTGTGAAGCAGAAGATCAACAGAAATATTCAAGGGGACTGAATAGTTTCCTTATAGAAAAAGAGAAGGGAGATTGTGAAAGAACTCTCACATGAATGTGGGTAAATTCTATAAAATTCTTGATCTCATTTCTTCCTTCAGTTATCAACCTTTGTAATAAAATCCCTGAAAAGCTTTCCCATTCTACTTGGATTTAATTTCTCTTCTCTGTTCTCTCTCAAAACCTCTTTAGTCTACCTTTTGCCTGCACCAGATCTGATCTACCACTGACCTCTGGGGTCACACATCTCAGCCTCGTGTGACTTGACTTACCATTTGACAGAATTGATGACTCCCTCATTCTTGAAGTTCTTGGCCTGGCTTCTTGGACACATTCTTCAGAATCCTCCTTTGGCTGCTCCTTCTTAGCAGTTTTTGCAATTCTTCCTCATAATCATTCCTCAGACACCTTAGCGTTGGAGTGCACAGCGGTCAGTCATTGTCTCTTCTCTTCTCTGTCTTTATTGACCTTCTTGACCATCTTTTTCATCTCATGGCAATAGTTATGTTGATGACTCTCAAATGTATCATTGCAGGTTTAGCTCTTTCCAGACTCCTAGTTCCAGCTGCCTATTGAACATCTTTAAATGGATATCTAATAGGCATATAAAAAATGTGTCCAGCTGTGCATGGTGGCTCACACCTGTAACCCCAACATTTTGGGAGGCTGAGGTGGGAGAATTGCTTGAATGCATGAGTTGGAGACCAGCCTGGGCAACAAAGTGAGACCCTATCTCTACAAAAAAGTCAAAAAGTTAGCCAGGTGTGGTGGCATGCACCAGTAGTTCCAGCTACCCAGGAGGCTGAAGTGGGAGGAGGTTGAGGCTGCAGTGGGCAGCCTCATGACAGAGTGAGACCTTGTCTCAAAAAAAGAAAAAGTGTCAAGAATGACCTCAATTTTTTTTCCTAAACTTCCATTGAACTTTCACTCCAAATTTGTTCCTCATGCATTTTTCCTTATCTCACACTCCAGCCAAATCTCACCTTTAACTCCTATGTCTCACATCATACACCAAATCTATCAGCAAACCCTAGTGGCTCTACCTTAAAAATATTTCCAGAACTTAACCATGTCACATCAGTTCCCTGCTACTGTGATCTCTCTCTCAGATTGTTATGACTGTCTCCTAACAATAGGGCCCCTGATTCATCTTTGCTTTCCTATAGTCCTTGTCTCAATACAGCAGCCAGAGTGATCCTGCTAAAAAGTAAAACAGATAATGTTACTTCTCTGCTCGAAACCCTCCGTTGCCTTCCGAAAACATGGAGCAAAATCCAAACTCCCTATAGTGGCCTGCAAGAGGCAAGATGATCTGCCAGCCTCATTTCTCACCACTCTTCCTTCTCCCTGTTGCCATACTCGTCAGCTTGCTGTGTGCTCCAGTTTCTGCATTTGCTGTCCTCTCTGCCCGGACACCCCCCCCCCCCCCCCAGGTATCATTCTTTCACTTCCATCAAATGAGCTCCTCAGAGATACTTTCCATATCAGTCATATCTGAAATCGTCACCACCTCCTCCCTCCTTACCTCAACTTCCTGCTTCTCCAAAGCACTTATGAACACCTGACATACTATATCATGTGCTCATTTGAAACAAAGAGTGAAAGTTCCAAGAAGTCAGGAAAAATTTTTTTCTTTTTTTCTTTGGCTGTCTGAGAAATTTCTAGCACCTAGAATTTTAAGTACTGGAGCCGAATTATTTGTTGAATGAGTGTGTCTCTCCTCTCTTCTCCCTTTCTTCTCTCTCTCCTCCTCTCTCTCTTCTGTTCCCTTCCCTTCTCTTGTCTTCTCTATCTACATTTTCTCTTCTGATATTCTCTCCAGTTACATGACTTTAGTTACCACAGGAAGTATATTCCCAAACTTGTTTAATTCTTGGAATATAACATATATTTGGAGCCATCTGTTCCTATTGAGAAAAGAAGCTAGGCAACATAGAAATAAAGTGTTGTTTTAAATAATTGGTAATTACCATATGGAACTCATTCCTACCACCAAAACTTCATTCTGTCTCTCACCATTTTTTGCGTGAATTATCAGAATAGCCTCTTCGTTGTCATCTGTAACTTATGCGTGAATATCTCCAAACTTTTCTTTACAAAGTTGCCAGTGTAATCATATCACATGCATTTGAATATATTTCATCAGTTTCTTATAAAGGAGGAGAATGATAAACATGATGATGATAAAAGTGTAGAATTAAGTATTTAAAAACTGAATAAAACTTATTCTTTCTCTCAAAGTAAAATGTATGTTTTCTGTATGATTTAACCACATCAAGGAGTCATTAGAAAGAATGTGTACATCACGTATGTGGATAAGATCTCAGCTGCTTGGCATATACTGCCTTATTGAATGAAAAGGTCTATATTGCTATTAGAACTTTTAAACATTTCATTCTTTTAAAGAAAGTAGAAATAAAACAAAAGCCTATCCTGAAGACCATGATGTATTCCTATGAATGCCTGGACTGTTGTTTGTCACTGGGCTCCATATTGGTTTGGTTAGCATTTTCTTTGCTAATAAAGTCATCCATGAAACCCATTTTAGACTGACTCATTTCTCTGTGAAGCACATGTTATATTAGTTTTGCAGAATGTGGATGAGTTTATGTGCAGGAAACACAAAAGGAGAAGTGTTTTCCAAAACTTTCTATACTTGAGTGACATTCTTCACTGGCCCCAACTTCTTTGGCTAATTGATTCTCTAAACAAGACCTCAGCCAACCTTCAGAGCAGCTGTTTCTGGAATAACAGAGACTGGCAAGTGAGGGAATAACTGTGGCTTTAACAGGCATGTGCTTGCTCTCCACCACACTGAATTGCCCTCTCTGAAAGGGTTGCTTTTGATGACCAAATCCATCTTGTTTTCTCTTTGTTAAAAAAAGAAAAAGAAAAAGAAAATAAGCTTCTATTTTTTAGACCATGATAACAAAAAGCAGTCACTAGAACAATTGGCAAGAGGGAGGAGAGTTCCTAATAGGCTGGCCACTTAGACTTGGGATATTTTTCTGAGAAACCCAGTCATGCCTGTTTCATCTTGGAATAGATTCCTTTCCCCCAGTAGCACTCCAGAAGCCATGCTGTCTGTTTCAGTTATAAATCCCCAGTCTTCTCATTACAGACTCAGGGCTATAACCGACTTCAGGCAATTTATGTTCAAACCTAAAGCACTTAGCTAGTGAATTGTACCATTTGTTGAACATGTAAAAATCTCTAACACTTGGGGCCAAAATTAAAATGTCATTGAGTAAATGAGTGTGTTAATAGCCAAGGATTCTCATAAGACAAATAACTAGTGTCTTACTTAAAATCTTAGAATTCTAGAGCTAGAAAGGAGCTCACTCATCATTTACTCTAATCCTTAATTTTACATATGAGGAAATTGGAAACAAAGGAGTTAACACCTGGCTCAAGGTCATACCTGGCTTAAATAGAGCATCAGTTGCCTAATTCCTGCCAAGCGCACATTTCGTGACCCACGATTCTCTTCTCACTCTAGTTGGCTTTGTGAAAGAGCAAAATTGGAAGCAGATCAAAGATCTTAGATGCTAATTTTCCTGCCTTGATAGTTATCTTTTCACAAGTGGGTAGGGCAGGGTGGGCATGTGTTAGGGGATGACGTGAAAGTTGAGAAGCACCTAAGACAATATTACTTAATTATTGTATTTAGGGGTGTTTTTATTGCAGATTGAGTGAGACACGATGGTGATGAAATGAGCTTCCCTGCATATAATTACAAATAAATAAGTCTTTTGGGGTTTGTCTAATAGCAGGGGGCATGAGGTCATTTGGGATTGCTGTTTTTGGTCAGTGTGTTTGAACACATTGGGTCACTGTCAAGGGGTTCTAAGTGAGCCACGATATTCTGGGTTTTCAGCTATTTTGGGTTGGAAGACAACCATCAGGTAAAGCGTAAGTCTGAAAAACAAATTTAAAGACCCTTTGGAAAGACCATATAGACTGAATTTTTGGAATTAAACTATTTTTCATTTATGGCTGAGTCACTGGTGTTTGTAGACAAACTTGATAAGAAGTTTATATGATGTGGCTGTGTCCTCACCCAAATCTCATCTTGAATGGTAGCTCCGATAATTCTCATGTGCCATGGGAAGGAATCAGTGGGAGGCAATTGAATCATGGGGGCAGGTCTTTCCTATGCTGTTCTCCTAGTACTGAATAAATCTCATGAGATTTGATAGTTTTATAAAGGGGAGTTCCCCTACACAAACTCACTTGCCTGCTGCCATATAAGACATGACTTTGCCTTTCCTTCCAAATTGACAATCCTAATTGTTCCTTTCTCACAGGGTCACGGTGGCATGGCCCGCAGATGATGGGGATGAAGATTGGCTGAGAACAGATTAATATAGAAGTGGAGAGAGGAATATTTGTGCAGTATTATTCCTTCAGAGTTGATAGATGCAGAATCAATCTATCAAATGGGCTCTGTGGAGAATGGATGGGCCCAGAACTGCTGCTGTATGCTATTCTATCTCCTGGGGACCCTAGAACTCTATTAGGATTCCTGTAGTTGGCAGTGAGGTTGGCTCTGCATTAGGACTATATGTATCTCTCTGATGAGCCATATTTTTCCCTAACTAATCCTGAACATTCAAATTGGATTGTGTTTCATTCATGTCTTAATTATCAGGAAATCAGAGTGACTGACACATGGTTGATACTTAGATGTTTTTCAAAGGATTGAAAATGAATTATGAATTTGTATTTAATTCAGAGATGGACAGAGAACCAATGAAAGGTTTTGATATCAGGTGTAAGCAGGTTTGGGATTGGGCAACTACTCACATCACAACACTCAGAATTCACAGGTGTTACTCCTTCCTACATTTCTTTCCATTAAGTTTGGGGAAAAAACCCAGATTATCTATCAAATACCAAACAATGACCAACAATCTTCTGCAGTAGCCTGAGATAATATTTTGATGCATGTAAATTGGGAATATGAAAAATGTAAAATTGTTAGGGGTTGCGGAATCTTCAATGTCTAGTAATTTATCTACCAGGTTAATAAGTTCAGTTTTTCTTAACAAGCATTTATTGAATGTTCTGCTTTTTGTGAATTATTTAGCTAGATTCTATGAGGGACCCCAGAAGTTCCATACAAGAAAGTCCAAATTAGAATCTTGATTAAATTTTATTTTAATCTGAAAATTTATTTTAAAAGAGACAAGATAACCTGACTTCTTGGTACATTCACAAACTGTATATAAAATGATAAATTGATTCCTCTTTATTACTTTGAGTAGTTCTTTCCAATTGATTGATTATATTGATATGACTACTTGAAAATACCCTGAACCCAGTATGTTAGTATGGATGATTATGAAGGATTTAATATCCCGTATAAATGTGGTACAGAATGTTGATAATTTACATTATATATGTACCTGAAGTCAGCATTTAAAAGTTGATTTGTTAGAACATTTGATCTCACTGGCAGGAAGTGCTGATAAATGTAGAGAGTTTTCAAAGCAGAGAGGTATCAAGTTCAGTAACAACTCATTAGGTGCAAATGCTTTGTCTGCAGGGAAGAGAAAGTAATGATATCTCTACATCTTGCAACATTTGTCTTTGTAGTTCAGCCGTTCGAAAACCCTACTCTACTTTCAAATTCTCTGTAAAAATATTTTTTTGTGGCCATGATATTTGATCTTATTGTAGTGGGAGTCATTTTAAAAGTTCAAAATTGGAGTCGAGTCACAGGGAAACATTGCCAGTTCTATATGGAAAAGCAAATTGTCCATAAAAAGGTACAGACTGGGCAAATAGAGTGAGCAAAGTCCCTTGGGCTGGGTAAGGAGGCAGGTGGGCTGGCAGTGGTCACTGGATATACAAAGAATCTCTTCCAAAAAGTGAAAACAGTCTTTCTAGTAGATCTAATGATTTACATACTATGGGGGATAAGTAAATGTATTGAGATTTTCCAGTCCTTAGAAAACATTTAAAATAGCTATGGATGTCAAGAAAACACAGATGAGGGTATGTCGTTAAAACAATTAACTAGATTTTTAAAACTAAACAAGTATTATAATTAGCCAAGAAGGTGAACCAGTACAGGCTCTTGGATCCTTCCCTCAGATAAACCCAAACATGCCAGAGAAGATATAAGGAGATTTATTGGCCTTAGAACTGTCCTCAGACACAAAAAAAGAAACTTTAAGAAACCTGTGGGGAGGCAGAAAATAGTTGGGATCTGGTGTAGAGGTGGCAAATGTAGGGCTGGTGGAAGAGGCAGCCAGGGCCCTAGAAGGGTATTAGCTGAGAGAGAACTCCCAGGCTGTGACCTTTCTTATGACTCATGCTCCTCTGAGCAAGTCATTGCTTGTCTTGTTCCAAGGCCTCTCCTGTGCGACAGAAGAGTGGCTAGGCCAGCCAGGCACAGGGAGTACTATGGCCCTGGCAGTGCTGGGGCCTGGCTGGGTGAGGAGCAGCAGCACAGGCAGTGCAGGGCTGGGCTGCTGAGGAGCATTTCCTCCTTGCCCCACCAGCCTACCTACTCTGTGGCTGTGGCACCTACAAGAAAGGCTTCAACCATTATTCAGTTGTTTTTAAAAAATTGGTTAAAGAAAGGAATCATAAAAATTTACCTGTGTATCTCAAAGATATCATTAATTAAATACTCAAAGGTATATTTTGTTAAACCAATGTAGTGATACAAGATCAAGGCCTCTCCTTTGAGGAGGGGTGTCCAGCTTAAAGTTCCACCATTTTTCTTGAATAAATCATACTCTTATGCATATCTATTATTCTCATTTTTGGTTCTTTAAATTGGAGCTAAAATTGTAAGACATTTGAGAATCAATCTGAAAAAGATTCCTCCTAGATTTTTGTGATATTTTCCCATTATTAAAAACAGTAAACAGTGCTGGGGGCAGTGGTGCACACTTGTAATCCCAGCACCTTGGGAGGCTGAGGTGGGAGGATTGCTTGAGCCCAGGAGTTTGAAACCAGCCTGGGCAACATAACAAAACCCTGTCTCTACCCCGCAAAAAAAAAAAAAAAAAAAAAAAAAAAAAAAAAAGCCAAGCATGGTGGTAAGCACCTGTAGTCCTAGCTACTCAGGAGGCTGAGGCAGGGGTATCACTTGAGCCTAGGAGGGCGAGGCTGCAGAATGCTGTGATTGTGTGATTGTACTCCATCTTGGGTGACAGAGCAAGACCCTGTCTCTAAAGAAACAGATCTTGTCTCTTTGGCTGAATTCTTTTTTAAAAACTCAAAATTGCCTTTTTCCCCCCCAAAACTTATTTTCATGGGAATACACTTTTTTCCTTTTCTCATTTGTGTGTCGTCAATTTAAAAAAGATTTAACCCAATTATGTTCAATAACAATACCAACAGACACAAATAGGTTTGGGCACAAAGCAAACTGATGTTGAAAGTTGTGCTCCATTGGTGGCACCAGAAGTTTATGGGCATGAGAATAGCTTATTCGTTTTAAACACACAGCATGCTGTGGACACCTGTAAAATTTTCAGAGAAAATAGAGTGAAATTTTCAGGTGCTTTGTTTAAATAGATGTTGCCTATTATATTAGCTTGGGTATCTGGTTTTCCTAAGGGAATAAAAGATAAATGCATAGGAAAAAATAATGAAGCTTTTGTGGAAAGCAAGCATTGTTTAAAAAAAAGGCAATACACAGAATAACCTATAACAGAAGAAATAAAAATAATAAGATATTGAAAATGAACTTAATAAATACCCTGAGAGAGATAGGGAAGTATAGTAGATGCGGGAAGAAGAGTTATGTGAAAGAAACAAGTGAGAAATTTTGAAACGAAATAGCTTAATTTTCAGTGTAACACAAAAGATGGCTTGAATAACAGAATGGATATCTACAAATAATTAAATCTATGTAGAAATTTAAAGCCTCAATAAAGAGATAAAAGAAATGAGCTAAAGAATGAGAGAAAAGCTAACAGATATGGAAGATAAAATGTTAACATTTGTCAGAAGGAAAAAAGAAAATAAAGAGAATACAATATTTAAACAATAATACTGTTATTTCCCTAGAAACAAAACAACTTATGAAACTTCTGCTAGAAAGGGTACAGAGAGTGCTAAGTAGAATAGATGAGGGACTCCTTCTAACACATACACATTATAGTAAACTTTTTATACCATAAAGCATAAAGTAAAATTCCAGAGAAAGCAGATCACCTACAAAGAAATAAGAATCTGGCATCAGACTTCTCAATAGGAATATGGTATTAGTTTATATAATATTTTATCTTGTTCATGGCTAAGATATATTTGTTTATAAGCTTTAGCAGACCTATCTGGGTGGATCATCATGAGTTTTATGTTTATGGTGCCTGCCAGAAGAGTAAGAATAGAATGTATAAATATTAAAATAGAAAAAAATGGATTTAGCTAATGTAAAGTAATAACAGAAAAAGAAGTGCAATAAAAGTATTATAAAATGAAACATAAAGAAGATGGCACCAATAAGGCCTAATTTAATAGTAATTAAACTAAGTGTATATAGGTTAAACTTACTATTCAAAGACAAAGATTCAGATTAATCTGTGAAAACAAACCAAGATCTAGCAATACATTTCCTAAAAATAAGAAAAGAGAGAAAACTTTGAAACAATAAGTTTGAATATGAAAAAAATATAAAGGCAAGTAAGAATAAAAAGAAAGTGAAGTAGCAATTTTAGAAATGACGCATACAATTTAAGAATTAAAATGTAAAAGAAAATAAGAGGGATGTTATAGACAAGCAAAATAAGATAAAATGATAATGAAGATATATGTACCTATTAATATTGCCCCAAAATATGGACATCAACAAAATTATAACTAAAGAAATGGTCACACCAATAATTGTAGCTGGAGATTTTAACTGAGATCCAGAAGGAAAAAAAAGTATAGAAGATTGAAATAATAGAATCACATTATATGTAAATTCACATATGCACATATAAATTTTTTACCAACTCTGAATATATTGTTTTTGAGCATATGTAACAAAGTCACAAAAATTGAGAAGATACTAATTTGAAAGTTAAGTTCAATACATGTTCCAGAGAATTGTTATCACACATATATACTTCGAGAAGAATAAATTTTGAAACTGATAACAAAAAGATAGCTAAAATGTTTTATGTATCAGAAACAATTAACATACCATAAAATAACTCAATTTTAAAATCATGTAGAAAATTATGAAGTATGTAGATATGAAAATAGCACATATTAAAATTTGTGGATGTAGAGAATTCACTGCCAAAAGTAACATTTCTGATGTTAGATATATTTATCAAAAGGCGAACAAAAATATGAAAGCCAAAGAACTAAATATTCAACTTGAGCAGCTTGAAAATAGCGTCAAAATAAATCCAAAGAAAACAAAAAGAGAAGTAATAAAGATAAGGAAAGACATCAATAAATGAAAAACAGCAAAAGCAATCATAACAAGAAAGATTTAAAAAAATAGTTTTTTAAAAAGGCTAATAAAATTTTTGTCAAAAGCAATCAAGAGACATGGATGTAAGTTGCAAATTTAAAAAGTGGAAAATAACTTGTAGAAACAAACATAAAATTTTGGAAACAGTGTGCAGAACAATTATATGACAATAATTCAGAAAGTCTTGATAAAATGTTAATTTTTGATTTCCATGAACAACTTAAGTTTGTTCTTTTCTTTCTTTGTTTTTTTTCTTTCACTTGTTCTTTTTTTTTTTTTTTTTCTTAGTGGAAAGGTTAAATTGGTTGGATCCCAAAGAAGTCTTTTGCTTTGACCTAAGCCATGGCAATTTGACAAGCCTGCTTTGGGGAGTGAAGGAGCTCAGGTTTAGAGTTAGTATCCCTAATCTCTCTGGGTTTACAAGAGAAGACAGATGGCTGTAGTATGTTAAAACAGCTCTCAGTAAAATACTGTATCCAGGGGATACTAATCAAGGCTGGTAAATGAGTGAGAATGAATTATGTAATTATGGAACAAAACACAAACAAAAGCCCCACTGTCCTTGAGGGCTGAGGACTATCATCAGAAAGGCAAAGTTAACTCAGAGAAACCCAATCACATTCGGTCATCTCATGCTTGGGGGTGCTCTCCAGTGTTTTATTGATTCCTAACTAGACTGAGCAGAAGTGGCTGGGTACTTTGAGCCTGAAAGGGGTTTTCTGATTTTGTGGGACTCTTTGAACCATATCCTCAGGATTCATCTTATCCTTGGGTCATACTGTTTTTCATTTATTTATTTATTTATTTATTTATTTATTTATTTATTTATTTTTATTATACTTTAAGTTTTAGGGTACATGTGCAAAATGTGCAGGTTAGTTACATATGAATACATGTGCCATGCTGGTGCGCTGCACCCACTAACTCGTCATCTAGCATTAGGTATATCTCCCAATGCTATCCCTCCCCTCTCCCTCCACCCCACAACAGTCCCCAGAGTGTGATGTTCCCCTTCCTATGTCCATGTGTTCTCATTGTTCAATTCCCACCTATGAGTGAGAATATGCAGTTTGGTTTTTTGTTCTTGCAATAGTTTACTGAGAATGATGATTTCCAATTTCATCCATGTCCCTACAAAGGACATGAACTCATCCTTTTTTATGGCTTCATAGTATTCCATGGTGTATATGTGCCACATTTTCTTAATCCAGTCTATCATTGTTGGACATTTGGGTTGGTTCCAAGTCTTTGCTATTGTGAATAATGCCTCAATAAACGTACGTGTGCGTGTGTCTTTATAGCAGCATGATTTATAGTCCTTTGGGTATATACCCAGTAATGGGATGGCTGGGTCAAATAGTATTTCTAGTTCTAGATCCCTGAGGAATCGCCACACTGACTTCCACAATGGTTGAACTAGTTTACAGTCCCACCAACAGTGTAAAAGTGTTCCTATTTCTCCACATCCCCTCCAGCACCTGTTGTTTCCTGACTTTTTAATGATTGCCATTCTAATTGGTGTGAAATAGTATCTCATTGTGGTTTTGATTTGCATTTCTCTGATGGCCAGGATGGTGAGCATTTTTTCATGTGTTTTTTGGCTGCATAAATGTCTCCTTTTGAGAAGTGTCTGTTCATGTCCTTTGCCCACTTTTTGATGGGGTTGTTTATTCATTGTTTCAAACTCCCTAGGTTTGGTAGTCAGAAAGAGTTTTGACTGACGTTCTGCTATAATTAGTAACTTGAATAAACTACTAAGGGATTCAGTCTCTCTCTGTGAAGGTGGAAGAATTTATAATTTTTTGAGTGCATGCTTTTTTTTTAAACTCCCAATTTCTGAAGGGCATATCTTACACCAGTGTAAAACAGTATTTCTGAAAAAGGCTAGATTGTAAGCTTCTCAACATATTTGGGAACCATACAAAGAATTCTCAGGAGAGAAAAAGGTCTTTATTCTCTTCAAAAGCATATGTGGGAGTATCCATCCTTCATTTAATAAGGTGTTTGCCCAGATGGCACTATTATTTAGCATTTAGATGATATGCCAGTCGAATTAACCTCTGACACACTTATAAATCTAACTATTCAATTAGAAGAAGAATAGGACTATTTAATCTGAATTGAGGTAGCTAGAGATGGTAAAACGAGCTCTAGCAATAACTGGCTTTATTAGCCAATTGGTTCTGGCTACAAAATAGCATACCCTTTCCAAGAAAGGGATTCTTTAATTCTTTTAATTCTTACCTGGTTGTTTTCTGGGCTGATTCCAGTCTGGGTGCAGCACTTCTAGAGAGCAGTTATAAATATTTCCCTTATTTGGCTTGCTTGGATCTATGACCATTAGAGGAAAACCAGATGACAAATTGGTTCAGGGGTGGGATAGTCAGTTATCTCTAACTCATAAACTGTACCTGATAAACCCTGATTTATTTACAAGGAATGAAGTGGAATAAATTTTCTTGCCACACCTTGAACTTAATCTTCCATAACATATGACTTGGAATTCAAAGCCTAAAGAATTTGTTCATTTTTCTTTAAAAATAGAGTGCCATTCTATTTTGTATAGAGAGCCATTCACTCATTTATTCAATACTTAGAGAACATCAACTATTTAAGAAAGACTGGGTTGTCTTTTAATCCTCCGAACAATTTGTGAATTGGGTGCTATCCACATTTGAGAGTGTATGTTTCTATGTGAGTTCTTGCATTGTTTTGTGATGGGGTTGATCTTATTGATATTTTGTTTATTCAGTCTTTATTAGGATTATGATGCCCATGAGGCCGAGAGTTTTAAGTGATGTTGTGCCTTCCGTGGATATCTTAACATTCTCCAAGTACCCAAGTATGCATATACCCAATGCATAGAAGTTGCATTGGATTTAGTAGACATGAAAGTTGACCAAAAAATTGTGCAGCAGACAACAATGAATATCATGTATACTAGTAATTGCATGAGAAAATAAGTAACAAGAAAATAAGTAACTAGAAAATATTTCTTTAATATATTTAAAGACTAGCCAGGTGCTGTAGTGTGTGCCTGTAGTCCCAGTTACTTGGGAGGCTGAGGTTGGAGAATTGCTTGAGCCCAAGAGTTCAAGGCCAGCCTGGGCAATGTAACAACAAATCATCTCTAACAAAAAAAAAAAAACGCTAATACGCTTACCTGTGTGCTCCATTTAAAATTAAATTTATATCATTCAATCAGGTATTTATTGAGTAGCTTCTGTGAGCACTATCCTAGGGATTTTAATATAAATTCCAGTTATAGAAAATATCATTTGATTAGCTAGTTAGATTTCTATCATAGCAAGAGCCGCACTGACTGGTCTATTTGATCATCTCTTCCTCTAAACTGAGCACCTTCAGAGCATTTTCCTCTCTCCATTTGAGTCTTCCCAGCATTAAGCACACCACTTGGCATAATAAATATTAAGTTTTTTTTAAATTGATGAATGGCCAAATTATAGATCCATCAATCTAAATGTGCATACTTTGCTGCCTGTGGGCAGTACTATTCAGAAGTCATTATCTAAAAGGCTGCCTTTTTTCATACATACACTGGAAAAATAAAACTATTCACCTAATTGAACTTTAGTGGAGAAAATGGGTTGGATGCTTTAATTCCTCATATTTAATTCAAAGAAATCTCATTTCTCTGAAAAGAATTCCAAATTCTCAGTAAAGAATATTCCTAGAACTTAAAGTAAAATATAAAAAGAATATTCAATTACAAACAAAATAAGTTCATGGTAAGTGCATCATTTAATTACCAGGTTGGTGCTGACCACCGCCTTTCTTATCTTACTTTTTGAAGTAACTTCACAATGACCAAATGTAGACAGCCTATCACATGTCATCTTAAAATAATTTGCTAAAGAAAAAACTTTTCTTGGTTTGATGAAGTGAAGTGAGTGCTGAGTGGTCGGATGGAGAAACACTTCTTAAGGGCCATCCTCTCTGTTGTTCCCCTTAAAAAAGTCCTCAAGATCATAGATTCATAAGCACGCCTCACATTGAGCGAATACAACTGAAATATCATTTTCACTTTCATAATGGTGAGACAAGAAAATGCCTGAAATGATGTTGCTATTTGTATTCTTGCTTTTCCTACTTGGTTAGACCAGCATAATAGCAAGAACAAGAAATGATACTATTGCTAAACACAATGCATTTCTACAAAAATGTCTCAAATCTGATATTAATCACAAGCTATTTACTGATGCCTGGGTTAAAGGGGAAGACTTGTAATACAAAGGGTAGGTCAATTGTGAATCTTGTCAGCATTGTGCTAGTGACAGACTTTGTTACGTGTGAAAAGAAAAAAGCTTCAGAACATTTCAAATGTGTTGGCTAAACAGATATAAACAAAAAGAGATTGGCATTCTTGTGGATATCTTATGTATTCAAAAGCCCCTTTCCACTCATGGAAGAAAAAAACAGAGTTCATTATGTATTTATGAAAAACAAAATTACCTATTCATAAAAATCAAAAGCAATATGTTTTGCTTATATCAATGGGTAAAATTAATACAACTTTTCCTATAATAGTTCATTTGCTCTGACATAATTTTGAATATCAGAACAAAATGTCAGGGAGAGTTATATATTGGAATAAGAGATAACATCTTCAGATAAATTGCTTTTTTTCTATAGAGTCATAAGAATCAATTATTTATTATTCATGAAAATGTTAGCACTTCTAATTTATACAGGGGCTTTCAAATTTACTCATTGATTCACCTGCAGGGCATGCCTCTACTGTATACATCAAGGTACATTATTATTATTGCTGGCACTGCCTATTAATAACTGGATATTGGTGCTGTGCTTTCAGTGACATGTTTAATCTGCTTTTGATTAAACCAAGCCTTCAATTATTCTTGGATAATATTTTCTTGAATCATACTTTTGAATATTAAGAGCAACAATCTTAACTCTTCTTTCTCTCATTCACTTTTACATTTGTCCTAGTCTTGTAAAAATGACTGGAGGTATATTAAAGCTTCACAGTGACCAGTCTTCCAGACATCAGAGCTCCCTTCCCAGAACAGGTAGGGATGGGAAAGGCAACTTCCTACTGAGACTGCACTTGGTAGGATTATTCAATTTCTGAACTTGCTGCTGCTACCAAGGCTGTTAATTAGTATGAAGTATGACAGCTTGTAGCATGATTGGACTCTTGTACAACACAAATAATCATTAGTTGCTAATGACTTTAAATCACTGTGAACAAGGCAGAGATTGACCCTGTGACCTTAATGTTCCAAGGGATTCTTAGAAGCTATGTCATCTCCTATAATGAATGAAGCTGGCTGTCTGGATTGAGAGCTGGAAATTTTTTTTTCAGTCACAGAAATAATTTCTTTGAACAAATATATGATATTGAGGTCTTAATTTACTTGATCTAAAAAATGAATATTTTATCAGATTTAGTGTGTGTATGAAATTAGTGCCATATAAAAAAGCCACGTAGGACCAGACATGGCGGCTCACATCTGTAATCCCAACAATTTGGGAGGCTGAGGTAGGTGGATCACTTGAGCCCAAGAGTTCAAGAGCAGCCTGGGCAATGTGGTGAAACCTCATCTCTACAAAAAAAAAAAAAAAAACTAGCTGGGCAAGCTGGGCATGGTGGCATGCACCTGTAGTCCCAGCTACTCCGGAGGCTTAGGTGGTTGGATCATCTGAGCCCGGGGAGGATGAGGCTGCAGTGAGCCATGATCACACCACTGCATTCCAGCTGAGTGACAGAGTGAGACTCTGTCTCAAAACAAACAAACAGACAGAAACACATAGGAAATGCATAAAGTACTTTCTACAGATTTTGTTTGTATCTTTGTAAGCTTTAGGAAATGTCACTTACTTTTCTTTCATAGTGATAGGGATGATTAGTTCTCACCTATAATCTCAAGATAATGGGTTACTTAAGATTGAATTGGCTGAAAGCAGAATGGATGTAAAATCAAAAATGACACCTTGAAAACATTTCCAAGGTAAAAAATGATTTTGTGATGTAGTTTATAATGTCTTTACATATATTTAACATTTTGTATAACAATTAATGAATTTCCACATATAATTATATGTAGACATAGACCTATAAAGACTGATTTTAAAACATACACCAGAATTTAATACAACAGATATTTAACAAGTTGAAAGTTTTAAAATATAGCATAAGGATTATAAGGAATAAGAATAAAAGAAAATAGAAATATAGGCTGGGCACGGTGGCTCACGCCTGTAATCCCAGCACTTTGGGAGTCCAAGGTGGGCGGATCACAATGTCAAGAGATCGAGACCATCCTAGATAGCATGGTGAAACCCTGTCTCTACTAAAAAAAAATACAGCAAAAATTAGCCGGGCGTGGTGGTGTGCACTTGTAGTCCCAGCTACTGGGGAGGCTGAGGCAGGAGAATGGCATGAACCCGGGAGGCGGAGCTTGTAGTGAGCCGAGATTGCACCATTGCACTCCAGCCTGGGCGACAGAGCGAGACTCCATCTCAAAAAAGAAAAAAAGAAAATAAAAATATAATAAATCAATTATTAGAGACCTCTCAGTGCATTGCTGAATAACTTTATTATAGCATCAGTAGATGCTTTACTCTTAAATAAAATGGTAGAACACATGAATTAACATGTGTTCAATGTTTCCTGTCACAGGCTGGGGAGTTAGAGTCCTGGGTTCCATTTTTAAAAATTTGACAAATTCACCTATTGCATAACAGCATCCAAAGAGATACTCACACAGAAGCCCTCAGAAGCGGGTAATTATTCCTGCTCTACTAATGGTGAAATTGGAAACACATGGTTTTCACTAGCCCTGTCAGTGGCCACTGATGGTGTATATAAATGCCAAACATTACACTCACATTTTCTAAAATGGAACTTTACTTTTAAAGCATAATTGCTAGTATACTAAGATTTCCTTATAAATAAAATGTGCATTATTAAGAGATTATATATTAGGTTGGTTTAACAATTATTGTTCACAACCAGATTCACAACCTGGGACAAATAAAATTAAAAGGACTTGAAAATTTGCCTGGCTTCTTTTGGAACTCTCTTAGTGAGAGTTAGAGATGGGAAAAGGGAATTCTTAGGTTTGTTGGAGCTGAATGCATTGACTATGATATTCTTGGATGATTGTTTGGTTTTGATTTTTTTTTTTTTTTTTTCGAGACGGAGTCTCCCTTTGTCACCAGGCTGGAGTGCAGTGGTGCAATCTCGGCTCACTGCAACCTCTGCCTCCCGGGTTCAAGCCATTCTCCTGCCTCAGCCTCCCGAGTAGCTGGGACTACAGGCACCCGCCACCATGCCCAGCTAATTTTTGTATTCCTACTAGAGACGGGGTTTCACCTTGTTGGCCAGGATGGTCTCAATCTCTTGACGTAGCGATCTGCCCGCCTCAGCCTCCCAAAGTGCTGGGATTACAGGCGTGAGCCACCCTGCCTGGCTCCGGTTTCAAATTTTTATGGTAACATTAAGTGTGTGTTCTCAGCTTGAAATGTTTTATGCTAATTGGCTCAACTAAGCTTTATCTTTTCCTTATCAACTGGGTAAATTCTGCTTACGACAAGAAGATGCTTAACACAGTAGTAAAAACTTATATTTATTGGGTTTTTGCCATATCCCAAGAATTCAGCTAGGTACTTTCACATATATTATCTCATTTTCACAAAAACACAGTCCAAATTGATACAGAAATTAAAAGCCAAATGTAAATGTATCACAATTCTCATGAAGCGTGGGGCTGGTTCTTGGCAAAACTGTAGCTGTTTTTCTTTGGTCTTTCCAGCCTTCCTTTCTTTCTGTATCATTTCCTAAATTGTTGCCCATGAATACCTGCTCTAAGGAAAGAACATAATGTTGGTCATTTGTATCTTATGAATATTTAAGCAATTTCAAAGCCAAAAATCCAAAAAATTTTAATACTAATATATAAACAAGAACAATAGCTTGTTTTAAGATAGGGTACTGGGTCCTCCCTAACACACAGCAATCTAGAAGTCTCCAGGATACTAAGACTGAGAATCACAGGTGCTTGAAAAAAACTGAAGATTACTACTGGACTTGAGAAAAGAAAACATAATTTCTTCAGCTATAGGCAGAATTGCCAAATCATGATTCTAGAAAATTCTATGGAGATGATATATTATTATTACAATTCCTAGGACCAAAGAATACTAAAGCAAATATTTAAATTAGTGGCAAATCAAAGTGCAAAAACTGTCAGTATTTTATCCACGTTCATGGACTTTATGAAGCCCTAAATATGTATATGTGTGTGTGTGTGTGTGTGTGTGTGTGTGTTCACATGCATGGGGCCTTGTCTTTGCCCATGTCTGCACACCTGTGTCTATGCATTTGTGCCCATGTGTATGATTTTCTAGAAAGAAAAACCATACAAAAAGCAGAATACCATGATAGCTGTCACTGAGTAATGATATTTGACAAAACAGAATCAGAAATTTTATTCAGCTATAGCCTTTCTGTGGATAAATCTGTATCAGATTTGATTCACACAAGGGCAACAAAGCAAATGTCAAAATGAAGTTATGAGTGTGGAAGAAAAGGGAGGAAAAAAGAAGGAAAAAAATGTCCTAAAATTGTCAGTTTCAAGCCAGGGAAATGTGATAAAATATCCAACGTGTAACAGCCATGAGTCTCATGGATAACTAGATGTTCCATAAACTTGTTACATGACCTGGCTTGGACCCTGTTTCTGTCTGTGAATTGAGGATGATCTTTGAAGAGAAATGTAGGCCTTCTGACTGCTTAGATTCTTCTTCTAGGATCAACGTTATAATCCCGGTCAATTAGAGGAAATTGGCAAAGGTGCCATGGTGAAAACAAAAGCAGGTTTTCATGAAACGTTTGCTGTATGTGAAGTAATAGATTGCTGGCTTCTTGGGACAGGATGTTCTACCTGATGTGTGCTAGGTTCATTACAGAGGGAGCTTGAAGCATCCACCAGGGTTACAGTCAACAGTTATTAAATCCATTTCCTAGTTAAGTTCTCTAAGGTTCATCATAGGCCTCCTTCCTGAAGTGACCTGATTCTTCTGCAGTGAATGTATGGAGTGACTTGGAAAGCTTCTTTCAGTATAATAACAGTATACCCTTTTCATGATTGTCTTTTTCTCCAGGGCTGGGCATTTTTTCCAACTGGCTCTCATTTGACTCTTGAGAAATCAAATCCCCGTCCTGGCTCCGTGTATATCACCCTGCCGCTTTAGTGTTTTATTATCATTTAATATTTATGGATGTGATATCATAATCATTGTGTGCCCATTGCCAACTTCCTTAACCTCATTTTCATAGTCTGTACCCATAGGGCTTCAGATGCTCTATGAAAAAAAGTGCAGCTTTGTTTCAGAGAGCACTTCGGTGAAATATTGTTAGTGAGTTGCTAATTAGCATGTTTTCTCTGCATCATTTTGGATAGGCTCAGTCTTGCTGTCAGCTTTTCTGCAGCATTTATTATCTTTTTGCCTCTCTGAAAAACACACCATCAACTTTCACGTCATGCAATTACACCTGTAAAGAAAATATTAATCATTGTCCAGTAATTAAGTGTGGCGATTTCATTGCTGATGCACTATCTGGTAAACTCCCAAATTTCCTTGAGCATTATTCTAGAATCTAGCCTATGAGAAGCATTATCTCAGATATTTAAAGTTTTGTAGTAAACCTAATGAGATCTCATGATAATTTTGGTGGTACCTTATTAAAACTCCCTGTAGTATATTTAAACCCCACCATCCTGCTTTTAATTGAGGGGAGGAAGAGCCGAACTGTAATGTCAACAGCTGCAACCACTTTATCAAAATGTTAAGACAGTTAGCAAAGCCAAAACAGATACAGATTACTATTATGTAAATTATAAATTTACTCACAGACATACACACGTCTGCAGCAGATGAGGCTGTATGGAGCTGTACATAGGTGAAATTTACAGCCACCCTACCATCAAGCCTAATATATAAATGCCCACCTTCTCCACCCTCTTTCCCCTTCCGTTTCCTTTGCTGTGTAGGTCTATAGAGAGCCAACCCCCCCTCAGTTTCCCCATCTCTAATTGGCTTATTCCTCCAGCTACTATTTCCTTTGACATCATAAGTCTTGCCCTGTCCCTACCATAATACCTAGAAATACTTCTGCCTACATTTGAAGTCACAAGGCTATGAAACTTGCTACGGAGGGTTCTGGGGCAGCAGTAGTTCCACCTACTCTTAAGTCCAAACCACTCAGTCATGGAGCCAGCTTCTGAAAGTGTCAGTCTTCTTTCCTCTTCCATCCTTACCAGACATCTTGCCACTGAAAGCCCCCATCTAGCTGTGGCAGAGCCCCTTCTCAGCCTAGCAAGTGCTTCTACCAGTGGAGCCTCCTCTCTGGGGACTCACCTGCTTCCTGGGGTGAGGAAGACAGATACCTTCTTTCTTCTCTTCTTCTTTTTATCTTTCTGCTTCTCCTCTCCCCATTCTTCCCTTTAGTGAATGCAAAGCATGAGCTATATACTTGCATGACTTATCCAAACTCATTGTATTACTTAATCTTCCTCAGAATCCAACAAAGTAGGTGTTAATATCCTCCTTTATAGATGATGAAATTGAGGTTCCATCTGGTTAACAGATTTACCCAATATTACAAAGCAAGTGTACAAAGGGAGGAAAAGAAGTCTACATCAGTCTGATTCCAGGCCTGAGCTGAGATTTAAAATGATTATTTCTACTCAATATAAGTGCCTATTTTTAAATGGACACAATATGAAATTACCCTAGTCATATTATGATGACAAACTAATCAAAGTAGTAGACTTGACTTGCCATCAGGATCAGAAGGTGTAATATCATGAAAATTATGTCAATGAAAAGATATATAAACATGTTTTAAGAATATTATTATTAGTGTATATTTCAGATAACATTCTTTTGCAGATGAACATTATTATTATTTATTATTGGACTCAATTACTATGACTTTTCAACTGGTAGAATATTAAGTTACAATGTTGGCAAGGTATTTTATTTAAGCACTGACTAGACTTTCCTTTAAACTAGTTAAGGGTATGTTTCATCACTTCTTATTCCTACAACCACCAAAAATAGAGTTCCCTTCCAGAGATTTTGTGTCTTAATGCTTTATCCAAACCAAACTTACTTTCTTTCTTTCTTTCCTTCTTTCTTTCTTTCTTTCTTTCCTTTCTTTTTCTTTCTTCCTTCCTTCCTTCCTTTCCCTTCCTCCTCTTCTCCCCTCTTCCCTTTCTCTCTTTCTCTCTTTCTTTCTCTTTCTTTCTTTCTTTCTTTCTTTCTTTCTTTCTTTCTTTCTTTCTTTCTTTCTTTCTTTCTTTCTTTCTTTCTTCTTTCCTTCTCTTTCTTTCTTTCCCCTCTTTCAACAGACATTTGAGTGTCTCATGCATGCCAGACTCTATGCACAGGGAACACATGCCCCATAGCATCTAGGATTGTGTCTACCTTTGGTTCACTGGGTCTGTAGAGCCTACCAGCATAATGTGCACAGAGTGGCTGCTCATCTGTGATGAAATAAGTAAAATTATAAAAATCTCTGGATATCATTTTTAGTTGTAGATTCACATGTAACTGTAAGAAATAATACAAAGAGATCCTGTATACACTTTCCCTAGTTTCTCTGATGGTAACATTTTATAAGACTATAGTATAATATCACAGGATATTGACATTGACACAATCAACCAATCTTATTCAGATTTTCTCAGATTTACTTGTACTGTTTGTGTGCATGTGTGTATTACATTCTATACAATTTTACCATCTGTGTAATTTTGTGTATCCACCACCACACTCAAGATATTGACCAGTTCCAGCACCACAGGAATTCCATAACCACAACCACCTTCCTCCTTCCTTCTTATGCCCCATCTCTAACTCCTGGTAACCCTTCATCTATGCTCCATTTCTAAAATATCGTCACTTCAAAATGTTATATAAATGGAATTATACAACATATGAGCTTTTGTGACTGTATTTTTCCCCCCCACACCGTGTAATTCCCTGGACATTCATCTAAGTTGCTGCAGGTATCAATAATTCATTCCTTTTTGTTTCTGAGTAGTATTCCATAGTATGTATGATGAGAGTTTGCTTAACCATTCACTTCTTGAGGACAACTAGGCTGATTCTAGTTTTTGATTATTACAAATAAAATTGCTGTATTAGTCCATTTTCACACTGCTATGAAGCCATACCTGAGACAGGGTAATTTATAAAGAAAAGAAGTTTAACTGACTCACAGTTCCGCATGGCTAGGGAGGCATCAGGAAACTTACAATCGTGTCAGGAGAAACAGGAATGTGGTACATGGTGGCAAACCAGAGAAGTGAGTGTCGAGCAAAGGGGGAAGCCCCTTATAAAACCATCAGATCTCGTGAGAACTCACTCACTATCACAAGAACAGCATGAGGGTAACTGGCCCCATGATTTAATTACCTCCCACCAGGTCCCTCCCACAACATGTGGGGACTATGGAAACTACAACTCAAGATGAAATTTGGGTGGGGACACAGCCAAATGTTCTCAGTTGCTATGAACATTCATGTACTGGTTTTGTGTGAACATAAGTTGACAATTCACTGAGACAAAAACCCAGTAGTGCAATTGTTGGGTTGTAAGAGAGATGTGTGCTTAGGTTTTAAAGACACGAGAAATTGTTTTCCAGAGCAACTGCACCATCTTTTTTTCTCACCAGCAATGTGTGAGTGATCTGGTTTCTCCAGTTTCTTTATGTATTTGTCAGCATTTGGTTTTGTCAACTATTTTAGCCATTCTGATCAATATATAGTGATATCACATTGTGGTGTTAATTTGTATTTCCCTAGGTGCTAATGAGTCTTTGCTATAAAGACTCTTGATTAAAGAGTCTAACTCTTTAATATTGAATATATTTTCTTGCACTTATTTGCCATCTATATCCTTTTCAGTGAAATGCCTGTTAATTCTTTTGCTCATTTCTAATTGAATTGCTTGTATTTTTACTGTAGAGTTTTGAGAGTGCTTTATATATTTTAGATACTAGTCCTTTGTTGGATACGTTGCTTGCAAATACTTTCTTTCAGTCTCTATTTTGTCATTCATGTTCTTCACATGAGTTTTAACAAAGCAAAAGTTTTAAATTTCTGAACATAATTTTAACAGTGCCATGAGCGCAGTCAGAGGAAAAACATTGCTGTGTATGGTCTAAAGACCATCATCAAGCTGGCAGTTAAACTACAAAGTCTGTGGAAACCATAGTTCCCATATCTAATTCGGTGTACAGATAATGACACAGATACTAATAGCTGATGACAAAACAAGATGTTTGAGGGCATGTTGTAATAAAGTCATTTATTTATTCAACAAATAATCATCAAGTGACTCCTATGTGTTAGGCCCTATTCCTGTGATGCAGTGCTGATTTATATCACAAGAATGTCTAATTGAAACTGAGATAAGGACTCAGAAGTCATGCAATATTGTACGATGACAATAGTTAACAAAGGAACCAAACTCTTCTTAGGAAAGAATGCTTGAGTTGAGAGCTGAAGGGTGAGTAAGGGTTAACTCTGTAAGGGGGTGAGGATAGGGATAGGAAGTGAGGGTGGGAGATAGGGAGACATGTACACAGAGTGGGGCCGTAAGTGCAAAGACCCTGTCACAGGAGGGAGCATGGAGGGTTGAGGAATGGAAAGAAGGGCAACTGTAGGGGGTGTAGAGTAAGGAGAGAGTGACAAAAGAGGGGGCTAGAGTTTGGTTTTCACTCCAAGAACCATTCAAAGGTTTTGATAAGTTTTATAAGGGGGAAATAAGCAATGTGATCAAACTTGCATTCTGAAAAGCATTGTCCAAATGCTGTATAGAATGTGGAATGGAGGGGGCAAGGAGCGGCTGTGGGTTGAGAGTTAAGAGGCTCCTGTTGTCATCCAGGTGAAGGTCAATGGTAGTTTGAAGTGAGAGGTTTATAATATGCTCTCTGTAAAATTTTCTAAGGATTCCTGGTCAACCCCACACAAAGGTAATTGAAGGCAAAATTTGAGCTGTGTTTGCTTGTAGAGTTGGGTGGAGTGCCTTTTAGATGCATGATGAAAGGACCACTGCAGGAGCAGTTTCTTCTTTGGGAGAGAAAAGGACAACTATTGACATGCCTCAGGGATTGAACCCAGAAGCCTTGGTGCTCTGTCTTGCCATTAGGAGCTGAGGTGACATCCTGTTCCCATCAATTTGTGAGACTTCCCTTCAATCATACCAAAACCATTTTGTAGATCTAGGGCCATTTGTAAATAACAAGGAGAATGACAGGATCTCAAATGTCTTGAGTTGTTCTCCTAAGAAGTAAGGCATAAGAAAGGCAGTGTGTTAAAAAAAAAAAAAAAAGAAGAAAGAAAAGGCAAGAAAATCTAAAGAAGTAAGAGGAAAAAAATGGAAGGAAGGAAATAGAAACAATGTCTGTGATAAATAAGAATGAGAGAAGGTTCATGTGGTAGGGAGTGCCATCCATTATCAGTTGGCATCTCCTCACTGACAGAGCTCCCACATGTGTATAGCTCCCTTTCTTCAGCCATGATTGACGGCAGAGCTACTATTTTTGTGGAAGAAGACTGTGACTTCTTGGGTTGAAAGAGCCAGATTGAAGTTCTCTGTATGTGAGTCTTGGAAGCTGAAAAGGTGCATGATGAAAAAACAGCAATTATGTTACAGAAGCCAGTGGAGGAATCTGGCAGGAATGGGTATGGACATATCTTTAGCATGAACCAAGGATGAAATTTTACTCTGTATTTCACAGTCAGGTTTCCAAGTCTACTTGAGACATTTGGTGTCTATTCTTGTTTATATTGGCAAATCATAGTTTCCTTTGTGGGTATGCTTTAATAATGAACTTGAAGAGAAAACAGAAATACCTCTAGAGTTTTCGGATGGCAAATGGATCTTACAAAACATTTTTAAATAATCTAAGTATAAAGGATTCAAAAGCATATAGATTGAATTTCTCAAAAAATCAAGCAAAGTAAAAAGAAAAATAATTGTGTAAATATATTGTTATGAAATATTTAAAAATTTCGGATTAATATGCGGAAGGTCCCCAGGCCCAGCTGTGTTTACCTGTCTCAAGTATCAAAGCAAGGAAAAGGACCTCTCTATGACCTAATAAATAAAAATAATCTAATTCATTTTGGATACACAATTGACCCTTAAACAACATGGTGGTTGGAGCACTGAGTGCCCAATGCTGTTGAAAATCCATGTATAACTTTTGACTCCCCCAAAAGTTAATGACTAATAGCCTGCTGTTGACAAGAAACCTTACCAATAACAGAAACACTCAATTAACACATACTTTATATGTCATAGGCAGTATATATTGTGTTCTTACAATAAAGTAAGCTAGATAAAATAAACGTTGTTAAGAAAATTATAAGGAAGAGAAAATATATTTACTGTTCACTAAGTGGAAGTGGATCATCATAAAGGTCTTCATCCTCATTGTCTTGATGTTGAGTAGGCTGAAGAGGAGGAGCAAGAGGAGGAGGGGTTGGTTTTGCTGTCTCAGAGGTGGCAGAGGTGGGGAAGGTGGAAAGGGAGGCAGGAGAGGCAGACACACTTGTTGTAAATTTATGGAAATATATGGTAATTTCTATCTGACATTTTTGCTTTTTTATTTCTTTAAAAATGTGTCTATATGGTACCAACCCTTCTTGCACCATTTGCTTTAGTTTTGGTGCCCGTGTATTAGTCCATTTTCATGCTGCTGGTAAAGACATACCTGAAACGGGGCAATTTACAAAAGAAAGACGTTTAATAAACTTACGGTTCCACGTGGGTGGGGAGGCCTCACAATGATGGTGGAAGGCAAAGAGGAGCAAGTCACATCTTACATGGATGGCAGCAGGCAAAAAGAGCTTGTGCAGGGAAACCCATATTTTTAAAACCATCATATCTCGCGAGACTTATTCATTGTCACAAGAACAGCACGGGAAAGACCCCCCCCATGATTCAATTATCTCCCACTGGGTCTTTCCCAGAACACATGGGAATTATGGGAGCTACAAGATGAGATTTGGCTGAGGACACAGAGCCAAACCATATTAGCCTGTATCATAGAAAGATCTATGCTGTAAAAGAAGTAAAAAGCAGTGTTGAATCATCAGAACCCTTCTGCCAGATTTTCTAGTGTCAATTCGTTTTCTGGCATGGCTTCTTCTGTGTCTTCTTCCTTGTTGCCCTTGAATTTCTCCAAGATCTGTTTCATGAAACCCTTTGCCGACTCCCTTTTTGGCTGTATCCACAATCTCTTTCATGATTTCATTGATTCATTCTGGTAAGTCCTGAGAAGTCATGTACAACATCTGGACACAGTTTTCTACAGCAGGAAGTTATTGTTTCAGGCTTGATGGCTTTCACAACTTTTTTCTGTAACAATGATGACATCTTCAATGGTGTAATCCATCCAGACTTTCATCATGTTCCATGTTCCCTCAATTGGGGTTTTCTTCCACAGCATTGACAATCCTATCCATAGAGTATATGCGTAATGAGCCTTAAAGGTCCTATGATCTCCTGATCTAGAGGCTGAATTAGAGACATTGTGCTGGGGCAAGTAGACCATTTTGACACCTTTCCTGTTGAACTCATGGTGTTCTGGGTGGTCTGGAACTTTGCCCAATATCAAAGGAACTTTAAAAGGCAGTCTCTTACTGGCAAGCTTCTTCCTGACCTCAAGGACATATCATCGATGTAACCAATCCAGAAAGAGTGTTCTCATTGTGCAGATCTTATTGTTGAACAACAAAAAGACTGGAAGCTGGTGTTTATCTTTTTTCTTCAAGGCTCAGAGGTTAGTGGCTTTATAGCTGAGGACAGTCTTGATGATAAATTCAACTGCATTTGCACAAAACAGTAGAGTAGAGTTAGCCCATCCCTTCTTGTGCTAAATTCTGGTGCTCACTTTTCTCCCTTATGAATAATGTCCTTTGTGGCACATGTTTCCAGAATAGGGCACTTTTGTCTGCATTAAAAATCTGCTCAGGTATCCTTTCTTCTGTGATTTTCTTAATAGTGTCTAGGAACTTGTCTGCAGCCTCTTGCTTGGCAGAAGCTGCTTCTCTTGTCTTGACTTTTTTTTTTTCTTATACTTTAAGTTCTGGGGTACATGTGCAGAATGTGCAGTTTTGTTACATAGGTATACATATGCCATGGTGGTTTGCTGCACCCATCAACGGGTGACCTACATTAGGTATTTCTCCCAATGCTATCCCTCCCCTAGCCTCCCACCCCATGACAGGCTCCAGTGTGTGGTGTTCCCCTTCCTGTGTCCATGTGTTCTCATTGTTCAACTCCCACTTATTAGTGAGAACATGCAGTGTGTGGTTTTCTGTTCTTGTGATAGTTTGCTAAGAATGATGGTTTCCAACTCCATCCATGTCCCTACAAAGGACATGAAACCATCCTTTTTTATGGCTGCATAGTATTCCATGGTGTGTATGTGCCACATTTTCTTTATCCAGTCTATCATTGATGGACATTTGGGTTGGTTCCAAGTCTTTGATACTGTGAATAGTGCTGCAATAAGCATACGTGTGCATGTGTCTTTATAGTAGAATGATTTATAATCCTTTGGGTATATACCCAGTAATGGGATTGCGGGGTCAAATGGTATTTCTAGTTTTAGATCCTTGAGGAATCACCATACTGTCTTCCACTGTGGTTGAACTAATTTACACTCCCACCAACAGTGTAGAAACATTCCTATTTCTCCACATCCTCTCTAGCATCTGTTGTTTACTGACTTTTTAAAGATCACCATTCTAACTGGTGTGAGATGGTATCTCATTGTGATTTTGATTTGCATTTCTCTAATGACCAATGATGATGAGCTTTTCTCATATGTTTGTTGCCTGCACAAATGTCTTCTTTTGAGAAGTGTCTGTTCATATCCTTTGCCCACTTTTTGATGGAGTTGTTTGTTTGTTTGTTTTTTCTTGTAAATTTGTTTAAGTTCTTTTTAGATTCTGGATATTAGCCCTTTGTCAGATGGATAGATTGCAAAAATTTTCTCCCATTGTGTAGGTTGCCTGTTCACTCTGATGATAGTTTCTTTTGCTGTGCAGAAGCTCTTTAGTAATTTTGGCTTTTGTTGCCATTGCTTTTGGTGTTTTAGACATGAAGTCTTTGCCCATGCCTATGTCCTGAATGGTATTGCCTAGGTTTTCTTCTAGGATTTTTAAGATTTTAGGTCTTTCATTTAAGTCTTTGAACATCCTGAGTTGATTTTTGTGTAAGATGTAAGGAAAGAGTCTGGTTTCAGTTTTCTGCATATGACTAGCCAGTTTTTCCAACACCATTTATTAAATAGGGAATCTTTTCCCCATTGCTTGTTTTTGTCAGGTTTGTCAAAGATCTGATGGTTGTAGATGTGTGGTGTTATTTCTGAGGCTCCTGTTCTGTTCTATTGGTCTATATATCTGTTTTGGTACCAGTACCATGCTGTTTTTGTTACTATAGCCTTATAGTATAGTTTGAAGTGAGGTGGCATGATGCCTCCAGCTTTGTTCTTTTTGCTTAGGATTGTCTTGGCTATGCGGGCTCTTTTTTGGTTCTATATGAAGTTTAAAGTGTTTTTTCCAATCTTGGAAGAAAGTCAATAGTAGCTTTATGGGAATAGCATTGAATCTTAAATTACTTTGGGGAGTATGGCCATTTTCACAATACTGATTCTTCCTATCCATGAGCATGAAATGTTTTTCCATTTGTTTGGGTCCTCTCTTATTTCCCTGAGCAGTGGTTTGTAGTTCTCCTTGAAGAGGTCTTTCACATTCCTTCTAAGTTGTATTCCTGGGTATTTTATTTTCTTTGTAGCAATTGTGAATTGGAGTTCTTTCGTGATTTGGCTCTCTGTTTCTCTGTTATTGGTGTAGAGCAGAACTGAAGGAGATAGAGACACAAAATACCCTTCAAAAAACCAATGAATCCAGGAGCTGGTTTTTTAAAAGATCAACAGAATAGATAGACCACTAGCCAGACTACTAAAGAAGAAAAGATAGAAGAATCAAATAGACACAATAAAAATGATATAGGGGATATCACCACTGATCCCACAGAAATACAAGCTGACATCAGAGAATACTATAAACACCTCTATGCAAATAAACTAGAAAATCTAGAAGAAATGGATAAATTCCTGGACACATACACCCTCCCAAGTCTAAACCAGGAAAAAGTCAAATCCCTGAATAGACCAATAACAAGTTCTGAAATTGAGGCAGCAATTAATAGGCTACCAACCAAAAAAAGTTCAGGACCAGATGGGTTCACAGCCAAATTCTCCCAGAGGTACAAAGAGGAGATGGTACCGTTCCTTCTGAAACTATTCCAAAAAGTATAAAAGTAGGGAATCCTCCCTAACTCATTTTATGAGGCCAGCATCATCCTGATACCAAAACCTAGCAGAGACACAACAAAAAAAGAAAATTTCAGGCCAATATCCCTGATGAACATCATTGCAAAAATCCTCAATAAAATACTGGCAAACTGTATCCAGCAGCACATAAAAAAGCTTATCCACCGTGATCAAGTCGGCTTCATCCCTGGGATGCAAGGCTGGTTCAACATACGCAAATCAATAAATGTAATCCATCACATAAACAGAACCAATGACAAAAACCACACGATTATCTCAATAAATGCAGAAAAGGCCTTCAACAAAATTCAACAGCCCTTCATGCTAAAAACTCTCAATACACAAGCTATCGATGGAATATATCTCAAAATGATATGAGCTATTTGTGACAAACCCGCAGCCAATATCATACTGAATGGGCAAAAACTGGAAGCATTCCCTTTGAAAACTGGCACAAGATAAGGATGCCCTCTCTCACCACTCCTATTCAACATAGTATTGGAAGTTCTGGCCAGGCCAATCAAGCAAGAGAAAGCAATAAAGCGTATTCAAATAGGAAGAGAGGAAGCCAAATTGTCTGTGTTTGCACATGACATGATTGTATATTTCGAAAATCCCATCATCTCAGACCAAAATCTCCTTAGGCCGATAAGCAACTTCAACAAAGTCTCAGGATATGAAATCATTGTCTTGACATTTTTTAAGCCAAACCTCTTTCTAAAACTATCAAATCATCCTTTGCTGGCATTATATTTTCCAGTTTTAGATCCTTCACTTCCCTTTTGCTTTAAGTTGTCATGTAATGTCATAACTTTGCTTTTTCTCAAATTGTATTAGAGTCTATAGGTATGCCTTTCTTATAGCAATCCTGCACACACTTAAAATCTGCCTTTTCAATGCAAGATAAAAGATATTTAACAAGAAATGCAAAGTTTTTGCACCTGCTGGTGTAGCTGCAGCAACAGCTTTATCAATTTTCTTTCCTTACAGTGGCCCTTACATGGGATTCATTTATCTTGAAATGGTTGGCAACTGCAGCTGCAGGCTTCAATCTGTGGTACATATTAAGCAATTTAACTTTTTCTTGTATGTCCTGGCTTTCCTCTGCTTTTTTGGGGAGCACTTCCATCATCACTAGTGGCACCTCATATGAGTCCCATAGGGCTATTCAACATTTATGGTATTGCATTAAACCCAATGAAAAATACACGAGAACAAGAGATCACTTTTTACTGTGACACGCAATTTATTGGAGAGGTGAACTGCTCATGAGATGATTAGCATCACATGTGTTTTATGTGGATACTCAACAACACTTGAGCTCACTGCAATAGTAACAAGAGGTGGCTGCAAAATTATTTCAGTAGTACAGTATGTCCTGCAGTTAATTTTAAGCAGTTATGATTTAATACTGCATCTTTAATTTGTTTGCATTTCTCTCAACTGCAAATGGTGCCATGTGTGGTCTGTAAGTGTGTGCATAAGTGTTGATAAATCTTAACTTTTTTGTTTGTTTGAAATAGAGTCTTGCTCTGATGTCCAGGCTGGAGTACAGAGGCACAATCACAGCTCATGAGGCTTGAGCAATCCTCCCACCTCAGCCTCTCCAGTAGAGTAGCTGAGTAGAGTAGCTGAGACCACAGGCCTATGCCACCATGCCCGGCTAATTTTTTGTATTTTTGTATTTTTTTGTGTGTGGATATGGGGTTTCACCATGTTGCCCCTGCTGGTCTCAAACCCCTGAGCTCAAGCAATCCGACAGCCTCAGCCTCCCAAACTGCTAGAACTACAGGCATGAGCTACAGTGCCCAGCCAATCTTAACTTTTTATAGTAGACTTGTGTATTTTTTATGGTAGTAAATGATAAAATTGACTAGTATCTACACATATTTTATGCATTCATGTCATACCTTTTCTTATTTGTTTTGACATTTCTAGGGCATACAGTTCATCTGCAAGTTTTTTCAAATTGTCACAAATCTCCAAAGAAAATTAATAAATTTATTTTATTTTATTATTATTTTTATTTTTTATTATACTTTAAGTTTTAGGGTACATGTGCACATTGTGCAGGTTAGTTACATATGTATACATGTGCCATGCTGGTGCGCTGCACCCACTAACTCGTCATCTAGCATTAGGTATATCTCCCAATGCTATCCCTCCCCCATCTCCCCACCCCACAACAGTCCCCAGAGTGTGATATTCCCCTTCCTGTGTCCATGTGATCTCATTGTTCAATTCCCACCTATGAGTGAGAGTATGCGGTGTTTGGTTTTTTGTTCTTGCGATAGTTTACTGAGAATGATGATTTCCAATTTCATCCATGTCCCTACAAAGGACATGAACTCATCATTTTTTATGGCTGCATAGTATTCCATGGTGTATATGTGCCACATTTTCTTAATCCAGTCTATCATTGATGGACATTTGGGTTGGTTCCAAGTCTTTGCTATTGTGAATAATGCTGCAATAAACATACGTGTGCATGTGTCTTTATAGCAGCATGATTTATAGTCCTTTGGGTATATACCCAGTAATGGGATGGCTGGGTCAAATGGTATTTCCAGTTCTAGATCCCTGAGGAATCACCACACTGACTTCCACAATGGTTGAACTAGTTTACAGTCCCACCAACAGTGTAAAAGTGTTCCTAGTTCTCCACATCCTCTCCAGCACCTGTTGTTTCCTGACTTTTTAATGATTGCCATTCTAACTGGTGTGAGATGGTATCTCATTGTTGTTTTAATTTGCATTTCTCTGCTGGCCAGTGATGATGAACATTTTTTCATGTGTTTTTTGGCTGCATAAATATCTTCTTTTGAGAAGTGTCTGTTCATGTCCTTCGCCCACTTTTTGATGGGGTTGTTTGTTTTTTTCTTGTAAATTTGTTTGAGTTCGTTGTAGATTCTGGATATTAGCCCTTTGTCAGATGAGTAGGTTGCGAAAATTTTCTCCCATTTTGTAGGTTGTCTGTTCACTCTGATGGTAGTTTCTTTTGCTGTGCAGAAGCTCTTGAGTTTAATTAGATCCCATTTGTCAATTTTGTCTTTTGTTGCCATTGCTTTTGGTGTTTTAGACATGAAGTCCTTGCCCATGCCTATGTCCTGAATTGTACTGCCTAGGTTTTCTTCTAGGGTTTTTATGGTTTTTGGTCTAACGTTTAAGTCTTTAATCCATCTTGAATTGATTTTTGTATAAGGTGTAAGGAAGGGATCCAGTTTCAGCTTTCTACATATGGCTAGCCAGTTTTCCCAGCACCATTTATTAAATAGGGAATCCTTTCCCCATTGCTTGTTTTTGTCAGGTTTGTCAAAGATCAGATAGTTGTAGATATGCGGCATTATTTCTGAGGGCTCTGTTCTGTTCCATTGATCTATATCTCTGTTTTGGTACCAGTACCATGCTGTTTTGGTTCCTGAAGCCTTGTAGTATAGTTTGAAGTCAGGTAGTGTGATGCCTCCAGCTTTGTTCTTTTGGATTAGGATTGACATGGCGATGCGGGCTCTTTTTTGGTTCCATATGAACTTTAAAGTAGTTTTTTCCAATTCTGTGAAGAAAGTCATTGGTAGCTTGAAACTCACTCAAAACCGCTCAACTACATGGAAACTGAACAACCTGCTCCTGAATGACTACTGGGTACATAATGAAATGAAGGCAGAAATAAAGATGTTCTTTGAAACCAACGAGAACAAAGACACAACATACCAGAATCTCTGGGACGCATTCAAAGCAGTGTGTAGAGGGAAATTTATAGCATTAAATGCCCACAAGAGAAAGCAGGAAAGATCCAAAATTGACACCCTAACATCACGATTAAAAGAACTAGAAAAGCAAGAGCAAACATATTCAAAAGCTAGCAGAAGGCAAGAAATAACTAAAATCAGAGCAGAACTGAAGGAAATAGAGACACAAAAAACCCTTCAAAAAATTAACGAATCCAGGAGCTGGTTTTTTGAAAGGATTAACAAAATTGATAGACCACTAGCAAGACTAATAAAGAAAAAAAGAGAGAAGAATCAAATAGATGCAATAAAAAATGATAAAGGGGATATCACCACTGATCCCACAGAAATACAAACTACCATCAGATTATACTACAAACACCTTTATGCAAATAAACTAGAAAATCTAGAAGAAATGGATAAATTCCTCGACACATACACTCTCCCAAGACTAAACCAGGAAGAAGTTGAATCTCTGAATGGACCAATAACAGGCTCTGAAATTGTGGCAATAATCAATAGCTTGCCAACCAAAAAGAGTCCAGGACCAGATGGTTTCACAGCCGAATTCTACCAGAGGTACAAGGAGGAACTGGTACCATTCCTTCTGAAATTATTCCAATCAATAGAAAAAGAGGGAATCCTCCCTAACTCATTTTATAAGGCCAGCATCATTCTGATACCAAAGCCAGGCAGAGACACAACAAAAAAAGAGAATTTTAGACCAATATCCTTGATGAACATTGATGCAAAAATCCTCAATAAAATACTGGCAAAACAAATCCAGCAGCACATCAAAAAGCTTATCCACCATGATCAAGTGGGCTTCATCCCTGGGATGCAAGACTGGTTCAATATACGCAAATCAGTAAATGTAATCCAGCATATAAACAGAGCCAAAGACAAAAACCACGTGATTATCTCAATAGATGCAGAAAAAGCCTTTGACAAAATTCAACAACCCTTCATGCTAAAAACTCTCAATAAATTAGGTATTGATGGGACGTATTTCAAAATAATAAGAGCTATCTATGACAAACCCACAGCCAATATCATACTGAATGGGCAAAAACTGGAAGCATTCCCTTTGCAAACTGGCACAAGACAGGGATGCCCTCTCTCACCACTCCTATTCAACATAGTGTTTGAAGTTCTGGCCAGGGCAATTAGGCAGGAGAAGGAAATAAAGGGTATTCAATTAGGAAAAGAGGAAGTCAAATTGTCCCTGTTTGCAGACGACATGATTGTATATCTAGAAAACCCCATTGTCTCAACCCAAAATCTCCTTAAGCTGATAAGCAACTTCAGCAAAGTCTCAGGATACAAAATCAATGTACAAAAATCACAGGCATTCTTATACACCAATAACAGACAAACAGAGAGCCAAATCATGAGTGAACTCCCATTCACAATTGCTTCAAAGAGAATAAAATACCTAGGAATCCAACTTACAAGGGATGTGAAGGACCTCTTCAAGGAGAACTACAAACCACTGCTCAAGGAAATAAAAGAGGATACAAACAAATGGAAGAACATTCTATGCTCATGGGTAGGAAGAAACATTATCGTGAAAATGGCCATACTGCCCAAGGTAATTTACAGATTCAATGCCATCCCCATCAAGAAAATTAATAAATTTATTGAAAATAACCATGCATGAGTGGACCCTTGGTGCTCAAGGGTCTGCTGTATGTTAACAAATATGTGGCAAAGGGTCAATTCTGTTCTGGTGATTTAGGCTACTAATTGTACTTGCTTTGCTCATGGAGAAACTATCTGGTGACTCAAGTTCAGAAGGATTAATTTTTGATGTTGTTGGCTTTTAGAAGACTGACTTTTTCCCCCTTTTCGCCACCATATTTGCTTTGTAGTTCTTTAGAATTTGAGAAAGATAGGCAGTGCTGGCAGTCTGGGCTATGTGGCAGTAGGGGCAGCTGGCCTCAAGGAAGGAAAACTGGAATGCTTATGATGGGACTTAAGAAGTAATTACCATTGTGAATGGCTCTCTCAGGTAGTATCAATGCAGATTTACCTCCATGGATATAGCCCCTGGAAAACTTGGGAAAATGCTTAGTTTTCAACTGAAATAACCATATTTTGCACACTTCCTTTTTTCATTCGATTGCAGCAGATTCTGTTGGAAACTGTGTGCCTTCCAAGCCTTCACAGATGGGTGTTGGTCTAGTGGTTAGTTATTCCATCTGCAAACTGTTGTAGGGCCAGTTTTCTCTCTTATCCTATGGAGTAAAAGAAAGCAAAAAATATCTGAAGGTAGGAAAATCATAGGAAAAAATAGGTATGAACGAATTATATTTTTCTCCTCTATCTTACCCATGTTTTTGAGATGGCATTAGATTTACAAATCATTTTATTATTTGAACTCAGAATGCCTTTCTCACAAGGCTATTCTACTTTAAGGATTCTAATCTGTTTTGTAAAAAGTCATATGATTTGGAGGAATTTTCTGATAGCACAGTATCCTCTGTTTGTTGGTTGCTCTCAAATTTTCTCAAATGTGTGGTGTGCATCCAAAGAATGAAGTTGCCTGAGTGAAAATTTATCGATATGGTAGAACTCTTCTGGATAAAGGATCCTGAGAGTGAATGCCATAGTATTCTTGAGAAAAGCTTAGGAGGTTGAGAAAATGATGACCCACATTATGTGAAATAGAATGCCTGTGGAACCAACACTGAAGAAGGAGTCAAAAGGCTCAAGGAAGTAGATATACAATGTAAATCTGGAAAACCCACCTGATGACTATGTTCTAAAAGAAGATCCAGAGGAAGCCCCATCTATCAAAACAATAAGGAATGCTTAGGCAAGAGTGGTACCAACATCACAGAGAGGCCCCTTGGTGGCTGTGCTCCTCCATAGGCCAGAGTTGATGCTAGGAAATGCCTTTACAGAACCGGGTGCCCTGATAGCAAGCGGAATGACAAGATTCTCAAATAATAGAGGCCAATGGACATAGCTTAAATGTCAGAAGCCAGTTGGGCACACTTATTATAATGAGCAGAAAGGCTGGAGTGGCAGATGGGAGATGAGATGCAGAGGGCTCTCTCAACTTGGTGAATAGAACACAGCATCTCTAGGAGCAAGATAGATGGGAAGTCAACAAAGGTACCGCACAATTAAGATAATGAAGAGTAGGCAATCAATAGGCTAGGCAAATACAGTGTCGAAATCTCTTACCCTTTTTCTGTATTGGAGCCAGTTTATCGATCTAGAACCTACTCACTAAAGGAGATACCAGATCCCCCAAAGAAAGGACACAGTAAAATCATGACAAGTATATGTGGTAATAATCCCCCCAGTGCTTCCACAGTGGAATCTATGGGTGTTTACTTAATAACTATACAGTAGGGAAAGGTGAATACCCCACTATTTTGAGCAATGTTGGACACAGGTCTTATGAGGAATAGAAAATAAAATCCTGGCCTAGATTAGACTCAAGGGGTTCTGAGAGCCACCTGGTGGTTATTTCCCTAGTCTCCAAAAGTACAATTCAATGTAGTGGGTAGAAGCCCCACTAAGCCTGTGAGATAAGAGCAATCTTAATGAAGGATGCCAAGCAAAAGCCTCTGAAACAGCTCCCCATTTTCATTTCTCCTTCCTTGGACTGCATTTCTCATTCTCCCAGCTGTTTGGAGTGTTAGAGGCCAACAGTGCAAAGCTGGGCTCTATCTTTTCAACATTTGGGTCACTCCTCCTTCTGAGGGGAACCTGATCTAATGCTTGATGAGAAGGATAGAAAGGCTGGCTCCTTTGCCCCATTTCTGAAAACTCTGCTCTTGACAATCCTAACTTCACAGCTCCTGTGAGATTAGCTGAAGTCTTGGAGATTCCCACCTTCTCTCTTTGCTCAGTCCTACTTCTTTTACTATTCCATGGATGTTAATCCCAAGGGCACTCCCCAGTTAACTGTGTGCATTCAAATCTCAGTCCTCTCTGAGTCAGCTTCCCAGGATTAATGACATCATCATTTCCCATTTCAAAATAAAAGAATTATGGGACTTGCCCAGCAAAGTAAACCCTGGCTAGGTCAATTCATCCAAGATTATTGGTATACTAAATGATCATTTTTCTGTGGCTTTCTTAATATGAAAATTGTCTTGATTTAGTGAAATCAAGGTAATTTTACTTAGTGATCTTAGTAAATGAATAAGATGATTCTTTTGTGTGCGCTCAGCCTAGCATTCCTATCAGAATTTAACATTAAAAGATTCAAGGTGACGGCATGGTTCTTTCTTTGGGCAGAGTTGTTCATCCACCTTCCACTGTTGAGGAGCTCAGCCGCCCACTGAGCATAAAGGAGCCTCGTGTTGCAAAATGCTGCAAACCTTTGTTGAAATCCCTCAAACCTGAAATGAATACTTCTTTTTCTCCTTCTAGACAGTAATTGGAGCAAATTGTTGTTTTTGTAATAGTTACTCAGAAGCAATCTTCACCTCTCATTTTGATATTTTGAAATAAACTTCTATTTTAAGTGTTAGAGTTGAAATTGGCTTTTATTTATTGCTGTTAGAAGGCTATGCAGCAACCATGTTTAGGGTAGAAAACCTCAGATAAATGGGGAAAGGTAATATTTACTGAGTGTCTACTATGCATCCACACTCTGCTTGGCTAACCCATATGCATTATTTAATTTAATCTTCACAAACATTGTATATCATAAGTATAATTTCTATAATATATAAAGTTGAGAGGTAAAATGACTTAGTAAAGTCATACAACTAATGAGCTAAATAATGAACATTAGAAACCATGTCTTCAAGTCCAAAGCTCTTTCCACAGCTAATTTGGCTTTATTCTTTGTAACTAAAGCCCATTTATTCTAATGTCTTAAATTATATCATGCTCATCTGTAATATTGTGATTTTACAGAGAGATTTGGACTCTATTGAAATTTTATTTCATTTTTCAGTAGCCACAGAGGAATTTGTGAGATAATGAGAAAAGAAATTCTATCTTTTGCATCTGAAAGCAGCAGAATATATTATGGACCTTTTTCATTATTTGTTCTGCACTTGGAAAATATTTTCACTTGTGTGGAATGAGAATTTTGTATTCAAAATATAATTTATTTTATGGCTGGACATAGTTGTTCACACCTGTAATCCCAGCACTTTGGGAGGCTCAGGTGGGCAGATCACCTGAGGTCAGGAGATCGAGATCAGCCTGGCCAACATGGTGAAACCCCACCTCTACTAAAAATACAAAAAATTAGCTGGGCATGGTGGCGGGCTCCTGTAGTCCCAGCTACTCGGGAGGCTGAGGCAGGAGAATGGTGTGAACCTGGGAGGTGGAGGTTGTAGTGTGCCGAGATTGTGCCACTGCACTCCAGCCTGGGTGACAGAGCAAGACTCCGTCTCAAAAAAAAAAAAAAATGCAAAAATTAGCTGGGCATGGTGGCACACACCTGTAATCCCAGCTACTCAGGAGGCTGAGGCACAAGCATTGCTTCAACACAGGAGGCGGAGGTTGTGGTAAGTTGAGATCGCACCACTGCAATCCAGCCTGGGCAACAGAGTGAGACTTTGTCTCAATAAAAGTTATATATATATTTTTTATTGTGATGTGTTTGTGTGTGCATGTGTGTGTATGTATGTGTGCGTTTGTGCTTGTGTGTGTGCTTAATTTATATGACATACATTATTGCCTCCTGGAAGTAAATTAATGGATAATTAGAGTAATTTTGAAATATCTAATATATTTGGAAAATGATTCTCTCCTCATCTCACCAGTGATGTTAAAGGACACCAAGGCAGAACAATGGTTTCTCTAAATGGATTTGAAACCAGGACAATGACTCTCCCAGACAATGAAACTCCAGGAGGAAGGGCTGCACTTTTCTTCCTGTGGTTTTCTATATGCTAAATATAGTTGATCCTACCCTGACTCAATGGTAATGAAAGGAATAACTTTCAGAAGTAAACCCTTCTGCTTTATCATTTTTGTTACAAAAACTCTTCTGAGAGAGCTAGCAGAGTGTAATAGCTAGATAATAAAATAAATAGCTGGGAGGCAATGAGGAATTCTAGTAAGTATGGAGAAGTAATGAAGCATATAGTGTGTCCTTAAGACAAGATCAGTATTTTGTGAGCAGTTGGCATCCTGGTTTTCTCTCCACTCTGGAGGAGAAAACTAGGGAGTGCACCACATCACTCACATCAGTAGTCTCAGAGAAGATCTACTTTGGTTAGAGGGCTGAAGCAGTGTCTCTTGGATACACTGGACTGTTGTCATTGAGATCACATTTCTGCTTGTTGTTACCAATGCTTTATTTTAGTATCTTGGGGTCAGTGTGTTTTTATGTGGGAAAACTCAAGGCTACCCACTAGAGTCTATTTTGAGTGGAGGCTGAGGAGAAGACAAGGAGGAGTTGGACACTGATTCAAGAGGGTTACGCAAGAATCCGGATCAGTGCCCCAGCAAATGGTTAATCTTACCTGACATTGTAGCTGTTCTATAAGTGCAAAACCATTGGTTTAGTCACGGAAGCAAACACTGCGTTTCACATCTGATGAAAGCCTTGATGTCCTGTAGTTAAACTATTGGAGGGATAAGAATTTATTCTTGACGTGTTTACTTTATAATTTTTAAAGTGTTCTGTTTCATTCAATGTCTTGAATGTTTAATATGACTAATCACTTCTTGCTTTGGAAATGGGCATGTTCTTTGATAAGTTGTTTAAGTGTTCAGGCATATAAATTGGAAAGATTTAGATTCTTGACAGTGTGTGCAGCATACCAGTTGATGAAAAGAATCTCAATATTACATGCCAAGCAGGTTCTGCAGCATTATGTATTTCCAGAAGGACTGGTGAAAATTAGCATAGACTTTGGAAGGTTAACCTCCTCTTATTTCAAGTTTTTAAAAATGTGTTTAACTAGAAACAGTTGAACCATCACCGAACAGGTGAAAACAATCATAAAGATTTACTTTGCACATGCACACACACCCACAGTGATAAAATAGTATAAATTTTCTGAAGCATTTGTGAAGATTTAGAGGAACCATTAAAATAACTATAGATGGTGGAGGTTGGGTGGTAAGGCAACATGGCCACCAATAACCTTTACCAGCCAGGTCTCTCATTATGTAATTCATAGAGATACGTGTAAATTAGCTTTGGTTTATCTATAGAGACAGGTGTTATCATTTGAGTTGAACCCAGTACATCACACATTCATAAAAGCCAGATGGATGACACTGCCTATGGAAGTTTAGTGCCAGTCTATAAAGGCCAGATGGGTGCCGCTTCACGAAAGGGTTTATATTGGCTGGCTATGGCTGCACTCCAGAGAGTAATGAAATGTTCTCAGTCCTCCAAATAATTCCTCCATTCTTTATCTTCAGTTGTAATGGTCTGCAAGACCTTTCAGGTCTGAGACTTACCATTGAATTTTATATAACCTTATACATTGTATGTCTAAAGACAGTTGCTCTTTTGATAGTACATAAAAAAAGATAAGGCACCCAGTAATCACTCAAGCCAAAGAACGTAAACCAATCAGATCGTATGATGATTTTACGCTGTTTTTCTCTTTCACTTAAAAAACTATGGAGTTCTCTAGGTGCATCTAAAAATATATCAAAATGTAAAATAATTTTCTTTGATGAAAATTCCCAAAGTCCATTCTCTTTACCTGTATTAACATACAACATTCCAAAACCTTGTGATAAGTGAAAATCAAGCCAATGCTTAATGAGGCTGAACTGATATCCCATCTCTATGTGGTGGTTCCCTCATAAAACATTGATTTTTGTGACTGTTCTCTTTGCTGACTTGGTGACAGCATTGGTTGTGCTTGGTTTCCTAAATTTTCAGTCTCATAAATAGTTTGCTTGAGGTATTATATGATGATTATAAAATTCTAGGCTTACAACAGACTCTTCAAATTCAAGAGGAAGACATGGGAAGGCTTTGTAAATACTCAAACTGATGAATATCACAGTAACGAATTATTTCTCCCATAAAACTTTTTATAGTCTAAGATGCAGAACTTAGATTCTTCCACATTCTCTTTCATTTCTGCTTCTAGCACTAGCAACTCCCTCTCTTTTGAGGAATATTTTTTCACAGGAAAACAAAATTTATATCACCTCATGATCTGATCTGTGCTGTGTTGGAACAAGTAGAGAATAATAGATGTAAGTTGAGCTGTGGATGATGAAGTTATAAGCATTACACTTGCATCATGTCCAGCTCAAATTTTTCCCCTTCGAAGTTACTTGCTGTTGGTAAAACCAAGAATGTTAAATCTGTGAATGCTGAGAGCTTGCCATGTTGTCTAACCTAACATATCTTTACATGATAAAGCTCCTAAGGCTTTCTTTAATGGATAGATGGTGTTTAATGTGGCTGGGCAGCATTTTAATTAGTGAGAGAAAAGCATGAATCTCTCCCCATCATAGGAGTCTGCATTGCCTTCAAATTTCTCTAGATATTTCAATATGGCTTCTCTCCACACTGAGTTTGAGGACCTCTGAGCTAAACAACCTGTGGAAGATTCTCTCAAATTGTAGGTGTCTGGGGCCAAGGATTCAGAGTGAACACCATGTCGGTTGTTCGGTGAGAAAGCTCCAACATAAAGGAGCAGTAATTCGTTGCCAGAGCACGCTGCTCAGGGGCCTGCAAGACAGTACTGGTGAGTCAAATATGGCATCACACTTGTCTCTTCTATTTCTCACAGGAGTAGGGTTTCTTTGCAGGTTGAAATGTGGTATGATGGTGTTGAAGGGTAAACATGGCTCCATTATCACCCGCTATTAGGAAGCAGAATCTGTGGCCCTAGTAGCAATACCTCAGTAATTTTGGCCCACTAAGTTGGGGCCTAAAGAGTGCAGGACTCCAGTCCAATGTTGCGATATTGGCAAGACACAGTTTGTCTTAGTGCACAGTGTAAAATAATAGGGTGGGACCAGATCTCTGAGATTCTGGAAATCTGATCTCTTTAGATTCTTCACACAAGTAAAGCATTGTGAAATATTAGAAATTTACATGGCCTAAATTATTTTACAAATTATAGAAGTCAGCAACATAAGTAAAATGTCTTTTAAGATGTTTATAAGGTCTTGTTTCTAATTGCATAAGTATCTATAACTACTACAATCATATTGTTTTGGGAAATTTTGTGTTTAATAATAGATTCTTGATTGGAATGATAATTTTCTTCTTGCTACACTTAATACTGATTTTAGTGAGAGTATTATTTCTAAAACTTACAGCAGATTTGGACATACTGGAAAGGGCTCAGAGACATGTAAATAAGTAGTTTTAAAATGAAGTCCAGGAGAAATTGTAATGGCTTTTTCCTTGTTTTTGTTTTCTTTTAGTTTGGGGACGATAAGCCTATGATTGTATTAATACTTATTGAAACATCCAGATAAAATGAGAGTATTTGAAAACCATCAGAATATTTTGTCTGTAATAATCTAGATATTTAGGTCCTGTACTAGACCTCTAACAGATTATTCTAAAGCCCAGGAAGTATAGAGGTAACTACTGCTATACCAAGATTAAAAGGAAACAATCCCTTGATGTGTTTTTGCATGATTTGTATGGGCTTCTCTAGACTATGCATAATCACAAGGGAAGCCAATTTGTATAATTTTTCCCCCAAATCTGATTTGACCTTTACTGGATTTCACACAGTCAGAACAAAATTAACCAAATTTCAAGGGCTTACATTTGGTTCCAAATGCATTACACATTTCCAGATTTTTTTCAAATGTTGTAAATACTTATTGCTAACTTGCTTTTGTAAGTGAAGCAGATGTATATCGTTGATAATAACACCAAAGGAATACTTTAATTTATTAATTATAATGTTTATGGCTTCTTTAAGGCTGTGCTTCCATGCAAGCTAAGGCAGTGATCTGTGAATTAGTTTCTATTTGCGAAGGTAGAGTTGCTATGGATATTTAAACAGGATTGAAGTGAAAGAGAACGTTCGCTGGCTAAACCAAAGCATTATAACATTTTAGTGAAGTTTAGATTTTGTTTCACATTCCAAACTCGCAAATGAATTTCCCCAAGCATGAAAGGCAGCAGATGAGAAGGCTGAGAAGGCTCAAAGGAATGCAGTCACTGCAAAGTGAAGTGCAGTCACTGCTTTCTGTAGAGCTGCCATCATTTCACTTTAATCTCTATTTCTTTAGTGCGATCATGATTTGTTTTGTGGTCACCTACAACTAAAAAAGTGGAAAGGATAACAAAGAACTGTTAAGTTGTTCTTTCAATAGTTGGATGAAAGATCATTTTGGCTCAAGAGACTGGAGGAGAACTTGAGGAAGGAACCAAATCAATTCCTTTTCCACAATTTTGTTCCAAAAATGTCTCAAGATTGAAATTGATTGAGAAGTCTCAGATTACTTTAGCACTTTGGAAGACAGACTCAACAAATGGTCCTGATAGGGTGAATTTCTTATTTTCTGATCTGATCTCATCTAGATTATCTTAACCAGAGATACAGAGAGGGGATGAGAGAAGACCTAGACTAAATATCTGATATACCTACAGAATTTATTTCTTTCATCCTTGGCTTTAAGAAGACTGACAGCTCAGCTCAAACTCAAGTTGGCGTTAGAGAAGCTCTTTAGTTAGCAGGGTATCGGGGACAACACTGTAAATGACAACATGCATTTTTGAAGGCTCCTTGGCTATGCCAGCTTTCTGTAATTTGCATTTAATTACTCATCAGCCTCAGCAGCTAATGCTTTTCTTTCGGCTGAAAATGAGTGTTTTGTTGGTATTGTAATAGAACTTGTATATTAAATCTTTGCAACTGATAGGAAAAAGTATAGCAGATAAGAACAGAGAAACTTACAGGAGTAGGTAGACTTAGTTATTGGGGCATCAAAATACAAAGAAGGAGGGATGACATTGAGGGATGACATTGAGCCAGGACAGATGAAGGTTGCCATCCATATGCTCATTAAATATGACCATGGAAAGCACAAGTGACTCCCAACTGTGTGCTGCCAAGTAAATGACACTATGGGCAAGAGAAATCCTGGATTGCAAAACCACTCCCAAAGATATACATAATATGGATAAAATTGGTTTGATTTTTCAAAGTATACTCCCCAGAGATCTGACAAATATGATGGCTTTATAAAATGTATTCAAATTAATATGGCAGAACTTAGAAAATGATTATACAGATATGAGTTGCTTAATGACAGAGGTACATTCTGAGAAATGTGTTATGTGATTTTGTCATTGTGCAAACATCATAGAATGTATTTGTGCAAACATCATAGGATGTATTTACACAAACCTAGGTGGTATAGCCGACTACACACCTAGGCTATATGGGATAGCTTATTGCTCCTAGGCTACAAGCCTGTACAGTATGGCATATACCTGTACTGTATACTGTAGGCAACTGTAACACAATCATAAGGATTTGTGTTACTGAACATATTTAAACATAGAAAAGGTACAGTGAAATATGGGATAAAAGATAAAAAATGGCACACTTGTGTAGGGCACTTATGAGTGGAGCTTGCAGGACTGTAACTTTTTTACCTTATAAACTTTAAATTTTTAAAAACTTTTTGATGCCTGTAATAACACAGCTTAAAACACAAACACATTGTAGAGCTGTACAAAAATATTTTCTTTCTTTATATCTTTATAAGTTTTTTCTAGTTTTACTACTTTTATTTTTTACTCTTTAGATATTATGTTAAAAAACAAAGACATAAGCACACATGTTAGCCTAGGACTACACAGTGTCAGGATCATCAGTATCACTGTATTCCCCTTCCACATCTTGTTCCACTGGAAGGTCTTCAGGGGCAATAACATGCATGGAGATGCCCTCTCCTGTGATAACAACGCCTTCTTCTGGAATATCTCCTGAAGGACCTGCCTGAGGCTGTTTTACAGGTAACTTTTTTTTAATAGGTAGAAGGAGTACACTCTAAAATAATGATAATAGTATAGTATTGTAAATACAGAAACCAGTAACATCATCATCAAGTATTATGTACATAACGACTGTACATCATTGTATATGCTAAGACATTTATTCGACTGACAGTGCAGTAGATTTGTTTCCACCAGCATCACCACAAACATGTGAGTAATGCATTGCACTGACACTAGGTGATAGGAATTTTTCAGCTCCATTATACTCTTAACAGTCCACATGTTCCATCATTTAAATGTCGTTATGAGGCACATGATTGTATTCTTTTTGACGAATTAATGCAACTTATTAAAAAAGGCATCTGGAAGAACAAAATTCATGAATATGGGTTGTAGATGTATAGCTTTCCTCATCTCCAGTTCTCCAGAAAGTGGAGCCTTTGACAAAGTTTACATACCCAGGCTTTATTGGTAGATACAATCTTAGGGAGGCAGGAATGAAGTGCAAAGAAAGTGAGGCACGAAGGAGGAGTTGCAAACACAAAAAAGTACATAAGCAAGTTGGCCATAGCATCAGCAGAAAAGCAGTTGATTGCTTGGTTCTGCACAGAATTTTCCAGACAGTTGTTGCCCTAGAGTAGTCCCTTAGAGCAGGGATGGGCAATCTTTTTCTGTAAAGCATCATCAAGCAAATACTTCAGACTTTGCAGGGCGTATAGTTTTTGTCACAATTACTTAACTCAGCTATTATAGCCTGAATGCAGCCATAGACAATAAGTAAATAAATGGGCATGGGTGTGTTCCAATAAAACTTTATTTATAAAAATAGGAGGTGCTCCAGATTGGCCCTGTGGCTGTTGTTTCATAATCCCTGTCCTAGAGAGAAAAGGAGAAAAATTTACTTGCTTTTCCTTCTTGTCTCTCCTCTCTCACTGGCCAAAGTTCACCCAATGAGGCATTATACTTTTGGACTTTGTTACCTGCCCCTCCAGGAAATCACTTAGGAAACAGATCGCGCATACCACAGTGTAGGGCATCATTTAAGCTTGGAAATGTTGGAGGAATTATAGATTTATATGTCAGTTCAGTTTGGACCTGGTCCCAAGCGCCAGTGTTGCTGCCACTGCAGTAGCAGAGACTGAGATGCTGATGGTGTGAGGACCAGGGACGATGGTGATGGCTCAGGTTGTCCACTAGAACAAGCAGCCACGGGCTGGGGACTGGGACCCTGGTGGGGCTGATCCCATCTGGCGAACTGCTTAATCTGGGTTTGGTAATGCAACCCATTCAAATATGGACTAAAATGCTCTACAAAGGAAATACAAGTGAGAAGAGCAGATTGAAACATATCTGACCTGTCCTTTGCTTGAAAAGTTGTTAAATTACCACCACTCTAAGATTGTGAAGAACATTCTCTGGAATGTTGCTAAAGGCATTTTCCTCATTTCTTAATGACTGAGCATTAAATTGGTACTGAGAAAATTGGGATATAAGCAACATTTAGGGATAAGACCCAAAAAGTCATAGCTGTTCTCCCCAGGTGCCCCTTTGGGCTGCTATAATCAGCAGAATAGTTAGTTGGTGAGATGGCCACAGGAGATCTGGCCCTATGAGTCACACAACAGTAGGCCAAACCTAGGGCACTGGAGTCAGAGAGTGTATTAGTCTGTTTTCACATTGCTGATAAAGACACACCCAAGACAGCGTAATTTATAAACAAAAAGAGTTTTAATGGACTCACAGTTCCACATGGCTGGGGAGGCCTCACAATCATGGTAGAAGGCAAAAGGCATGTCCTACATGGAGGCAGACAAGAAAGAATGAAAGCCAAGTGAAAGGGGTTTTCCCTTATAAAACCATCAGATCTCATGAGACTTATTCACTACCATGAGAACAGTATGGGGGAACCGCCCCTGTGATTCAATTATCTCCCACTGGGAGATAATTATCTCCCGTCCCTTCCACAACACATGGGAAATATGAGAGCTACAGTTCAAGATGAAGTTTGGGTAGGGATACAGCCAAACCATGTCAGAGAGCATGGGTTCAAATCTTGGTTTCAGCTCAAGGAGTAGAGTGACTCACGTCAAGCTACTTAATCCCCCTCTCAGTCCATTTCCTTCTTTATAAAGTACAACAGTACCGATTTCTGTGAGGATTAAATGGAGTAGTATGTAAACTGACAAACAGACTGCCTGGCACACATCAGCATTTAATAAATTGTAACTATTAGCTATTTTTTGTGTATCCCTAGAGAGGTAGCTTCCTCTGGGTGACACAGTTGGTTTCTATTGCCATCTTTACCATGTACTATTGTCAACATGCATGGGTGGCTTTATCTGTATGAACCTCAGTTTTTCCATCTGTCAAATGAGCATATTTTATGCCCACCTGTAGGGTTTCGTTTGGAGTATAAATGATTTAATATGTATATGAAGTACCTAGTACAGTGTTTGAAATGTAGGAGTTAACTCAATAGTAGCTACTATTATTACAATTTTAATTCATAATTCATCTCATATAGAAGCATAGTCTAACAAATAAAATCAACCACTGTGTGGTGTCTGTCTTTCCTCAGTAGCCTCTTTCTAGACAGATATAGAGGTGGGTAGTGAGCAAAATGGCTAAGTATGTGAATGTATTACTTTTTTATTTCAATCTTAGAGTTCTCTGTTAATATCAGTACTGTCATGAGCATTGTACAGTGGGCTAAACTGACCAGTTCGAACAACACAGACTCTGACCTCTAGTAGCTGTCACGTGACGATGTGATAGTGGGAAGCAGAATGAAAGCTCTGCTTTTTTGATCACCAACTATCTCTCAAATACTCTAGTGGTTTGCTTTACATATAGTTAATCACCACAACAATCCTAAGGGTAAACACTATTCTTGTCATTTCCAGTTTACTGATGCTTGGAGAGTTTATGTAACTGAGATCCTGGTTGTTCTGGTGCCAAAGCCCCTGCCATTTAACTGCTGCACGCTGAGCCCCTGAATGGGAATAGAAGTCGCAACATATCCAGTTCGATCTGGGCCACAATCTCAGCTGGTGAGCTGAGAATATCATACCGATTTCCACGCCTCAGTTTCCTCATCTCTAAAATGAGGCATTGTATTATCTAGACTTTCAGTTCACTCTAAGTCTATAGTTCTGTATGCATTGATTAGAAGAAATGAACATAATGATAATGAGAAGTGCACGTGTGACTGGGAAGGGGTGGGAATCTGATATCGTTGGAGAGAGGAAATAGGGAAGGTACATGCCCTTGCTTCTTATCCTTGCCCCTGTAGCTTGAGGCATGTATGCCTTCAGTGGGCAGACATGCTGAAGTTCTTAAAACATAAGCTAGCTCACATTACTCCAATCCCTTTCCATCTCAATTCAGGTGAATGGCTCCTCCAATGGCCTATCCGACTTGCCCGATCGCCCCGTCACCCTTTATCTCACAGACCTTGCCTGCTCTGCCCTTACTCTCTCTGCCCCACCATGTTGACCTCCTGCTGGTCCTGCAACATACCAGACATACTTCTGGCTCAGACCATCACACTTGCTGGTTCTCCCTGCCTGAACAGCCTCAAAGCTGGACCCCTCACCTTCCTGAGGACTTTGATGAAATGGTATTTTCTCCACAAGGCCTTCCCTGTCCACCTGCTTAAAATCACAAACCCCTTCTTCCCCAGCCATCTGTATATCACCCCTGCTTTTTTGTCTCCATAGCGCTTATCACCATTAAACACACTGTAGCTTTTACTTTTATATTTTTATCGATTGCCTGTCTTCCCTCCTATAGAGAGGGAGAAAAATGTTGTCTTTATTGATCACTGCTGAATGTCCCTGCCTCGAACAATCCTAGCACATGTTAAATGAGTGAATAATCAACATTTGAAAAATATGGAATAAAGCCAGGTAACCTTGTATATGTACATGTATCACTCATAGAAATAAACTAAAAGTTCATATTCACTAGTTAACTTTGCAAGATAACATTTACCTTAATTATTATCAGTCTGTAATGTATATCCAAACTTTGAATGAAGGATGAAAATGCTCTTTAGAAGAATGCCAAATTAAGAACTATCTGTAGATTTCAGTTTTTCTGCCAACAATGCTTAAAACTAATTATAATTTATGTGTAAGCAAATGCTTAAAATTCCGAGTTTACACATTCTGTGGAAGTTCTATATCATAGCTATCAAAATCATTAAAACATCTTCAAAACTAATTAGCATATAATGTAGACTTACCAAAAAAAAGTAACTTATTAAAAAATTTTCTACTTAAATTTAATTATAATGATCTTGATTTGTTGCTGAAACCAGTATTGGGAAACTACCTTGTTACGATTTCTAGTGGAACCCCTGACTATTTTAACCAGTGCTTCGCAAACTTTAATATGCATGTCAATTACCTCAGTTCTTGTTAAAATGCAGACTACGATTCAGTAGGTCTGGGGTAGTGCCTAAGATTCTCCATGCCAAAGAGTCAGACAGGTGATACAGATGCTGGTATTCAGACCATCTGAAGTGAAGTGGAGCCAAATTCCTAGTACATCTTCCATCTCTTAATACACACACACACACACACACACACACACTTTTTAGAGACGGGGTCTTGCTCTGTTGCCCAGGCTGGAGTGCAGTTGCACAGTCATAGCTCACTCTAGCCTCAAACTCCTGGGCTCAAGTGGTCCTCTCACCTCAGCCTTCCCAGTAGCTGGAAATACAGGCATGCCCACTATGCCTAGCTAATTTTTTTTTTAGAGATGAGGGTCTTGCTATGTTGCCCAGGCTGAAGCGATCCTCCCAGCTCCATCCCCCGAAATGCTAGAATTACAGGTGTGAGCCCCCACACCCAGCCCCTTCTCCTAATATTACCATTGTGGCATCAAATGAAACCAAAATAAGGGAGACATTTTTTGCAGGAGAAGCTTCATTGATACATTGACCAGCTGATATCATTTAGTGCTGAAAGGAAATAAAAAGGGAAGCTTGCTATTACAGACATCACATCAACTGGAGAAATAAGTGCAGGAGGACTGATTCACAGAAGTCCCCTTATAACATCTGATGTTTAAAGAGATATAATAAGACATCCTGACTCTTCTGCAGGAGTAGAACTTGTTTCAGCCATATCCTAGCCTCAAACAGGGCTTTAATATTTCTAACTGTAATTACTTTATTTTCTAATAAAACAGCAGAGATGGGAAAAGAACTGAATCCTTTTTTTTTTGTTTTTTGAGAGATAGTGTCTTGCTCTGTTGCTCAGGATGGACTGATGGTGGCGGGGTGATCATAGCTTGCTGCAGCCTCAAACTGCTGGGTTCAAGCAATCCACCTGCCTCAGCCTCCTGAGTAGCTGAGACTATAGGGGCACACACCACTATAGTCTAAAGGACTGAATAATGCTAAAACATGCAAGGACATTGATTGAGGGTGGGGGGCAACCACAGCTTTATTTTTTAATGCAACAAGCTTAGGAATTACACAGAAAATAATGAAAGCTTGCCTCTTTTTGCCATTGCACTCATTCAGTATGGGTCATAAAAACTTGGGGAAGAAGGTATATATCAAGTGGCTTTACACACATAAGGCTCAGTTTTATAGGTGGAGTGTAGCTCATGGGTGGAGTGATCCATATTGTGGCAGTAATTAAACATCATTGGTCTCCTCCCTGGAAGGAGTTCCATTTGTTTGAAGTGGGCAACCAAAACTTCTTTGGTAGTGGTTAGTGACAGCACCCAGAAACCTATTCCCAACTTGACTCTCGATTGATAGGAAAATATGGGAGGAGAACCATGTAAGATTTGTTTTTCTATGTCCGGAAAGCTCCATTGTTGAAGGAAATAATCCAAATATGTCCTCATGCTAAGTTGACTAATAGAGCTTTTTTCCACAGGGATCACTTTGATCAAATTACTTTGTGTTTTGTCTTCTGGTCTGGTACATGCTTTTGAATCAAAAGCATGTGTCAGACTAAACCACTGCAGTCAAGAAACAGGTAAAGTAATACTTTCCTAGCTGCTTCTAGGTTGGATGGCAGCAAAATCATCCTGAGTTATTCTCTTAATTGAATTGTGCAGTCTTACATTCCTCCCTTTTCCGTGTCCAGAAAAAGAAGGGTAATGGTCTCTGTTTTCCTATGTAACCAGGATCACATTCAACAACAGCTTAGGAACTTCTTTTGAGAGTAGAATAACCTCAAACTTCATCCTTCTTGTCTTTCTTTCTTTCTTTTTTCTTTCTTTCTTTTCTTTCTTTCCCTTCCTTCCTTCCTTCCTTCCTTCCTTCCTTCCTTCCTTCCTTCCTTCCTTTCTTTCTTTCTTTCTTTCTTTCTTTCTTTCTTTCTTTCTTTCTTTCTTTCTCCTTCCTTCCTTCTTCTCTCTCCCATTCTTTCTTTCTTTTCTTTCTGTTTTAGTTTCTTTCTTTTTCTTTTCTTTCTTTTCTTTCCTTTTTTGACAGTCTTGCTCTGTCACCCAGGCTAGAGTGCTGTGGTGCAATCACGGCTCACTGCAACCTCCACCTCTCAGGCTCAAGCAGTCCTCCCACCTCAGCCTCCTGAGTAGTTGGGACCACAGGCATGCGCCACCACACCTGAGTGATTTTTTGGTTGTTTTGTTTAATTTTTAGTAGAGACAAGGTTTTGCTGTGTTGCTCAGGCTAAATGACCTTACTCTTTCTCACTTCTGCAGTCATAAAACCAGCCCCTTCATTTAAAGGATACTTATGATCGTACATTTATATGCTCCTTTAAGCAACATCATGAAGTTGAGACCGATTAGTTCCTCCTTATCTTCACAGACAAAATTGGCCACATGATAAATATTATATCTTTTCCTCAGAAGAGCCAGTCCTGGATCAATGTTAAACATTCCACAATTTGGTCTATTTCTTCAAGCAGTCTTGTTTTATTAGGGTTATAACAAATAAGCCAAATATTGCCTTTGCTAATCTCCATTTTCTCCTGTGTACAAAGGTTTTCTATTTGTTAGGATTTCTTGAATTGCAGAGAGCCAGGATTGGAGGAGAATATATGATTTTTGAAAGACTAAACAATGTTACTACTTTCTTATAGAATTTTTCTTCCACATTTGGTCACATAATAAAAATAATAGGTAATACTTATGTCACACTCATGATGTGTCAACATTGAAAGGATTTTCCCTTTGTTAATGCATTTAAACTTTAAAGCCTCTCTGTAAGGGAGATACTGTTTTTCTGCTTTCCACACTGGGAAGCTGAGGCACAGAGTAGTTATGTAACTGGTCAAGGACCTTGCAGTAGTAAGTGCCAGAGCTAGGATTTAAACCAGGCAACCCAGCACCCTAATCCATGCTCTTAACCTCTGAGGCATAATTTTTGTCACCAACTAAAGCAGACCTATGCCCTATAACTTCCAGTTCCTACTAAATTGCTTTTTTCTTTCTTAAATCCTATTTGGGGGTATAAGTTCTATGATTCAGTGGTAAGTAAGTGATCTTTCAGATTCACCAACTGCCTTCTCTCTTTGATAAGATTAGACTCTGTTGTTTATATTGCTTCAGAGTTTCTCCCCCTAATTCTCAATATTTTTTGTCTCAGTGAAAATGATTCTGTTTCTCACTTGCTAACAGGTTTCATGATCATGTAAATGAAAAATACAATAATTATAAAGAGAACTATGGAAACTGTATTCAGGTCTGTTTTAGCATTTGAAACAGTCAAAATACAAAAATGAGTAATGTGGATTAAAGGAGCCAGCTTTACATGTCTTAGGAGGTAATTTGCAAATCAGAAATCTTATTTCCGTTTTATAGGCAGGCAGTGGGCACGCACGCCACGCACAACACAGGAATATGTTTGCTTAATGACTTACCAGATCTAGCGCCAGTTCTGGTTTATGAGCATGGCCCTGACTGTTGCCATGTAGATGATGGATTGTAATAAATGTGTTCAAGGACGTTAGATCACATCTGCAAAGAGATTCAGAGAATATCTACCATACAGCGTGGAAGAATGTTGCAAACATTTCTTATTAAGAAAAGGCTATTTTTTTGTGTGTGGAGGTCTCACTTCATCTTTCTGTCCTTTATTCTTTAACTATGAAAACTATACAGTAAATTCTTTTGTCATTAAATCAACTTTCAAATCTACTAAAATATATCTTAGGATATAAGTTGTTACCATTAGATGACAGCTTTGTTTGAATTCACTTCATAGCCTTGACTTTCTTTGAGTTCATTTTTAATCAAAGCAATATATTGAATAAATGTATTATACAAAACAGCAGTTGTTGAATTCTGATGTGTGTGTGTGTGTGTGTGTGTGTGGTCATATAGCTAGGGACACACTTGCGTTTCAAGGTGGAAACTGGCATTCCAAATTTTAGTCAGAATTATTTTTATGGCTTACTTATAAACCACAAAACCATGGCCTTATAATGTAAATGCTGACATAACCTTTTCTTACGCCCAGCTATAAATCAAGGTGCTATAAAACTCCATATTTGAAAATAAAGCTAGGTAAAATACTGAGTTAATGTTTGTTGGGAGAAAGAGAAAAGTCAATTTGCTAAAGCCTTTCAGTTTTAGCTTTGACTAAAATATAGACACTTTTGAGTGTCTCAGTAACAAAATAAAATGTAAACTGGTTAACAAATACAAGTAAAATTAATGTCAAGAATAGTTTTTAAGTAGAGAAAAAGAAACTTCAATCCGTCATTTACTACTTTTCAACCCAAAAATCATATCTATGTATGCCATTGGGAATTGCTTCCCTAAGGAATTACATTTCCATCACACATGTTTTACTGGAGATTGCAAAGGTACTCAGTTCCTTATTACCAACTGTGGAAGGCTCAAGAGCAAGGGAGTCAAACAGGATAGTATGCCAGCAGAATTTGCATTGAACACTTGATGTCATGTGTCATCCGACACTGGCTTTTCCATCAGGTCATTTCAGGATAAGGTACTACTGAAAAAGCATAACCACTCTCAGTAGATGAACTGCTGACAAGTTTCATGGGTTTGGCTGGCATTCCAAAGTTTATTTGAGTTAATCTGCATTCTCATTGGCCTGCAATGCTCAGTGAAAACTTCCTTTCAGTGAACACTTTCATTACTTTCTGATTGTACTGGTATCAGAAACACCACAACAAAAAATCTGGAGAGACAGACTTTTATAGGAATAATTGTTTTAGGGAAGGGAGAGGTATGAAGGGTATCTGTTTATTGTTTTTGTAACACATGGCAACTGCAGGCTGTGGTATTTACCAACGCCAGCCTAATTGGTTTGATGATGACATGTTCCGAGGAACCATTTGGAATTTATAGTTTCTGCAGTGGGCTCCAAAATATTCTCATTAATTGATTAAATAGAAGGTACTAAGGGGTAAAATCTATTCTGAAATAGCACTGTGAATCTGCAGAAATTTTAGTTATGTTTTTAATCTCTATAGATAATAATTAAGCTGAAAAAGTGGTAGGAAAAAGAGAAAACACCACATGTCACTGAATCTTAGGACCTTAGGGCTAAAAGAGACATTATAAGTTATATGATAATTCTCAAATTTCCTTTTATTATATCTTACCATTTGCTATGAAAAAATCTGATTGCTTTCTGGATGATAATGTATATAAAATGCTGTTTATGGTTTGGTTATGGTTATAGAAAACCCATGTTCCATTTAGATCACTCCGTGTGAGTGTGCCACTGTAGTTGTGAAAGTTTGGTTGGAGATATATTTGGGGGTCTGATTATACATACAAAGATTGATAGCTGAGTGGGAAAGGAGGCACCACCTTGGGTTAATAGAAATGCATGGGTAAATAGAAATAACTCTATTGTTGGGCTTTGTCAAAAGATCGATTTGAAAACACAGTTTAATCCTGGAAGCCAGATGAACCCTCTCGAATCCTGAGGGTCTCATCCCTGCAATGTGAAAAAAGGCCAATCTGCTGCACTTAGCAGTGCTGGGGCAATGAGAAAGGCAGCAAAGAAGGGTTCCCTTTCCACCGGTGGCTGTTCCCAGCCATCTTCAGGGCTTATCCCACTGTTCAGTCTGACTGCCTTTTGTGTCAGGAGGAGAAGGGGAGCGAGACCCTGAATCTCTGCTAAATGAAGCAAAAATTTAAAGAGAACAGTGGGGAACGATTCACTTTGAGTGGGTACAGATAGTGGAAGGAAGCATGACGTACCCATGTCTTTCTCAAGATACAGTAACTCGACCCTCTGTTAAAATGTGGCACCAAAGATGCCAGCTTTAGTTCAGAGTGGAATGTATTCCTTCCATAGGACAGTGGGAGGGGCTAAAGCTTGGGTAGCTATTTCCTCCTCTATAAGCAGAGGATGGCACTATGGGGAGGGGAGGGAGAAATGTCCTTCCCCAACACCATACTTCCCTTCTGACAATGGGATCCTTGGCATAGTCTCCATACCAAGTTACTGTCTGGAGCTTGCTTATATACCTCTGTAAAGTGGATGTTACTCCCAGCCATCCGTTAAAATTCAACATACAACTAGGAAGTTCTAATATGGAACCAAATCTGTCCCATCACTTCCACCACATGCTTTGGTATTGTACTTGGAGCAGCAGAGAACAGGGCTCATCATACCACTGATTTCCAGATATTTGAAAGTTTTCTCTCTCCATATATCCCTCCCCCTAAAAATATGACATCAACTCATGAAATAGAAACGCATTCTTGAGAGAGCAATTGGAAGTGTTTTCTGAAAAACAGGGATACTTAAATCAGTTTCCTCTTAGGAGCCCTTCTTCCCATCATCATATTGCACCAGGGGAAGTTGAGGCTGGAGCCTGTGGGAAAAGTGGCATTGACTGGCAGGGTAGCCCAACAGCAGTGCTATGGGGACTTACAATGCCTCTTCTCTCCTCTCACTAGACAGCATTGACGGCTCCTGCCCCTCTGTGTGAATCTCCGTTTGCCTCTGCTCTCCAAAGTGAAATTCTGCACAGTCGGGAGGATTGGTGCAGAGTTAAGACACGTAGAGCCAAGAAAATAAAGAGTCAGATGTCCCAGCAGCTTTCAGTGCATCCCGATTCTCACCACCCCCAGAGCACCATAAAAGTAGGAGGGACCAGATGAAGACATTTAAAAATTGGTTCTGCTCCACAGTGATCTGGTGCGAGCTGGGGCTCAGCTGCCTTGGGGTGGCTTGAGAGGCTCCTCTCTGGGGTCGGGACATTGAGGTGGCAGCTCCACTTCTCTCTGAGACCACTTGATGCACCGTAACTTGAGGTAGGAGAATGAAACTTTAAAAAACATATTTAACTTAACATACAATCTAATGAAACCAAATACCATAGAAATCCAACAGAAGTGTATATTCATAGTAATGGCCAACTTCTGGTCTTTAGCAGAGATCTGTAACTGAGACAAGTGTGTGGGTGTTTGTGTCGGCTCCGTGCCATTCATTGGGTCTACAGTGAGATCTGTGTGAGTTAGGAATTCCATGTATCCCATACGTTACAAAGGAGAAAGGAAGTGTATTTATGTGATGTGTTAAAAAAAAACAAACAAAACAAAATAACCTCCCTCCCCCCATAATGTAAAGGCCCACACTTTTTGAACTGTGTACTGGCTGCTGGGGAGTGAGTTATATAAACTAGAGAACTTTCTCTGACATGAATCTGAGCTGACATATGCATTGTTGCACGGCCGCTTATGTAACAACCATTTTGGTGGGGAATTACTGATTGAGTACTTTGCATGACTATGAAAGAAACATTCATAAGAAAGAACAAGTGTAATATGAAATGCAGATAAGGTAAACTTACTTTTCAGCCACCTGCATGTGACTTGGCAAAATGTGAGCCTCTGTAATCACCATGTAGGAATCTAAGATCTTCCAAGTTCTTTCGTAACCTTGGGAATTCATTAAGAGTATTGGGGTCTGTCACAGGGTAAGTGTTGAGTGGATGAGGTTGAAAGGGCGGCAGATAAAGCTTCCTTTATTTCTTTCTTATTATATCACATGAACCTCTGTGTCCCTAACCATATTAAGAAAAAAAAAAGAAAAAAAGAAAACTCTAAATAATGATTGATAAAATGCCAAACAACTTCAGACCTTCGTTGACATTTGCTCTCTTGGAATTCCTAATGACTATATGACATATAACACTAAAGTAATGTAACTTTAAAAAAAGCCAAAAAAATACAAAAAAAAATGCATTACCTCTTTTGAAGTGGTCATGCTGGAATGCTAGCACTTAACTCAATAATTATTCAAAATCACTTTTATAATCTCTCTGCAAGGGTCTACAGTTCCAGGGATATTACTATGAGTGGCTTAGGGTGTGCCTTGGCCTTGGCAGTCTGGCACATGCATCTTGTCTAGTACCCCCTTTTATGGGGAAATTTGATCTAAAAAGATCAACTGATGTGTCCAAAGTCACAGAGAGCTTGGACCAGAGCCAAGATCTGTTTTCCAGGATAGCATTTTTGCCACAGCATCCTTCTGCCTTTTTCCTTCGTGGGTGGACTTAATTTTTGGAGAGAAAAAAGTGTAAGTTGCTCAAAGCCAAATCCAGTGAATAAAATGGGTGATCAACTCCGTGCAATGTGGCAAACCTTCTCTGGGTACCAGCTATATACAAAGCATCTTGACAAAGCTGCAGGGGACATGAGAGATTCTGAGGTGCAGGTCGTGACGTTAAATTAACTGCAATCAACAGGTCAAAAAAATGAGCTATGCTTACAGTGAAATTCAGAGCAGTTTCCTTGGATTCTTGATTCTGTATTATGTCCATAGACTTGGATTGATAAAACCATGGGAGAAAGCACTTACTTTAGTTAAGTACCTATTTGCTGTGTCCTTCTTTCAAATTCATGACAGAATTGAAATGAACAAAAGTGTTAGTTCATGAAAAGTATAATGAGTCTTTAAAATGAAAATGGGACCTAACATTTTAGGTAAGGGTACAATTAGTATTTTCTGTAAACACTGTGTACATATATTTGGGATATATGTGTACTGCCAAGTTGCTATGTGGATACCTTTGGGGAAATAAAATCAACACATCCAATCTGTGGCCACAGACCTTTAATCAATCCTCTGCTATTCTAGAGTCTTTCAGATATGGTCAGCTCTTAAACCTGCTGCTTTTTAAAACCCTGAAATAAAAACAATAAATACTTTGTTAATGTAGTTTGTCTGTTTCAATTAATTTATATTATGGTGACAAAACTAGCCTAGAAACGCAAGGTCATTGTCGCCATCTTTTCCTATTGTTTATGTATAAATAAGATGAGTGTCTTTTTATAGGAATACCTTTCTATTGCTTACCATCAATAGAGTTGTGAGTTAGTTTTCTAGTAAGAATGTTCACTTAAGAGATTAAGACTTGTTGAACACACATTAGATGTCTGGCACATTTTATAAGTGGTTAATTATTTCATTTATACATTTAATCCTCATACTAACTCCCTGAGGTAAGTGTTACTAACTCAGTAAGGGAACTGAGGCTCAGAGAGGCTAATATATAAATTACCCAAGGTCACAGAATGAAGAAGCAGCTGTACTGAGATTTAAACCCAGACCTATGTGTTGCTAAGCTATATTCTTTTTACTACATTATCTGTGCATGCGTCTTTACATCAGAATGCTTTGTAGTCTTTCCCTGTTATAATCAAGGGTATACAGCGCCAGATTACTGGCTTTGTAGGAGGAACGAGCTGGAAATAAATGGTTGAAAAAGTAGGAAATGGTAATTAGTTAGGTGATCTAGAAACTCTCAAATCCCATCCTTGGCCTACCACACTTCCCTGAAAAACCTCCAAGGAATACATATGCACAGAAGAGAATGTGTGGCAAACACAAGCACTTTACTATTATCTGTGTCTTTGACCAGTAGTTCTGTGCATTTCCTTGGGGATCTAACCTGGACCTCGTGGAGAATCCCCAAACACCTACTTAGACTGGAAGCTGTCCCAGGTTCCTCCTTTCCCACTGCCTCTTTCTGGTTCCCACTTGGCTTCTAAGGGGATAGAGGATAGAGGGGGCACATATTCCTAACTGGGACCAGGGCCTGATCCTGTTTTACTTTGCAGGGAAGAAGCAAATTCAGAGACAGGTTTTTGGGTTCTTTCCATGAGAGAACAAATCCTGGAGACCTGCGTCCTTTAATCCTCACTTTCTGGCACACTCCGATTTTGACTTCTATCTTAAATCCTGTGAAAATTATTAGCCTGAGGACCAAAAAATGATACATCCATAGCAGATGGATGAAGGATAGTAAAACAGTGATGGTATAGTACAGAGGTTGGTGGGGAAGCTATCAGCGAGCAGTATGCATTGACCTGATGGATGTCCAGCTCATGATACTATCTTTATTCATCCTGTGCACTAATTTTCTGAGTCAACTAACCTCTATCTATTTTAAGTTTGGGTGAAATCATTTAAGCAAAAGGATAAGATAAATACACATGAGTCACATTTGACCAAGACCTTTATGCGTTTTAGTGGAAATGATTTGATGTGCACTTTGGGATTGAATACCTTCCGAGAAGAGAGTCGCTCACCAAATACCTGAAACAAGTATTCTCCAAATCTGCAGCTGATGGATTTAGCTAATGGAAACAATAATTATGGAGTTTCATCTTTTTTTTGCCCAAACCTATCACTAAGGCTTTGCCAAATTTTCAAACATATCAAATCAAACTTACTAGCTCATACAGTTTCCAAGCTATATTACATAATAGGGCTGTGTGCGGTTCTATGAAGCTAGGCCCACCTTTTCTTTGTATAAGAATGGAGATTCGTTTACTGTTCTAATTAGAATAATTCGCTAAGCATGGGCAAGGAGTTTCAAAGAAGTCTTGATGAATTGAGATAATTCTGGGACAAAACACCTATTTGAGTCCCAACAGATAAATATTACTATTTTATCACCTACATGTATAGTTTCTCTTGCTCCTTAAGTTTTGCCTCCTGTTGGTGCAATCTTCAGGAGTGTGTTTTGTATCTATGTTTTCTAAAGTGGAATTCAGTGTGGTAGATACTATTACTTGACAGGTCAAAAGCTATAACCTCTTTCTGCCTAACAAAATCCCGAGTTTGCCTCAGTGGGCTATGTACCAGCTCATGAATCATGATCCAACCCATTGTGACAATTCTTTCTGCTTTGCCAGATACTTGCTATTTAGCCTTCTTTTCGGCAAGACATGGCCATATGACTCAGTTCTGGCCCATGTGGCATAGAGGAATTCTTCCTGGGGCTTCTTTTTTCCTCCTTGATTAAAAAGAAAACATAGCCCTCTTCCTTCCTGCTTGAGACCCTGAAGTGAGAATGTGATTCTTTGAAGTACAGCAACCATCTTGCAATCATGGGGTAGCAAGCACGAGGAAGAAATGGCCATGCCCTGTGCATGGTAGAGCAGAAGGATGACTGGCCTGCTGCACTCAGTCACATCCCTCTGCAATAAGATATGGTCCCAGGGAGTGAGGTTGAAGAGGTAGACCACTGCAGGCCACTTAGATACGTCATGAGAGAGGAAGCCTAAGGTGCTTCAAGAATAAGCAAAGATAGCACAAATGAGGGGCACCCATCTCAAAGTTCCAAAAGATGGTGCAGGCAGATCAGGAGTTAGCCAGACAAAGATGGATGGAAAAATCCCAAAAAGAAAGGAACCCAAGCAGAGAGACCAGCATGTCAAAAGCAGTGCTATAAGAGAGAACATGGCCTGATTGTTGAGTTTCTGGGGTGTAGTTCAGGAAGATGGAGCATCAATGGCCAAGCAGGTAGTGATGACAGATGAGGCTAGAGAGGAGGGCAGCATCCTGATCCTAAAAGGTCTCTCATGATGGATGGCAGATTTTGTACTTTATTCTGATGATGGAATGCTATTGAGGGAATATTAGATGTTATATGACTATATATCATACATTATATTTTATATTCTAGAAGTTCTAAAACTTGGAGACAAAGAGATATGTTGGGGTGAGGAAGAATATGGGGGGATATAATGGATATTTAATCTTCTAACAAAATGCACAGACTTCACTCACTGTGTCTTACCCTGGGTCAGTGATATCCTAGGAAAAGCTCCTTTGGGTATCAACGGGAAGTTTTCACACATAAAGATTAGGGGGTCATGTCTCTGAGTATGAAACACATGAGGCAGATTCTTAAGCTAAAGCATTCATACCAGCTGGGAAGAGGGGTTTTCCCGAGGAACAGTAACTTCCCTCTACATCCAGGAAAGCCTCATGGTGTGGATGGGCGTCCAACAAGCAGGCTCTTCTGGCCCTCTTTGGGTGCTGACTCTGTGTTCCCAAGGGCCATTGATAAGCTAAGCAGGAGTACTGTAACCACAGGAATGCCTGCTGATAACAGGAAAGTAGGCGGCTGCATTCCTGAGCCATGGCTGATGCTGCTCCATCCACTGCCAAGGTGTAGAAAAAAGAGACAAAGTAGTAAATTCTAAAGATTTGTCAGTCTGGGTTGGCAGCTCTTAGAGAATGGATATGTGGCAAATATGTCTCTCCCTCTGTGTGTGTGTATGTTTGTGTGCATGCGTGTGCGCGCGTGTGTGTGTGTGTTAGAGAGAGAGAGAGAAATCTGTGCCAGAGCTGAGGCACAGATCCTATCTGTGTATAGAGGTGTGCTACTCTAGTGCCCTGTCTCCAAGCCTTCAGGGAAGACTACTTGACCAACTATTACTCCTGCTTCAGATGTGGAACCTGCTAGAAGCCTGCCTTTACCTTCTAATACTTTGACTCTAGCAGCCTGAGAGCCACACAATTCAAAATGCAAACTGGGCTCTCCATGATCTCTACCTACCACTTCATCCTCCTTCCCTGCCACTTCTCTAAAACCAGCTTTCACGAACACACACCTGCTTTGCACATGATTTCTCTTCTGCTTGGCAGAATCCTATGTACCTTTCAAGATCAGCTTAGGAGTCCCTTTCTCTAGGAAGGAGATTCTCCCTCCTCCTAGCTCCTCACGGAAATGATAACTATACCTCTCAGGGTTCCTTTTATTCCTCAAACAGTGTCCCTTAACTCATTGGATCCTTCTTTACGTTTTTACAAGTCTCTCTTGCATTAGACTGGCCATGAGCTCTTGAAAGTAGGGACATGTTTTATTTATGCCTGTATCCTCAGTGCCTGGCATTTGATAGTAGACTCAATATATTTTCTCAGTGAAAATTAAGGGATGAATGAATTTTAGGTAAAAATAAGAGGCTATTTTGAGATTTCTTGATAAATATCTTTGAAGAGTTTGGGAATACAAATATAATAATTGGTAAAAATCTCTGTTAAAAAAGGATGTTCAGACTATCTCAGCCTGGTGTTCATGGTAAAAATCAATAATGATAACTTAGTCATGTTGATAGCCTGTACCTTTGATATGATGGGAAGAGAATGGCACTTTGCCTCTGTGGTCTTCCTCCCAAAAACCCATGACCTCAGTTTCATCATGAGAAAAACCCCAGACAAATTCCAACCAGTAGACATTCTACAAAAATTTCTGACCAATACTTCTCAAACTGTCAGGGTCATCAAAATCAAGAAAAGTTTGAGAAACTATCACAGCCAAGAAGAAGAATCTAAGAGTCATGAGGACTAAATGTAATGTGGTCTCCTGGATGGGATTCTGGCACAAGAAAAGGACCTCAGGGAAGTTGGGAAACCTAGATGAAGCATGAACTTTAGCCAATAATAATATCCGTTTTGGTTCATTAATGATAACAAATGTGCCATACTAGTGCAAATTCCTGATAACAGGGGAACTAGGTGCAGGTATATGGAGACTGTTTACAACTTCTCTATAAATATAAACTCCTCTTTAAGAAACAAAGCATTCAGGCATTGCTATGAGCTATTGGAGCAGAGAAAGATCAGGGAAGCTTCAATATGGAAGGTTCTGAATATAAGGATTTTGAGTAATTAACCCAGGTTAAATTTCTTCAAAGGATCATGGATTTCTGCCATTGTTCTTGCAGACACACGTGCACACTCTCAGTTATCTTTCTCTCTCTTTCTCTCTCACACACACACACACACACACACACACACACTACACACAAAACTGAACATTCATGTCTGTCCACACAAAAGTGTGAGAAGGAGAGGCCATCCAGGGACAAAAACTACCAATTGAGGGAAAGAGTAGAGAACAGAATGAAGGAGGAGGTGAGCAAAATAAATTGTTAAGGTGCTGATTCATCTCTCCTGCCACTGTACAGGTAGAGACCTCAACTTAATTTAATCTATTTTTTGGAAATTAAAAAATACATCATTTTATTTTGGATAAGATCTTTTGGAGTGACACAGGATAAGAATCATTTCCTTTGACCTGGTTGATTTCACTGTGATATAAATGTAATAAAGTTAGCTTCATTTCATTATTATGAGACATTCTTTCTTGTCTACTGCTGTAACTCTAATTCTTGGAACAATGCCTGGGACATAGTTGTCACTCAATAATTATTTACTCATAAATGAATACACGACAAACATCTGTGCTAATGGCAAGTAATTCCATGTACACTGTCATACTTGTGCCTCTTGAGAACTCCATCTTGAAGATTCTTAAGGTCATAGAAGAAGCAATAGCAAGGGACAGAACTAGGGCTTGAACCCAGATCTGCCTGGGTGCAAATTTCATGCTGTTTTGGGACTGACCTGGTGCTTTAATTCCTTTTGTGTCCTTAGTTCCTGGCAAGTAATAGGTATTCCACAAATATTTATTAAAATATACATCTTCTTTACATAATATCACTTCTGAGCATTTGGTAGGGAATTTATTCTAGCCTTTGTCCTTCGACCCAGGGCTGCAAGTGTTTGCAGCTACCATAGCCTTAAGTATTTGCTCATAACCACAGATGCTGGCCTTACTCTTAGGTTAAAGGCAACAAAAGCCTAATTAACAGTCTTGGCCATATAAATTAATTTCCATCTGAAACCATATTCATTTTTTGAATTACCATATCCCACCACTGATTTATTATATATGGGATTTGTCATATATAACGTGAGTTTTATATATATATATATAATATATATATAGAGAGAGAGAGACAGAGTTCATATATATGTTTATATATACATATATCATTTATATATGTCTATATAAATTCTATATATAGTTTGTATTTCTATATAAATTCTATATATAATTTATATGTATATATAAACATATAAACTCTCTCTATATGTGTATGTATATATATATGCACACACATATGTAGAGTTTACATATATATGTTTATATATAAATGTGTGTGTGTGTGTGTATGTGTGTGTGTGTATATATATATATATATATATATATATATATATATATATGCCTAAACTGGCCTTCTATGTCTGACTTTGTAGGACTGGTGGGCTGTGGAATCTCTTCAGGAGATTATAACCCTATGAGTTGATTTTTTTTTTTTGAGATAAAGCACAAAGAATGAGATTTATGCACACAAAGACAACAGGTGGAACTGACATAGCATTTACCCTTGGTCTGAGAGATGGCCTGGGCCACTTTGAGAAAGGAGTAGAGCTAGAAGCTGGCAGCCCAGCTTTTAGGAGAGCCTGTGAGAATATAGTCCTGCTTCAGTCCCCACAGGGCACAACTGAGTAGGGGACACTGGCTTGTGGCTCAGGCACTCCCAGGACTGCCGCACTGGAAACAATTCATACTTGTGGCATGGACCTGGCTGATTCCATAGAGGGCATTGGGAACAGGCTACATCGAGGTTCCTGGAGGAAAGAGCAGGAAAATGGGAACAGGAGCAGACATATTTCTGAGCTCTCTGGAGAAGCCACCGTGGGATGCCTAGAACAGATGGAAGGTGGCTTGAGAGCATGCTGAGCTCCTCCAGTCATGTTGAGGAGGGTAAAGGGCTGCTGTAGTTTGGTGATGAGGAGGGTAAAGGGCTGCCGTAGTTTGGACGGTAACATTACTGAGACTTCACATAGGAACAAAGCCTGGAAGTATTCAGGTTATGGGGATAGCTACCCAACAATGACTAGTATATGCAATTTGGATATTAGAATAGTTATTATTAAGGAAATGCCTAAGTGAAAAAAACCCTGAGGCTTCTTTGACAGAAGGAGAAAGTAATGCCAAGTGACAGGTGAATAAGTCTTGTTGGTTTTGGCTTACTGAAATTAAAGGGATTGGTATGAATGTTGTCACTTGATTTTCTTGATAAGTAGTTGATAACTAGCATTAGCAAGAAAATTTTGCAATAGTAAATTTCATTACTAAGGGAATAGTGACCAATCCTCTACACACCATTATTTTAAAATAGTAATGGTTTCTCATGGTTAGAAATACTGTAGTAGGTCTTAGATGCCTCTAATCATTACCCTAAAATCTATCTCTTTCTCTTAAGTGGTTGGGGGGAAAGTGATCTTGAATTTGTTTTCTTCCAAGACTTTATAAGGCAGAGGAATGGGATTGCTAGTTGTCACTTACAGCCTGGGCCAAGGAACTTGAGAAACGAAGTTTTAGTGGGAGGCACAAGGCTAAAAGGAATTTTTTAAAAGGCACATGCATAACATTTAAAAAATTATTTCTTGTCTTTTAAAAATCCTTTCTGAATTACAAGTGATAAATAGGTTGAGCATTAAGGAAATGAAGTAGTCTTCAAATTATGGCTTTATCAAGCTTCAAAATCTGCAATGAAAATTTTAGACAACTTGAATCAAATCAGTTACCACTCAGCTAAGAGTAATAACTTTTATGCTTTTCCGATTAAACAGATTTCTACAGACTTGTTTCAATAAGGTATTTTGTTCATTGTTCAAGTAGACATTTCTCCTTCTATGCTAAAATATTTTGAAATAAAAGACCTTTACCTTATTGCCACACATTTCCCATTGCTCTACACATAGTAGGAGTGTGAGATCCCTGTCTGCTCACCTTCGTAAAGTTTCCCATTGTCTGCACATAGTAGGAACTCCATAACTACATGAATGGCAGTGCTTGCCTTGTAGACTGCAAAATTCTGTCGTCATTTTCTTTCTTCTTTCCAATCTTGGATATTTGTGTACCTGTGAAATACATTAGTTGAGGTTTATCAGTGGAAATCTCAGGATACAGTTAATAAATTTTGCAATAACTGAAGTTTAGTTACTTGATGAGTTATAAGTAATTTCCTTGAAAATCAAGAATAGGTTTTCTGTTACTCTATTTTAGAAGATTGTAAAGTAGCCTCCATAATACTTTTTTTCTTCCAGGAGTGTAAAGAGACTGAAATTAGGGAGAAGAATCAGTAAATACAGTATACAGTATATATCCTTTATTACTTATTCACGAGAAGTTGAATACCTCCCTAAAAAAACTCCATCAAAAGTTATTTTTTTAAGTGTATGTTGACATTTCCTTATAGTTTTTGGCATGGTTATCTCAACTCTGTTGCACACAGTGCATTGCTGAGAATGTATTTTTCCAAAATTTTTATTTCACTCCCAAGATAGTGCTAGAAACAAGTCAATCATTGTTTCTGGAAGAAATTGAAATTAATATTACCCTTGAGGATCAGGAAAGAGCAGATGAAACCAAGAAAGTGTAATGTGCTTCATATGGCTGGGAATCCAATACTGAACCAATCATATTTTGGCATCTGACATTAAATCTTATTGTTCCTATTTGTAATAGTATTTTCTCTCTTATACTGCCTCTGTGCTTTGAATAAATGAGGGTGCTCACAGCTGAGCTGATTGCCATGGTTACAGGCAATCTGTGTGTTACATCTCCTGGAAGCAAAAAATTGGGTAGTTGAAGGTAAACATTGTCCTTCTTTTACTGAGAACGGTTCTCTCCAGGTGGCACCCCTGACTCATGCTCCCATTGAAAACTTTTAAGGAATGCATTAAGGTTCAGGTGCTAGTCCACCCTCCTGTCCTGCTCATAAATGCACACCCTTGATGCCTGATGCTATTTTCATCTCCAAAAGGCCAGCTAGCTTGGTTTCTGGAGACTGGGGGCTGGGAGCAGGTTTAGAGTTGCAGACATAAATAAATCTGTGAGACCTATAAAGTTATATTTATTATTATAATGTATTTGGTAAGCATTGGTTTTGCCATTGGCACCAGACAGTTGAGTTTTGATACTTCTGATGTTGCAATAGCTAGCACTAACAGTGCTGGAACTAATGCCATGTCTTTCCTCTCTCCCCAGGGGGTTGTGGAGAGTTAAGCCTTCAAGCTCTGTGAGTAAAGAACTCGGCTACATTCAATCTTGTTTAGTTAAATTCATTTTCCAAGCATGTATTTTTTTTCCTTTGCAATTCATCAATTCATTGATGTATTGACCCATTACAAGCAACAAACGCTGGGTGTGTGGTGGAGGTGGGTGGTGGGTGGGGCATTGGGATACATAAACTCCTTTAGGAAAGGGGTTGGCCAGACATCATGTTTTCCTAACTCCCAACCCACTTACCAGGTAAGAAAAGTACTTTACCCCTAGTCTTCTTGGCCAGGTAATCTCTCTGCACCCCCAGGGCTAGAAGATCATGGAATATGGTGGAAGAAAATGCCTCAATCATCCCAAGCATGTATTAAGAGCCTACTGTGTGCTGGGTGCTCTACTAGGCTCTGAAATTACAAAGATAAATTAGTCTCTTCTCTCTCAAGGAGCTGAGTCAAACAATTGTTATCTTTCCAAGGATGAAAGAGTGAGCAATAAAAGATTTCTTTAGACTTTTCATTCAGGTTTTCCAAAGAACTTGACTGTGGCAGAGAGTAGCATTTTCTGTTTGTTGAAAAAAATGTTGCATGTGTGAGAGGCCATGATTGACTCTGAATGTTTCAGTGATCATGAAGGCTGGAGCTAGTAACTTCCTTCTTACTCTACACATTTTTCTGTATAGTTTAGTCCATATTTCGTATTTCCTTGTGTCCCCATTTAGTTTATTTTTTTCTATCTACTCTTTTTGTCCTCCTCATAATATATTTATAGCTAATTTTTAGCCCCCTTTCTCTCTCTTATTGTAGCTAATTCCCTTGGTGGTGTAGTTCTATTGAAATTGGAATAGAAATAGGGAAGTTAATATTATAATTCATTACCAATGAGTTCATATTTTCTTTGCATAAGAAAGATATTCGTGGCATGAACTAAGCTGACTGGTTTGCTCCCTGGACGGAAGACGTTTTATTTCTTTGTTACAGATCCAGCTTTTGGGCAAGGGTTGCTATTTTGTACAAAGCACTTTTTAAGCCTGATTCTGTTGTGCAGGAAGGCATCCAAAGAAAGCGCAATGTTTTAGGTAAACTGGTCAGTACCAGATCTTGATTGAGATGTATTCATTCCCTTTCTGTTTGTTTAGAGCGGTCTGGTCAGTCTTTTAGCAAAAATGTCTTTTAGAAAATGTTTGCTCATCTTCAGAATTAACTATGGGCAGAAAACCTTGCTCTCCTGTCCCTGAAAGAAGAGAACCCATCTAGAATTGGACATACATTCCAACAATTTAGCTTCCATTTCAGAAGCTAGTCATCTTTAAAGAACTATCTGGTTGAATTTTAATACTGATGTGAGAGTTTTCAACACATTCAATATTCATGCCAGTTGCTTTTCCTTGCCAAAATGGGATACATTTTTATTTTGTCTAAATAGATTCTTTGGTGTTTGGGCTGTTCAGATAGATTTGCCTCATGGATTTCAGAAGGGTCCTTAAGCCTTTTCATCTTGATATTACTGAGATTATCTTACTTTTTGCAAGGATATGAAAAGGAAAGTGCAGTGTAACAGTGGGCCTGTCCTTTTGCCATTTTTGGCCACATTGTGGCTCCTGTGTTTGCTCGTGACAGTAGGGCACTTACAAACTGAGAATTGGACATGGACTAGGGCATGAAAGAGGTATATCCATTCATGGAATGGAGAAAATCTTTGAATAGTTAGACTTTTGGCCAAATTATTAGAAGTATATTTTTGCAAACAATTTTAGATTGCATTTTTTAGAGCCTAACATATCACTACATCAATCTCCTTGCTTTCTGAAGGTAATTGCTGCAAGAGGTATTAATCAGTTTCAGAAAGGGTGGATATATGCAAACCTAGTAGGTCTCTAGGATTTTATGCAGTGGTTAAAACAGTGGTGTGTTTTAGTACATCCCTCCACCCCAATACTCTCAAATCTCATAGATGGTAACCCAATATGAAATTTACTCCCAGCAGACCACACAAACAGAAAGTAATTGGCAGGATTCACTTCTAAAGCTTTACAGAGATATTTGGTCTTCTAAGGAGAATATTTTCAAGGGGGTTTGTGGAAACAATTGAAGATTAGGCATGATAGCTTGGTAGGTATAGAAGCAACTCTGAAGGGCCACTTAAGTTTGGAATAATAATGTGACATTGAAGAGATATCAAACAACACCAGGGTAATCCATCTTAGGAGCCTTGGGTTATATATTATGGCTTTCCAAAATGGGCTCCTGAGCTGTGTCCTAGCTGTATTTTAAAATTAAAACAGAAACAGTACCTCTCTTCTTTGTTACTTCTTGGCTTAAGCCGAGAGAACTTAGATGCCTTCCTGAATATTGAATTTTTTCCAACTCTCTGAAAACAAGTTGAAGGAGATGATGGGTTTGGTGTGTGTGCTGGTCAGCCAGCTGCATCCTCTACAGGTTCTTTTAAATATTTTGTTTTCTTCAGAGATTTTATTTCTGACTCTCAATTTGTAGTGTGGACATTGGCTAGGTATACTAGATTCAGAGTAAGTAGCTGAAATATTCCCAAGCAGGCAAACATGAAAAGAGATCTGAGCTGTTTTGTTTGTTAGTAGGAAAGGGGGTTGTTTTTATGTTTTCCACCAAACACCACTTTCACTCTTCCCTTTCCGCATTCCCAGGGTGACTATGAGGAGTGACCTTCTCTACTATAGATTCAAGTTTTTATCTTACACTAAAACATAACATCCATGCAAACTAGGTTTTCTTCATCCTGGCTCTAAGTATTTCTTACTGTTTCTCTATTTCCTTTTTGGTTTCACTTGTCTCTGTGATCATGTATAAAACCAGAATCCCAGTTAATTATTTAATGGTGTCATTTTGATAAAAGGACAAAGCTCTATTTTTCATGTAGTTATTTGTAAGGGTATAGTACAGAGAGTAGAGCTAACTTTTCAAGTAACCACATTTATGGGAGAATGGTGCAGTTAAAATGATCCTTAGAAACTAGTCAATAGACATAAATGTTAGAATTGAAAGTGCCATTAGATATCTGACAAGGTGGTAAATTATTCTAGGTCTCCATTTCCTCATTCTGACAAATGAGAATGTTGTGTTGATGTTTTCCCATTTTTTAAAACCCTAATATTCTATGGTTTAGAAATTTATAATCTACAGACATTGATTATAGTAATTAAAAGTCCCTGTCACTGACCAAAGTACTATCTTTATGTTAACCAAGATTTAGAAGCATACCTCTGTGAAAGGAACATTCTTAATTTGGTGAAACTAAAGCTGGCAAGAATTCTACATTTAATAGTTCATATTGAAAAAGCTGTTCACTACCAAGTGAAAGAAAGACATTTCTACAAAGGCCATCGTGGGTAGTATTTGGAATTTGTGGACATCTGGAATGAATTCTCTTCCACCTTTTCATTGCTCTTCCTCCCTCCCTAGGAATCCCAAAGCCAGCATGCTCTTGAACTTCAATTTTCTGGATTGTGAATATATAGGTAATGGGGTAGAGTATGCAACCTTAAATCCCCATGGTTACAGAATCTTGCAGTAACAAAAAAATCCCTGTATATTAAAAATTCATATATCTTAGAGACAGGGTCTCACTGTGTCACCCAGGCTGGAGTGCAGAGGTGCAGTCATAGCTCACTGTAACCTTGGACCTCTGGGCTCAGGCAATTCTTCCACCTCAGCCTCCCAAAGTGTTGTGATTACAGGCATGAACCACCATGCCCAGCCTAATATTTTAATAGAGAGCTATATAATTTTTAAAAATAGACATTGAAAGTAAGGGAATGTTTCTAAAGGAACCCTTAAAGGAAATATGGACATAAATTTTCTAGAAAAAAATCCTTGGTAATTACAATATTTGGGAAAAAGAAAATCAGATTTTGTTAAAAGTTTACACTCAGATTCAAAAAGGTTTTATTTGGAACCTACCATATTCCAGGCACTCCAACAGATGTTTTATTTTTCATCCCATTTAATCCTCACATTGATACTGTAACAAAAGTATGATTATTTGATTTTCAGATGATGAAAGTGAAATCCATAAATGTACTTGCCCAAGAATTTAAACTGAGTCTCTTTGATCCAAGTGTCAAGAAAAAAACATCATCTGAATATTTTTCCCACCAAGAAATTAAGTTATTGAAGTTCTCACAATTACTCACAGTATGCTAACCAAGTGTTGTCTAAGAAAAGCTTAAAAAGACAAATGATTTGGAAGTAATATATCAGAACTGCCTGCTTATGTGTTGCAATTATATAATTTGTATGTAAATGAGTATACTTAGGTAAACAATTTCCTTATGGGTTTGCCCATCCTATAGTAATGTGCTTAGCCCTCTTTTCAAGAGATAGTGCAAAGGTAACATCAACCCATGTGTCAGTAATCATCAGATTAACAAAATCCATATCAGTTTGGATTTTTCTCCATGCCATTATGGGAATATACTATAATTATCATAGTTTTACTCTAAGAGCTCAATTTGTCTTGGATAGTGACAGTTGTATAATATTAAATCTATGCCTTGGAAAGTGGTAAAGTTATTATAGAAAACATATTGAGCCACTTTTCAAAGCTCCAAATAAGAAAGTTGTTTTCAATACTAAAACCACTGATTTATATCAAAAACTTCACAAGGGTTTATAATTTTTAATCACTTTAAACACTGAAAGAAAATAACTATTTTCAAGTCCAAAAGGATCAGATTGGTTTGAAAATTGTCACACATTTTGCTTCTCTTTAAGCCTGTTTAATTGGTTAATGAAATATTTTCAAAGAGAGAAATGTCTTGCTGCATGGTTTTCTGGGCCCTGCCCAGAAAAGTCAACTTTGGAGGGAAGGGTTTATCAGGAAGAAGGACGTAGCTTTTCACCAGCCTTGTGTCTGCTATTTCAGCACCTGCTTGACTCTGCTTTTTGATTTTCCACCCAAATGCTGGGACGGCCTGGATGCTCTAAGTGGGAATATGGTGCTGAGACCAGCACGGTTGTGGATACCCTAACCCAGCAGCTCTAGAGGAATTAAAGACACACACACAGAAATATAGAGTGTGGAGTGGGAAATCAGGGGACTCACAGCCTTCAGAGCTGAGAGCCCCGAACAGAGATTTACCTGCATATTTATTGATAGCAAGCCAGTGATAAGCATTGTTTCTATAGATTACAGATTAACTAAAAGTATTCCTTACAGGAAACAAAGAGATGGGCCGAAACAAAGGGATGGACTCTGGCTAGTTACCTACAGCAGGAACATGTCCTTAAGGCACAGATTGCTCATGCTATTGTTTGTGGTTTAGGAATGCCTTTAAGCAGTTTTCCACCCTGGGTGGGCCAAGTGTTCCTTGCCCTTATTCCCGTAAAGCCACAACCTTCAACATGGGCATCATGGCCATCATGAACATGTCACAGTGCTGCAGAGATTTTGTTTATGGACAGTTTTGGGGCCAGTTTATGGCCAGATTTGGGGGCCTGTTCCCGAAATGTGGAGTGTCCTGTGCTCAGTATTTGATTAGAAAGAAGAGGTTCTTTCCCCCCTTTTTCCATGCAGAAAGGCTTGGACCGGAAGGGTGGAGGGAAAAATCAAGTTCTAGCTTAAAAAGCTCAACAGAAACAAGTACGTTAATTCAGCATGATTTTTTGAAAACAAACTCATGTTCCTCAGCACGCCATAATTGCAGTTTATTTCCCTGCCCGTAAGAATGCTGATCTCACTCAAATTCTGACCACTGAAGAAGACCGGGTTTGCTCTTATTCTTGGCTGACTGCAACTGGCATTGATGTAAAGCATATTTATATATAAAACAAAAAACACTTAAGAGGCTTATCTGTCCCTATTCTCCAAATATGTATCTGACGCTTCATGGAGTGTCTTCTTCATATGAGTTTCATCTTCCACCAGGTGTGGTGACTCACTCTTGTAATCCCAGGACTTTAGGAGGTCAGGGTGGACAGATCATTTGAGCTCAGGAGTTTGAGACCAGCCTGGGCAACATGGCAAAACCCAGACCCTACAAAAAAATACAAAAATTAGCCAGGCTTCGTGGCACATGCCTGTGGTCCCAGCTGCTTGGGAGGTGGAGGTGGGAGGAGGATCGCTTGAACCCAACAAGCAGAGGTTGCAGTGAACCAAGATCTCACCACTGCACTGCAGCCTGGACAACAGAGCAAGACTTTGTCTCAATTAAAAAAAAGAGAGATTAAAGTTGAATTCTTACCTTGATTGAATCAAAGACAGGGAAGATTTGAAGGAATACCACTCTTTAAGGTTCTCTTCAAGAGAAAGAAAAGGAAAGAACAGAAAAGAAAAGAGAGAGAGAACAAAAAAGGAAGAAGGGAAGGAAGAGAGAGAAAGAGAAAAGAAGGAAGGAAGGAGAGAGAAAGAAAAGAAAGAAAAGAAAGAAAGAAGGAAAGAAAGAGAAAGAAAGAAAAAGAAAGGAAAAAGAAAGGAAGGAAGGAAAGGAAGGAAGGAAGGGGAAGGGGAAAGGGAAGGAGGGTGGAAGGAAGGAAGGAAGAGAGAGATAGAGAGAAATAAATAAAGAAAAGGTCAGCACAGACCTTTAGGTAAAGTCCTACTCCCATTCAAATCTCGGAGAATGCCCCTCACTGTTCTATCTTATTCCTCAGGAAACACCTGTCTCTTCAGTTGGTCTTTTGTTGGATAATGACAGTGTGTCAAGGGGAAATAGCATTTCCTATGTGTTAGATGTTTTTTTGGTAGAGCCGTATCCCATTCAGGCACTTTTCTTTCTTTTCCTTTGATGGAGGAAAAATGCAGGATGATGAGAAAGCCTCGACTGACATCAGTAGATTACCTTAGCTTTATAAAGCCATTCCAACCGATCACTAGGGCTTGAATATGCCTTAGGCTCAAAGTATATAAATTAGAATTTCTCTTGTGGTTCAGTTTTCCTTCTGAAGGGTTACAAAATTGGAGCTAATAGCTAGAGAAAGGGTCCTCTAGCATATTACATATAATTTGGTGGGATTGTCCCTCTTGATATATTTATAAACGTCTCTCAGCCGCTTTACATGTACTTTCGTTGATGCTTCAATTACCTTTTGGTGAAGAGGGCATGGGGAAAATAATTCCATTATCGAATATGCTTTTATTATTCCTCTTTAATGCCTTTTTCATTTTGGGGTTTTAGGAAATTATGCTCACTTTTGTTTTTAAACTAATCATTGACTTTTTATAATAATACAACTACTTTTTCAATGTAGTAAAGCTTTGACAGTGTTTCCCAAAAAACTCTTGCAGGAATATGAGAGTAAAAATTTATAGTCAGTAGTTCTCTCTCATGCCTTTGTTTCCCCCACTTCTGGTTACACCAGAAGGTCCTGTGCTTATATTTGGTCATCACATTCCTGGAGGCTTTGCCTTCTGACTATTCTCCTTCTGTAGATTCTGTGGTCACCACAACCTGAAATGAGGACTACTTTGTGACATGAAGCAGTAACTTGAAGAAGGGCCAAGGGGATGAAAAAGACAATGTAGGCTAACACAATATAACAAGTAGCTTAAAAAAAAAGACAAAATAAATCATTCTCCTTCAAAACAAATTGAGGCAAAATGAGCAAAAGGGTCAAAATACAAAATTCGTGGGCTGACCTGGAAAATATAAAGATGGACCTAGAGATTGAATTTCAACCCCAAATTGCTTGAATCTCTTGAATCTGTTAATTGATTAATTCACTAAACAATTATGTATTAAATGTCAGACACTATACCATCAGGTTCTGGTAACAGAAATAAACATGACAGATCTGGTCCCTGTACTCATGTTATTTATAATCTAATGGAGAGAACACAGCTTATTTAAATTATTACAAAAAATAATTACATACATACAAATGTGATAAGAGCTCTGCAGCAACTAGGTAAAGTACATTTTAAATGATGATTTATAAGTCTCTATATTCAACAAAGACCCTGACACCCTCTTGAAACACACTATAATATAGTCTATCTTTTAATTATTAATGTGAAATTGTTAATAATTAGTATAAAATGTAAAATTGTTTTATAATTTCTTTGATTTGAATTATGCAAATGGGAAAGAAAATTCACCATTGGGTGTGCCAATCAGAAAAAAATGTCTACTATGCCACTGATACTCTCCCAGAGAGTTTCTAAGACACACCAGGCTATTGATGGGGAACTACAATAGCAGCTGCTTAGAGATATAGAGATGACCTATGCAACTTGTATCTTTGTAGTCAGCCAGTTATTTACCTAAGATTCTTTTCTTCTTTAAAATGAAGATAATAATGATTAGTTCAATAACCTGAGAGGCTGTTGTAAGGCTAAATTAGATAAAATCACTTTTAAAGAGCTACAAATCATATTAGTATTTTGAATCCTAAAAAACAACGTGTTTAGTTCAGTTCATGGCAACATGTGCAGAGAAATAAAACATTAAACAGGTTATTACAATGTAATAACTAAATTAAAACCCACTTTGTAGTCAAGTAAATGCAGAATTGATGCTGAGAAAGTCAAATCAGTGATGTAAAGGAAATTGGGAAAAGTTCCCCAAATGTATATTCTTATGCAAAAAAATGAAAATGTTAAGAACAAAACGATAAGTAAAAGAGCCATCCTTCAGCTAACAGATAATCCCTGAAGAAGAAAACAAATAAAAAGTGAATGAAACACTTATCAAAGATATACTAGAAGAAATTTATCTTTGATAAAAAACTATTCATTATTTCTATTTTCTAGTTAATACTGAAACAACAGTATCTTATCTATCTTGTATATCTTAGTTGTAAAATTAAATAAAAGTTCCTGATGTTTTATGTGAATTTCTGGCTGTACAAGACTACAGCTTTTTATAATTTGGGAATAGTTATAGTGCTTAATATTATTTGTGTAAAAACCAAGCAAAGTTTAAGCACAGATGATTAAAATATCCTCCAGGCTAACTCCCATAAAATTGAATTAAAGCACTAGATAAAGCATTGATTTATTCCATATTGATACTAGTCATAAAAGTATGTGTCTCATACAGGAATACAAAATATTAGCCATAAGGTTATTAAGTGTCTAGATTTGATAACGTATATATTTAACAACACTTTTCATGGCTTAGAACAAATGAAGTTACCAAATCCTTGCCATCCAAGAAACCGATAATCTGATTGGGGAGAAGGATGTATGCAGGAAAAATAAAGAAATGAATAAGCAAAAATAAAGAAATGAACAAAGATCACATCTCGGCCTTTTGGCTGAGATCAAGTGTAGAAATTAACAAAGAATGGTATTAAAAGGTTAAGACATAGTCTGAATAAGGAATCAAGAAGTTTCAAAATTTTCTATTTGGCCATTGGTTATAGGAAAGGGGCAATTTCAAAGCATGTGCCGGATTATGACTGCTTTGAAAACATTCTTCAGGTTCTGGAGACTAGAGATAACTGTAATGGAGAAAGCTATTTTCAATGTTGTCATAGCAATGCAGTTGTTTCCTGTCATCCTTGCTCTTTTGGAATGGAGCCATTTGATGAGTTTCTCATGGTCACATTCTACCTCTTCTGCAGCAGCATCATCAGAATAGCTATTATTTGTTAGTCTGTTATATAATTGCACCTAATATTTGTATAGTATGTATTGTATGCCAAGTCTATTATTTAATAATCAACATGTACTACTATTCAACATTCCTTATAGTAGCTCTATGAGGTAGATACTATATTTTTTCCCATTTAACAAATGGGGAAACAAAAGCAAAGAGAATTTAGGTAACTTGCCCAAGGTGAAAACTTATACATTACAATGCTGAGGTTTGAACCCAGGCAGTCAGGCTCTAGACTTTGTGCTCTTAATTGCTATGCTGCACTGCCTATGACCAAACCTTGTAATAGGTGCTATAGTAATGTTCACAAGAACCTGACAAGATAGAGGTTATTATCTTCATTTTTATATGATGAGACTGAAGAAGGTTAAATTGCCAAAAGTCACAGCAGTAATAAGTGACAAAGCTAGGGTTCAAACCCAGGTTTGGGTGAATCCAGTGCCTGTTTTCAGGGTGAATCCAGTGCCTGTTTTCATTACCCAACACTGTCTCATATTGAATTTTAGAGAACATATCCTCTAGGCAGGAATTTCTGTCTGAACATACAAAAAAGTCATATACTATGAATATGTAATATGTTTTAGAAAGGTGATTTTTCTTTCAGGAGATCTATTTTTAAACATATTTTTAAAGCAGATTTGAATAGGAATATATTTAATACTTGGTAACAAAACCCTTTATTTATAAATACAAGATTGAAAAAGCTGCATGTTTCTTAGCTAGCTCCCAAAGGGAATACTGAGAATAACAAAAATAAAAGTTGTCTCAATAAGTTAAACCACAGACTTAAGCTACAGCAATTTTAGAGCAAATTAACTGTTATGTTTATTGTTTATCCTCTGTTAGCTAATATTAGAAACTCCTTTGTATATGTGGCATATAGAAATAAATGGAATTTGCATTTAAATAACTGGTTATATCAAGTCTAACAAAACATGTATTTTTTATTAGGTGTGGTTTCTAATGAAGAATATGTTGTTGAATCAAAAAGATAATTGGATCAGTGATCTTGAATCTTTCATAGGTGATGCTGAGTAGAAACCTCCATGTATAGTTAAAACTAACGACCTAGTAAGATGTGTGCTTCGAGTTTTCCCAGTGATATTGAAGAGTTTTTAAGTCATCATCATTCTCACTCAGAGGCTCCTGGTGTCTTGAAGTACCCATTTGTATGACAACTGGCTAACACCAAATTGTTTGTGGCAAACTGGATGAAATCAACTTGTCTGCCATATAAATTCATCTTTTGGTTTCACATTTCTCATGACCGTTTTTTATTCAACTCAGAATATCTTTTGATTTTATTAATTCACTTAGGCTGCTTGTGTGATTGTGAATAAATTTTTTAGTCTTAGTCCTTTTCTATGTATAAGGTAAAGAAAGCCACATACTACTTTCACCTGTTTTTTTTAATAGTAAGTTGAATTAATGCTTTTTTAAAAAGTGTTAGAAAAAAGATTTTTTTTTTAAGAAACCACAGTTCGCCTGTTCAAGTTTGAGCCAACTCAAGTTCTCTTTGGGTAAAAGCCAAGTGAAAATATGTCTCAAGTTTCTTACATGAAAGAAGCATATAAAGGCAGGAAATTTAAAGACGACCTAGTGATTTTTAATAACACAGGGAAATATTTGGTTGATTTTTGGTATCTTTTTCCCTTTCAAAAAATAGATTTAAAATACTAATAATGCCTGTTCAGTCTTCCTTTGAAAAGGAAAATGAGGGCACAGTGTTCACTTAACAATGGATGCATGAAAATGACAGCATCCTGGGGAGCAAGAGCAATGACGTAAATCTTTTAAAATGAGGATATTAAACACTTTTTCTTGACAGGCTAAAGGCAATGTGTACAGGGAATAATTATAATACCTCAGGAGGGTGAAAAGCTGAAGTGGTTTGTTGGAATAGATATTACTGGGACATATTTTTTTTTCTGATGCTTCCCAAATAAAGGATTCAGTGTGTGTCAGCTGTTGATTTTTTAAAAAAGCTATACACATTTTAATTTAACAGAATATTTATTTTATTCTCTGATTTAATAGTTGGCTGTTTTTTGAAGGAATTATATGTGCCTATACTCTTCTGGAAAGTTTTATCTTCTTTCTTCTATTTCTAGCTTCATAACTGCCGCAGTGGTCTTATTCGCTTTCTTCAGCCATCTCACACGTATCTGATGCACAGAATACTATGATGCTCCTTATTAAACACGACATGCAAGTATGGAGATTGAAACTTCAGTGGCGCGAAATTCCTTTCTTAGAGCATTGTGGATATCACTAATCTTTTGGGTAGCATTGCTGAGAGCCATGCTTGTCTAAGCTTATGAGGAATCTCCCACAGTGTTAAAGAAGTCAAAACAAGTCAAGAAAAAAAAATTGAATTAACTTTCATCTCTCTATTAATGGGTAAATGACTTCTATCTGAACTTCTCAACTTCTATCTGAAAATTTTTCTTTTTGAAACTTGCTCTTAATTTCACAGCACCTAAAGAGTCCCTTGAGACCAACTGGTACTTGTAAAGTTCCATTACAACAATGAACAAAATAATGACATAACCACTCTTAAAAAAGTCAATGGCTATTGAAAACAAAATATTTGGTGAAGTCTCTGTACAAAATCATCATCTCATTTTGTCCTGTAATATATGCCACATCTATTTTTGAGTTAATACATTCAGTTTTAGGTAGTTCTAAACTTTGAAGTCTAGCATTGATGACTGAGCTTGAAATCATACTCTAGAATTGGATGATGAGCTCACATAAACCCATTTATGTTGGAGGAAAGGGGAAATGGAGAAGAATCTCCACCAGCAGAGACAGTACACAACATACTCTCATGCACACTCACAATTTGTGATTGTCATGGCCAGACCAAAAAAAGGTTCCCAACCTCTCTCTCATCCCCTCCTTCTACAGCAGATTGTTTTGTAGGCTTAAGCTAGCCTTTTATTATAGCTGCATTAATTGCTAATGCTAGGTGAATAGTACTCTCCTTGACTCTGGTGTAACCACTTCAGAGGGGAGAGGGGACAGGGTGTAAAAAGAAAAAAGCATCATCATTCTTTCAATTCACATGTGTGTAATAATTAAACACTTTGAGGGGAGTGTTCAGAAGAATATTAATAAATTCCCTTGAGAGTTCTTTTCAATAATAGGCAGGCTCTTTTACCTTTGGAATATTCCATGTGTCATTATTTTTCATCTTTAGCTTTCCTTTGGGATGCAATCATTGGCAGTTCAGACAACTTTCACATCAAAGTTTTCAAGTTGAAGAAAGTCATTTAAGTAAGATTAACCTAAGTAAGTACCATTTTCACTAAATCTAGAAGAAAAAAATCAATCATCTCTTAATACAAAGGTGTGTGTTTAAAATATTATCAATGAATGTTCACACATTAGCCAGAGAGAATCTTCCTGGCATGAGTCCAGGCTGTCTGCGTGAGTGAAAAGAGAACATTTTGTATTCTACCTGCCAGGTGAGAATCTGAGTCATACTTTCCCAAGTGGTGTTTTTGGAGACAGAGCCAATGAGGAATTTAAATTTTAGAAGTTCCTCCTTCTTAATATAATGCATAGAATATTGACAGAGTGTGTAATATGAATGGTTTTTAATTCCAAGATATGGTTATAAGGTTTTAATAACCAATCTAGGGGAACACTAGCTAATTTAGAACATAATTCTTGGAGGAGTTTGTTATGCCCTTAGGGCTCTGGCTTTGGAGAGACCTTTGATAACATTTAGCATTTCTCCATTGAGACTCTTAAGTAGCTCAATCTGGGTAGCTTTGTGTTAGGATGTTTCATTTCATTAAAACATTCCTTTTCTTATTAGCATTCCCAAGTCTTTCTGATAGTTATAGAATGTGATTGGCTTAATAAAAGATTTTCTAGGAGACTGCTCAATTCATTAAATGGGATTTTTATCATCAAAATTAACATTTAAAATATTATATTTTGAAATAATTGAATATGATGGATGAGTTAAATAGGCTGCATTTTTAAACTAACATTTTGGCTATGGTTTTGAAATTCAAAGCTTTACTTGTTTTGAAGTAAACATAGGTTGGGTGATTCTGTTGCTTAAATTATTTTCTATTCTTATCTATGCTTTAATCAAACTCGAACAGTTACAAATTTTCATATTACTATTCATCATTATTATGGGGGTCTCAGATTCAGTAAACTGTATACATATTCACCCTATTCTTCCCACTTTTCATGTGAGAACACAATTGTTCACCTTTCTTTTGAAGCCTAATTTCAACTCAAACATCACAGTCCAGTAAGTGAAAAAAGTTTTCCATTTGCTACATCAGTGACAGACAATTCTTCTTAAGCTCCTTTACTTATTGTATTGCCTTGCTTAAATAGGCTTCCAACTGCATTCACCTTTAGACCAAATATTAGCCTGATCCCTAAAGACTTCTATTATATGACCCCACTCTGCCCTTTCAAACTTAGTTCTCATGACTCTTCTATAAGAAACATGTACCATCAACAAAGCAAGCTATTCACTGCCCCCAGAGTACCCTGCATACATCTGTACATGTATGCTTTTGTTTTACATTTTACCCAGCCTTCATGATCTTCCTTTCCCTTTACATATACTCATTACCTTATTAAATCCACCAAAGAAACCACTTTTTCCAAGTATCTTCAGATGTACTCTTTCATAGCTTTCTCTCTCCCCACTTTGGATTTCGGTAGCTGTTACGGTCTGAATGTCTGAGTCACCCACCAAATTCGTATGCTGTAATTCTAATTTCCAATGGGATGGTATTAGGTGGAGGGGTCTTTGGGAGGTGATTAGGTCATGATAATGGAATACTCAAGAATGGGATTAGTGGCCTTTTAAAAGGGACCCCAGAGATTCTGGTATGTTGTGTCTTTGTTCTCACTGGTTTCAAAGAACATCTTTATTTCTGTCTTCATTTCATTATGTACCCAGTAGTCATTCAGGAGCAGGTTGTTCAGTTTCCATGTAGTTGAGTGGTTTTGAGTGAGCTTCTTAATCCTGAGTTCTAGTTTAATTGCACTGTGGTCTGAGAGATAGTTTGTTATAATTTCTGTTCTTTTACACAAAGACAAAATATACCAGAATCTCTGGGACACATTTAAAGCAGTGTGTAGTGGGAAATTTATAGCACTAAATGCCCACAAGAGAAAGCAGGAAAGATCTAAAATTGACACCCTAACATCACAATTAAAAGAACTAGAGAATCAAGAGCAAACACATTCAAAAGCTAGCAGAAGGCAAGACATAACTAAGATCAGAGCAGAACTGAAGGAGATAGAGACACAAAAAAAACCCTCCAAAAAATCAATGAATCCAGGAGCTGGTTTTTTGAAAAGATCAACAAAACTGATAGACCACTAATAAGACTAATAAAGAAGAGAGAAGAATCAAATAGATGCAATAAAAAATGATAAAGGGGATATCACCACCAATTCCACAGAGATGCAAACTACCATCAGAGAATAATATAAACACCTCTATGCAAATAAACTAGAAAATCTAGAAGAAATGGATAAATTCCTGGACACATACACCCTCCCACGGCTAAACCAGGAAGAAGTTGAATCCCTGAATAGACCAATAATAGGCTCTGAAATTGAGGCAATAATTAAGAGCCCACTAACCAAAAAAAGCCCATGACCAGACAGATTCACAGCCAAATTCTCCCAGAGGTACAAAGAGGAGCTGGTACCATTCCTTCTGAAACTATTCCAATCAATAGAAAAAGCGGGAATCCTCCCTAACTCATTTTATGAGGCCAGCATCATCCTGATACCAAAGCCTGGTTGAGACACAACAAAAAAAGAGAATTTTAGACCAATATCCCTGATGAACATCAACGCAAAAATCCTCAATAAAATATTGGCAAACCAAATCCAGCAGCACATCAAAAAGCTTATCCACCATGATCAGGTTGGCTTCATCCCTGGGATGCAAGGCTGGTTCAACATACACACATCAATAAACTTAATCCACCATATAAACAGAACCAAAGACAAAAAACACATGATTATCTCAATAGATGCAGAAAAGGCCTTTGACAAAATTCAACAACCCTTCATGCTAAAAACTCTCAATAAACTAGGTATTGATGGGACGTATCTCAAAATAATAAGAGCTATTTATGACAAACCCACAGCCAATATCATACTGAATGGACAAAAACTGGAAGCATTCCCTTTGAGAACTGGCACAAGACAGGGATGCCCTCTCTCACCACTCCTATTCAACTTAGTGTTGGAAGTTCTGGCCAGGGCTGTCAGGCAAGAGAAAAAAAAAAAAAGCGTATTCAATTAGAAAAGGAGGAAGTCAAATTGTCCCTATATGCAGATGACATGATTGTATATTTAGAAAACCCCATTGTCTCAGCCCAAAATCTCCTTAAGCTGATAAGCAACTTTAGCCAAGTCTCAGGATACAAAATCAGTTGTGCAAAAATCACAAGCATTCCTCCAAACCAGTAACAGACAGAGAGCCAAATCATGAATGAACTCCCATTCACAATTGCTTCAAAGAGAATAAAATACCTAGGAATCCAACTTACAAGGGATGTGAAGGACCTCTTCAAGGAGAATTACAAACCACTGCTCAATGAAATAAAAGAGGACACAAACAAATGAAAGAACATTCCATGCTCATGGATAGGAAGAATCAATATCATGAAAATGGCCATACTGCCCAAGGTAATTTATAGATTCAATGCCATCCCCATCAAACTACCAATGACTTTCTTCACAGAATTGGAAAAAACTACTTTAAAGTTCATATGGAACCAAAAAAGAGCCTGCATTGCCAAGACAATCCTAAGCAGAAAGAACAAAGCTGGAGGCATCACGCTACCTGTCTTCAAACTATACTACAAAGCTACAGTAACCAAAACAGCATGGTACTGGTACCAAAACAGAGAGACAGAAAAATGGAACAGAACAGAGGCCTCAGAAATAATGCCACACATTTACAAACATCTGATCTTTGACAAACCTGACAAAAACAAGAAATGGGGAAAGGATTCCCTATTTAATAAATGGTGCTGGGAAAACTGGTTAGCCATATGTAGAAAGCTGAAACTGGATCCATTCCTTACACCTTATACAAAAATTAATTCAAGATGGATTAAAGACTTAAATGTTAGACCTAAAACCATAAAAACCCTAGAAGAAAACCTAGGCAATACCATTCAGGACATAGGCATGGACAAGGGCTTCATGTCTAAAACACCAAAAGCAATGGCAACGAAAGCCAAAATTGAGAAATGGGACCTCATTAAACTAAAGAGCTTCTGCACAGCAAAAGAAACTACCATCAGGGTGAACAGACAACCTACATAATGGGAGAAAATTTTTGCAATCTACCCATCTGACAAAGGGCTAATATCCAGAATCTACAAAGAACTTAAACAAATTTACAAGAAAAAATCAAACAACCCATCAAAAATTGGGCGAAGGATATGAACAGACACTACTCAAAATAAGACATTTGTGCAGCCAACAGACACATGAGAAAATGCTCATCATCACTGGCCATCAGAGAAATGCAAATCAAAACCACAATGAGATACCATCTCACACCAGTTAGAATGGCGATCATTAAAAAGTCAGGAAACAGCAGGTGCTGGAGGGGATGTGGAGAAATAGGAACACTTTTACACTGTTGGTGGGACTGTAAACTAGTTCGACCATTGTGGAAGACAGTGTGGCGATTCTTCAAGGATGTAGAACCAGAAATACCATTTGACCCAGCCATCCCATTACTGAGTATATACCCAAAGGATTATAAATCATGCTGCTATAAAGACACATGCACACATACATTTATTGTGGCACTATTCACAATAGGAAAGACTTGGAACCAACCCAAATGTCCATCAATGATAGACTGGATTAAGAAAATGTGGCACATATACACCATGGAATACTATGCAGCCATAAAAAATGATGAGTTCATATCTTTTGTAGGGACATGGATGAAGCTAGAAACCATCATTCTGAGCAAACTATCACAAGGAGAGAAAACCAAACACCACATGTTCTCAATCATAGGTTGGAATTGAACAATGAGAACACTTGCACACAGGAAGGGGAACATCACACACCAGGGCCTGTAATGCGGTGGGGGGAGGTGGGAGGGATAGCATTAGGTGATATACCTAGTGTAAATGACGAGTTAATGGGTGCAGCACACCAACATGGCACATGTATACATATGTAACAAACCTGCACGTTGTGCACATGTACCCTAGAACTTAAAGTATCATAAAAATAATAATAATAAAATAAAAAATAAAAAAATAAAAGGGATCCCAGAGTGCTCTCATTCTCTTTCTGTCATGTTAGGGTCCAATAACAAATGGAAAGTCTGCAGCCCAGCAGAGTGTCCTCACCAGAACTTGATGATGCTGGCACCCTGACCCTGGACTTCCCATCCTCCATAAGTATAAGAAATAAATTTCTGTTGTTTATAAACCACCCAGTGTATGATATATTGTTATAGCCATTTTGACCGACTAAAACAGTAGTATTCACTGTTTACCAGATAATATTCACCAGACAAATACACACTAAATGTATTTATAAATTTATTTAAATGTATCATTTCTTTTCTTGAGTATAATAAGTTTCTTAAGGGCAAAAAGCCTCTTTTATCTGTCTTATTCATAATACAGCATACAATACCAGCTCCAGAGAAGGCACTCGATATTTGCTGGAAAAGAATGGTAGGCAGGTAGGAAGGCAGGAAGGAAGGAAGCAAGAGAGGGAGAAATGAAGGGGAAGGAATGAAAGTGAGAGGGTGGGGGGAGATTTGTCTCTTATAAACAGGAATGTAACTTTTTGAAAGGGCCATGTTTTTGTGTAAAAAGAAACTGAACATTCATTGCAAAATTGTAGATGCTCAAACATTCATTCATTCATTCAACAGGTATTTGTTAAGTTCCTCCTCTTCGGCCTCCATGAGAGATTTTGCTTTCTATTTGCCTCATCATATCAAAGTTTTGGAAAATAACAGTTTCTTCTCACCAAGTTTTGGGGGATATTTGTTGACTATGTTATCCATCTCTATATATGCATTAAAAAATGAATGTCTCTCTCCTCTAGTATTCTTATCATGAAACATATTTTTAATTATGACCCCAAATTAGAATTTCTAAATCATATTCTAAAGATTAAGAATACATATTATATATATATTATATTTATATACACACAGGATTACATATATAAAATCTTTCCTAGAAGACAATTTTGAAATATATGATGTATATGTGATTATTCATGGATATACATGGATAAGAAAAGCCTCAAAATAATCTTAATTCTTCTGTGATGACAAATACCTACTTTTTCAGTGCCAAACAATAGCTGTTTACATCTATACTGAAATATATTTACAATGGATGTATATTTCTATCTAAGTGGGCTGGTAGTCTGTGTTCATTCATTCTACATATTTTTTCTTCCTCTCTGGCCATTGCACAAACTTAGCAAAACAGTATATATTTACCTTTCTTTTTAATGTCATCTGTTATCAAGGTGGTGATAGGCTTGCCAGTCAATCTGCCTGTAAAAAGTGATCAGAGATAACATAAATTGCTCCGAAAATATTTCTACCAAACCTGTATACAATGTCATATCAGTGAGGGTACTCTCAACAGAAAGTAATGGAAAATTCAGGGGCCAGGCTCAATGGTTCACAGCTATAACCTCAGCAACTCAGGAGGCTGAAGCAGAAGGATCGCTTGAGCCCAGGAGTTTAAGACTAGCCTGGGCAACATAGCGAGATCCAGTCTACACAAAAAATAAAAAATTAGCTGGTGTGGTAGCATGTACCTATAAGTCCTAGCTACTTGGGAGGCTGAGGCTGGAGGATTGATCCCTTGAGCCTAGGAGTTCAAGGTTACGGTGAGCTATGAGCTGTGATCACACCATTGTACTCCAGACTGGGCAACAGAGCAAGACTTTGTATCAAAGAAGGAAAGAAGAAAGGAAAGAGGGAAAGAAGAAAGGAAGGAAGGAGGGAAGGAAGGAAGGAGGGAAGGAAGGAAGGAAGCAAGGAAGGAAGGAAAAAAATTCATAAAAGTGGCTTACACATTATGGCTGATTAGTTTAGTGCTCAGTGATGGTTCTTCTGTCTTTCTTCTCCATGTACATTTCTTCCATCCTAGCCAGACTGGCTATCTCCTCTCCATGTTGCTGAAGCTCTATCACGTCCTATTCATCAATGTCAGAGGAAGATAAATAACAATTTCTTCCTTTGGCATTATTTTTAGAATATTAAAAATGAATAATATTTTCTCTGAACTCCTTTAACACTATTTGTGTTTACTATTAGTTTATTTCTCCCACAATTACAATCTGGGGCTCCAGAGACACTTGTGTTTTGTTCACTGCAGTTTCCCTAGCACCTAGTTCCTGCTGTGTAGTAGGTGCTCAGTAAATACTTGTAGAATGAATAACTGAATATATTTCTTAATGGCCAAAACTGGGTTGTGTGCCCTTTCGCCAAGCCAATCGTGGACAAGGAAGATGAGACCCTTATGATTGTGACCTTTCAGAGTCTATTTGAGTTGAATGGAAAAGTATGAATTCCCATTCATACCCCAGAATGAATTTGAGCCATGGCAACATAAAAAAGAAGCATGTGACTGTTAGGTTGACAATACACACGGTGTGCTATAAATGTCAGGGTTAGCAATTTTGCATGGGAGCAGAAGTCAGCATTTGCAGTAGGTTTTGAGTAAAGTAGGGTTAATAAAGAAAAAAAGAGGCAATCATGAGCTAAAAAGTAATAAAAGCTTTTTCCAGCCTAGGAAAGAAATAAAACAACATTGGACATGGTAACATTGGACAATCATGCAGCTTGAGATTGTCCAATTCTTTTGTGTCTTTATGTACTCTATCTACTTAAGGCTTTATACATGCCTAATGTAGTGTTAGCTATTTAATTAAGTTTCTTGGTAGAACTTGATTTTGCTTGTCTCATTTTTTGAATATTTTGAGGAATGCTCAATCATGCCATTAGAAAATATTATCCAAAGTTGCTTGGGGGAAATGAACTGTCTCATATGTTTTATTTTTTTTTGTACACATTAAAATTTATCTTTCTAGACTTAGGCATGGAGATCCTGTAATAAACTGTTTACTTCCTTATTCTGCCACCCACTGCATTTGCTACAGCTTGCTATTAGAGACATTAGAGACTGGTATTTTGTACATATTTGGACAATTAGCCAATAGGCTTAGGTTTGATGGTTGAATTGATTAATTAGTCCTTTACCAAGTGGCATGTCATTGACCTTGTATTTCTCTTTCTTGTTGTTTCTACCATGAAAACTTTTGCTAAATACATTTCTGCAAAATGATAGTCAGGACTTCAGCAATGGCCAGATAGATTGCTTTATTAAACAAAGGAAAAAAAATTTATTTTCACCTTTTGAAATCTGTAGTTCTGTGTAGATTTTTGTTTTGTTTCAAACAAGAGATCCTGTAAATAATCAGTCCTGGAATCTTGTTCATGTTTGCTAAATAAGCCTAGACCCAAATTTTGCAAAATTTACCCTTTTCACCTTTTTGAACCTGAATCCTGTATTTTTCTGTTTTCTATTATCATGATTTATTTCGTTCTCCAGATTTCCTCAAAGGCTTCAAACATGAGTCAACAGTCTTATCTGGCATTTTTAAAGAACTTTCGGAAAGATCTCAGACATATTTTGAAGGGCTAATTCTTCTCCCTTACTTTGGGCTTTTGGGCCTTTTGGCCAAAATTCTGCTTTTGACAATCTGAGGATTATATTAACTGGCAACTAAAAAGCCAACGGAAGTTGAGTAGTTCTAGTCTCATTATCACATATTAATAGAGTTCCATCACTCCAATCTGCACACTTATTCCATGAACTTTCAGAATAAAATGAACAATATCCCATAGTGATGAGATACACAGGCTTTAGAGTGTGCCTGCCTGGATTTGAGCCCTGGCTCTGCCACTTATTAGCAGTGTGATCTCATTGAGCCTTCATGATGGCGGTAATAATAGCATTGACTTCATAACACTATTGTGGAAGTTACATGAGATAATGTCTCAAAGACACTTAGCATAGTGCTGGGCACATTGTAGTTGCTTAAAAATTGTAGCTAAACTATTTTGCTAAAGAAAAAAAGAGAAAGAGATGGTATAGAAGTGAGAAAAATTACACTTTGAGGGGATATTTTCTATATACGGTAGAAATGCAGTAATTCTAGGAGATTAAATATATGCAGTCAGTGATCAAGGTGTTAAGTGCACATGGCATTGCAAGTTGGCTACTTTTGTAGATGACTCTTGCTAAGATCTCATGACAACGGATGACTATAGCAATTTAGAGGGTGTGTAACTTCCAAAGAGCCAGAAAACTTAATCAAACTTATCTGAGCTTTGACCTTCGCTTTCTGTAAGCACTTGGGAAGTGTAAGAAGGTTTTTTTGTTTTCTTTTTCTTCTGAGTCTTACCTCAGATGCCCTTTGGTGTGTCTTATATTTCAGGCACTACCCTCTGAGAGATTCATTTTCTCCTCCCATGTGTCCCTCCCTTTATAAACATGAACTGTATATCCTAGCCTGCATCTAAATGGGCTCTCTCCTTGTTGAGAATATATTAAGATCCATTGATCTTCGGGACCTGGAAGTCATCTGTAGCCCCCTGAATGAAAAGCCATGCTGTGTTTTGTGCCTCTGTAGGACCTGCCCCACTGTGAGCCCCACAGCTTAACCTTGGAAGTAGACAGCGAAGGATTTTTCTAGTCTCAGATTGTGGATGTGTCTGACATGTTGGGTAAATGGTGAAAGTAATCCTGTTATAATAATATATGTACAAGCTGTTTTACTGCAGCACTATCTGTGATACAGACTAAATGTTTGTCAGAGAGTAGTCAAATTATGGCACATCCGTGAGATGGGATACTAGGTAGACATTAAAATGAATGAGAAATATCTATATACAGTAACACAAAAATTTCCATAACTATTGTTGGGTGGAAAAAAAACAAATGTATGTATAGTTGATACTGTTCTTTTGTATGCAAACATATGTATATGTGCAAAAAGGTCTGCAAGTCTAGTAATTGAACTATTAACAGTGATAACCCCGGAGCAATGGGAAGTGGGAGCATATCAGGATAGAAACTTTTACTTTTATTTAACACATGTCTATAATGTTTGAATGATTCACGGTGAACCAGAATTCTTATGATAATTAGAAAAATAAAACTTATCTTCAAGTAAAAGCTTTTTCCACTTTAGCCACATTAATTGCCAGTTATTTTAAAATTATTTTTAGAAATGAAAAATCAGAAAATATTTCACATCCACCCCTCCTTCCTTCCTTAATACTGGAATCTGGTGATAAAAATTAAAGTAATGGCCCTGGAATCATTCAATTTGATCCCAATTTGCACTTTAAGATACAAGATTAAAATAGTAATTTAATAATTTAAAAATTGATGTTGTCAATTCTACATATATTAAAGAAAATTTTTTTTTAATTAGGGGAAAAATCTTTTCTTATACAATTTCTGTACTGAAGGCTTAAAGGGATATTTGTTTGAGGGAAAATAGCTCAGAAACCAATTGGATAAAACAAAGGACAAATCTACAAGAAGTAATTGGATATTGAGATAGTGTATGGAAAAACCTAGTGCCTGGCGTATCAGTGCTGAGCTTAGGAAAGCTTTGTTGTTGTTATTTTAATAAACTTAACCACAGATTGCCTAAGGTCACAAGACACGGGATATTTTAAGTGTCAGTTTCGGAATGTGTATGTGTGAATTAGATAAGGGGATGGAAAGAGGCTCAAAGGGAGAAGGAGAGAAAGAAAGAGAAGGGGAGCTAGAAGGAGATGTGGATGGGTAAGAACCAGAGCGAGCTATGGAGAGAGAAATGTCCTTACTTCTCAGAGTTGACTCCTGCTCCTGCCCCTGGATTCGGCTTCAAGGTTAGAGAAAGTTAACTCTGAGAAAACCTAGAAGGTGAAAAATGACTTTTAAAAATTATCAAAGATAAAAATTTTGAGGGAAAAGGAAAATGAATTTATTTACTGATCAGCTTACTTAACTTACTTATTTACTTGAGATGGGGTATCACTCTGTCATCCAGGCTGGAGTGCAGTGGTGAGATCACGGCTCACTTGCAACCTCAAGTACCGTGACTCAAGCCATGCTCCCACCTCAGACTCCTGAGTAGCTGGGACTACAGGCACCACCATGCCCAGCTAATTTTTCTTTTTTTAAATTTTCATTTTGTAGAGATGAGGGTCTTCCTATGTTGCCCAAGCTTATTCATTTATTTTTAATTGAAGATAAAATAACAGAAAAGTATCTTCATTCTACAGCCTCAAAGAATCAGAGAGATGGAAGAGCACTGGTAGGTTTTCAAATCCAAACTTCCATCCATTAAAAACTGCTTCCATAATATTTTTGGTCATCACATTTCTGTTTAAGAATTACTTGAAGCCGGGCGCAGTGGCTCACGCCTGTAATCCCAGCACTTTGGGAGGCCGAGGTGGGTGGATCACAAGGTCACGAGTTTGAGACCAGCCTGGCCAACATGGTGAAACCCCGTCTCTACTAAAGATACAAAAATTAGCTGGGCGTGATGGTGCGTGCCTGTAATCCCAGCTGCTCAGGAGGCTGAGGCAGGAGAATCACTTCAACTCGGGAGGCGGAGCTTGCAGTGAGCCGAGATCGTGCCACTGCACTCCAGCCTGGGTGACAGAGCAAGACTCTGTCTCAAAAAAAAAAAAAAAGGAATTACTTGAAGCAGGGAGCTCATTTTTAAAAATTTTTATTTTTAGACAGAATGTTGCAGGGCATAGCATGGACTTGCCCTGGAGAAAGAATTGTGCGTTTTCCAATCTCTGACATCAACTAGCAGAATGAATTCTGGCAAATCATTTAAACTCTCGAGGCTTTATTTTTCTCATCTGTAGCCTGTTTTACTAAGCAGTTAGGTTCAGAGGCTACCACAGTCCTGTATACCTTTAAAAGACCATGTGAAGTCCAGTTCTGTGGTTTCATTTGGGGTAGAAATGTAGTAAAACACAGCCAGCATAAGTTTTAGAGTGAGTAAACCTGGGTGTGAATATTGACTTACATTTTCTGGTTGGGTGACCTTGGACAAATCACCTGATCTACCATTTTAATTTCCCATATCTTTAAATTAGGGGTAATAATACCTACCTTGGAGAATTGTTCTGGGTGTTTAAGGAAATCATGCTTTTGAAAGATTTAGCATTGTATTGGGCACATGGTAGACATGCAACAAATGTTAATTTTCTCTTCTCCTACTTCCATTTAAAACAGGATTAAAATGTGGATTCAGTTGAAGCAAAAGTGCATTTTTACTAGATTTGGGAAAAACTCTTAAAATACAGATTTAATGACTGGCATTAAGTGGGTATATTTTGTTAAAAGGCATTTGGACAATGCTGCCGGGATCCAGAAACACTAGATTACATTGGTAATTCTTCTTATCATTATTTCAATATAGAACATTTAAAATATATAGTTGTGCTAAAACATGAACTTATGTAAAGTTTTACCATTGTCTTTTGAAAGTATCCTTCTCTATGAGCCTCTCTTTCACTGAAGTTCTTGAGAAAAGAAATTCTTAATTCATCTCTGTGCCCCCAGCACAAAGGCATGGTGCCAGGCATATGGTAGGCATCATTAAATATTTTATTATTCTAATCATATTCTAAATGCTATTAGAATAGACTTTACACTTTTAAAAACTTTAGGAAGAATAAGTAATTACCCTATACCGAAACCCATTAACAGAACGTAGAAATTATTATTTCTTTTCTTTTCTTTTTTTTTTTTTGAGACGGCGTCTCGCTCTGTCGTCCGGGCTGGAGTGTAGTGGTGCAGTCTCAGCTCACTGCAAGCTCCGCCTCCCAGGTTCACGCCATTCTCCTGCCTCAGCCTCCAGAGTGTAGGCGCCCGCCACCACACCTGGCTAATTTTTTGTATTTTTAGTGGAGACGGGGTTTCACCGTGTTAGCCAGGATAGTCTCAATCTTCTGACCTCGTGATCCGCCCGCCTCGGCCTCCCAAAGTGCTGGGATTACAGGTGTGAGCCACCGCACCCAGCCACAAATTATTATTTCAGATCAGGAATGTGGAGTCCAGCAAGATCACTAGATTTGCCAAAGCTCAAAAAAATACATCCTAACAAAGTGAAACCTGGTAGCTCAGCAACCAACCAGGCCACTCAACTTTTCTTCTCTTCAAGGTCCTCGTAATTCAGCATAGAACACCAAAAATTTACACAAGGAAATAAAGGAATTCAAATGCAGGCTACATAAGGAATTAATACAGCTCTGGGTGTACTATAAATAAAGAGACCAAGCAAACACGAATTACGCAGGAGTGGCAAGGGAGGACTAGAAGAAAGAAAAGCATTTGAGATGAACGTTTTGCAGACTAAACTACAAAACAGAGTGAATTGAGCAAAAGAATAAGAAAAAGCCACTCAGAAACACATAGAAGGAGAAAGGAATATAGGAAAAAGTGTAACAGAGGAAAGGACTCAGTGCTTTTGGAGAAGCAAAAGAGTATATGGGGTGAAATGTTAAGGTGGCATTTGTGTCCCATGCAACCTTCCTGGTGAACCTCCTCCAGAGTTATACAGCACTATACTGAGCACGGAATTCATTCAGAGATTCCAGACCTCTGAGATATATGCTTTCGTACCCATGTCACATTTGTACATTGCTTGTCAAAATTCTTCCATAGGGTTGTGATGAATGAGAATGTAGAGCTAAATATAAATAACCACATAACACTGCTCATTACATTAAAAAGGAATTTCAGTGCAACATTCAAAACCAAAGGAACTACATTGGCAAATTAAAAAAAAAATCTGTAAAATTAGGAAATTTGGCTGCCTTAAAGAAAAATGATAAAAATTAACTTTCTGTGAATTTCCGTATTTCCGTGGGACCAGGCTGACAACTATATCTTTTGTGGACACATGGCCAAATTAATTCCTTGGTAAGCAATCTTTAAATCCTCATTGAGAAAGAAATAAATTCCTAATCATCGAGAAAGAAGAAATAAATGTGGGAAGTAATAAGTTTGGGGGTAATTACCACTTTTTTCATATTAAAAGATTTCAAGATTATCCAGATGTTTGCACAGTTCCCCAGAGAAAACTGAAGGCCATTTCCTGTCAGGATGGAAGGAATTATGTAGTGTATATGCAACATTTATTCTGTCATTTAAAAACATATCTCATAAGTTTATTCAAATAACAATGAAACGTAATTAATTCTTGGAAGATAGGAGAAGCCACCTGGGGCCTTTTGTAGTTAATTTATTCCACACAGAAGACTCCATTCAGGATTTACCTGACTTGTCTGTGTAGCCCTTTCATGTCCTTCAGGGCAACTTTATCTAGATGGGACTTCAGTTGATCTAATCCAACTGGTCTACACCAACAGTGTGGAGGGTTTGATTCAGATACAAACTGGAGCCCTCTGTTAGAGCAGTTCGATGAAGTCAGAAGGAAAATAAGGTGACATACAAAGAATGAAACTCAAATTTCACTACAAATTTTAACTGCTTTAAAGAAGTTTAGACAATAACTTTATTTTGCAAGCCTATCTTTATGCTTGTTTTTAAGCACTGCTTCCAACAATGTATTTGGAATAGATGTAAAGGCTGTCGCATGACCCCTTTTCCTCCTCACCTCATTAGATTTTAATGAAGTGATAATAGGAGGAAAAGATTGCACCCCAGTTTGAGGCAGAAGGTTCTTCAAGAACCCTGCCTCAGTGAGGACTGGAATTTGAATAGAAGAGTGAAATTAAAGAAACGTGAGCTGCATATTTCTATGGAGAGAGTGTAAGTCTCCCAGATTTAACACAACTGTAATACATTTTTTTACATTTACATCGAACATTTTATAGCTTATTTGTTACAGTTTTGAAAATCTATTCTCATAATTTCTGTGGTTTGATCTGATATAAGAATGTAATGTTGGAAAAGATAATATTAAAAGAAAGATAGAGGCCAGGCACAGTGGCTGAAGCCTGTAATGCCAGCACTTTGGGAGGCCGAGGGAGGTGGATCTCTTAAGCCCAGGAGTTCATGACCAGCCTGGGCAACATGGCGAGACCCTATCTCTACAAAAAATCCAAAACTTAGCTAGGAGTGGTGATGCACGCCTAAGGTTGCAGCTACTTGGGAAGCTGAGGTGAGAGGATCACTGAACCCAGGGGTCAAGGCCGCAGTAAGCTATGATGGCACCACTGCACTCTAGCCTGGCAGACAGAGCGAGACCCTGTCTCAAAAAAAGAAGTGTTAAAATCCAAGCAAGTATATGGACACAGTCTCAGGAGATTGTGAGGTAACTTGATTCTGCTCACACAGCTCAGGGTTTGTGGAGCTCATCTAGCACCTCGTTGATGCCTGGCATAGGGGTATGTTTGCTCTCTTGCTTATTTAGAGAAAGGTTCCATACAGAGTGGTATTTTCTAAAATTCTCTACATGGTGCCCTGCACATAGTAATAATTATTGAGTGACATGATTAGAGAGAGCTGGGTGATAGAAAGTACGTGGACTTCCCTGGAAGAAAACAGATGGGGCATGGTGTGGTAGAGGTGTTGGGGGATAGCCCTTATGGACCATTTAACAAAGTCATCATTGAAATGGGAGAGTTCCCTGACCCCCCTTGCAGCACATGCGAAAGGGGTGTGGCTTGTGTGTGGCCGCCATGTGCTCAAACCCCTTATGGGAGGAGGAGCATGCAGATGGGCAGGTGCAGGAGCCAGGGCAAGTTCTTTTTGGGCTCTGGCCCCATGGTTGTGTCTAGGGGTGCATGTCTGTGACTCCTGAAGCCCAGGTGGGGACGGGTTACAGTGTGCTATTTTAGCCTTGCTGTCCACAGACAGCTTAAGTGTTAGACAGCTCAGTGGACCCTCTTGGTACCCAAGTCCTTGTCTGGCATCCAGAAAAAATTAGGTCATACATGGACTTGAAGGACGAATGTAGGGGTTTTATTGAGTGGTGGAGGTGGCTCTCAGCAGGATGGATGGGGAGCTGGAAGGGGGATGGAGTAGGAAGATGATCTTCCCTTGGAGTTTGGCTGTCCCACAGCCGATCCCCTCTCTTATCACCCCCAGCTGAATTCCTCTCAACATTCAGATGTTCCTTCTCTTCTCTCTGCCGCACTATTCTGCTGGTCTTTTGCTTTTCTGTTTGTCTCCTCATCTTCTTCTGGAGCCTGGGGTCTGGGGTTTATATGAGTACAGGAAGGGGGCGTGGCAGGCCAAAAGGCAACTTTTGGGCGTGAAAACAAGAATGCCTATTCTCATTCAGGGCTGTGGGATTCCAGGCTAGAGGGTGGGGCCTTTGCTGGAGAACCGCCCTTCTACCAGTATTTCCCTGTCTCTTGTCCATGTCAACATTATTTAAGTTCTTGCCTTGAGTGAGGGCCAGTTTTGCAGTCCAGATAGTTAGGATGTTTATTGCATTTGGTGCTTGTAAAAGTGCTGTGAAATAAGTATTGTACCTTCATTTTAAAGATGAGGAAAGAGGGTAAATAGGTGTCTCTGAGACTCTAGGGCAGGCATCTCTGGCATGAAAACCTAAGCTCTGTCTCCTGAGACCTAGAATTTCCCTCAAAGAGATTGACTTCAGCAGAGTAAAAGGAATTTAATGAGAAAATAGAGAAAAGTACTAGAAATGCCTACGTGCCCAATATATTCACTCCTCACTGAGCATAATTCCTGCCCCCAAACTATGGTATTAGTAAGTTTCCTTCTTGTATTCCACTTTGGAATTTGATGGAGAAGGAGAAAGTGTAAGAATAGAAATGCACCCAATTTACAAGTGGGAGAAAAGGATAAAAGCTGAAAATGACTGAAGCCTTTCCCTATGTCAGTGAGCAAGTGGGAAGGATTAAAGGAAGGATTTCTGGTCTGTGGTTTCTGTCACTTTTAAAACAAGTAGCAATACTATTCTTCTCATTTATAAATAATATAAATAAGGTGTGACACTAGAAAAGTCACATTAATGACATTTCAAGAAGTAATATCTCCATCCCCTTGGAGACACATTGGTTTGAAACAATATATGTCTTGATTGCACAAAATAAGTTCAGTGCCTTCAGATATGTAAATATTTGTACTTGAAGTAAAAATAAAAGAAAAAGAAAATGGAGGGAATTGTATGTAGAGTCAACTGAATTCTTAAAAATATAAGATGTTTTAATCTATATTTGTGTTCTCCTATAAATTCTGTGGGGGGGAAGGTGGTCCCTGGAAAAAAAAAATAGTAAAACCAAATCATTTATGGTTTACCTAATATTGACCCACTTCACAAAATAGTAGCTTCTAAAAATAGTACGTGGAAGTTATACGCATTTCAGATTGAATAAAATTGTAGAATGATTCCACCAGCACTTGACCCCACAAACCTTAATTTCCCATAGATTTGGCTTTCCATACCTTCCCATTTTTCCTTTCCTGCCTCTGGTTGCTTACCTGCCCCTCCTCTGTTTCCAGAGCCTGGGGTCTGGGTTTGTCTTGGCATTGTGTGGCAGAGGTCAAAGGGCATCAGAATTGAGAGAATTCTACATGAATAAACCATGATGCCATGTCAGTACAAACTTAGTTGCAATATTATTTTAGTGTGAATATAATTTTTATATATTTATGAATCAAGCAACACACAACATCATACTAGTTTTATTTTTATTACTTATTATTTCTCATTCCCAAGACCTGGATCCATCAATGCAGTGTTAATGTTTATGCTAGCTTTAAAACTAACCTGTGGAATATACCTATAGAGTTGTAAAATTATTTTCTAAGAAATGATTTAATCATGGGAAGAGAGAATAATGTTTTGTTCCTTATTTTAGTGCTGTTTTTCAAAGAACTGTGTAGTAGATTTGGTATTCTATGTTTGCTATGTGGATTACTAAATAACATTTTTAACTAAATACAACTTTGGGATATCTGTATACTTTTACATAATCATATATCATATAGTTTTAGTTATTCTTTTATTTTATGGCTTCCCTAAAAGCAAAATGTGTATGTGAATAATTAAAGATATATGAAACGATTATAACTTTAATTTAATTTTTAAGTTACTGAAAATGAAGTACACTGTAGGGCCAAAATAAATATTGTCCCTATGATTCCCATTTGATGTGTTAAATGACTTATTCATTGTCTATGATGCCATAAGATCCATGGGATGTTATTCATGTTACTCATTGGTTGTTGGTTTCATGTGACCAGATACTTTACAGGATGGAAACTCATACATGGTTTCCTTGGTAGCCATTGTAATAGATGTAATCATGATGACTCATTTTGCAACTGTGCAGCTGTAATAAGTAATTCCATGGGAATCCTAATGCAATTCAGTAATAATTAAAGTCCACTAAGCAGAAAAACTTTCTGGCAATGTCAGAATACAGAGAGGCTAGTTGTCCATCATGGGTTTAAATAAAGCATGATGTACAAATGCAGAGAAAGCCTGTGTGTAGGTCTTAGGAAGAGAAAGGCAAAAGGAGCAGCGTTATCTTAAATCTTTTTTCAGAAGTTTGCTTAGTTGATTTTCACATGGAAAATAATAGTAATAACAACTGCCATAATATATTGACCACTTATGTGCCAAAGTGCTTTACGTAATTATTGAATTTCTGGGGCAACCATGAGACAAAAGTATTATGGTGCTCATTTTAGAAAAGATAGGGAAATGATGCACAGAGAGGTTAATCAGTTTGCCTACCGTCCCATTCTTAGTGAGAAGGAGAGCTGACATGGAAAAATTAGGCTGTCCGAACCCAAAGTCTTCTTTGTCTCAAAAAGCCATATTTCCACTGAAGATCACGATTTCCTAGTGTGTGTCTAGCCGTAATTCAGAAAACTCTCTGCTTCTAAATACTTTGGGACATTTCTTCATGACTTTTGAACACTTGATGAAAAACTCAGGTTGCTATTATTCAAAAATGATTACAAGCACACAGGCTATTGCCATTTGCCTTAAAAAATCACATTTGTTCTCATCAGACAAAGTTAGAGCCAATAAGGGATATGATTTTAAAAGCACCAAAATGACCTTCTGTCAAAAGAAATACATGCATATATACCTGTCCACCAAAATTAAAATACTATCTTACAGCATTTCTTTACTTCCTACTAAAAAATACATTTTCTTTGCAGAGTTTCAAGGAGAGTGAGGAGTGGTGGTGGAGGATTAGGCTGGGGGTTGAAACTGGGGAGGTGTAGTGTTGGAGAAGTAAGATGGAACCCCAGGCTTTAAGGCTGATGCTATTATTTGTGAATCATTGTGTTTTATTCTGTCTCTCCAGCATCTAACCCAGTGCCTGGCACACTGCTTTTGGCCCATTATTGTTTGATGAGTTGAGTAAGAGGACTTTCAGGGGTGTGTGTGTATATGCATGTTCATGAGTGTGTGTGCACGTGTGTGTGTGTGTGTGTTTGTGTGTGTTCCCATTAGAAAGAATTTTAGGAAAAGAAAGAAAAAGAATCTGAAGATTTTGGGTGATTGGATTAAGGATGGGAGCCAGCTGGTAGGACTTTCAGAACTGAGGGATGAGGTGGACTAAAGAGAGACTGAAAGTGCAGAATACAGATAATAGTATGATATAGTAATAGTAGAACATAAAGAAAAGACTCTGGAGTCTGAAGGTATCATGGGTGTCCCTCCAATAATCATGAAACCTTGTGCAAATTATTTCCTCTAGGTCTCATTCCTCGTTTCCAAACTAGGGGTTGGTAATTCCATCCATCCATTCGTCCGTCCATCCATCTATCTATCCGTACATCCATCCAATTATTTAGAGAGTAGCTCTAGAGATAAATGAGATAATGTGTATAAAATACTTAGTATACTACAAGCAATATAGAAAGAATTCAAAAATAAAAATGACTTTAAAATCTTAATCCTCACCACATCCCTCTGTGATGTAGGTATTATTATCTCCACTTAACAAAGTAACTAATGCTTAGAAAGAATGACTAACTTTCTCAATATCACATAACTAATAAGTGATGATGGTTTTGTCCTTGGCTCTTAATTACCCTACTATATTGATTATTTATTTATTTATTTTTAATTTTTTCAACTTTTATTTTAGGTTCAGGAGGTCCTTGTGCAGATTTGTTACATGGGTAAAATGCATGTCCCTGGGGTTGTGTGTACAAATGATTTTGTCACCCAGGGAGTGAGCATAGTAGTCTACTGACACTATCAGACTCATTCATTCATATAGGTTTATTTAGACTGGTAGAAGTTGGCAAAAGTAAATTTCAAATTTAGGACTAGACTCTTCCTCAGGTTCCTATTTTTGGCTTTTGCAGGTTCCTATTTTTGGCTTTTGCATATTACTATTGCATTGCTGTAAATTCTCCACTTGCATTTCCTTAGTAAAGGGCAGGTGGAAAGAGGCTTGGACCTTGGCAAGAAACGGCCTCCTTACCAGGCCCACATTATATGAATTTCTCTCCGTGCTTGCCAAGACATTGGTTGCTCCTTTGCTGTATTTGAGGCAGTTTAGTTTAATTTTTCATTATGACAGGTTTTCGTCTCCAATTCTTTATTTAGAGCATAGTTCTCAAAACTTTTTCATTCTGTAATCCCTTTGAGGGTTTCCACAACCCTCAAACATACCTTGAACTACTTTGCTATCAAAATAAAAGTGTGGAAGAATAATTCAGCTGTTGGGAGGAGACACTGGTGATGTTTTTTACTTTCCTTGACCCTGAAGAAGGAAGGAAAGCACTCAGCACTCAGGGGAAGGTGGGAAGTGAAGAGAATTCAGGGTGGACTGGTAGTCATAGTCAGAGAAAAAGATGCAGAGGAAGAGGTTTCCTGAGAATCTAAAGCCGCTCTTACCTACCATATGTTAGAAGTGTCGCAGCTCTGATCCTGTGAGTCCCTCAGAATATCCCTGGGGAAACACGACATCCTCTTGGGGAATATTGATTTGAAACAAACAGCTTTTTCTTCTTTTGTTCCCATTCTCTGCCTTCCATCTCAAAAACCTTCCCTTTCCACCATTTTCCCTACTCCTCTCTTCCCTCTGGATTCTCTCCACTTTTTGTCTTCACCCACTCCTGTTTGGAGGAGTCTAGTGATTTGATCTACCTTTCTTTGATGTCTCAAGTGGTTTTACTTCCTCATAACCCCATTGACTCCTTGCCCTCTGACACAGAAAGCCTCAGATCCCAGTTGAGCTTTTGTCTTTCACACCAAATGCAGATGAATAACACTGGGATTTTTGCCTTTTACTGGTGAGCAAATCCGAGCTGGCTTTCCCTTTAACTTGCTCCTCTTTTTTCGTACCTGGTTTTCCTGAATTGACCAAGTTGCAGCTATTTTTCTCTTTAACTTCCCCCTTCAGTTTCAGCAAAAATAAACTACTTCCTGACTTCAACCCCTGGCAGGAGGGTGATGTTATTCTGAGTGAGTAACTTAACTATAGAGTTAGAGGAAGTGAACTCTCAGCATTGTTTGCCTATTGGGTAACATTTGTTTTTTTCTTTGGGATGAAGGACTTCTTGACTTTTAAGGACATTGGGCTTGAGTTTTGCCCTCATATAAAGATTGTGTGTGGTCATTGAAAGTTCGACTGACACCAAGACTATACATGTTTGCGGCTGGCCCCCTGCCATTTGTTCATTCCGACAGCCTCCCTGAAGTCTGGTTCTCATCTGGTCCTTCCTAAGGCCATTTGCTTTGTGATATATCACTGGGATTTCTGTCATCACTTACTTTATAGTTTCCTATTCTAGCAGCAGCAACAGGCTCCTATTTAGTGACTCTGTATCATAATGAATCCACGTTACATCAAGTTTACTGTCTTTCTGTGTCTTTGTATAATTTTAAATAGATCTCCCTGCTTATTTAGAAACTCTGTGGATTTGCCACATCCTCTATTTCCATCTACTCGTGTTGACTACTTAAATACTGTCATTTGGTACCACATTTTTCTTCTCTCCTTATGCAATGAATACTTACTATGTCTCTCATACTCTGTCTAATCAATCCATCCTCCTTTTCCTTTCTGGGAACAAAGACTAAAGTTATTTCTTCTCCTTCAAACTTAACTTTGATCTTCCTGGGACAAAAGAAATGTGTGATATGAGGAACTTCTTATTCTTTGCCCAACAGGTAATCTTTCATACATTCCTCCTTCTTTCTCCCTTAGGTCATTTTTTTCTCTTCCTTTTTCCTTCAGAATAATTCTGCCCAGCAATTTCTATCCTCATATGTGCATATTAATCTTACAACTTAATATAACATGAAATATAGTTCATTGTATTTAATATGTAACTTTAAAATCTAATTTTTAGTGACAAATGCTAAGAAATTCAATAAATAGTGCATCAAAATCAGCCTTAAAAAATAAGAACACAGTTTACCATCTTATACATTATTTCCACTCATTTTCCACTCACTGAGTTGTTCTTAAAAATGATCAATAAGCCAAGATTCTAGCTGACTTTTTTGGCATAAACCACTACCTGGGTGGATAGATGATATTTTCTCTAAAATATCAAACCAATACATTATGAAATGTACCTGGATGTTCTTTAACAGATTGGCTTAGATATAGAGTACACAAATCACTGGTTTTGCTTTTCATTCCTGAGATGGTGCAGATTCTTTCTTCTGCTCTTACAAGATTACACTAAATGTGCTGCTTACTGTGTCACCACAAAGAGTTTTCCAATCAAGGGCAGTTCATGGGGACTTACTGATCCCTCCATAATGCCTGAACTGATAGCAGAAACAGTAGATGTTAAATAAACTTAATAAACATGTTTTGGAAGTTACCTGTTTGCATTTCCCCATGATAGCTGGCTTTAAAATACAGAAAACAAAAAAAAGAAAAATAAGCTCCAGATTTCGGCAGAGTTTATCAATCTTTCTAACAGTTTTTTTTCTCTTTTGTTCTGAATTCATTTTATCATGGCCTTTATCAATTCTCCAAAGCAATGATCACCCTTGGGGAAGAAGTATGGAGGAGTGGAAAGAGCTTAGGTTTGAAGTCAGGTGGATTGAGGTTACAGCCTCATATCCGTGTCTGCATAAGTGATTTCGCCTCTCTGGGCCTCTTATCCAAAATGGGACTAACAATTCCTAACTTTTCATCAGGTTTTAGAACTGAAGATAATGTGTAAAAACACCTAACAGTGTCTGGAAATGAAGGGTATAAATAAAATATTATGGTGGCTTATTGAGTTGTATTATTTGTTTTATCATGAACTGATACCTACATCAACTTTACAAGTTGAGGCAGAGGCAGACCTCCTTGGTATAATTTCTGAGATACTGGAAAAGTCTGGAAAATGCTCCAAAACCCTCTCACATACTGACCTGATGTTTCTATTCCCACCTTCAGTGTGTTCTTTCTGTAAAGTTTAGCTCATTGTTAAGATGTAAACACCATGCGAATTAGTACTTTAAGTTTTACCAACAGCCACCCTTTGATGTGAATGGACTTATCAGAGATCTTTTCAGTGGGATTTGATTGGGAAAAAGTGAAAGAGACAAGTTTAAGGTACTGGAATTCTGGGGCCTGAGGGATTAGGGAATATATGGAGGCATGATGAAAAGTTCAGTGCGTTAGGGGACAAAGGGTACAAAGGCTGCTCTGAGGTCTCTTCACATTTGGCCTCTGGATCAGGGTAATAGTCTTGTAAAAAGCAAAGTAGAGGTTCCTCTTCAAAGACTATCCTCCCCATCTAATTAGGAATAAATAGTAACTTCTCTTAGAAGCAATACTTATTCAAAGACCTGTGCTAACATTCTTAAATATCTGCTAGCTGTAATAAAAAAAATCAATGTACTTTATGTTCTTAACTCCCATAACTTAGCCTAAGTATTTGCCCTAGCATGCTTATACTGGTCCAAGCAAGCATTAGGTCATAGCCTGTTCCTCTTGCTTATTTAAAGGTGTTTTTACGTTTCACAGCATTCCACAAGTTACTTCTTCCTTCCTTTGTTCTCCTCTGCCTTTGCCTCTTTTAAAAAGTTCTAAGTTGCTAGCCAATCGGGACAAATACAGAATGTGAGGTCCCATTCCAGCCAATGGAAACCAGACAGCAGTAAGGTGGATGTGTCAGATTATAAATGACCCTGTCTCCTTTGTTCAGTATACTCTCATGGCAAAACTGCTGGCAAGTGTACCCTTTCTGCAGAAAGTAAAAATGGCCTTGCTGAGGAAATTAAATTTATGTTCAAGTGATACTTCTTTATGGCACCAAGGAACAAGCATTTCTAACAGTTTCAACCCTAGTTGCCCATCAGAATCACCCCAGAAGCTTTCAGACATGTAATACCTAAGCCCCTCACCTCAGAAATTATATTTAATTGTTTGGTAGGGCAACTTTAGTGTTTAAAAGCCCTGCTTATAATTCAAATGTTTAGTCAAATTGAAAACCAAGGAGTTAGAAGATGGAGGGCCATGGGAAACATTTTTATGCAATTCTCCCTAAGCTACTCACGGACTGAATTAAACCATTTTAAACCCAGTCTCTTAAAGAAAGACATTTTCGTTTTGATTTAATTACTTTTTAGATCCACCTAAAAAATGCAAGACCATAATATTTATTGACTCGATTGCAACATTTTGTTGAAGGACCTAAATTTTAATAATACCTAAAAGATTCTAGGATCAGGTCAACAATCATCAACAAAGTAGAGGCTTTTGCATTCTTATTATTATTATAGTTCTTGCATTCCATAAACAAGCTTCTTGTTCTCTCTCTTATTTCTCCCAGAAAGAGAATTGCAATAGAATCTTCAGGAAATTATCTTTAATGATTAATTCAAGTAACTAACTTGTTTATTGTTTTATAATGTATAATGCAGCTTTTTATATGTCATAATTGGGTAGGTATTATTATTATCATTCCCACTTTCAGGTGAGAACACAAAGAGTTAGAGATTTTGAATGACTTGCCCAAGTTAATGCAGACTTAAACGCAGACACAGAACTTGCCCCAGGGCTTTGATGCTAAAATGTGTATGCTTTCTACAGTTCATTATTTTGAATTTCATTTGTGTTTCTAGATGTTTAGTTGTATCTTGGTAATTTGTTTGGCTCAGACTATTTTCTCTGTAATAACCAAGGCTTTCACGGATTATAATGGATAGAAAATCCCAGAGCTGCATGGTTGGCTTTGTCTCAGTCTTCTTCTTTAAGATGACCCTAAGTCCCATTCAGCCTGGGATGGTCTTTGTTTTATTCTTTTGTCCTGGAGTAATTGCTTATAATGCCCCTTTTACTCTCCAAATGGTCCGAATTTGGATGATAAAGTATATGGCCATCAACCTAATAAAGATTTTGGAACATAGCAGTATGTATTAAGCTTCTCCTTTTTATTTTGCAGAAATATGTTATTTATTTGATTGAGTTTTTTTTCCATTAATAGTTTCCATAGTTTATTTATCTCACATCATGTTTTATTTAGAATTTTATTGAGATTTGACTATACAGTGCATCTAGAATTATGGTGGTGATAATAACTTTAATATACTAATTGTTGTTTACATTTATTAATCACTGATTTATCTAAGCACACACTTACCTACATTACACCTATTATCTCATCTAATACGTATGTTATAGAATCAAACTGGGGTCTGCTTGCCTGGCATAGTAAGACCAGATATACACACTGAGGTTTTGCAGTGGTAGAAAGGAAAGTATTTATTTGCAAGGCACCAAGCAAGGAGGACAAGGCAGCTAATGCTTAAATTCTGACCTCTTTAATGGCTTGCAGGTAAGGGGTTTTAAAGGCAAGCATGAATTCCAGGAAAGCAGAGGAGGGAGAGGGTTGGGGGAAAGAGGAGGCTCACAGGGTCATAGATGAATTCAAAACTTTTCCGATTTGTGATTGGTTCAGGAGGTGAAGTTTTGTCTAAAAATTTGGGATCATCAGAAAAGAATGTTAGCTCTGGCTCACGGGCATAACCTCCTCCAGGTTCCTCAGAAAGAAATTTAGAACAAAGAACTGTGGTCAGAGTTCAGGCTTCATCTCTCCCTTATCTGAGGTCTACCTTCCAGTGGATCCATTTGGTAGGTGTCTGGGTTTCTGAAAAACGACTCAGGGACAAATTTAAGATGTGATTTTTAGTTTCTATAGGGAACCAAACATCTAGTGATGCCAGCTTCCTTGGCTATTTTTTTAAGCTACTATTACCTTCTTACCAAGTTGCTTAATTATTCTCAAGGCTGGCCTGGAATTTCCCTTGAAAGAAATCAATCAAGATTTTCCTTTATTTCCATGCTTGGGGGCCCACAGGCCTCTAAAAAGAAGTCCCTGCTCTGTCTCCCTTAAAAAACTTTGTGGGCCAGGCATGGTAGCTCAAGCCTGTAATCCCAGCACTTTGGGAGGCCAAGGCAGGTGGATTTCTTGAGTCCAGGAATTTGAGACCAGCCTGGGCAATGTGGCAAAACCCCCTCTCTACCAAAAATATGCAAAATTAGCCAGGCATGGTGGTATGCACCTGTGGTCCCAGCTACTCAGGAGGCTGAGGTGGGAGGATTGGTTGAGCCCTGGAGGTGGAGATTGCCGTGAGCCAAGATTGCACCAATGCACTTCAGCCTGGGCAACAGAGTGAGATCCTGTCTGTAAAACAAAAACAAAACCCAAAATCTTTGTGAAGTGGGTACTAGCATTGTCCTCCTTTACCACATGAAAATAGATCTAAAATGAAGTATAGAGATGCCAAGTAACTTGCCCTGGGGCTTAGAGCCCATTAGCAGAGTTAGAACTTTAGCCCACGTCTGACTTCAAAGTCCAAGCTTCAAATCATTCCACTAAAATCCAGGCCCTCTTCTCTTACCCATTCTACAAGCACTGGCCTCCTACATAGCCATGAGCAAAAGTTCTCGTCCTGATTATTTGCCTGATGAAATAGAGCATAGAGGAGCATGAGAAGAGGGAAGTGTTCTACTCAACACGCTGTTGGAAACTTCACCTCTTCATATACAGTTGTGTCTACAGCTCCAAGGATATTTGTAGAAAATATAAAAAATATTTAAACCTTTGTTCTAGTATAGACCAAATATCCAGATTTATTTCTTACCTTTATCCATATGTTTTAAAATGACCTGAACTATTTCAAGTCAGCAACTTGGCCAGCAAATTTTATAACATAACATTTTGAGTTCATTGAAGCTAGACCTACCTTTGATTATTCATGTGGACCTGACTGTGAGAAAGGAACCAAGGAACCAAGGGTAAATGAATAGACTTAGCCAAACATTTGGTACAAGGTTGAAACATTGTAGGTACACAAATATATACCTGAGAGATAGAATTTTTACTATACTGCATGCTACTGGGCAGAAGTGCTGGAAGAGGGCAGAAATTTGAATATTGAAAGTGGAAAAAAATATATCTGAAATTCTATCTCAGATGTACCCCTCATGAAAAGTAAAATCAAAACACCTGTAGCATGACCAAAATGGTATAGTGAGCCCAAGTATTTTGTTATTTAGTGTTCAGGCTGATTGGTATTAGGAATTTAGTAATTACTCAATGTGAATTCTGCCCTCAGGGAGACCAGGGTAGTAGTGAATATGAAATACAAAACCAAATAAATGTGTTGATCATCTTGTGACATTTGAGGGAATATTTTGGGCAGAGGGAGTTGAGAACATTTCTGAATGCAGAGAGTCGAACAACAATGAAAAAGACAGCATTTGCTCTGTGGAAGAAAAGGAGCATGGCTGTATTTGGGAGTGATAGAGGCCATTGATGTGTCAGTGACCAAAGAACAGCAGCTCTGGGGGCTGCGGGGGACAGGCTATCGTGGCCTTGTGGTGGACACAGAGCACATGGACACACAGTCTCAGCGGTACAATTACTTGAGGCAAGCACTGAAGACTAAGTAGTAAAGCGAGAAATGGTTGTGACAAGAGCCACATGGTGTGCATCCAATGTTTCTTTTGTACAATGTTGAAGATTCTGAAGGGGTAGGAAAAAAAACAATGAAGATATACTTGAACAGACCTAGATTAAGAGATTTTGTAGAGGCTATTGCAGAGGATGAATATAAAAGAAAGATGAATATAAAGTGCCTGAGATTAAGGAATGAAGCTGAAGTATAGACCTTCTATAAGCTAGCACAGCTCTAACTCTTCTTTTTATAGAGGTGAAATAGAAAGCAGATTTTCTTCCATTCAGCCAAACCAAACACTAATAAAATTGGCCAGCGTGAATGCAGAAATAAATCATCCCAAACATGATTAATGTTCATATGTAACAGAGTTTCTGAAAGCAGGTACAAAGTATATTTTTTCCACCATCACGTAAACTCCATAACATTTCCATAATTTGAAATTTCGGAATAAGAAAAAACAAAACCCAGCCTAAATGCTTCTCTGAAGAGCAGTCATTATAGCTATATTTGCCAAGAAAAAAATAAAACAGGTCCAGAGAAATGCAAATCAAAACCACTATGAGATATCATCTCACACCAGTTAGAATGGCAATCATTAAGAAGTCAGGAAACAACAGGTGCTGGAGAGGATATGGAGAAATAGGAACACTTTTACACTGTTGGTGGGACTGTAAACTAGTTCAACCATTGTGGAAGTCAGTGTGGCGATTCCTCAGGGATCTAGAACTAGAAATACCATTTGACCCAGCCATCCCATTACTGGGTATATACCCAAATGACTATAAATCATGCTGCTATAAAGACACATGCACACGTATGTTTATTGCGGCATTATTCACAATAGCAAAGTCTTGGAACCAACCCAAATGTCCAACAATGATAGACTGGATTAAGAAAATGTGGCACATATACACCATGGAATACTATGCAGCCATAAAAAATGATGAGTTCATGTCCTTTGTAGGGACATGGATGAAACTGGAAATCATCATTCTCAGTAAACTATCGCAAGAACAAAAAACCAAACACCGCATATTCTCACTCATAGGTGGGAATTGAACAATGAGATCACATGGACACAGGAAGGGGAATATCACACTCTGGGGACTGTGGTGGGGAGGGGGGAGGGAGGAGGGATAGCATTGGGAGATATACCTAATGCTAGATGACGAGTTAGTGGGTGCAGCGCACCAGCATGGCACATGTATACATATGTAACTAACCTGCACAATGTGCACATGTACCCTAAAACTTAAAGTATAATAAAAAAAAAAATAAAAAAAATAAAAATAAAACAGGTCCATTGAAAATTAAAAGAGCAATTTTTAAAATTTCTTCTTGTTTTTCTTCATTGTGAGAATTTAGTCAGTTTATAATAATAACATACCATAATTTTTATTTTTATCAAAGGCTATGTTAGTACAGTAGTTACAGTGGTTCTAAAAGGTCCATGGGTATGTATGAATAGTAACCCTTCTTAGAAGGCTGCTGAGATGTTTGAAAATTATTCCAACAAAGAAAAATCCCAGACGACCAAGTCAAATTGTGAAGAAGGTTAACTTTGCATTTGTTTTTTCCTCACTGCTTTGTGCTGTTTCTTGTCTCACATTTATTCTGTCTTATTGCTTCCTCATGCTAGAAGCTTCCTCATGCTCAAGACCATTCTCTCAATGTCCTTATGCCTTTCTCAGGCCATGGATCCTGGCTGAAATTCTATTTCTTCTTTTTGCTTCAACAGAACTTCCCAATCTATTTCCCCTTCCCCCAGGGATTTGTATTCTTTGCAGGGGAAATGTTAATGGATGAGCAGGCTCAGTGTGTGTGCAGACAACATTGGTGCTCTGCCCCGGTCCCCTGCAATCCCTTGTCCCCATTTTGGGGGCCCTCCTGGCTTTGTGGGCTTTTACTTTCAATGGCCATGATCTGTTGCTTCGGGAGCCTCTTTGCTCACAAGAAGTTGGGAATTTACATGCTCTTGGAATGGTCCTTAATGAACAACTGAAAAGCATAGTATTCTGAAAGCCTAGCTCTCTCACTTGGGTCACAGGGAATGATGAAATTCAAGCTGGAGCTTGCTCACCTCCTCTCCTCTCCTCTTCTCCCTCCCCCTCCCCTGCTTCCTTCTCCTCTTCCTGATATCCCCGGAAGTGTGTATATCTCGTAGACATAATCTTGGCCTCAGAGTATACTTCGTGGTACCAAATTTAAGGCAGTACCAAATGTAAGGCATTTCTTATTTCCTTCCACTATAGAAAATAAGAAATGTCATTCTCCTAAATGCCATAGGTAGGGACAAGATAATAAACAACTAGAGAAGAGTTTATTGAGCTTTTCATACTTATAGGGGCACAAAAAAGACTAAGTTTTTATGTTTTAGCTGTGATAACTGAAGTCATGATGCTTTAGTTCAAAGGACTTAACTCCTTAATGATAGAACAGTGTGCCTATGTGAGGTAGGGACTGTTATGTTCAAGTGCCTTGAAATGGTGCCCTGAAACTCTGTAGGTGACTACTCAATTGCCTATGCATAAGGTAGGGTTTAGTTATAGAGGTAGACTAGGTTATATCTTCAAATCCAAGTTACTGTTTTTCTCATCCCTAAAATGGTGTTGTAGTGAAGTTCAAAGAAGATAATGAAATTACCTAGTGCTTAGCCTGTGCTTAACACATTAAATTAATCAACATTTGCAATTTCTTGCAAAGTATATTTTATGTAACACCCCAAAACTCAGTTGCCTTAAAATCATAATCTCATATTTAGCTTGCAGTCCTGTGGGTCGGGAGTTTAGGGCTTGGTGGTTCTTGGGGACCTCACTGGGCTCAGTGACAAGTCTGTGTGTCGGGTGACTGCTGGCTGGGGGAGCTTGTGACTGGTTGCCTCATTTCTGTATGGGCTGGCTGTTGTTGAACTTAATGACTTTAAGTCAAATTGAAATAGATTTAAATTATAGTTTAGCATTTTACTAAAGCATGACTTTGAGTAAGTACTTTACTTTTTTAAATGCCCCAGTTGCCATGTCTATAGAATGAAATTCTTCAAATCAGGGAAATTCATTTTGAAATAGACCAATTAATAGAATTATAAGTAGCAGAATCATAACAAAATGTAAGTTCATTTTGCTTAAAGATTGAAGTCTTGAAATGAATGACTCACAAAATATAGTAACTATTAGTGGTAAATCTCAATGTACATTTTATGGTGCCACTTGATATAGTTGAGAGCTACTAGTTAGATATTAGATGCATTGAATGTACCTTCTATTGGGTTTCTGTTGTAGGGAAACTGGTTAGCTTTATTAATAAGGACATTAATAACATTAAGTTCATCCATTTGATCTTAGTGCGGGCCAGTGAACTTTCCTGTTTCATGATCACAGATTGGACTCCTAATCCTTGTGTTTATTATGTGGATTTGTAATGCTTAAGGTGAGAACACTAATGAACACAGCAAAGTGGGTGCAAAGGATCCAGGAGGCATTAGGTTAGAATCAGGGTGTTAGTATAGCTGTGAAATACACTATAAACTCATGACAATGACAGGGGAAATACTCAAAGTGCATGTATAGTTAATACATGAGAAAATTCATTTTTTAACATTTTCTTAATTTTTTTTTGTTTTACTTGCCACTTGGTAGCAAAGAAGATTCATTTTTTGAAAGGAAGGACAGCATGATTTTTGTTTGCTCTCCCTGGTCCTTAGTTCTAGGTTTATAAAATAAGAGTGGTGATATACTTTTCCCATATATTAATTACATCATTTATTTAAGCAGAACCAGGGAGAAAGTATTTTGGGCTCCTTAGAAGAATGGCACAATATTCAGCTAAGAGGGTCTATTATTTTTATGATTTCCTTCAGAAAATGCTCAAATATAGATTTATTGTTGGAATAGGGAAAGTATATTTTGCCCTGGGATAGCAAACCACAGAGATAATCAAAGTCGATTTATGAATTGCTGAACTCTTAAATTTAAAAAGAGCTAAAGAGCCAAGAAAATTCTTGGTGCCTAAATAGCATGGAACTAACCGAACTGAAAGGACCATTCTGGCTCCACAATTCTCAATTCTATGATTTTATGATTTTATATACATGGGGTGCCATGTTTTAAGGTGCACTAATTAAGCGCCTCTCCTACAAACTGTTCCATTTTTCCTACTTGCCTCCTTCTAATTAAATAAACTCTTGATCTTGATCATTGGCCTTCTCTGTGGGTTCTTTGCATAGGAGTTATAACTTTTCATATGCTCTGAAACCTTTCAAGCCAAAGCAACCCATTTGTTAGTAACTAGGAGGTTATCTTTGTTTTTAGATATGTTTCACTGTCGACCTTGTCTAGTATATTTCCTCCATGCTCAAGTTTACTTGCCAGAGAGTACTTACACTATAGGAAATAAGAAATCTTATTCTCCTAAATGCAATAGGTGGGACAAGATCACAAATAATTAGAGAATAGTGTATTGGGCTTTTGTACTTTTAAAAATTATGGGGCATAAAAAAGACTAAGAAAAACCCAAAGATAAATGTGAAAATCAAACACAGGTTGATGTTGCTCTTGGTCAGGCCAAGAAGCCTGAGATGCAGCAAATATGTCAGGTGAAGTAAAGGGATTGACAGTTCACAGGCTGCAGAATTCCTCTTGTACTTTTTCTCACTGTGTAAGTAAATGACATTGTTATTAATGACTGAATCTCATGGGAGAATATGCAGCTGCATCTTGCCTCAAAATAGCTGCCATTTCCAGATAGTTGGTCTTATGCTGGGCTTGGCCACAGCCCTGAGGAACAGACCATTTTGGAAGACAAAGCTAGTGGCTTTCTCCACTGCTTACTTCTTTCTAAAATCAAATGTAGAACCAGAAGAGAAACATGTTGATCTAGCCAGCATTTCCACTGCTCTAGATAGTATTATGAATGATGAGAAACTCTTTAGCAGAACACAACAGAAAAAAAAAAAAGGTTTAGGTTTCTTATTTCTATTATATTTATTATTTTCTAGATCAAGGGTTTAAAAAAAATTAATTTAGAGAGAGAAATTTCCTTTCTTAGTTTAGAGGTATTTCACTGGAGACAGCAGCAACCACAATTGCCAAGTAGCTAGAGGAAATGGCTTCTCAAATAGAAGGGAATGTTATTAATTCCCAAGATAGCAGTATGGTAAATTCAAAGGAATTAGTTTGTAAATTTGACTTGGTAATGAACCACTGAAGAAAAAAAAGGGGCTAAAAATTTCTCCTAAATCAATAGCTGACACTGGATACCTGAAATGCCATGACACTTTTACAGAACATTTTAAATAGCTGGTAAAAATAAAATGAGTCAATTATATCATAGGACTTGACAAAGAGAGTCCTAATGGTTGAGTCTTAAAAGAATATGCAGAATATAAACCTAGGGAAAACCTCTTAGAAAAGCTGGAGAATAAGGACCTTTTGTGTTTTGTCTGGAAAACTTAAATACTAAGGGGGAAAAAAAAATCCATGAATCCTTGATTACAGCCCATAGTTTCGTAATCCAAATCCTATTTTTCATCTGGAATACGCAGGAAAGGGGATCTCACTTTCATAATGAGAAAGAAAATAAAGGTAAATTTAGAACAGTAAGAGAGCCATAGAAAAAGAAACAGGCCTGAGAGGCATTTGCAGGTTTAAGGTAACAGGGCTCCATAAAGAGGAAACTGCAAGAGAAGGGAAAAAGTCCCTGTCCATCATGCCTGTTTAAAGAAACTTAGTGCCTTGAGGTTACATAACATAATAATGGCCAAGATAATTTTTAGTGAAATAAAATGTTAAACTATGAACGTACATGTAAAATTACACTCAGGAATATAATTGAGGTTTCATGGTATGAAAATTAAATGACTTACGAACTATAAGCTACTATAGTTGGAAAATGTATATATGTATGTGTGTGTGTGTGTGTGTGTGTGTGTGTGTATGTATGTATCTTGGCCACAAGATATAGATATCTAAAGCCTCTTTTTATATGTATTGTTTGATACGTTTAAACTAAGGGGTTATTTTACCATGGATTCAAACAAAACACACATACATACATAACACACAACCACATATGTCACCCCTCCCACCTTTGATAAATTAAACAGCCAATTGCCTCAGCCTTCATCCACTTTTCTTATCACCTGTTACCAAAAGAAATCTAACATCGGCCAGGCGCGGTGGCTCACGCCTGTAATCCCAGCACTTTGGGAGGCCAAGGCGGGCGGATCACGAGGTCAGGAGATTGAGACCATCCTGGCTAACACGGTGAAACCCCGTCTCTACTAAAAATACAAAAAATCAGCCGGGCATGGTGGTGGGCGCCTGTGGTCCCAGCTACTCGGGAGGCTGAGGCAGGAGAATAGCATGAACCCGAGAGGCAGAGCTTGCAGTGAGCCGAGATCGCGCCACTGCCATCCAGCCTGGGCGAAAGAGCGAGACTCCGACTCAAAAAAAAAATAATAATAATAATAAATAAATAAAATAAAATAAAACACACATACACACAAAAGAAATCTGACATCATCATCTGGTGTTCACTGAGGGCTGTTTGGTACTAGCCAGAGGGAAGGTGGATGGGATGCCCTGTGTCCCGGGAGAGTTCAGCTTTGTTAGAAGTGGAGACCTGGGAGTGGAAGGTGGAAGCAGCGCCCAGAGGTGAGCTACACAGGCTTAGACAGGGTGAAGCGAGCGCACTCAGGCCACGCGTAGGTCGCTGCCAGTTTATTCCCTGAAAACATTTTAAGACAAGGGGAACATTGGATTTCAAAGGCTCAGGGAACACTTCTCCTTTAGTCCCTTGCCCATTTAGCAGTTTGAGGCTGCCATTTGTGCACTAGAGAAATTGTGACATTGCAAGTTCCTGTTGTATTAATATTTGACTGTTTTATATGTAGTCGTTAAGGTAAATGTTTAATAAGCAATCACAAGTCAGTTATGGGCGCTGTTTCTGTTTTTTTCTATGGATGTAGTTGTGAGCAGCTCTGGGAGAAGAACAAAGCATATGCAGAAGATTTCAAAGTGAGTTTTATTGCTTCATTAACGTTCTTACAGTGTTTCCCTCCAACACTACTAACTGAATGGAATAAAAGAAGCTGCCTTCAAAGAAGGATAGAGTCACTTCCTTTCCCCACGTCTGCTTTAATTGTCTAGTTTTTGTTATCTATTCATTTTTTCTTCAGAAGCTAAAGCCTCTTACTTATTATATGTATTGTTCGATACATTTAAACTAAGGGGTTATTTTACCATGGATTCAAACAACAAAAATAGACAAGTGAACTTTCTGGATTTTCAGTTCCCATGCCCAACCCCTTTTTCTAATAACAAAGGATGGCATTTTCTCTTGAACATGTTTGTCTGTTTTTCTTTGAGCTTTTTACCTCTAATTTTCCGTAATTAACCACATTGGCTGAAGCTTATATACTGTGGTTATTTACTGATACTAATTTAGCTTTTCCTCTTTACATTTTTCTGCTAATGCAGTCTATTTCTTTTATTAAAAAATGTTCTAGGCAATTTTACTTCCAGCAACCCCAAGTCATTGGCCTTTATTTTGTTCTTTATTCCATTTCAGAAATGGACAATGATAAATGAACAGCCATCAAAGCCCTGTAGTACGATGACTGTGACCTTAATTTTGCAGTTAACACTCTATTATTGCTTGTCTGAAATGTGCACTCCATCCTTTTCTCTTGGCTTTTCACTGCCTGCTTGTGTTTTGTTTTCTTTGTTTTCATGTTCTTTTTCATTAAGACCAGTTCCTCTCTATGAAACACCTCACTGTAGAACACTAAGACAGGCCTCACAGACCGAGGATCAACTAAACCCTACACAACTGTGTAGTCTTCCCACTCTGAAATATATGCATACAAAAGTATAACCAACATTAATATATACATAATATATATAGATATCTACATAGTTTACTAATATGTAAAATATATTTTTTGTGTACCTGTATCATCTATTCATCTACCTATCTACTATCTATCTATCTCTTCAGAAAAGAAATTCAAAGATTAATATGTTATCACTCACCTCTAGAAGAAAGAACATTTTTCTTTTGGTGATGGAGGGGCATTGAAAATCCAAAACCAACTTTAAAAAGAAACTTGACCTATCCTTCAAATGCCTTTCTAAAGAAGTACTTCCAAGGCGTTGCCTCTGGTTGCTCTGTGAATGGTCATGGAGAAGCAACTCTTACAGGTGTGAAGGGGCAGTTGCAATCCAGTCTTCACAGGCATGTGCAAGTGTCTGCCCAGATAGTGTCATGATGCTAAGAAAGGAGACAGTAATGCTCTGTCAAATGTGTCAGGAAGAAAATTATGGTGGTCAAGAGCCACTCATCAGCCACTGAACACTGACTTCCACTGCTTCACACGGCCTTCCCACTGCAGATCTCTATTCCAAATATAAATACACAACTTCCAAGGAAGAAAAAAAGGGGACCAGCCCCAGGGTCCCCTGTTTTCACCTATAATACTTGTATTTCTCTGTTCTTTCTGGGAGTGGACTTGCATGGGTATTTGTTTCCGCTAATACCCGTGATAGCTAATACTCATGACACAGCAGCTGGTCCCTGAGCTCCAGGTACATATAGGGAACAAATGAGGAGATTAGGCAGGCACAGCAATGCTTTCTGGTGAGGACACAGGTACTAACAGTTTTGTTAGCACCTACTTTTCTTGAGTAAGAAATGACTAGCCTGTGCTGTGACTCACTGGTGAGCTAGGACTTTAAGTGGCTTCAGGTAGATTCTGGTCTTTCCTAGGACTTCCACCAAATCTGCTATACTTCATGGTGATAATAATAGTGAATATTCACCAGTTACCAGTGTGCCAGGTGTGGACTCTGGGCTTTAAATATGTTAGGCCATTTAATCCTCTCTATAAATCTTAAGATGGGTTCTGTAGTTAGCACTATTTTGAAGATCAGAAAACTAAGGCACCGAGAGACTAAATAACCTCCCCTAAAGTTACATAGAAAGGAAACAGCAGAATTAGCATCAAACTCAGTCAGTCTGGCTCCAAGCACTTTGTCCTTCACTATTCTGAGGGACGGAGGCATGGTGGGGCAGGATGATTCTGGCAACTTGCCTTTTCTCACCGTCTCTTTACAATTCTCTGGAATAGGAATTGACTTCCAAAGTGGCTTTGTGAGGACAGCTCCTAGGTAAGGGTGGATGCTGGCTCCAGCATACTAAATGCAAGCTATTTCGCCACAGGAGTTAATTTGTTCCTGTGTTGCTGGGATATATACCAAGTAATCTAAGGAAGATGAGTGTGTGACTGAAAATCTCTGGGTAGAGTATACTTTTCCTGTGTGTGCAGAGCTTCTCTCAGTGTAGACAGCCCTGGTTAAATATTAAGGAAAGGTTATTTGAGGAGAGTGGCACAATCTTACTTCATGGAAACTATATCCATGTGGTCATGTGCTTAAGGTGTGGCTAGCTACTGGAAAGTGTTGTAACTTACTTTGTGGGACACATAAAAACAAACTAACACTTTGAGGGAGTAATTGAATATATACAAAGTATTATATTGTGACTTATTTGAAAAGAAAATACTAGAAGGAGAGGTGGAATAATACTTATGTTTGTCACTAAACCATTTGCAAGTGAATTTCACATTATCTCACCTAATCTTGTTTATAGACAAGGAACTGGACCTTACAGAGATTAAGTAACTTCCTCAAGGTCACAAATGTAATAAGGGCAGAACTGGATTTGAAATCAAGTTTGTGAATACCAAAGTCCTTGATCTTTCTATATCACTGTGTGTGTGTGTGTGTGTGTGTGTATGTGTGTGTGTGTATGTGTGTGTGTGTGTGTATGTTGGAAAAGGAGGGAGATTGGCAATGGGGGAGGGGAGTGTACTGAATAGAATTTAAAAAACACAAAGTGGTTTCCCCTAATAGTTCCAGTAAAAGCTCAGTGATATCACTTCTATACATAAGTGCTAGAGGTCATTGACTTAACAAATATTATTGAGCATTGCTATGTGAAATATAGTAGTGAAATAACTGAAAAAATTACAGGATATAAAGAGGTAGAAGAGCCCAGGAATGCCTTGAGTTATGAAGATTGTCACACCCCAATGGCCAGCTCCAGCTCATGCAGACGGTGGCTGGAAATGTCTGATTTCGTATCTCTATATACCCATTTATTTTTTGTTCACTGCTTCCTTCATACATTTTCTTTGAATATCAGGTCATTTATTTAATTAATTTATTTATTTTAGAGATGGGATCTTAATCTGTTGCCCAGGCTGGAACGCAGTGGTGTGATCTCGGCTCACTGCAGCCTTGAACTCCTGGGCTCAAGTGATCCTTGCACCTCAATCTCCTGAGTAGCTGGGAATACAGGCATGCACCACCATGCCCAGCTATTTTTTATTATTATAATTTTTGTTTGTAGAGACAAGGTCTCACTTTGTTTCCCAAGCTGATCTCGAACTCCTGGCTTCAAGTGATCCTCCCACTTCAGCCTCCCAAAGTGCTGGGATCATTGGCATGAGTTACTGCGGCCAGCCTGAATAGCAGGTCATTTAATTCCATCCATGCAATTATTTTCATTCCAAGTTCAAGTGACAGTGGGGCCTACACTAGAGAGCTTTCAGTAGAATCTAAATGGTAGAGGAAGGTGGAGATAATATTGAAAAGAAGCAAAAAAATAATAATAATAAGCAATTACTCATGGTATAGGGATGGTGGAGTGGAGTAGGGCTCGTGGTGTAAAATGATTTTTTAACAGAGAAAGTCTCCTTTACTCCCAGGCCCCTTGTTTCTGGGGAACCAAAAAGATATTGCTATTGATGCATCATTCTTTAGAAAATAAATATTAATATCTATTATAAACAATTCACTAACAAAACACTGCTGCTACTAGGATTAATGGTCACAATAATGATTATAGTTATGGCCAAACTGAACTTCCTATAGGAAGAAGAGATTATCAGGCCTCCAGTGGGATGATTGCTATAAAATATGTTTCCAGGGAAGGAGGAATTTGTTGAATCTCATTGTGATATGGTGGTGAGGCTTTAGGGCTTGCCCTGTGGCATGGAGGGTAATCAGGCTAGCAATAACTCATCATGAAGTTGGAATCCAATATTTCTCCTTATTAATTCATGCCACAGGAAAGTTACATGCCACATATTACTGAGTGCCCATACTCTTGAGAAAGGAAGTGCTAACTTTTCCTATTCCTCTGCTCCTCCTCATAAACACACCACACCCTTATTTAGTTCAAGAGTGCTTAATCAGGAAATAACGAAATTGTGAGTAATAAGTCATATTATCAGTGTGATAGGGGAGTGATAAGTACACATTGAGCGTTCAATACCTCTCAACAACCAGTCAATAAAAATAGGAGGGACAGTAATTAAGATGAATCTCCACTTGGAAGAGGTAGCCTGGGAGGGGAAATGGTAGTAAAGAGTTATGCTGCCCCCAGGAGCCAGCAAAGCCCTCGTGTTCCTTGGAACTCAATACCCACCCTGTAAGAAATGCCATAACATTAAGCAGATACACACCTCAGCTTTCACAAGTTGTGCTGGTTACCCATATTATGGGCCAGAGTTTCAGGGTGGCTTAAAGAGAAGGAGGAAGAGAAGGAGACTGTGGCAAGGCTGCTAGGAACACCGTAATGTTCTTGAGAAGGCAGCATGATGAATGAGTGAAGAACGAAGGCATGAGGGGTGACAACTCAGAATCAAAAGACTTGGACCTTCCTCAAAGAAGCTTGGACTTCACACCTGAATCTCATTTCCTTATCTGTAAAAGGAGGACCGTGGGCTAGGGCAGTGCCAGGGTTTCTTCCTGTTTTAAAGTCCCTAGATTCTGAGCTAATGTCATTTCAGAATCTGTACAGAACTGACACATATCTTTGATCACCAGTGAAATCCTAGGTTGCTTGCCTGACCACAGCATTTCCCTATATGCCCTATAAGCATTTATCAAGCAGCATAGTGTTCTCTGGCAGCATCATTTCTTTTCAAGGATGCTCTTTGGGGATAACTTTGTATGGTGATATAATTTCAAACTTATGAAAAAGCTGCATGAATTGCATAAGGAATTCCAATAATACTTTTTTCCAGATCCACCAATTATTTACATCTTGCCCCATTTGCTTACTCCCTCTCTGCATGTATATCTGCATACATATTCATATATCTTATATATATTTGTAGAGAATCATTTGAGAGTAGGTTTGATGCATCATGACCATTTATTGTTAGTTTACTGTATATCTCCTAAGAACACAGACATCTCCTACATAACCATAGTCCAATTATCAAAACAAGAACATTTAGCATTGATATATACTATAATATACAGTCCACATTTGATTTTAATTAATTATGCAAATAATGTTTTAATTGATAGTTTCTCTTGTCCAGGATTCAATTCAGATTCACAGACTGCAGTTAGTTGTCTCTTTGGTCTCTTTAAACATGGAATAATGCCTGTCTTCCTTTGCCTTTCTTGACAAAATGTTTGAAGAGTACAAGTCATCTGTTGTATAGAATGTCCTTCAATTATGTCTTGTCCGATATTTCCTTATGGTAAGATTCAGATTATGCATTTTTTGGACAGTTGCACCACTGAAGTTATATAGTATACTTAGTGTGTCATATCAGGTGGCACATGCTATTGGTTCATTCCAATATTGATGAACTGTTAACTCTGATCACTTGGTTAAGTTATATATATCTTTCCCTTTACAATTAATACAATTTCAATTCATATTATAAGATTCTAATTACATATACTTTAGACTGTTTGATATTGCTATTCTATTCTTCACTTTATTGTGCTAAAATGTGGATGATCCGTTGACCTGTTGTCAAATTTATTGATTCTTTTCACTGTCGTTTCCAGACTCTTGAAAAGCTGATTGAATGAATTCTTCATCTTAGACATCATATATTTTATTTCTAGCAATTTCATTTGGCTCTTTTAAATAGTTTCTATTTCTGTGGCCAAATTACCCATTGTATATTATGTACCTTTTCCACTAGATCTTTTAACATATTTATCAAATTTATATAATATTAACTTTTGGGCCATCTCTCAGTCTGTTTTTATTTTCTTTCAAAATATGCTATTTTTCTTCATGTGTTTTGTAATTTTTGAATGTGTACAGGACATTGTTTGTCAAAATACAGTAGAGACTGAAGTAAGTAATATTTTTGCCCAAGATACCTTTTTTTCTGTCAGCCATCTGTATAAACTATAGTTGAGCTATGTGTGAAGTTTACTGTCATTTTAATTAGGTTTAGTTCACCAATAGGTTAATGATTCAAGAATGAGTCAGTACTTTACCTCCAACAGGGCAAGACCTTTTTGTACAAACAATCTTTGGCTTCCTGAACCAAGGAGAATCTCATTCTGCTTTCTAAACTGGCTTCTAGATTTTTATGTTGTTAAAGAGTTTGCTTTGTTGTACAGTTCTGCCTCCTGGTTTTCTGTGGTTCAAGGGACCTCTTTCTGCTCTGCTATGTTCCCCTTATCCATGGAGTATTGGGCAGTGAATTTTAGTGAATGCTAAGAGTGTCCATAAGGGGCTTAGGATGGTATGTTTCTGAGTGGTGGCAATGCAGAAGAGCTAAAAAGACCTTGAGATTTTGGGAACTTGCTCCCCAAAGAGATTTTTTAGGTCTCTTGCCTTTCCTCCAGCTGTGAGAACCCTCTGACAAGTACTTAATGAAGGCCTGTGGCACTTCATAGAGTTTCCCTTAGTTCTCCTGCCCTCTTTTCATCATTCTATCTCACCTCTCTTGCTCTGCTCATCATCTTTTGCATTAGCACTTAGTGAAGGCCCATGGGAAAGGTGTGATGAGTAGGTGCAGATTCTCACTGTGCATCGAGCTTAGGATCCTAAACATCACACCAGCTGTCATTTAGTCATAAAATTCTTACAAAGTTTAGATAGTTTCTCCTTAAATCTATTAATGGTAACTTCTTCCTACTTGCACTACCCTACAAAAGATGATAGGAGCTGTATGGCAGTTCCCAGGAAGGGCTTGTCACTTCCTAGATTTTAGTTCATTTTGGTTTCATTAATCCTCAGCTATCTAATAGGTTTATTTTAAAAAGTATGACTTTGTAGGTTAGTTGGCTTGTTTTTGATAGTAGGGTATAAATGGAAGCAGAAATTAGGATTAGGATCTGGTGTCCTTTGGATATATTCTGCCCAAAATACAATTAACCCTTCATACTGAGAAATAAAAATAAAATCCTAAGCCCCTTAACCAACTGAAGGAACCCTTTTTGGCCAAAGTGACCCCAGAAAAACCTCAAAAACTAAGTTTCTTGCCATCATGGGATAGGAGGTCAGCCTTGACCTCCTGGGCTCAAGCAATCCTCCTGCCTCAGCCCCCAAGTAGCTTGGACTACAGGCATGCACCACCGTGCCTGGCTAATTTTTATATTTTTTGTAGAGACAGGGTTTTGCCATGTTGCCCAGCTGGTCTTGAACTCCTGAGCACAAGTGATTCACCTGCCTCAGCCTCCCAGTGTTCTGGAATTACAGGCATGCATTTGACTTCTAAGTACACATATTTGGCTTGCTTTGGTTGAAGCACTGGACTGGCCTGAAGTCATACAAGGACCTCTGAACTACCTGGGAGAGGCCATATGTTCTCATTGCTACTGCTGTTATTGCTTTTAGGTCCTCTCAAGTAGACAGATCTGAGAAACTATATATATATAGAGTCTCCATTTATCATCCATCTATTAAAAACTATGAATTCATACTGATACCTCCAATTTTAATCTGAAAGCACATTGTACATTCTAATCCTCCCTTTTATATATTTGTGACTTTCTTCTACAACAGTGAGAAACTTGGATCTCATTATGCTTAATATATTTACTCATTTGATTAAGATTAGGATACAGAGAAATTCATTTCAGAATTGCTAACTGTATTAGTCTGTTTTCAAGCTGCTGATAAAGACATACCTGAGACTGGACAATTTACAAAAGAAAGAGGTTTAATTGGACTTACAGTTTCACATGACTGGGGAAACCTCACAATCATGGTGGAAGGCAAGATGGAGCAGGTCACATCTTACATGGATGGCAGCAGGCAAAAAGAGAGAGGGTTTGTGCAGGGGAACTCCTCTTTTTAAAACCATCGGATCTTGTGAGATTTATTCACTATCATGAGGACAGCATGGGAAAGACTTGCCCCCATGATTCAATTACCTCCCACTGGGGTCCCTCCCACAACACATGGGAATTCAAGATTAGATTTGGGTGGGGACACAGCCAAACCAAATCACTAACCCATACCACTAGGAAAAAAAAAAGTCTATGAATTAGACTTCAATAATTGTTTACTGCTTTTTAAAGGTAAAATTTACACACAATGAAATAAAAACCTGTATACAATTCAATGAGTTTTGATAAATGCATACCTCATATAATCCACACCTCTCTAAAGATATTGACTATTTCCATCATCTCAGAATAATTTCCCTTTTTAATCCATTTTCCCTTCCTTTCCTCGAGTAACCACAGTTCTACTTTTTTTCACTGTAGTTTTGCCTGTTCTGGAGCTTCATACCATAGATAATACAGTATGTATTCAGAGTTGAACTTCTTTTGCTCAGCATAGTGTCTGTGAGATTCATATGTGCTATGTGTATCAAATTAACAGTTTTTTTTAAAATTTTGGTTAGAAATTATCTCATTATATGTATGCATTCCACAATTTGTTTATTCTGTTGATGGACATTTGGTATGTTTCCAGTTTTTTTGCTAATATGAATAAAGCTGCTATAAACATTCTTGTCCAAGTCTTTGTGTGGACATATGTTTTCTATCTCTTGGATAGATGCTCAAGAATGGGATTAGTGTGGCATGGGTGGGTGGGTGTCTACCTTTATGAGAAATTACAAAACATTTTGGCAAAGTGCACATTAAATCTGGCTTTGACTTCATTTTAACACATTTCTTTTGTAAGTAGCATGGGGCTTTATAGCTTCCCTCACTATGTGATTCTCTCTGACCTTAGTATCCTTCATAGAAAGGGCTCTAGCATTGGATTGGTTTGAAGGCACACAAGGACCTCATAACTACGTGGGAGAGGCTAGTTTTAGGCTTCTAGCTGGGCTTCAGTGAAGTTGTAACAAGTCTTCATCCTCTGTGAGTTTCTGATCTATTACAAATTCCCCTCCTGCTCCCTAACCATGCAACCAGCCAATTCTTAACATCACGGTGGAGGTGTCATACTTCAATTGCAGCTCAACTTGGCATGTGCAAGGGGAGAGTATTTTCCCTCCATGGACTCCCTCAGACTTTGTTGTTTCAGTGCTTATGTAATCCTGAGCAAGCTGTGAGGTGCTGTGCTGATGAGGAATGTGTGGGTGGGCAAGGCCTCTCCTTTGGCTAACTTGACCCTGTGATCTTCTAGTCATCTCCTGCCAGAACAACTAGAGGCTACTTCATAACTGAACCTGGCTCTAGTTGTGGTATCTGGATTTCATGAGTGCTGTGTTTAGCTGAGACTTGTCAGAAACAAAGTAACTAAGGGGTTTGAAACTCTGCAGTGTTCTGAAATACAGTAAAGCATCTATTCCCCAAAATAGCACTTGTACAACACTGGGAATGTACATTTCCTTTCTCTTTCTCTCCTTTTGTTGGATTTTCTTTCCCCACAATAATTCATCCTGTTACCTCATCCCTTTCTTTGAATGCAGTACGTGTTGCACTTTTCTTATCAGATTCAGACACTTTTTCTCTTTAGCAACCTCCTTCCTTTAGACTCAGTCCTACTCTTCCTTTTAGGTTTATTGGTGTCATGGGGCATTATCATCTATTATTGCCTGGTTGTGTCTCCTTAAGTGCAGGAAGCACTAAACCCTTGGTAATTACAGTGTTGGCCTCATGAAGGACTTTTGTGATTAAAATGTTTTATCATCAGTGGTTGTCCTGCATTTTTTTTTTATGTGGCTGCTGCGATGAAATATTTTACTATGAACAGGGCTGCGGTACTTGTCTAAATGAAGCAGTACAAACGCATTTTATGATGAGTCAGTACATTGTAGGTAACAGATGAAACCCTGGGTTATAGGGCAGGTTTAGACAATAGGGGTCAAGAGGAAACTTGACCAAAATCAAACATTTTTCTTTTGGGTAAAGGAGAATGTGTCAGGAGCCCTTGTTCTCTTCAGTGAGAGAAACTGTTGCCACTACTAATTTGGACTCTACCTTCTTTCAACTTCCTGAAACGTGACATTCTTCTCAGGGAAATCCAGAGTCCTATGTTGATTTTTGTAGCCCCACCCAAGCTGCTCTTTAACCCCTCTTGTCTTAGGAGTGCTATCTTAAATGTTCTTTCTTGGCCATCCAACTAGGAATAAGTTTAGATAGCACTTTAAATCACAACATATTCACTCTTCCATTTATCCGTCTATGTCTCCATTCATTCTTCTACCAAACATTGAACAATCACTAATGTGCTCAGTGAATATATCAGGTGCAGTGGACAACTGTATGTGAATAAGATAAGACAGTGCCCTTTCCTCCAAAAGATTATAATTTAGAAGAGATAGGGAAGCAAATAATGTCTGTATATAAGTGATCAAATAAAAGAAATAAAGTAATGAATTCCACAAAAGAGGCATGAACTGTGCTATGTTAGGTGAGAAGAGTGTTCCCCATACTTTTTGATTGTGTGGCCCATTAATAAAATTTTGGCACACCTACCAACAATATATATTTTATATAAATTATGTATATGTACTCTGTACTAATATATTGCATACATTATAATTGTGTGCATAGAGATTAACATATAATGTAAAGATGAAATAGGCTGTAGTGTTTAAATGATTTTAGTTTTATTGAACCATACAAAACTTTTCCTGGTCTGTCGAATATGCTATTAATAATTTTTTAGTGATAGCATTGTGGTTTTTATGTCAGTCTGATTCAATAGTCATTGTTTTTGCACCTATAATGGCTGATTTAAAGCTTATATTGGGAGGATGGGGAATATCATATCTGTTTAATTCTTATTTGTGGATGCTTACATTATTACTGTAATTTTAATTTGCAGGTTCTTTGTAAGAAAAATGTTAAGTATGTTGTAAGAGTTAGTTTAATTCAAAACTAGATAAGACTATCCAAATATCTACATAATCTGCAATATGTCACAAGATGTCGAAAATGAATGATGATGGATAGATGCCATAGCAAACACTTCCCCAGTGTGTAACTCCAAACTTTTGAAGGCTACTTTCCATAGCATCTATGTCTGATGCATAGGCCCAGTGAGGGTCTTAGTGTCAATCTGTATATAAAAATCAGCAATGGGTTAGTGGATACAAGCATATAGCTAGATATAAGGAATAAGTCCTTATGTTCAAGAGCAGAGTAGGGTGACTATAGAAATGTATTGTGTATTTCAAAATGGCTAGAAGAGAGATCTTAAAATATTTCCAACACATAGAAGGGATAAATACTTGAGGTGATGGATATGCCAAATACTCTGACTTGATCAATATATATTCTATACATGTAACAAAATATCTCATGTACCCCATAAATATGTATAAACATTATGTATCAATAAATAATCAGCAACTCTTATTTACTTCTTATTTTTAATAAGAAATATAACTTAAAAAGATGTTCTATAAAAAGATGTCCAAATATTTTCTTCCCACACTCCAATAGATCATTTGCTCTTCTTCTGGGGGGTGTGTATGCCAGTTTGGAGACTCCTGAGTTAGAGGACATGAGTACCTCATATGTGAACACATTAGTGAAAACATCACATAAGAGCTTAACTTTAGACGATGAGTAGAAACTGGAGGAGAGCTGGCTTTCAGAAGAGAGCAAATGGCATATATACTGCCATGAAGGCATGGAAGTACAGGGTATGCTTGAGAATTAATGAAATGTTCGTTACATTGGTGCATCAAAAGAGAATTGTGGGGAATTGGAGCCAGAATAAAGAGGTATTGAGTATTTTACCTAAGGTAAGAATTTTGAACTTTATAAATTAAGCTTTAGAAGGCATTACATATATTTTCAACTGGGAGGTGGTATTTTATCAAGAGAAGCAACCTTTTCCTTTATTTTAACCCCTTGTCATCTCTTAGAAAGTGGCTGTTCACTCATCTGCATTCACTTCTCTCTACAGCTTGTTATTGGAAATACTAGTCCAGTAGTAGATAGTGACTGGGATGAGTTGGAGGGGAATTAAATAAATTAAGATGCATGTTACATTACCAGTGAATGGTTTAAGTCAGAGTTAATGAAGCCTTAATGAAGAGTGATGGTGATAGAAATGAAGGCAAAATTGAAGACTGTTTAGTGAAGGAAGAGGAAAACCACATCTCTGTTCACAAAGTTCTAGCCTGGGTAAGTAGGAAAATGGGGATCAAGAGAAATGGAAACACCAGGAGAAGGGCAGATTTGAAGGAATCATCGATGAGGTGGCTAATATGTAGCTAAAGGCACTCAAAATAAATACCTAGAGAAAGCATTAAAGAAATTAATAAGATTAATGAGAGAAACAGGTTAAAAGGAGAAGATCAGAGACAACGTTAGAGAAACACCTTCTAATATTTTATCTTTTTTTTTTGAGAGAGAGAGCGTCTGGCTCTGTCACCCAGGCTGGAGTAAGTGGTGCGATCTCGGCTCATTGCAACCTCCACCTCCAGACCTCAAGCTATCCTTCCACCTCAGCCTCCCAAATAGCTGGGATTACAGGTGTGGGCCACCATGCCTGGCTATTGTGTGTGTGTGTGTGTGTGTGTGTGTTTATTTTTGGTAGAGATAGGGTTTTGCCATGTTGCACAGGCTGGTTTCGAATTCCTGAGCTCAAGCAACCCACCCACCTCGGCCTCCCAAAGTGCTGGGATTAGAGGTGTGAGCCCACTATGCCCGGACCCTAATGCTTTAACCTAGCATTTCCAGTTGCATTTGAGACTGAGGAATCTTAACTCTTAGCCTCTTGATTCAACTACTAATGTCTGGTGATTGTCGCACTTGACAGATGCTTTTCTATCAGTTAAATAAAGTTAATATGTTTTCATATCAGGTTTTAATGACCTTAGGTGAACTAGTTTAAAAAACTTCTATACTAAAACAGCTTAGGGAGAAAGGGGGCCCAAAAGAACTAAGCACACTTTTAGAAAATAACATAAAACAACAAAAGGCAGAAAAAATATATAAGTTCCTGAACACAGAACTACATTTGAAATGGAAATAATCTGGACTATCAAGAAGGTTATATTTAAAGCTACCAACTCAAGTGATTTTGACAATATAAGCCAATAAAATGTAATAAATATGTAGTTTAATTTTTTTTCTTACTGAATTGTCCAGTTCGATGGATTTGGTGGATTGTTTTGCTGTCATTAAAAATACAACATCCAAGGCAGATTTTAAAAGAAATACAGAGAATTGGTGAAGTGTTTAGGATTAACAAAAAAAATCCAAGATCAGGTCTTGGGAAATAATTAGAGGGTGGGGGAAAAGAATACAGGAAAATATTTCTGGAAATTGGTAACAATATTATACTTAGTGGAAGGAGAAAGATAGTAATGAATGAGCATGCATCTTCAAAGTAAAAAAAGAGCAACCTGAATTACAATTTTGTTTTGCTTTTTAAACTTGGACAGATTACTGAGTACTCAAGGAAAAAAACCTTGTCAGACTCACTCATTATGACCATGAAAAGTAGGTCGGGAAGACTTGGTGCACTTTATTTCAATTTTAACACATTTTAAGTTATATTCTACATATTAAGGAATCAGATTACAGCCATCCTGTGGAGGCTCGCTGGTTAGGGGACCAAATGTGGAGTGTGATAATGAAAATATAGGTCAACTTGGAGGAGGAGTGGTGTAGACACATCGGTCAACAATTCAGGAAAAAAAAAAGAAGTATACTGGTTAAGTTTGCTGCAAATGATGGCATAGATCTTACAGCATATGATTAGCATTATTAAAATAGATTTCTTACAAACATAGACAAATTGTATGAGATTCCCAGAGATTCTCAGTTAAAAGTATCAAGTACTTGGGAAAGGACAATACTTACTTAAAGGGAATCCTTACTCTGTAATCTTCCTTAAATTAGCTGGTGAATATTTTAGCAGTGATTATCAAGCAATGAATCCAGAAGGTAGCCCTGTAAGAGATGGGAAGCATCACACTGGGAGGCAGGAATAGAAGTGCAGGAATCAGGAACCATGAGGCCATTTTCCAGTTATGTCTATGGCTAGCCAGAAATGCCCTGGGCCCCGTTTTAAAGCTTTGGATTTTACACAGAAGTATTTAAGGGACTTAGAAAAAAACTTAGGAGTGAAAGTAAAAATAATAATTAAAAAAAGATCTATGAGTATAGGTTTAAAAAACTGATTATTCAGCTAAGCAAGAGAGGCCTGGGTTATTTAATTATTGATGATAAGCAACTAATCTCCATTTACACAGCAAGGGTCAAAAGAAAAAGAAATGGGCCCAAACTGCAGTGTGTGGGATTTAGATTAAATATAGGGAAGAACTGGCTAAGAAGGATGAATTACTATGGAAGGATATGGAATTTCCTATGTGGGAGGTCTTTCAAAATAGTCTCTCAATTGTAAAGGCTAATTTCAAAATTAAATCCTGTCTGAATAGTAGGGCTAGAGATTGGTGAATTAGAAGGTGTAGGAGAGTAACATAAACACTAAAGAGACCTTATGATCTTAAAATATAATGATTATCTTGAAAATAATACAAGTTATGAAGTAGAATTAGAAAATCAGAGACAGCTAATATGTGTTGTGACTTATTCTTATTTTATCTTTCTTCCTCCATTAATCTGGGCAGCAGTTTGGGCATTTGCCAAGCAAGTTATAATTATCTATTATTGAGATTTAAATCTCTTGATTATGTAACAAGTACCAAGAAAGACTGGATAGAGACGTTGGGAAATTTCTGCTTTGAAGAACAGTAATAAAAACAGATTCCACTGTTCCTACAGTTTATCAGCTTATCAGTTTTTATTCATTGAGTAACTTCTAGATGCCCACTAACCAAACTCGATGCTGTGGGAACATAGAGGGAAATAGGACATGATTTCCAGCCTTTAAGAGTGTATGGTCTATATGGAATAATTTGATAAACACATGTGAAAAATTAGTACACAATATGAGACAGAATTATAGAATTATGTGATATGTGATATGGGCTATTTGCTGGAAGAGTTGGATAGCGGGGGTTTGGACAGGAGGTACTATAGAGGAGGTAGGTTTTAAAGGATGGAAAAGAACTAAAGAAGAGGAGTATGAGGAGCATATTTTTGGGAGGATAATATGAGCAAAGGGATAGAAGTGAGAATATATGTGCTTGAGTCATACTTTTGATACACTGGGGAGCATTGTGAATTTAATCTTTTGGATCAATTCACAGTTGTTAATATGTCATGCAAAGTCTTTACGATTTGCTAATATCTATAAACTTATCTCATCCTATCTTTTTGTACAACCATTATCTCATCCTATCTTTTTGTGCAACCACACTCCCTTTTCTTTGTCACAACCCTGCATGTGTCTGTTTGAGTTCAAATTCTAGTTCTACCACTCCATAACTCTATGACTTTGAGTCTTGGTTACTTCATATATAAAATGGGGATAATAATAGGACCTGCCTCAAAGTGTTGTTGTGAAGATTAAATATCTTGATAGACATAAAGTGTTTGGAAGAGTTCCCAGCTCATTGTAAGGATCAATAAGATATCATCTGGGGCTGGGCACGGTGGCTCATGCTTGTAATCCTAGTGCTTGGGAAACTTAGATGGGAGGATCACTTGATGCCAGGAGTTTGAGACCAGCCTGGGTAACACAGTGAGACCCCACCTCTATAAAATATGTATATATTTATATATATATATGTATATATATATATATATTTTTTTTTTGAGACGGAGTCTCACTCTGTCGCCCAGGCTGGAGTGCAGTGGTGTGATCTTGGCTCACTGCAACCTCCGCATCCCAGGTTCAAATGACGCTCATCCTTCAGCCTCTTGAGTAGCTAGGATTACAGGTGTGCACCACCACGCCCAGCTAATTTTGTATTTTTAGTAGAGATGGGATTTCACGATGTTGACCAGGCTGGTCTCGAACTCCTAACCTCAAGTGATTTGCACACCTCGGGCTCCCAAAGTGCTAGGATTACAGGTGTGAGCCACCGTGCCCAGCCTTTATTCACTTTTGTATCTCAGTGTCCATGAGCCATCTATCAATTGTTGAATATGTAAGGAAATGAATGAATAGACAGTTGAAGAAGGATATAAACCTATGAATTTGTACATTATACTCTCTACCCATTTCCACTACAATTACTAATTACTACTACTACTAATTAATCATTATTAATACTAAAAAGCTTTATTATGACCAAAACATCTGTGGAATATGTAATAAAGGTGTATGGTTAGAAATTTAGTAATTTATTATAACTAGTCTCACTCAAGTAAGCTTTACAAAATGGATTTGCATTCATATTTCAAAATTTGAGGGCTACCATTAGCCACATAATCTTAACAATCATTCTGTACTTTATAGATTCATTCATAATAATCAACACATGAGATATATCACATAGTCTAGTTAGTTTTAATGTTTACTTTCTATTTTTTAACTTTTTCTTCTTAGATTCATTGGCAGTAAAGGTAGAGGGATATAGGGATAAGAATCTGGAGATACGGCAATTTATTTAATATTGCCAGATGCTCTTCTTTGAGGGTTTGGACTAAATGGCCTCTAAAATCCCATTCCCTGTTACTCAAGATTCTCTGAGCTCAGTGGATCTATGATGTAGTTGGGATTACAATCTAGTTTTCCTAAAGGTAGACTAGTCGTCTTTTCATTAAAACCATATAGTTTTATTAGTCATGTGACTAGTCACTCTTTTTGTTTATTGACTAAACTATTTTTTCTGAGCAGAAGCTCTAATATGGAACAATGGCAATGGAGACTGTCAATATCTAAAACAAAAATAAAATAGCATGGACTAGGACATTTTATATGGAAATAACATATAAGCTATTAGACCCTATAAGCTATTAGTTAACAATAACCAGTAGTACTTGTTAGTTATCAGTGTAACAATTCAAAGCACTCTAGTGTGTAAAGTAACCACTTTTAGAAGCAAATTATTTTATTGTTACATACATTTCATATTTAGATATAAAAGAAAGCCAATAAATTTATTTCAGATAGCAAATCCAAGTATTAGAATATGTGTCCATTAAAAAAATCAAATATGCATTTCGTATTTGCTTTCATCCAGGGCTGGTTCTTTCTGAGGGAGAGGCACTTGAAGGCCATAATTGTGTTAGTGAAATAGCTGGAACACCACACAGTATTCCAGGCATCTAATGACCAAGTGGGTTAGCAGATCAATTACTAAAAAATCAACAGGCAGGGATGAAATTAGCCATGGCACATTCTGTCTGCTACATACTCTCATCTATTAATTGGATTGTTTAGTGACTGAACTGATCCATCATTTAGCAATTGGAGTTAATTAACATAGCTGGCCAGATTGTACTATGCTATAGTTAATTGAGACATACACATGACCCCAGCCGCCCTGGTTCAGAAAGTAATGGCAAAAATAAGATGATCAAGGCACTAATCTGGTAAAATGATTAAACACCAAAATATCCATCTGTTTTGCCATCCATATTCTGAGAAAAATATTTCCATTCCTGTTCTTTTCTACTATCATTTGTAAATTTGGCATTATTTATTCCAGCAGTCTGTAAAACATACTTCCCTCCTTTCCTTATGATAACATCTCTGTCTCTGGTGGCTGTAGAGAATACTGCAAGTATTCTGGTGGTATAACATAGTAGCCAAAAACTGTAGAGTTAAACAAACCTAGGAAAAGTCTCACCATTCACTTGCTGCATTAATGTTTTTGTTCTCTACAATGGAAGTTATGATATCCACTTCCTTAGGTTGCAGGGATTAGCAGGGATGCTGAAGGTGAAGGTCTCAGCGCACAGAGAGTGAGGCATGGTTACCTGCTCTTTGGTTAATTTAGCTCTTTGGGTTAAGTGGTGATGAATGAAGGCAACCAGAAATAGAAACAGACAGTCACTTTTCTTTCCATTATCATTTGATGGAAAGTTTTAACTCAACTTTTACTAGAATTCATTGTTGCCTGAACTGCAAAATGGTATCTGTACATGTGAGGCACTCCAGGAAATGAATATGTATGGTATTGTTTAGAAGCAATAGAATTTATTTTCCTCATTCATTATCTAATGATCAGGCAGTATCAGTAAAAGGAAAAACAGCCAAAACAATAGCCAACTAAATAAAACACTGGTCCTAAGAGTCTTGTTACTTGAAATGTAGTTTATTTTAAAACCGATGTACATTGAATTAAATCATGTCCTAATCTTTTGACAGACTCGTTTATTGTGAAATAGAGAGTGTGAGATACACTGGATGCAGAGAAGGTCAAAGCTGAATTGGAAGATTTTATCCAGTTCTGGCTTCTACAAGTGAGGGGGAGTAAAGACAACCCATGGAAGGTAAAGTGATAAGACCCAAAGATGCCAAGAGGCTGGAGAGGGAAGTCTGGGAGGAAATGCTAATGGGATTGTGATTAGAAAGCCTGGAGAGGAGTTGGGCCATAAAAATACTATAGCCATGAAAAGAGTTGAGATTCCATGTGCAGCAGGAAGGCAGCCTTTAGGGCCCAGAGGGCCAGGCCAGACCAAGAGGTGCTGGGATGGAGCCCTGCTTCTTCCTCTGGGGTCTTTAATTCTGCTCCTCTGAGGTGAAGAAGTCCCTTCCCACACATCCGTCTTTCCCTTCCCTTTCTTTTCTGTTTTCCCTTCCCCCTTTACTCCAGCATGTCTTGGTGGAAATATTGTAAGATTTGCAGCCAGAAGTTCTGAATGTGAGGTTTCAGCAGGTCATTGCTAGATGTATGAACTTAAGCCAGTTCTCTTGAGTTTCAGTTTTAGAAAAAAATGAATACATGTTTTCTAATTTGTACAAGGAGGATAATAATACCTGGCTTATAGGGTTTCTGAGAGGGTAAAATAAAATAACAGATAAAACAACGTCTTTGTAACATGTAGAGTAAATATGGATGTGAGTTTTAATGTAATCAATGGATTTCCTCAGTGTTTACCTCTTTCCTCTCTCCCTTGGAATTCCAAGTAGCAGATGCTAGAAAATATAGATAGCAAAGTCTCACCTTTCTTTCTAAGGTAGCTTCTTCTTTTTTTTTGAGTCGGAGTCTCCCTCTTTCGCCCAGGCTGGAATGCGGTGGCGCCATCTCGGCTCACTGCAAGCTCCGCCTCCCGGGTTCACGCCATTCTCCTGCCTCAGCCTCCTGAGTAGCTGGGACTACAGGCGCCCGCCACTACACCCGGCTAATTTTTTGTATTTTTAGTAGAGACGGGGTTTCACCGTGTTAGCCAGGATGGTCTCCATCTCCCGACCTCGTGATCTGCCTGCCTCGGCCTCCCAAAGTGCTGGGATTACAGGCGTGAGCCACCGCGCCCGGCCTAGGGTAGCTTCTTATCTCTAAGAAAAAGGCTTCATGGTTGGGGACTGGATCGTAGGCTCTGCTAGGCTTCCTGCCAGTCTTAAGATTTCGTGACAAATAAGCCTTCACATATTTCCACTATGGGGTTTATTGCTGTTTTTTCACAGTCCAGAGCAGCCATTATCCTCTTCTAACTCTATACTGTGAGACTCTGGAAATTTTTAAAAGTATAAACTAAGGACGGGAACAATTTCAGAGGCGTGATTATACCGATGAGGCTTGGGCAGTGAGCCCATTCCGGGTTTACCACCACCAAACCTCGTTCCACCTATGCAGCAGCCAATGTGGATTTAATCCTGCAGGGTTTGTGCCTTGGGGAAGAGGAGATCAAAGAGAGCCCACACCCAGGTCTCCCGCCATGAGGTCCATGGCCACGGTTTCCATGGTGACCCCGAAGGAGACCCGCCCTCTGCTTCCTTGCTGCTTCAATTGCATCACCTGAAAGACACTGGGCCAAGTCCTAGCCACACTCTCACTACTCATGCTTTTCTAAAATCACAATAAACGCAGACTTAGCTCTAACCACATAGCACGCTCCAACATTTCCTGGCCTGCCATGGACCACATTCCTTCACAGCGGGACTTATGATCTAATAAGAGACCACTGCAGATTTCTGCAGTTTCCTCGTGGTCAAAGCCAGAATTTCACAGGAACCTAAAGAATCACATTGACTTCGTCCTTGATCTATTTCTGTCTGAAGGGACTGTATTCATTTCCTAGGGCTGTCATAAGAAAGCACCACAAACTGGATGGCAATAAATTTATTGTCTCCTAGTTCTGGAAGTGAGAATTCCAAGATCAAGGTGTTGGTGGAGTTGTTTCTTCTGAGGCTTGTGGCCTGTGAGGGAGAAATCAGTCTGTTCTATTCACCTTTCTAAGCTTTGGGGGATTGCTAGAATCTCTGGCATCTGGCTCCTGTTCCATCATCTTGGTCTCTATCTCCAGTTCACATGGCATCCTCCCTGTGCATGTGTCTGTGTCCAAATTTTTGCTTGTTATAAGGACACCAGTTTTATTGGATTAGGGGCCCACTCTATTCACTTATTACCTCTGCAACAACTCTATTTTCAAATAAGGTCACATTCTCAATTATGGATGGTTAGGATTTCAACAGTTAAACTTTAGGAACATAATTCAATCCATAACAGGGATAAAGTTCTTAAAATACCTTGGTTTAAATTGAGTGTTCAATACAAGCATGGTTGTGGGCATTCTTGACATTGCTTAAAGATGTAAATTAGGAATGGTACCTGTCTACTACGAATTTACCTCAGATAAGACAGAGGATTTAGAGTTCCTTCTGCCTACCTATTTATTTTTATAGCAGCCATGGAGGCTTCATGGGAGAAATATAATTCAATAGGACTCAAGAGAATAGTTTGGAAAGGCAGAGGTGAGGAGAGGGAGAATGAGCATACAGTATGTGAGAATAAGTTTGGAGGTAGGGATATGGAAGAGGTCTTTTGAATCTGAAGAGCTGGGCTTTTTGGAGAACAGTGGAAGCAAATATAGAAAAGTAGATCAGGGTCCTCGGATGGAGGATTCCCATCACGGCTTGACTGAGTTCAGATCCTTGAGATATATGTCAGGGGATCAGAAGCTTTGCTGGCCTCCAGTGATCTACATATACCTCAAGTCCCCTTATTTTCTTGCCTGTACCTCATTCTCATTTTGATGGTTTCCACCCCCTAGATTCCCTTTTTCTTAAAAAGGCAAACATTTAAGCAATCTGAGGATTGGGACGGGGTTTTACAGATTTGTCTCTGCACTTCTGTGCCTTACTATGCAGCATAATTTGAAAAAAATATTACTAACAAATTCATATGTATAATATAGAATTATGGATTTGACCAGGATCAGATAAAATTACGGAAAGGACTGTCCCAGAACCTGAGGTATAATATTGTATTTTATCTTTACAGATTTCTAAGAAAGAGATATTGGTATTCCTAATTTACAGATAAAAAATTTGAAGTTCAGGTAAAGTAATATACCTAAGATTACAGCTAATAAGTGTAAGAGTTGAAATCTGAACTTAGATCTGCTTGACAATAAAGTCTATGCTTTTTTATTCCCTAATATTATTATCCTGGAGAACAGAAAATATGGAAATCTAATAGTACCAACACAAAGTAAAAGCCTGTGGTCAAATCCTAGGTCGGAAATGATAAAAGGTAGCAAAAATAGAAAGTTTGGGATCTGGGAAACCCTGAATCCAGGCCATTCAATATAGATTGGACTTTCCTTAAAGACCATGACCCAATTACATCTTTATTTAAACTTGGCCTTCCATGATCACTGTTGACCCAAGGGAAGAACTTTCCTACTCGGAAATGCACATTGAGTGAGAGTGACGTCTCCATTGTCTCCAACAATTGCATGATATGGAGTGGTCCTCATGTGCTTTCATCCTTGTTTGTCTGTTGCTGCTCCCTACCTTCTTGTCCCATTCATATGAATCCCTTAAGAGATACTGCATTTTCTTTTAGTTATGTGCACATTATTTTTGATGTGCATATATAGTCCATATGTTATATAGCACAAAGTGATTTAGCAGAAATGCAGGTCAACTGCTGCCTCTAGCATGATACTCAATGATGGTAGCAGGAAGTGGGTCCTGAATTATGCAATGAGCTTTGAACAAAAGTTGCTTTTTCCTTCTAAAGGATGTTCAAAATGTCTTTTCATTTTCAAAATTTGCCAAACATTGACTTAACAAGGAGAATGCAGCCACTATAGAAACTGAACAAGGAAAAGTCAGGTATGAGAAAGCCACCATATCACATGCTATTTACATTAAATAGAAGACAGGTAACTAGCATTTTACAAAGCACACTAGAAAAGCCTACAGAACTCAGCAGATCAATTCTTACTATTCGTAGACCCTACGTGGAGCAAACACGTAAGCAAGAAACAGATGCTCAGAGAAAACATCGAGTTATAAAGAAAAGAGAATATACACATGCAATTCTAAAATAAAGGAAGGAAAAATGGAGAAATTGCTTTAAAAGAGCTGTAACTGTTGTACAGTTTCATTCAGACAGGCTCCAAAGCTGATAGGCAGAGCACTTTGCTGAACCTGTGAAGTCTGAACTGGGAATCTGGCCACGACAGGGAAATTGAGTCGTGGATATACTTAGTTTGGGTTTAGTGAAATTTATTTCTGTAATTCACTATCATTTCAATGAGTATTTATGTTATTGCTGTCTATCCTGGTGTAGGGAAAGCCTGTATTCAGAAATACAGTGACCTGCTCTGTGCTGACCCACACAGCACTGTGACACAGAGGCACAGGTGTATCAGGATATAAATATGTTCTCTAGTGGTGAAAATGTGGAGCCTGTAGTGGAGAAGAAATAAAGTGTTAAATGTAACAAAGTCGGGAGAGCGAGCTGAGGAAAATGTTTTCATATTTCATAGTTTATATAAGAAGTAACCTGCGTGACCCTGCATTCCCACTTATGGGTATATATCAAAAATAAAATTGAGAGCAGGATCTCAAAGAAGTATTTGCACACCCATGTTCATAGTAGCATTATTCACAATCATTGCCAAGAGGTGAAAGCAACCTGTGTGTTCATTGACAAACAAATGGAAGTACAAAATGTGTTATATATACAACAGAATATTATTCAGCCTTAAAAAGGGAGGAAATTCTGACACATGCTACAGTAGAAATGAACGTTGAAGGCATTGCGTTAAGTGAAATAAGCCGATCACAAAAGGACAAATGCTATATGATTCTACTTCTATGAGGCATCCAGCAGTCAAATTCATAGAAACAGAAAGGATGGAGACTACAAGGGGCCAGGGGAAGGGAAAAATTGGGAGTTGTTTAATGGGTAGAGAGTTTCAGATCTGCAGTATGAAAAAGTCCTGGCCATCTCTTTCACAGCAGTGTGAATATACTGAACACTAGCAAACTGTACACTTAAAAACATTACACTTAAGATGGTAAATTGACCGGGAGTGGTGGCTCAAGCCTGTAATCCTAGCACTTTGAGGGGCCGAGGCAGGCAGATCACCTTGGGTCAGGGGTTTGAGACCAGCCTGGCCAACATGGCAAAACACCATCTCTACTAAAAATACAAAAATTAGCCAGGCATGGTGGAACATGCCTGTAATCACAGCTACTCGGGAGGCTAAGGCAGGAGAATCACTTGAATCCAGGAGGCGAAGGTTGCAGTGAGCCAAGATTGTACCACTGCACTCCAGCCTGGGCCACAGAGTGAGACTCTGTCTCAAAAAAAAAAAAAAAAAAAAGGTAAATTTTATGTTATGTGTTTTTTTTACCACAATAAAAAGGCAGGGAGAGTCAAAATAGAATGTTTGCCAAATTTGATAACAACACAAAAACACACATGACAGTACTAATAATAACTTGTGAAGCTGAAAGAAACTTTCTAAAGTATCATTAATTAAAACAAACAAATCTTGGTCTATCATGCCAAAGGTAATGCTGAATTATTTTTCTATTCTCTCACTAAAAATTACATTATAAAATTGTTGTCCTAAGGAGTGGTGATTTAAAAGGAAGATGCCAAAATATATAGTTAAAAAAAGATTTATAGAACTGTGTCAATTAATAAAAACATTGTTATTTTTCTGGATTTTGTGATGCTCACCTTATTTTTCAATCTTTAGAAACATTTTTATATTAGCTTTTCCATTTCTGAATAAGTAATCATTTTGCACCTAATTTTAGGTTTATGATTTTGTATTCTTTTTCTTAAAGAAAGTCTCCCTAGGATAAGTTTCAAGCCCTGTGAAACATGGATTTTTTTTCCTGAATTTGAGCAATAAATATAATAGCTGCTAATGTTAAAGTTATCCAAAAAATAGGCTTTTAAATGTAGTCCTTGTAAATATTAATACCATCAGAAGCAACATCGGGGAAAGGATCCTCTGAATTGCCAATCCAGCCTCACTTTTTCAGAAGTCTATCTCAGATTTTAAGAATATATAAATTTGGGTCTAAGTGCTTTTCAGGCATCTATTAGTCCTGATGCAGTTTCTCTCAACCTGGAAATGGAAATATGGACAAACACACAACAATGCTGAAAAGTAGAAGTAAAAATGGTCATTCTATTGCCATAATTTATGAAGAATTGCCATGAATTATGAGGCCATTAAAGTTTCCACTCTGGGTAGTAGTCTATACATGGTTTTCTTTCTCTAATAGAGCTCATTTGGGGGTCTCAAAGAAGACTGAATTATTTCAGCCCTATTCATGTTGAGCCTTTCACTGCACGTTCCTGTGTCTGTTCCAAACATTAAAATGGGCAGCACAGTTGTCTTTGTAGCAGTTTGCTAAGGCACCATTCCCCATTTCCTCTCACCATCAGCAGCTCTTTCTATACAGATTTTAGAATGAAAAAGCAAAGTGAAGATAGAGCACAAAATAGGCAGTTGTAAAAAGAGAATGGGAGTGACCTATTATGTCATGAAGGAAAAAAGCTGTAAATGGAGGAAGATCTGGAAAAGCCCTGATAGGAAGACAAATTGCAAATTAGATTATCACACATTTCAATTACTCCAAAAGAGGCAGGATTAGCGAATCAAAGACCTGCATATCCATACTGCGTAATGGCTTAGAAGATGCAGGAATGGAGCTAGAAGTTATATACATAATCTTGCCCTTCAGATGAGTATGTGAGACTGGGAATCAGCTCATCAAAAAATGGATAGTACATGGAGCTGGGGAAATTTAGAGAGTAAATGAGTCATTAAGAAAAAAACATTAAAACAAAATTAGACAGGCACAGTGGTGTGTACCTGTAAGTCCTAGCTACTCAGGAGGCTGAAGTGGGAGAATTGTTCGAGCCCAGGAGTTTGAAAATAGCCTGGGCAACATAGAAAGACTCTGTCTCTAAACATTAAAAAGAAATTAAGAGTGGAATACCCTCTTGAAGATTTGTTAGAAGAATAGAACCCAGAAAGTGAATTACTGCAGAGAACAGAAAAAAAAATTAATAAAAACAGCCAGTCTTCATAATTTACAAGAAGATAAAATTTTTATGAAACAAGAGCAAAAACTACCCAGAAAAGTAGTACTATGAAGATAAACATTGGAGGTGGGATTAATTTTTTTTAAAGAACACCAATAACTAATAATGTAATGACAGAATTAAAATATGCCAGAAAAGGGAAGAATTAACATTATGGAAAACTAAATGAGTAATGTCAAGGGTAAATGTGATAAGTGTTCCCAGAGTGCAGAGACATAGGACAAAAACATGACAGCAAAGAGAGAGAACAGTTAGTGAAGACCGAGAACAAGTATCTAACATAAAAACTACATGTGAGCCTAGAGGAAAATGCCAAATAATTGGAACAGATGCAATAAACAAAGACAAATTGAAAAATAGTGTCTGGACTGAAAAAAAAAAAAAAAAAAAAGACCTGAGCATGTGGATTGATAAAGCTCAGCATGTTCTAGATAAAATTATGGAAAGAGCTTATGCCAAGCTATCTCTTGGCTAATATTTTGAATAATCAGTGACATCAGTCAGTATCTCTACACGAAATACATGAAGACTCAAATGAGGATAAGCTGAGGAGAGTTTGTTTACAGAGAGATTTATTGCAAAGGGGTGAATGGGATGTTAAGAGAACCGTAAGAGATAAGGCAAAAACCCAGGGCTGGCAGCAGCAGACTGCCACCCACTGTAGATCCAAGGGGAAGACAGGTTATCCCATCCAACATGTAACAATGATACATAGAGCAGGCCACCTTGAGATGATCAGTGACTTTCTGTCAAGGAACATACCAACTTTAGGCAACCTCACAGAGGAAAAAAATTACTAATTTTGCAGTAAAAAATTACTCTCCTTTCTCTTCCAAGATTTGGCCCCATAGTTCAAATCTAACAGAAAGCCACAGGGCATGGGGTCTCAATGGTACAAGTCACTCAGGCCAGCCTCTCAGGGCAGAAAACAGGATAGAGAAGGGACACAGAGGGACAGATGGAAGATACTTGGCACAGCATTGCAAACAAAACACATAATAAACCCAACGTTCAAACATTTGACAATAGAGGGAATAAAATAAAGGAAGAAGAAAGAAATAATCAGACTTAATAAGTACATTAACATAAATGATTATCAATATAATTTTTAAAAATGCATGAGCCTTAATAGAAAATATGTATAATGTCGAATGATTTGAATTATAATAGTCCTCATTTCAAGCTAAAGATTAGAGCAGGATAGGTGGGTAAAATAATATCTGGTCTCACAAGGTATAAAAGAAAGATAAAAGACATTATTTCATTTCATCCCAATAGTTAGAAAAAGTTGTATTTGTGTGTTTGAGACACATAAAGAGTAATACAAACAGATACAAAGTATATTTTTCAAATGACAGGACAAAAATAAAATTGCATATAGCAAAAGGTAGAGATTTTTAAAAAGGTAAAATAAGAGGCTGGGCGTGGTGGCTCATGCCTGTAATCCCAGCACTTTGGGAGCACCTGAGGTCGGGAGTTTGAGACCAGCCTGACCAACATAGAGAAACCCTGTCTCTACTAAAAATACAAAATTAGCCAGGTGTGGTGGCACATGCCTGTAAACCCAGCTACTCAGGAGGCTGAGGCAGGAGAATCTCTTGAACCCAGGAAGTGGAGGTTGTAGTGAGCCCAGATCGCGCCATTGCACTCCAGCCTGGGCAAGAAGAGTGAAACTCCGTCTCAAAAAAAAAAGGTAAAATAAGAAAACTAAAGTAAGCCTAAAAATATTGTTAACACTAAATTACTGTATATGTTCTAATCTGCATAGTAAAAGCTGAAAACACTCAGAATATTTTAAAAATATTAATAGTATGCTACTTTGACAAATTAAAATACAAAGTAAATATAAATTATACTATTTACCGTGACTTATAATAATGGTTCTCAAACGTTTTAATCTCAGGATCTCTTTTTACCTCTTAAAAATTATTGAGGACGCCAAAGAGCTTTTATTTATGTGGATTATATCTATGGATATGAATTGTGTTACACATTAAAACTAAATTTTTCTTTTGGTCAGGTTGATATATCTGAATACAGTAAAATTCACCCTTTATGTATAAAATTATGTGAATTTTGGCAAATCTATACAGTTGTGTAAATGTCACCACAATGAAAATACAGAATGTTTCTATGTTCCTTTGAGATCAATTGTCTCTCTCCACTTTTAGCCCTGTTTTGTGGCTATGTAGTTTTGTATTTTCCAAATATTATATAAATAAAATCATACTCTATGTAGCCTATGAAATCTGACTTATTTCACTTAGCATAATGCTTTCGAGATTCATCTATGTTGTTACAAGCTCTTTGGTTCAGTAGTTTGGTTCCTTCTATTGTGGAGCAGTACTCAGTTATAGCTGCACCATGATTTTTTTATCCATTCACTGGTCAGTGGATATCTGGAGTTTTCCAGTTTTTGGTTATTACAAATAAACCTACTATGAGCATTTGTGTCCAGGGTTTTGTGGGACATACATTTTCATTTCTGTGGGTAAAGAACCAGGGGTGGGATTGTTGTGTCGTATGGTAAGTGTATGCTTAACTTTATAAGAAATTTTATAAGAAGAAATTCCAAAGTGATTGAACAATTTTGCAGTTTCACCAGCAATGTATGAGAATTCCACTTACTTAGCATTAGCATTCTCATAGCACTTGATATTATCAGTTTAAAAAATATTTTAGCTATTCTAATAGATGTGTAGTATTATCTTATTGTGGTTTTAATTTGTATTTTCCTAAAGACTAATGATGTTGAGCATATTTTTATGTGCTTATTTTCTGTGAGTATCTCTTCTTTGGTGATATATTATGTCTATTCAAATCTTTTGCCCATTGGATGTTTGTTTTCTTACTATTAAATCTCGATAGTTCTTTATATCTTCTGGATACCAGTCTTTTATTAGATATAGGTTTTGTAAATATTTTCTACTCTGTGGCTTGTTGTTTCTTTCTCTTTTTTCTTTTAACGGTATATTTCAGAGACGTTTTAAAATTTTGATGAAGTCCATGTTATCAATTTTTAATTTTATGGTTCATGCTTTTGTATTCTACTTAAGAAATCTTTGCCTAACCCAAGGTCGCAAGGACTTTCTCCTATATTTTCTTCTAGAAGTTTTATAAAATCTGAGAAATTTTTAAAACAGAAAAAAAATACTCAAGCACACATTCTGTAAGCCATCAGAGTGTTGTTGTCATCACATGTCATGAAGTTTGGAAAGTCCTTCTGTACACTCCTGAGAAAATGAGAGTAAATAAGGCAAATAATATCTCAGAATTATTCTGACAATATTGACCTCATGAGCTTTCAAAAAGGGTTTCAGAGACTCTGAGGAGTCCCTAGACTACATCTGAGAATCATAGATCTAAAATGTAAAGACAATCACACAGAAATTATGAGTGGTAGCACTACATTTCAAGTGAAGTAAAATTAAGAGCAATACATTAAAGATGACAAAAGTACTTTCATATTAATAAACTTTCCTTTACCCAATGAAATTATAATAGCTATAAGTTTTATATACCAAATAGCACAGTTTCTGAATATATTTGGGAAGTCTAGAAATACATGGGTAAACTAAAGTCATTGCAATTGTATTTGAAGATCTTATTCTACCTCTTTATTTCTTTAGGAGATAAAAAGGTCAATAATATAGACATAAAATTTTCAGTCTTTTAAAGAGAAGGTATTATTTGGACTATGTGAAGTTTTATGTCCTGTACACAAAATTACAACTTTTTAAAAAAGCATTTATTGAACATTTAGAAACATTGCTATGTTAGATTTCAGTGTAGAAATTGGTATGGGTTCATTCATTCATTCTTTGAATAAATGCAAAAAATTAGAAATTAGCCATATAAATGGGATGAATAAACAAAACAAAAATTACAGGACATTCTTCTAAACAATTCTTAAATCATAAAATAATCAAACACTATATGGATAAACAATATAGACTATAACAAATAAGAGAATATTGTATGCCAAAATTTATAAAATGCTGCCAAAATCTTACTCAAAGGCAAACCCAGAGCCTTAACTTTTATATTAATTAACTAGTAAAGATGACAAAGAAATAAACTGTGCAGCATTCAAAAAAGAAAAAATAACAATAGATAAGCTTAAGTAGTGATAATTGAATAATAATAACAGTAAAGTCATAGAAAGGAAATATAACTCTGAAAAATCTAATGAGAAAAAAGGGGAGAAAATGAAAAAAAATTGTAAATAAAAGTGAAATATCAAGAAATGACAAAGATATTTTTAAAAAATATTAAGTATATAACATTTTCCTATTAATTTGACAATCTTAATGAGGTAGGTACTTTTTTTGAAAAAAGAACTTCCAAAAGTACATATGAAGAATGGAAAATCAAAAAATATCAATAACCATAAAAGAAATTAAAAAACAAATAAAACCATTATCACCAAAAATTACTGAGACTAGTATATTTCATAGGAACATTCTTTCAAACTTTCAGAAAAAAAAATTATATGCTGTACATTTAAGTCACCTTAGAGAACCAGAAAATACAAATTAATTTTGTGAAGCTAGCATAAAACATGTGCCAAACACAAAACAAAAAGAAAACTCTATGTTTCTTTTCAAATTGTTAAATGGAACGTGTGACTGTCCTGTGAGAGGTTAATAGTTATTCTATACAGATAGCATTCTGTATATTTAGCAAAATATATTCGATAAATCAGTGGTGAAATAAATCTTAATAGAGTTCATTAATACAGGATATCCTAGAATCTAGAAAATGCTAATATACATTATAAATCTCTATAATTTATGTGACCATGAGAACCTCTCCCATTATTTTTTTCTTTGCCCTGCTCTATATACCTATTAACCATGCACAACCTTTGTCTTTCAAGTGTTCCAGGCATTGGTATGTTCTAGTGTTCTCAGCTACTAGAGAGACTGTCAGAGACCAATACTCCTAATATAGATGTTGAGATCCTAAATGAAGGAGATCAAACTGACACCGGCAGGGTGTTCACAGAATCATTCATCATCATCTTGTAGATTTTATCCTAAGAATGCAAGGTTGATTTACTATTGTGAAACATTAATAGAAATATTTTAGCAGGTTAGATTTAAAATATTATAATTTAAACTGATGGCAAAATGAGCTCTGTATTAATCTGTTTTCATGCTGCTGATAAAGAAATACCTGAGACTGGGAAGAAAAAGAGGTTTAATTGGACTTAAACCTCTCTTCCACATGGCTGGAGGGGCCTCGGAATCATGGCGGGAGGCGAAAGGCACTTCTTACTTGGCAGCGGCAAGAAAAAATGAGGAAGATGCAAAAGCGGAAACCCCCGATAAAACCATCAGATCTCATGAAACTTACTACCACAAGAACAGTATGGGGGAAACCGCCCCAATGATTCAACTTATTTCTCACTGGGTCCCTCCCACAACACATGGGAATTATGGGAGTACAATTCGAGATGAGGTTTGGGGGTGAGGACACAGCCAAACCATATCATTCTACCCCTGGCCCCTCCAAATCTCATGTCCTCACATTTAAACCAATCATGCCTTCCCAACAGTCCCCCAAAGTCTTAACTCATTTCAGCATTAACTCAAAAGTCCACAGTCCAAAGTCTCTTCTGAGACATGGCAAGTCCCTTCTTCCTATGAGCCTGTAAAGTCAAAAACAAGTTAGTTACTTCCTAGATACAATGGGTATACAGGCATTGGGTAACTTTGTTCATTCCAAATGGGAGAAATTGGCCAAAACAAAGGGGCTACAAGCCTCATACAAGTCCAAAATCCAGCAGGGTGGTCAAATCTTAAAGCTCCAAAATGATCTCCTTTGACACCATGTCTCGCATCTGGGTCACGGTGATGCAAGAAGTGGATTCCCATGGTCTTGGGAAGCTCTGCCCCTCTGGCTTTGCAGGGTACAGCCTCCCTCCAGGCTGCTTTCATGGGCTGGCATTGAGTGTCTGTGGCTTTTCCAGGTGCACAGTGCAAGCTGTCAGTGGATCTACCATTCTGGGGTCTGGAGGAAGGTGGCCCTTTTCTCACAGCTCCACTAGGCAGTACCCCAGTAGGGACTCTGTGTGCACATTTCCCTTATGCGCTGCCTTAGCAGAGGTTCTCCATGAGCACCCTACCCCTGCAACAAACTTCTGCCTGGGCATCTAGGCATTTCCGTACATCTTCTGAAATCTAGGTGGAGGTTCCCAAACCTCAATTCTTGACTTCTGTGTACTGGCAGGCTCAATACCACGTGGAAGCTGCCAAGGCTTGGGACTTGCACCATCTGAAGCCACAGCCTGAGCTCTACTTTGGCCCCTCTCAGCCATGCATGGCTGGAACAGCTGGGATGCAGGTCACCAAGTCCCTAGGTTGCACACAGTTCAGGGACCATGGACCGGGGCCAAGAAACCATTTTCTCCTAGGCCTCTGGGCATGTGATGGAAGGGGCTGCCGCGAAGACCTCTGACATGCCCTGGTGACATTTTCCCCGTTGTCTTGGGGATTAACTTTTGGCTCCTCTTTACTTATGCAACTTTCTGCAGCTGGCTTGAATTTCTCCTCAGAAAATTAGTTTTTCTTTTCTATCACATTGTCAGGCTGCGAATTTTCCAAACTTTTTTGTTCTGTTTCCCTTTTAAAACTGAATGCTTTTAACAGCACCAAAATCACCTCTTGAATGCTTTGCTGCTTAGAAATTTTTTCTGCCAGATACCCTAAATCAACTCTTTCAAGTTCAAAGTTCCACAAATCTCTAGGGCAGGGGCAAAATGCCACCAGTCTCTTTGCTAAAATGTAACAAGAGTCATCTTTGCTCCAGTTCCCAAAAAATTCCTCATTTATATCTGAACCACCTCAACCTGGACCTTATTATTCATATCACTATCAGCATTTTTGTCAAAGCCATTCAACAAGTCTCTAGGAACTTCCAAACTTTCCCACATTTTCCTGTCTTCTTCTGAGTCCTCCAAACATTCCAACCTCTGCCTCTTACCCACTTCCAAAGTTGCTTCCATATTTTTGGATATCATCTCAGCAACGCCCCTCTCTGCTGGTACCAATTTACTCTATTAGTCCGTTTTCACACTGCTGATAAAGAAATACCTGAGACTGGGAAGAAAAAGAGGTTTAGTTGGACTTACAGTTGAACATGGCTGGGGAGGCCTCAGAATCATGGTGGGAGGTGAAAGGTGCTTATTACTTGGCACCGGCAAGAGAAAACGAGGAAGATGCAAAAGCAGAAACCCCTGATAAAACCATCAGATCTCGTGAGATCTCACTACCATGAGAACATTATGGGGGAAACTGCCCCCATGATTCAAATTATTTCCCACAACATGTGGGAATTATGGGAGTACAATTCAAAATGATATTTGGGTGGGGACACAGAGCCAAATCATATCAGTCTCTAGTAACACAAAAGAGAGGAATATATTCCTTTATGAAATTGGCAAAGCAAAGAGAGCTTTGTTAGAAGCTGATGAGTTTGCTGGATGGTGGACTATCTCAGATCTTGCTGGGGGCAGTGTGACTTAGCACAATCTGGGGGACAATATGGTGACACATGTATTTAATATATAGCAAATTCTTTAAAAATTTGCTATCTAACGATGCCTTAGATTCTAAGAAGAATGATGAGTCCAGGAGAAAGGGAGCATGCACAAGAGGAGAGGAGAGGGCTGGATAATAGTGTCTTTAATTTATAAATTTGCTCCCGTTCTTTGGAATAATCCATCAAGCCATCCTCTGCCCTCCCTTCCCTGACTCTCACTCCCATAGCCAGGAGACTTCAGTGTTAGGCAAATGAAATTAAGTTTCCAAGTAAAAAATCATTACTGATCCCCAAGTAAGTGATGTGTAAATAGTTTTCTGTGATCATGGGTTAAAATGTTACTGAGGTTCTCAAGTCCTATCAGGAAGACAATCTTTGGCTCAGTCAGCTGGGCTGAAGTAGCCAGGTTTTCCCTGAACAGTAATAACTTGAATTGCTCTACTACCCAGGTTCCTGAGAACTGAAAGTGCTCACAGGAGAGTCCAGTTTACCAGCAACTTCCTTGAAAGTCCAGAATCACAATCAAAAGACACAAATGTGGTTCTTCAGTCAGAACTTTCCTCCTTTGGGATTCTTCTTTTTCTTTTTTCACATTCATAATACGTACTAGACCTTTGGGATTCTTAATGCTAATGTGTTTTTGAAAATTTTAAAATGCATTTTGTTGTTAGTTACTCCCTGAGTCCAGAGTGTCTGCAGAGCTACAATGCAATGATATCTAAGAGGTGGGTTTTTTGTTTCCCCTGCCGTGGTCTTGTAGCCACAGTGTCATGCTAATGAATCTCCTGCAGGATCACAAAGAACACAGAATGCCAGCAGTGGAGGGGCCTAAATGTCTTTTACAACTATTTGTTATCTTCAAGGTCAGCAAGGATGAACCTGGTAAACACAGATGCTGTAACCTAAATCCCGCCTGCTCACAAAGACTTGTCTCTGATTAGGCTATTTGAATAAAACATTACTTGGAATCTCACATGATACACTCTCGTAGGCTTGTATTTTAAAAATCTGGGTTATGTAGGATATGCTGTATTTTAAAAGATTCAGTGTAGTTTACCAACTGCATATTTTACCTCACTTTTTACAGACTTCTAATAGCCACAGCAGTGGGACTACTGAGGAATATTTCATTTAGATTCCATATAATGAGAATGTAGATACATGTAAAAGTACCAAAAAGACTGAGCTTGTGTGTGTGTATGTGTGTGTGTGTGTGTGCATGCGCATGTATGTGTTTTAACTATGGGTGTATTGCCATGGCAACATCTGGAGATGGAATAGAGCAATTAACAAACTTTGACAAACTTTTTAACCAAACCTTTGTCATTTTGAGATGTACTAGGATATGTGCCTACTTGTATTTCTCTTCCACCTCCTTTCACCACAATTTTAGTTCTTGATGTTCATACCAAAGGATAGTCAATTAAATTCTAAACAACACTCCAAATCGACTTTGAGACTGTTATATAGCAATTATGATTAATTTTTCAACTGGCCTTCATTTAAAAGCTTAGAGCAAAATTTTTTTATCTCATGAGAAAGAATAAGTGAGTGGCGGAAGATTTCTACTGCAAAGACTTTATTAAAGTGAAATATTATGAAGCACATGATTTAAAGAATGTAATTTTATACTGTCCGTATAATTTAATAATGTCATTTACACTAAGCTCAATGAGATGACAGCATCAGAATAATGACACATACTAAAAAGTCATTAAAGCTAATATTAAAAATATTGTTTTATACTTTTAGGTATATAAATAAATTATAATGTATAACCGGAAATCTGGATAAGAAGCAGAGAATGGCTGTGAAAAATCTCTGGCCGATGCAAATATAGGTTCTGACTGCTTTTAATGTATAAATTTCTGATTGATTCATGGCCCATTGAAGTGAATAATGCTAAATGAGTAAAAAAATGTAAGTTATTGAAGGGCACCAAAAATATACCATATTCACTTCAGCCAGTCACTTATTCTCTCAATGCCTCAGTTTTGTAATCTGTAAAATGGGGTCATTTGTACAATGGAATGAGAAGAGATATGTGAATGGTACCAGGAAAAACAAAGGTGATGAAGTGGACCATAGCCAGGCTGGTCACACAGCCTTGTCTTTCATGTTTATGAGGATACATTTTTGTGATAGATTTAACAAAAATAAAATTGTATTTTTAAAAAGCTCTTTGAGGAGCATGCTTTGCTGCTCTCTGCATGTATGTTCCACTTTTCTCTCTTATTTGTCCTTTTACCTGTACTAATAACTTCTGTTCCCTGATAAATTTAGCTTGTATGTCTCATCATTGTTCCTCCAACATCTTAGTTTTAATTCTCACTCTTATCTAGCTCATTTTCCTGGCGATTTTTAGGTCAAATTTCTGAGAAAGGAAACTTATTGATTTACTTATCTTTCAATGCTAAGTGTCATGTGTCATGAGCCAACAGGTAGATTGAGGTAGTACCAGTCCTGGTTTCACCAGCTCTAGTTGATGTGAGTAAAAAGTTCATATGCTTTAAAACATGACTGAGTGGGAAGCAGGAGACCATAGGCTGGAAAATTTCACTCATAAGGGGCTGTGGACAAGTAGGTGCTGATGGATATCTCATGTGCATTTAGACATATTGAACCATTTCAGCTTCCTAAAAGTGACATGATCTTTTGTTCCTCTGGGACTTTGTAGATGTGATATTTCCTCGTCCATTTCTGTAATGGCTCTCAAACTTTGCTCAATAAATAAGATTACTCCCTTGATTTGAATCTCTAATGTCCCTTCCAATGTGGAACTGGGTCTTGGGTCTCTCTTACCATGGCTTGCACATGTGTGCTTTTAATGAGCTGTGTTCATATGTGTTGGGGAAATAGAATCTTGACAGGTAGAATGGAGAAAACCAACATAAATAAAGTGTAGATACTTTCTTCTGATTAGATGACAACAGTTTCTCAGCAACATCATGCTATCATGGAGACTTTTCTTCACTTTTTGATTTTGCATCATGAAAAAAAAAAAAAAAAGACCAAACTTGGAGAGAAAAGAAAGTTGAAAAGGTAAACTGACACTGTCTCTTGTGTATGCAAAGTGTAGAAAGGGGTGACTAGCCTGAAAGAAAAGAGACTAAGTTTTCTAACAAACTGCTCAGGGAAATTTCTCTGAAACAAGCTTGACCTCAGAGGGAGGTAATTTTGACCATCTGAAAGAGGTCCGGGAAGCTCTTGAACTGCACCTTAGATTTTTTCCTTTCAAATGTGTTTCTAAAGTATTTTATGCTGTAATAGTTAATACTATTTAAGTTCAATTATTTTTATAATATATTATCTTTAGAGAAAAAAGATAAAATTTACTTATCTCTATGTTGATCAAATTAGCCAGCAGTTTTAAGCCTTACAAGCTTGGGTCATGTGACTGACACACTATTGCCAGCTTTTGGAATTTCATCTGTCTTGTAGGTTGGTCTTTTGGAGTCATTAAACTCAAGTCAGAATTTTAAAAATTAAAGCTATTAAGTAACAACGAAGTAACATGGGATAATGGCAGTCATGAATGTGGTAATGGAAAGAGTCAAGACTTCTTTTTTGTAGGAAACAGAAAAAAAAAGAAGGAAAAAAAACCCCTATTGGCTTTGATGTCTGAAAGAGCTGAATTGAGTTCAAATTTTAGCATTTACCTTTTATATAATCTCAAGCATCTTTCTTTATGTTATATATATATTCATTCATCCACCAAATACATAATGAGCATTCATTATGTGCCCGCAACTGTGTGGGGTGCTGAGTACATTGAGGAGAAAAACAATATAGTCCATGCCCTCCGAAAGCCTAATCCAGGGACTACTACCATTTATATTTTAAATAGGAATAAAGTTTTACATTTTTTTCAGATTGAGATAAATATGATTAGTTTAATTCTTTTCCCCAAATTTAAAGTGTTATTATGATTAGAGACTTTATAACATTTCTGATGTAAGTTCTTTACCCCTTGTAAATATTCATATAAGTGGTATTCATTATTTACATAGTGTCTTCTAAAATTATAGTCTGAGATTATGATGATGCTGGTGATAAATAAAAGTATATTAGGAATATAATTAACTGAAAATGTTAAGTTACTTAAGTCAGGGAGATAAGTACATAGGTAGTATGATACAACTTGTGTTGTATATAAAAAGAATAATTTTTTCCCGGGTGATTATATATACCATAAATTATTTTTGGAAACCACTGTTAAATAAATTATAAATACAAAACATTAATTGTTCTGGAAAGTCTTTGTAAGAATAGACTTTTCTGAGCTGTTTAAATGAAAGGAGGGAGAAAAGTAAATGAGTTTAGACAGGGAGGATGTTCTGAGTTTAGCGTGCAGCTTGGGAGAAGGCTTGGCTGTGGGTGGGAGTGGAATGAAAATAGGAAAGAAGGCTGTTTGCCCATGTGCTCATGGCAAAGTGAAGCTCCCCAGAGGAATAAAGGAATCTAAAGGGAATGAAGGATAAAGAGGCAGTGATTAAATAGATTAATCCTAATCTGAAGTGTAATAGATTCCTGCAAAGTGAAAAAGTATACTTCATTGTTCAGATGATGGGCACCAGTGGGTGAAGGGCGCTTTTGAAGTCAGACACTGCTATGGAGAATAGTGAGAGGAGCCTTAGTTCCTAGAGACTGAAGAGAGGAAAAACACAGGGCCCTGCAAATGGTAGGGAAGTTCTAGTTCTTGGAAATACTGCCTAGGATTATGGCAATGTACTTACCCTTTCTAAGTCCTTGGAAGAGATATAACTATAATCAGAGAAGATAGCTTGGCAATGGCAATGCGTTTCCTTTCCTGGAAATTCAAGAAACCAGATCTCAAACTGAACTGTAGGAATTGAGAGGCAAAGGGAAGGATAAGGGGGTGGAGGGAGAACAAGTTTAGAAGAGAACAGGTAATATAGGTCAAGCTCGAGGAGCTCATAGAACCTGGAAATATCACCAGAGGCTACCAAAGGCAATAGAAACCTTTTATAGTGTGACCTAGATTGAGCACCAGGGCCATGGAGTGAATAGGAACTCCCAATGGAGCAAGTCTAGTTTGGACTTTCACATTGGACAGGGAATCTGGAGAGCATATCTTTGAAACAGTCCATGTAAAAGACAATTCAGAGATTTTACCAGAGAAGAGACATTCAATAAGTCCTAAAGAAGAGTAGATCAGAAGATTAGGGAAATGTATCAACCGTCTTGGAATATTAGAAAAGATCAGTTACCTTTAGAAATATCTGAGAATCATTTGTGCTTCTTGAAAGTCTTTTATATATCATTTTCTGTATCATCTTTCATCTAATGTAGAGTGTGAAGAGCTAGCATAAAAATGTGGCCATGTTTTCCAAGATGATATCAATTAGAGTCTGTTTAGAGAACAATTTAAGATTATCCTGCTATATGTGGCAGTGCGGCCCCAGCTCTTCACAGAGAGTGGGAAGATTTTACAAGCATTATCACAGTGCGTTAGCTATTATTACTTTAAATATGTAAATAAGTTGTTTCTAAAGCAGACGTACTGACATAGTTCTTCAAAGTTGTTCCTGAAATTCCTACTACCTTAAACTGTGAGTAAATTAGATGAACAATTTATTTGTAAATCCATTCTACAAATATTTATTAAGCACTTACTGTTTACAAGGTACTATTCTAGGTGTTGAGAATATAGAGGCAAATCAAGAAGATTTAGTTTTTGCCCTCATGGAGTTGACATTCCATTGGCGATGGATGTGAGTAGGACATAAGATATGAGTTATTAAACACACAACAAGATCATTTTAGGTCATAACGTGTAGGACACAGAAAATGCAACAGAATGATATGACAAAAGGGAATGGGGTGGGGTGGGGCTTGAGTGATCATGAAAGAGACCTCTGGGATGGTGACATTTGAGCTGAAACCCAAAAGACACGGCTGCTGGGGGAAGAGGGGTTGGCTGAAGGGGGAACAAATGCAAAGGCTTAAAGCAGCAATGAGCTTGGTGGGGTTTCTAGGACAGAGAGGGTGTGAGACAGGCTAGAGTGGGGAGAGAGGGAAGAACAGAAGGAGATAAAGCTGTAGAGAAAGACACAGTCCAGCCACACAGGCCATGGAATGGCATGGAATTGGGAATTTATTCCCAGCATAGTGGGAAGCCATTTAATGAAGAGCAACCTTTTTTTTTTTTTTTTTTTTTTTTTTTTTTTTTTTTTTTTTGACAGGGTCTTGCTCTGTCACCAAGGCTGGAGTGCAGTGGTGCGATCTCAGCTCACTGAAACCTCCACCTCCTGAGTTCAAGCAATGCTTGTACCGCAGCCTTCCATCTAGCTGGGATTACAGGCATGAGCCACCACACTGGCTAATTTTTGTATTTTTAGTAGAGATGGGGTTTCACCATGTTGGCCAGGCTGGCCTCAGACTCCTGACCTCAAGTGATTCGCTCACCTTGGCCTCCCAAAGTGTGGATTTACAGGTGTGAGCCACCGTGCCAGGCTTTTTTCCCTAAATATCTCTTTTTCTAAATATCTCCTTTATTACTGATGAAAGTAACATTGGAGAATGTGACCAAAACATCAAGTTTATTATTTGACAAAACTGATTATATCAGTCCATTTTGTGTTGCTATAAAGGAATGCCTGAAATGAGGAATTTATTTAAAAAAAGAGCCTTATTTTGGCTCATGGTTCTGCAGGCTGTACAAGAAGCATAGTGCTGGCATCTGCTTCTGGAAGGACCTCAGAAAGCTTATAATCATGGTGGAAGGGGAGAGGGTGCAGTTGTGTCACATGGCAAGACAGAGAGCAAGAGAGAGAGGGGAGGATGTACCAGCCTCTTTTAGAAACCAGCTCCCTTGCAAACTAATAGATTGAGAATGCACTCATTATCATAGGGAGCACATCAAGCCGTTCAAGAGGGATCTAACCCCATGACCCAAAGACCTCCCACTAGGCTCACCTCCAACTTTGGGGATCACTTTTCAATGTGAGATTTGAAGGGGACAAATATCCAAACCGTATCACTAATATTTTTGGGAATGTGACCAAAATATCAACTTTATTATTCATAAAACAAACAGAGAATGTGGGCTGTATCTATTGATAAAGTGGTATTCCAAATATTAGACAGCATTAGGATTAGAATTGCCCGCCCCATCACCGGAAGCATTGGATTAGGCTGTCCCTTAAGAGTCTTGCCCTTCTAAGACTGACAGCCTAGAAGGACAAAACAGAAAGGGTATTCTGGAAGCCAGTTGATCTTAAAGAGTCTAGTGGAGGAGTTTAAGTAGAAAGTGACACCACACAATTTTAGAAGTGCAAGAAAAGATTGAATTCTCTGCTTTCTTCCTCACTTTTTCACTTTATCAAACACTCACAGAGACTCCTTCGCGCATCAGTCACTGTGCTACTTGCTAGTGATCCAAGCAAGATTCTAACCTCAAGGATCCTCTAGCTTTATGATAGAGATGACATATTAACTAATGCTGGTAGAGGTTTGAGGCAGCAGAGGTTTGTTTAGGGGAAAGAATTTCTTATTCAGGAAAATGATAGAATGGGCTGTTTTAATTATAAAACACAAAGTATCTTAGAGGTAGTATGGTGGAAGAGGTTTGGACAGATGAGCAAAACTGATCCACATAATAAATGTGAAGAATTTGGAGTTTTCATATTTGTCCTGAGGAATTGAAATAAAGTAGAGAGAGCAGTGGAAAGGATTTTAGAGTGAGACATGACACTAGGCAGCAGGCTGGGCTCTCAGGAGAGGCAGGGCCAGTGAAAATTTCCTGTTGTGGAGAAGTTTTAGGGAATATGGAAGGTAAAGTTATTTCTTGTACTGGGCTGCAATTAGTGCCTGTTATTTATGACCTTATGAAAAGCCTGTTATGTCCAGCAACCTTATATTCCTGGTAAGTTGGAGGAATGCAGGAGAAGGAAATTTTTATTGTGTGGGTGAAATGCTGGAAAGCAAAGAGGTACTCTTGGAGGTAGGTTGACGAATGAGAAGGGGGTCAGAGTGAGTGGTGGCCAGAACCTAAGCCCCTTGGAAATTCAAGCTAATGAGGGAGGACTGCCTGGAGTTTTCCACCCGAGCAATTTAATGTAGGCTTTGAAGGAAATATGATGACCCAGAACTAATGAGGACTTGGAGACTTTGGGTGGCAAATATTGAGTTAAACAGAATATTATTGCATAGAATAATAAATGCAAGAATATTGCACAAAAAGCTGGGGGGTTAAAGGTATTGCCTAAGGAAGGCAATAGGAATTAGCTGTGAAGTTGAGGATGGGTGTGGGTGAGGATGAGGCTTCCCAGACAGAGGAAATGTTATGGGTGCAAAGGCCCAAAGCAATCAGGGTATTAATTGCAAGTTAATTCCAAGCATCTGAATTATAGAACTGAAGAGGGTAGGAAGTAGTGGGACTGAAAAGAGGAGTAAGCATCAGATCCTAAAGAACTTTCTGTGCTCTACTCTGGGCCCTATTCTGATGACAGGGGGATAGAGGAAGATCTTTGAAGGCTTGAAGAAAATGACACTTAAAACTTCATATCTTTTAAAATGCATTTAAGCAATAAAGAAGTAGCACTTTAGGCAGATTTCAAGTTGGCTACGAAGTGAACATAAGCTTCTTTAAAGGTCCTTCTCATTTCTCCTCTCTCCTGTTGAAACTTCTGGTCATTCCAGACTTCCACACTCTCAGACCATATCCTGGGGCCAGGATGCCTTCCTTCCCCTGGGGGCATCACCTGCCAGGTGTCTGGTCTCCCTGCTGTATCTTCTTTTCCTCATCAAAGATGACTGGTGTAGTCTGGAGACCTTGTCCTCTGCTAAAGGGCTAGTTCAGCACATATTTCTTTGCATGAGCGTCTTCTCATGAGGGCTGAGAGGAGGTGAACTTGCACTTACTGAGCATCTTCCCTGTGCCATGTTACAAGCGTCATGTCCAGCACCTGGCACTGTGCCTGGGACATGGTGTTAGATGAATGAAAAAGCCTAATTAATCATCATAACTGGTTCTATCTTGTTCCAATTTAGGGATGAAGAAATTCAAATTCAGGCGATTATTAAGCTTATCCAAGGTCACATAGCTGCTGAATAGCTCAGTCAGAATTTAAACTGAAGTGACTGGCTTTCCAAAACCACAATTTTATCAGTTTATCATAATGTGTCACTCACAGAGACATAATTAAAAAGAACTTCAGAAAAGAAGCTACCAGTGCGTGTCGTAATATTCTTATGGAAATGATGGAGAAATAGGATGTGGATCTAGGATAATTAAATGGATACATACCTTGTTTAACAACCACACATAAAGGCATTGATGGATTGATTATTGTGGGCTCAGAATAAAGTGTGAAGTAGCTAACCCAGTGTGAAGTCCTCAAGCAAGTTCGCCTCAGCAATTTTGTTTATGACTTGAGTGAAGTTATATTGGTAATATTTATTTAATTTGCAATAATAGAAATTCTGGAAGGCTAGCAAGAATGAAAGACAATTCAAAATTCAGAACAGTCTAAAATATTGGATTGAATTCTCTCTGAGGTTTTAATAAGAAAAATTCCATACATACAATAGAGTTGAAAGAATACTACAATGAATATTCATATACCAAGTCCTTAGATTAATAACTGTTAACACTTTATCAGTTTTCTTTACCTGTCTTAGCAAATATCGAATTTTTTACTATTTGGAAGCAAATTGCAGACCTCATGAAACTTTGCCATTTCATATCTTCTAAATACCTTATCTTATACAACTCTAGTACTATGGATCACACCTAAGAAAATTAACAAGAATTCCTTCAGATCATAATATCCAATCCACATTTAAATTTCCTCAAAATATTTTTATTGTGGTAAAATATACACAACGTAAAATTTACCCTTTTGATTTCTTTTTTTTTTTTGAGATGAAGTCTCGCTCTGTCGCCCAGGCTGGAGTACAATGCCACAATCTCAGCTCACTGCAACCTCTGCCTCCCAGGTTCAAGCAATTCTCCTGCCTCAGCCTCCCAAATAGCTGGGACTACAGGCACATACCGCCACGTCCGGCAAATTTTTTGTATTTTTAATAGAGACGGGGTTTCACCATGTTAGCCAGGATCGTCCTAATCTCCTGACCTTGTGATCTGCCTGCCTCAGCCTCTTAAAGTGCTGGGATTACAGGTGTGAGCCACCACACTGGCCCCTTTTGACTGTTTTTAAGTGTACAGTTCATTGGCAGTAAGTATATTGTTGTGCAACCATCACCACCATCCATCTCCAGAACTTTTTCATAATCATTCTCAATTTTTGCTTCACTGAATTTGAAATGAAACTTTGTAGGGAGTGCATATGATCTGATACCTGGATGTAAAAACCAACTTCATAAGCATGAGGCCAAGGAGATGGGAACGTATCTATAGCATGAGTGAAAAACAATTATGGGTCTTAGCTAACAACAGGCTCAATTGTGATTGCCAAAGTGTAAGTGCAAACTTAGATTGAAGAATAGTCCTGGATTCAGGACTGCCATTTTCTGCACTGCCCACACGCTATGTATTGTGTCCAGTTCTCAGTTCTATACCATTGGTAGTCAGAAAACTGTCACCAGGAAGATGAAGGGATTTAAAAACACATTGAGAAAGAGGAACACATTTTAGAAAGAGGAAGAAATTGAGTATTTGAGTCTTGGGAAAAACAAAAGTTAACTCTTTGACTAAGAGATGTCTATTAACTGCCTTGGAATAGTAAAGAACCACCATTTGGAAGGTATCCTTGTTTCTTCTAAGGGTAGTTCACAGACTACTAGAGGAAACTGCCATGGGAGAGACATCAGTTCAAATAGAGTAATTTAATAATAATGGTTAGAGTTGATCAAAAGCGTTGCCTTAGGAAGTAGCTAGTTCTCTGACACAAGTGCCCTTCACTGTAATACAGGCAGAAGACATCCAAACACTGAGTGGCTTTTTAGATTAGATGATCTTAGTCTAACTATTTTTTATTCAGGATCTTTTTGGTTGCAAGTGACAGAAACCCAAATAATACCTTCTTAGGCAAAAGAGGAATTTTTTGAAAGAATGCTTGAGAAATTGTGTATAATCAGCATTTGGGCTGAACACTGAAACTCAAGGAGGATGGAGCACAATTCTCTTTCTCACTCTCACTCTCACTCTCACTCTTGTTCTCTTCCTTATACTTGCTCCACTCTCATTCTAGCTCTGGTTTCTTTTTCTCTCAGTGATTCAAAGCAGCCTGGTAAGAAAAATAAGGTGTTGACTGTTTCTGAATTTTAACATGCCTGGTTGAAGAATCCTGGTGAAAGACTCTGTGTTGCCAGTCAACTCTGCCAAGAAAAAATGATGATCAATGAATTTACTCAGTTTGCTACATTGTGAGCTCTTTCAAGTAACAAGGGAGTCTATCATAAAAGTTTCAATGCTACAAAGGACAATGGTGAGGTTAAGACCCTGTCCTCCCTTAAGTGACAAGGACAGTCAGTTCTGAAAGGAAATATCAGTCTGCAGAATCCATGGCAAATTCAAGCTACCCCATAGGAGAAAATGCTTGAAGGTCACCTGGAAGTACCGCATTCAATGTTGTAGCATATTTGGGAGCCACTGGGAAATCCGTGCCACCCACAGACTGGCCAGGAATGCAGCAAATAAAGTAAGGCTTTTATTTTCTGAGAAAGTATGGGAAAACTGTGAGGCAAGGGTAATGGTGCATAGCAGCTCAGGCTCTGCAAACATTTGCATTGTGGCTGAAAGCCAAGGCTAGGGCTTGGAACCTGCAGGACTGTAGATGAGATCCTGGTGTTTTAGCAGAAAAGTCCGTTCTTCACTGTACACAAAGGAAAGTTGATCCTCAAGGTGAAATAACAAGTCAGTGGCATAAATTTCCTTAACATGAAAGTTTCTCGACTCCCATCTCTTCTTTTTTATATACCACCTTGCCTTTGAGAAATTATGTTAGCTCTGCAGGGGTCCAATTTGGCTTCCTAGGCATTTATGGTCTGAGAAGTACTCAGGCTTAACTTTGTAGAGGGGGACAAATATCCCCAAATATCAGTTCATGGGGTCATTGCAAAGACACCAATTGAAGAACTTTCTATTTTAGCTTTCGCATTAGTTATTTTTAAATTTACAGAGTATTTTTGTGGAGTCAGGGTGTCACTGTGTTGCCCAGGCTTGTCTCAAGTGATCCTCCCACTTTGGCTTTTCAAAGTGCTAAGATTATAGGCATGAGCCACTACACCTGGTCATGTGTATTAGTCTGTTCTCACACTAGTTTAAAGAACTGCCCAAGACTGGGTAATTTATAAAGGAAAGAGGCTTAATGGACTCAGTTCCACATGGTTGGAGAGGCCTCAGAAAACTTACAACCACGGTGCAAGTGGAATCAAGGACCTTCTTCACATGGCGTCTGGAGAGAGAAGAAGCCTGGAAAAACTACCATTTATAAAACCATCAGATCTCATGAAAATTCACTCACTATCATGAGGACAGCATGGAAGAAACCGCCCCATGATCCAATCACCTCTGTCCCTTGACATGTGGGGATTACAGGTTCCTCCCTTGACACATGGGGATTACAGTTCGAGATGAGATTTGGGTGGGGACACAGAGCCAAACTATATCACCATGCATATTAGTTTTGCTGTGAAATTATTCATTTTTGAAAAAAATTCTACAAGTTGTAACAGGGAACTAGGAAGAGAACACAAATATGTCACCTGCCCTGGGAGCTAAGCACTCTCTTAGCTGCCCACCTTCCAAATTTCCAAGTCTTATCTGTATCTCTCTCCATCCCTGTAAGGTTAACTTGGAAATAGGCCAGCTCCAGGAAAGTATGAAGCAGGATTCAGATTGAAAGGCTGTTGGTACAGCTAATCTGGCTTTTGTACAATCTGCCATGGAAGTGAAAGTAAGATGATGAGGATGAGGATGATGATGATGATGATGATGACAATGATGGCAATAGGTTGCCCTGCCAACCAGCAAGTGCAGGTGGATCTGTTTTGCTATTCTAAGAACGTTGTTGGAGTGCAGAGGTAACTAATGAAATGAAAGCTAAAGCGTGTGCACACTTGCTTCTTTGAAAACCCATAAGGAGAATGTCAAATGTTTGAATGTTTTATTATATTTTATATTTCATAAGATGCCTCAGGGTACAGAAAGAATAAAAAGTAATGGTTTAAAAATGGAGGAGCAGGAGTAATGAGTCCTAGAATTGAAAATAACCATCACCCTTAGTTACGGTGGGTAAATAATACACTATAAAAGCCTTGGGAGGGAGAAGGGCATTGACTGAAAAGAGTAGCCCTGACAGTGAATCTAATTAGGTCTACCAAAAAAAATAAAAAAACAGTTGGGACAAATGAGAAACAACCTTACCTTCTCTTCCCAAAGAATTATGCCATAAAAGATAAAAGCGGCATCATTTGAGAGAATTTGCTACAGAATATAACAGTGGCTGCAGTGACAACAAAAACGTTCTTGCCTCACCATGAGTTATGGATGAAACCTATGTCTATGACAAATGTGCCTCATGAAAGCTACAGCATTTCAAAATATATGCTTTTCCTCCACTGCATCTTTTGATACAAAACACATAATCTATTGAAGATGTATGCATGTTCATGCTCACAGTAACTAAGAGTGAGTCCTGCACGATTGGGATGTGGAACGCAGGCCACTGCTTTTCTTTTGTAGTCTTCAGGGAGCCTCCAAACATTTTAGTGTGTGTCTGTGTGAATATGTTTTAGAAGGTGGGCTTCTGGGGGTGGCAATGTGTCTTTTTAGGTTGCTCAGCAATGTAGTTTTTACACCACTACTTGAACTTTGGAAATGGAGCAAACCATTTATAAAATGTGGGAAGACATTTCTTTTTTCCTTAAAATATGTATTTCTCAGCATAAACGGCTATTTGTTGGACAAATTGAGGAGAATGTGTGTGAAGAGTATTGCCCTAGGTTCCTCAGGGAGAATGAAGTAGAGTATGCAATTTGTCAAGGCAGTGTTTTCACACCTTTTTGACTGTGACCCACACTTAACACATTTTACACCTTTTACATTATACCCAAGATATGTATAAGTGCAGGTGCACGCACGCACACACACACACACACGTGAAACAAAGATTTCATGAAACAATAATTACCCTGGTTGTGTGCAATGCTCTTGAATGTTTTCAATTCTTCTCTATTCTTTCTTTCTTCTTTTTTTTTTTTTGCTATATATTAAATTTGTTGTACCTTGATGTTTGAAAAACTCTGAATTCAAGGACACCAGAGCACATGTGCTCTGTCCAACAGGTTGGCGATAAGCTCTAGGAGGGTAGAGGCATCTCTAGTGCCTAGCGTAGGATTTAATGCATTATGGGTACTAAACACATGTTGGTTTAGGTCTAATTAGGTCTACAAAAAATTATTATCAACACCATCCTCTAATTATTTGACCTTGGGCAAGTCATTTAACTTCTCCATGCCTTGATTTTCTCACCCATGAAAAGATGCTACTAGTATTAACCTCTTGGCTTTGTTGTGAGGTGACAGCATCTAGAACAGTGCTTGCCACATAGTTAGCTATCATTTTTATTGCTCATGCTATGATTAAAGACTCCGTGGCAAATGTTGTCAATTATGGCCAACTTACTTGGCCATTATCTCATTTATCCATTTCAGTAGTGCCTCTTAAGTTCCTTGAACAATGCTAACTAAGCATTTTACATTCATTTCTTTTGTTATCTTCTCAACAACCCTATGAGGCAGGGACTACTAGTGTCGGTTTATAGATTAGGCTTATAAAGGTGAGCTGTTTGCCTAGCATAACACGTCTAGTCCTTGACAACAGGCCTGTATGAATCCAAAGCCTGAGCAGTTATGGTGAGGGAAGGGGAGTGGGGCCAAAGGTATTTCAGGCAGATGATTTGCCAATTGCGGAAGTCCAGGGCATGATCCTAACACTGTATTTCATATATGTTGCTTCCCCTCTGATTTTTGTAAATACTGTGAATTTGATAAGTTGCATGAAAGGTAGAAAAGGTTCATATCATTTTCGGCATAGAGAAGAATAAGAGAAGTACAGGTTTACAGGCATATTTTGTTTTTTTTGGGCTTCCCTTATTGTGCCTTGCTTCTTTGTGATTTTTTTACAAATTGAAGATGGTGGCAACCCTGTGTAGTGAGGCTATTGGTGCCATTTTTCCAACAGCATTGCTCACTTTGTAACTCTGTGTCAGCCTGTTTTAACAATAAGGTATTCTTAAATTAAGGTATATACGTTGGTGTTTTTTAGGTGTAATGCTACTGCACACTTAATAACTGCAGCGTAGTGTAAACATAACTTTCATATGCTGTGGGAAATCAAAAAATTGTGACTCACTTTATTACAATATTTGTTTTAATATTGTAATTGACCTAGAAACAAATCTGTAATATCTCCTAGGTATGCCTATTGTATTAGTTCATTTTCATACTGCTATGAAGGAATACTCGGGACTGAGTAATTTATAAAGAAAAAGAGGTTTAATGGACTCACAATTCCACATGGCTGGGGAAGCCTCACAATCGTGGCAGAAGGTGAAGGAAGAGCAAATGCACATCTTACATGGTGGCAGGCAAGAGAGCCTGTGCAGGGGAACTGCCCTTTACAAAACCATCAGATCTCATGAGATATTCACTATCACAAAAACAGCATCGAAAAACCCATCCCCATGATTGAATTACTTTCCACTGGGTAATTCAATGGGGATTATGGGAACTACAATTCAAGATGAGATTTGGGTGGGGACGTAGTCAAACCACATCATTCTGCCCCGGTCCCTCCCAAATCTCATGTCCTCACATTTCAAAACCAATCATACCTTCCTAACCGTCCCCCAAAGTCTTAACTCATTTCAGTATTAACTCAAAAGTTCACAGTGCAAAGACACATCTGAGACAAGGCAAGTCCCTTCTGCCTATGAGCCTGTAAAAGCAAAAGTAAGTTAGTTACTTCCAAGGTGCAATGGGGGTACAGGCATTGGGCAAATGCACCCATTTCAAATGGGAGAAATTGGCCAAAACGAAGAGGATACAGGCCCTACGCACATCCAAAGTCCAGCAGGTAAGTCAAATCTTAAAGTTCCAAAATGATCTCCTTTGAATCCATGTCTCACATCTAGCTCATGCTGATGCATGAGTGGGTTCCCATGGTCTTGGGCAGCTCCTCCCCTGTGGCTTTGCAGGGTACAGTGCCCCCCTCCTGCCTGCTTTCATGAGTTGGCATTGAGTGTCTGTGGCTTTTCCAGGTGCATGGTGCAAGCTGTCATTGAATCTACCATTCTAGTGTCTGGAGGATGGTGACCCTCTTCTCACAGCTCCATGAGGCAGTGCTGCAACAGGGACTCTGTGTGGGGTCTCCCACCCCACATTTTCCTTCTGCACGGCTCTAGCAGAGGTTCTCCATGAGGGCACCACCACTTCCCCTACAGCACACCTCTGCCTAGACATCCAGGCATTCCTATACCTCCTCTGAAATTTAGGTGGAGATTCCCAAACCTCGATTCTTGAGTTTTGTGTACCTGCAGGCCCAACACCACATGTAAACCACCAAGGCTTGGGGTTTACACCTTTTGAAGCAATGGCCTGAGCTGTACATTGGCCCCTTTTGGCCATGACTGGGACACAGAGCACCATGTCCTGAGACTGCACAAAGCAGCAAGACCTGGGCCTTGCCTACAAAACCATTTTTTCCTCCTAGGCCTCTGGGCCTGTGATGGGAGGGGCTGCCATGAAGGCCTCTGACATGCCCTGGAGACATTTTCTCCATTGTCTTGGTGATTAACATTTGGCTCCTTGTTACTTATGCAAATTTCTGCAGCCAGCTTGAATTTCTCCTCAGACAATGAATTTTTCTTTTCTATTGCATAATCAGGCTGAAAATTTTTCAAAATTTTGTGCTCTGCTTCCCTTTTAAATGTAAGTTTCAATTCCAAGCCATATTTTTGTGAATTCATAAAACTGAATGCTTTTAACAGCACCCAGGTCATCTCTTGAACACTTTGCTGCTTAGAAACTTCTTCCACCAGATACCCTAAATCATCTCTTTCAAGTTCAAAGCTCCACAGATCTACAGGGCAGGGGCAAAATGCCACCAGTCTCTTTTCCAAAACATAACAAGAGTCACCTTTATTCCATTTCCCAAAAGGTTCCTCATCCCCATCTAAGACCATATCAGCCTGGACTTATTGTCCATATCACTATCAGCATTTTGGTCAATGTCATTTAAGAAGTCTCTAGGAAGTTCCAACTTTTCCACATTTTCCTATCTTCTTCTTAGCCCTCTATACTCTTCCAACCTCTGCCTGTTACCCAGTTCCAAATTTGCTTCCATATTTTTGAGTATCTTTATAGCAATACCCCACTCTACTGGTACCAATTTACTGTATTAGTTCATTTTCATACTGCTATGAAGAAATACCCAAGACTGGGTAATTTATAAAGAAAAAGAGGTTTAATGGGCTTATAGTTCCACATGGCTGGGGAGGCCTCACAATCATGGTGGAAGGCAGAGAAGGAGCAAAGGCACATCTTACATGGCGGCAGGCAAGGGAGCATGTGCAGAGGAACTGCCCTTTATAAAACCGTCAGGTTTCATGAGACTTATTCACTATCACGAGAATAGCACGGGAAAAACTGTCCCCATGATTGAATTACTTTCTACTGGGTCCCTCCCATGACATGTGGGGATTATGGGAGCTACAATTCAAGATGAGATTTGAGTGGGGATACAGCCAAACCATATCACCTGTACTTCTTTCTGATTTTCCATACAACTACTTTCTTTGGAAGCTGCTTCTCTTCAGCACTGTGGGTGTGGTACTTCCTTGGTGGCAGGATGGAGTCAGCCAAAATGAATTAAAGCTCCAAATTTGACAGAGGCCAAGAAAATGTGGCAAAAGGTAGGTTACCTAAAAAGCAGGAATAAGAGATACCCAGGGAAAAATGGACAAATCTTAGACAATGGTGTACCAAGTAAATAAGAACACATAAACAGATAAGGTTTTGAAACTGGTGATATCAGGGAATGTAGGCTGGACTGGTAATGCCAATTGCCTGGGGATGGTTTTATTTGCCCAGATGCCACTTTTGAAGGGGTAGGGCTGTCCTATCCTTGGTTCAAGCCTTGAATTTTGGAATTCAGTTTCCAATAATGATGGCAATTGCAGCCATTGTGTTCAGCAGCTTATGGCTCTTTCTTCAAATAAAATTCTATTTCTTATTAACTATAACTTACTTGCTTATTAAAAATTTCTTTTCAAACTTAGGTCATAGAAGTGAAGTACATTTATTGCACCTCCTCTCTGGTGTTCCAAGATGAGATTTGAAAAGCAATTCACTTTTGTTTGTCTTGGAGGAGACCAAGTGCTCTCTACCTGTTAAACATCACATTTGGCATCATAGGATTAAAAGTCACACTTTCTGCCACATGGCTTAGTCTCTGAAGGAAATGGTTGAGGCATTCTTAACTTATTAACTGGACCATTTGATGAGTGAGAAACCCTTTCTTGTGGAATGGGAATTTCCTTTTCAAGGTTGTACTTATTACAACCTTTTTACCAAATCTGCCTATTGTGTAGTTTGCTGGACTTCCTGTTGCATCCTTGACCCATCTCAGATTATGTCTGTCCCTCCTTGGAACAGATAAAGGCCCTTTGTTAGAAAGGACTCCCATGATTTGGTGGCTTTTACACACCAGAGAACTCAGCTGCTGTCTAACCGCCACTCTCCATTTCCTTGGATGCTTCCGGGCAGCCTCTCATCATCTCTATCAAACTACCAAATATACACACACGTATGTTAAAATATTTAGCCTGTACACCATGGACCATGGGTACTGGCCTTAATAAACCACTTGTATTAACTGAATAATAGTCCAGCTCACCAGTACTTTATATTATCATCCCAAGCCATAAATATCTGAGGAAAAAGAGATATTTCTTATATTAGAGGAGCATTCTCCTTTGGTCAGGAATGGCAGGTTTGGAACAGAAATTCCTGGACTGTTCTTTGAATTATGTGCTCAGCTCTGATGCTACTTTCTACCGAGGGCCACCTCTCACTTAGCTGGAAACTCGTGGAATACCCTCTGCTTTGTAAAGTCTTTTACCACTACTTGCTGTTACTGTTAGCAGTTTTATTCTGGTAGGCCCTCTGAGCTGATATTTCTACCTGTGAAATGACTGTTTCTCTCCATTTGTCTATTGTCTCTTCTGCTAACCTTTAGTATGTCACTGAACAAAATTGTATGCAAATGTGTAAGTCTACTGAAAGGCTTTGAAAATTAAAGGACATTGCAATGACTCAGGAAAGTTTGTGCAATTCTCCTTTAAACATGACATTTACCATAATCCTACCCATTTAAGGGAAAAGCATTTGAAAGCTAAACCGTTCAGATGTTCTTTCTAGCAGATTTTCTCAACAGTACTGTCGACACTTTGAGCCAGATAATCGTGTGTTGTGGGGGCCATTCTGTGCCTTGTAGGATGTTTAGCAACATCCCTGGTCTCCACTCACTAGATGCCAGTAGCACTTCCACAATGACAACCAAAAAATGTGTCCAGACATTGCCAGATGTCTTCTGGGGGTCAAATATCCCCTCTGTTTGAGGAGCACTGCCCTCTAGAGCCTTGATCTTCAAAATGTGATCTGAAAACCAGCACCATTGACATTGGCAAACTTGTTGGAAATGCAGAATCTGCCTGAACCACAGGTGTACCTAATAAGAATCTGCATTTTAACAAGAACCCCTGGTGACTTATATTCAAAACCTTAAATGCTTTGAAGCCTTGCTACTCTCAGAGCTCCTTTTCATCTTTCCTGGATAAATTACCACCTTTTTGGAAATTCCTCAAGCTGCTCACAGGTATTTGTGTTGACTCAACACCTACAGCCTCCCTGCTTCCTTCCAGCAGTACCTGTTGTGCTGGACCCCTGTTAACTACAACAGGGATGACACCAGGTTCAGGAAGCCGACGAAGAGATTCAGAGCCAGTGAATGGAACATAGGGTGTATTTGAGGGAACTTACTTACAGGGTTGTCCAGTGTCAGTGGGCTGGACAGGAGAACCGCTCTCACTTATAAAAAGCATGCAGTTTATATACATAGCGTCTTCACTTAGCTCCCTCCCCGCCATAACCTCCATGTGGTAGCCCTCATTTCTTAAGTTATTGCTGTCAGGTATGTCTACCACACAGCACCTTTCCTCAATCCTGGTTATATACAAGCATATACAATTTCTCTCTTGTTTCAATATATATACTGGTTTTTATGTTGTTCCCTAGTCTCAGCCCTGTGCTTTTATTCTATGAAGTTGGGCCTTCCTGGACTGGGTATTCAGGCTATAATAGTGCTCCAGAGGCTCTAGACTAATATTCCAGAAGATGACCCTGGGCTGAGGAGGGAAAAAGGAATTTGGGTCTTTAAGTCTGTAGAAACAGCTGAGATGGTACTGACACTCTGTGTGTGGCCACTTTGATGTTTCCTTGCTTGCGGCATTTGAAAGGAAGCCTAGACTGACTTTGTATTTAAGGTTATCAGCCTTCATCAATTAGTATTACACATGATAACCCATGAGATTCAGAATCTATGAATTGACATGAAAACATCAAAAGTGTATTAGTCTGATGCCACTGACACTCTTCATTTCCACTAGTCTTAAATGTTAGAATCCAATATAATTGCTTATCAAAATGAATTAATTTATATACTTGAGTACTATACTACTGTTGCTAATATACCTGCATTATGACACTGAATGTCCAAGTTTCTTTTAAAATTATTGTTTGGTTATCTAGTCTATGTTATTAAAATTCATAACTGGGACAAAACTTCCACCCACTTTTACGTACTTATGCTCTTTGCATCTCAATTCATAAGTGGTTTTTTAGTAATTAAAGGCAACCAGTTGCTGGGCATGCTGGCTCATGCTTGTAATGCTAGCTATTTGGGAAGCTGAGTTGGGATGATTGCTTGAGCCCAGCATTTGAGACTAATCTGGGCAACATAGTGAGATCCTGTCTTAAAAAATAAACAAAAGAAAAAAAACGGTAACTATTGGGAATCACACATGTGTCAGTCCCAGGGAGACAATGTGAAAATTGTGAGCCATATAGTTATAGACCTAAGAGGGCTGGGTATCAGGTGAGACAAATGAGGTACTAGGACACAGAAACACTTTCCTGGGTTTCTGCAAGTGCTGACTCTAGTCCTAGACCTAAGACCTAGTATTTTCAATCTGTCGGTGGTATGTTTTCCTCTAAATTCATTTCTCTGTCACTGAACTCTTGGTAACAACTAATTTCTCCATTATTTAAATTGTTTCCTAGACTCAACTCCATGCTTTTATTCCATGAAATTTGGTCTTCCTGGACTGCTATATCTAATGGAGTTACTCCAGTAACTTGATGATCAGGAAACATATAATTCAGGAGACCAGACTTGGAATTTTGTTTCCCAGATCTATTACCCACATGTGCCAGTTGCCAATTTGTTACCTTCTTAGTACAAATTCACCCTACTATGTACTTCACTTTGAAACTGAATCTGGATCCTATAAAAATGTCTCTTGTGCCAGTAATCTCTGGGTTAAACTTTATCAGTAGAAGATGCTGGAGGAACTCTGCATGAGTGCCTTGTTCCATTGCTTTTCTTCTGGCTTCTACAATGCAGTGTCCAGCAAGCATCCTCATGTGGGAGACCAGGGAATGCACATTCTCCAGCAAGTCTTACTGGCACTCCTGCCAGCATCTTTCTAGTGAGTTCTGCCAGCACCTCAGTGGGTGGCTTTCAGTGAGTTTCACCAGTACCCCAGTGGGCAGCTCCCTTGACAGTGCAGTGAGGGAGACTCAGAAACTGCCCATCCCCAGCATGTTTCCCTGACATTCCAACTGGTTGTTGCCTGCTTGCCAATCCCAGCCTATGGCTCCTCAGTGTCATCCAGTGGGCCACACCCTCTCCAACAAGCTATAAATCTCAGTCTTGGTGGGGATGGCATAGAGGCTTCTGAGTTTATTTCTTCCTTGAGTATTCTCAGTATGGTCCAAAAGAGATTCACAATATGGTCCAAAAGAGATATATTAAAATGTGATCTTACTCTATTTTTGGAAGCTGTCTGAAGGAGATACAGGACCACCAATGGTTTGAATGTGTCCCCTCCAAAATTCAGGGATTCCCAATGTGATAGTATTGAAACAGCCTTGTTACCTGAGGTATCACCTGGAGTTCTTCGTCACAACTGAATTGCCTTTGTACATGACTTTCTGTGCTCACTGTAGGGTCTTTTTGAATAAGTGCTTACTTTACCCAGTATTAATATTTTCATGACTAATCTTTCTGAGATTGATAGCAACCACATTGCTTATTAGCCTTAATGGGAAAGTAAAATGTTTCTTCATTTGTCAACTATGATTTTCATATCAGCTGGGTCAAGAGGCCATCTGACATAGGAGGAGTTATTGAATACTAATTTATACAGGACACTCATTGGCTTGAAAATATACGTTAGCATTACTGTGTCCTTAATTCTGAGTTTAGATATAGCTGAAATATAGGGAACGTTAAACATTTAGTTTGCATGCATAGAGATAGGTTTTTTAATACTCAGTATTCATATTTATGAAAAATAAGCTATATATCAGCATTTGAGCCAATGGCCTTAACCCAGATTTTTAGCAGTAAAATACTACAACACCGATTTCTGATTCATACCCTTCATAAACAGGCCTCATGCCTCCCAGTGTGGTTTTGGTAAGCATCTTTTTCATTATTTCATTTTCCTGTCAATAAAATTGGCATTGAATTATATTTTGGGGTCCATACATGGGCTGCATGTATATAAACTGCAAAGTATTATTACTAATAACAGACACACTGAACTTTGAGGGTTGATAACTATCTAAACGGGCATACTAAGTTTAATACAGCTTATCAGGTAAAGTTTGATTTAACAAGGTGGCTTTCACAATTGACTATGTTTCTTATTCTAAATTTTTCCATGAATATTTTCATTTGCACCTTGAGGACTGTATCTCAGCATCTTGAAGTGCCTTGTGTTATCTATCACTATTACACTGTCACCCGAGAAAAAGATAAAAGTTCTATATAGACTTATTTAATACAGATATTCTAATATATTTTTAAATAGTATGTCATTTATAGACTGTGAAGATATAAAATAAGCAGATTTTTTTTTCCCTTATCTTTGTGGTCAGCAGCTTCCTTCACAGATTTTTGCGTCTTAGGTATACTTTAGCAAGTAACAACAATAAAAAACTCCATGTCAAATAAAAACAGCCTGAAAAATGGTGCCTTCTTGCTGATGGCATTAGTGATATTATGGAACACAATTCCTGTGTTTTAAAAAACAGTGGAACTTGTTATGGAATTGAGTTTCCCAGAGAGTGCCACATGACCGCAGGCTATTAATTATACAGTTTTATTGTTATCTTTTGTTCAGAACAATAGTGCTCTGGAGGTCCTATGGAACTTTTCTCCCATGCGATCTTGTCGGGTTTTGATTAAGCATCATTATATACAGTTCATTAACAATGTATCTTAAAATGAGTTTTTGATTGAACATTTTTATTGGTCATTTACTGTAATTGATGGATTCTGCTGCAATTTCACATAGAAAATTTGCCAGGATAGTAACAGTATTTTTCATTATGTATCATTATGCTTTCCCCGCCCCCCAAAAGAATACAAGTTTCCTCCAAAAAAAAATTAAACTAAAATATTAGATATTGATCCATTGCAAAGGTGGTTGCTCTTTCCATAGTTCATTCAGAAAGGACACAAACTAGTAATAATGAATAGGAATGAGAAAAATTTGTAAACTTAAATAATTTTATTAATGTTGCCCTTTTTCCCCTGGTGCCCTAGACATTCTTTAGGGAAGTAAATCATCTCTTTCAAGTTGGTAAGTGTCCTTTCAATGTAGTATTAAATCTGAGCTGTTTACCTGGATTCTCCAATATTTTCTTAGCCACAATATTCACCGATTCTGCTTTTAATCTTTTATAAAACCCTTTAATCAAAGAGTTAAAAATAATTTGGCAATAAATCATCTGGTTACTTTTGAGAATGCCCTTGTATTTAAAGAAACTTTTAAAATGTGTTAGAAATTATTTAATACATTAGTAAAAACTGCTCTGGAAGATTTTGATAGTGAATTATTGTCACTGGAGGTGTTCAGGCATGGCTACATAGCTGCTTGCTGAGAAGGAGAAAAGGACAAAATAGGGGATCTTCAATATTTCTTCCAGTTTGAATCTTTTATAAACTACTCATATAATAACAGCATAAGACATAGGCCAAAGGTAGAAAAAGAACTGGTGAAGGATTGTGAATAGTACTGCCCGGCCTCGGGAGGTTACTTAACTTATCTTGGCTTTAGTTACTCTATCCGTGATAATGAGGAAATTGGATTAGATGGCCTTAAGGATTTTTTCCTACTGGAATATTCCATGTTTCCCTATTTTACTAATGGTTGAGGAGTAAATTAAAGTCTTCTAGGAGACTATTTTTCAATTGGGAAAAACTAGATAGACACTTCAGGCAATAGAGTCCACTAACAAATACTGGCAAATTTATAAAATTTCAGTGAATTGACAGTTTGGCTCTCTATTGTATCTATTACACTAACACATATTCCTGCTTCACCTAACTTTTTGTATAATTTTTCTCCTACTGAAATTGTGAATAATATATACATTCAGGAAAAAAGCTTTCTCTTCATGATTGTCTATTTTCTTATTTGAAATAGCAATTACTGCTGCCTCTGGAAGCTTCTATGAAGTGGAACATACTTTGTCATTGTCATCATAGAGAAAGGGTCAAATTAAAGATTTAGTTGCTGAGCATGGGTTATTTTTTCAGAAAAGGAAGAGCTGGTCATTGCTTACTTATCTAAATATCATCTATTGATGTAATTGTCCTTCCCCTGTATCTGTTTTCCTCTTTTCTCCCCTGGGTAGAATATAAGGCCTATTCGCTTACAAATATATGTCTAACTTTGTGGTGAAATAAGGTAAATGTCAGGTAGATGGAGCGATTAGAAATTAGCCAACCAGGTCGGGCACCGTGGCTCACGCCTGTAATCCCAGCACTTTGGGAGGCTGAGGCAGGTGGATCACGAGGTCAGGAGATCGAGACCATCCTGGCTAACATGGTGAAACCCTGTCTCTACTAAAAAGATACAAAAAATTAGCCGGGCATCGTGGCAGGCGCCTGTAGTCCCAGCTACTTGGGAGGCTGAGGCAGGAGAATGGCATGAACCCGGGAGGCGGAGCTTTCAGTGAGCCGAGATCGCACCACTGCACTCCAGCCTGGGTGACAGAGTGAGACTCTGTCTCAAAAAAAAAAAAAAAAACCAAAAAAAGAAATTATCCAACCAACCATTTTTTGAGGGGTCCCAAAGTATTAAATATTCTGGAACTTGAAAGAAAAGGAATCCTAAATGTAAAGCCCATATTTTAATATTTTATCTATTACAGAACTCTACTCTCTCTCTCTCTTAATATCTTATCCCTTTAAACTGCATGGTACCACTAAAGAAAAAAAAAATGTGCCAGAAATTTACTGGCTTATAATTAATTTGATCACTGTTCACTTTATGACATTGACTGGATCATACTTCCTCATTAACCTGTATCTCAGAATTAATTGCTACCTCAAGTGGTGGCCATATAGGACACTCTCGCTCTCCTCTGTCTTCTTACCTTGATCTTCTTTCTATTTCAGTGGGGAAAAAAAATATGAGAAAATACAGTGTGAAGAAAATGAATCCATTGTAACATTAGGCTTATAGATCAAGTTTGACTATATTTAATTTCATTCACATGATGTTTTATTTCTCGTATATGAGGTAAATGAGCAAAGTAGCTTTGTTACCATTTGCTGTTTTAACCATATAGAGAAGATAAGATGCTTTTTATTACCCATTTTATTATGGAATTGGTCTAGTGAAATAACAGGAATTTCCTACCCCATAGTATATCTGTACAGATTTGGATTGGGAAAAAAAAAAGTCCCAGAGTCAAATGGCAGCTTGAATATCAACTAAACATTCTGCCAATTGGTCTTCTTGGCCAGAAGAGGGAAAAACAGACCAATGTGACTCCGTGTCATCGGTATTTAATTATTGGAAAAAATGTCTAGCATATAAACCCTATGGATTATCAATATTATAATCTTTATGTAGAGAGAACAGAATATGAAAACAGATTCCAATTATCCAACCTGGGACTAAGATGGGAAAACCAAGGTGTCTTATCTTTATGCCAGCAATAAGATATTTTGGGAAAAGCATAGAATTTGGTGGTTAATAAACCTGGCCTCTAGCCTTCAGTTTGTCTTCACTACTTGAATAGCCTAGGCAAGTTAATTCGTCTTTTAGATTTCGTTTCTTAGTGTATAGACAAAGAAATGAGACATCCTGTGAAAATCTCTGGCACAGTGCCTAGCATATAGCAGACACACATGAAGTAGACTCATGGGTTCTGAATCTTTTTTGGTGTCTTCATCCATGACACGAGAAGTTTTAATTGATAGCACAAGCATTTTCAATTTTGAAAAAAGCAGTAGAGCCCTGTGAACAACAACAGCAACAAATTTTTCATGGAATCCTAATAAATGAACCAGATAAAAGCTAAGTGGTCCTGACTAAAGTGAAAGTAGAAAGCCCAGAGCTACATCCACTGGTCATTTATGGCATGAAGCCAAAAATACGGTGTTAATTCAGGCCTCCAGTTAGTGCATCACACTAACACACGTGTCACAAATGTTTTCATCATCTTTAAATTATTCACTATTTCTTGGGCCAATACATATTTCTTGTGGGCTACACATGACAAGGTCTCTATTGTTCCACCTCCCATTTCCTCAAGGTAATTCCTCTGAAAATTCATAATTAAAAGGGGGGTAATATTGATGTGGTGAACTTTAACGATCCTTTGAAATTGTGTTGGAGAACATACTTTTGTAATTGGAGGGTGGCACATGCAATTGCAAACCAGCCTGATTCAGGCAGAATGTTAAAATGGTTGCCATCTATCTGTTCTGCTGACTGCATGTACCCGACTGTTCACTGGAATGATCACTTGTGGCCCACCCAGTTCAGCTATCTGTATTTAACAATATATGAAGAGTTTCTTTTAACTCAAGACTATATAAAGACAAAAGAACCATTTGGTTTAGAATAAATCAGAGCATTGTAATAATTGTGTATATTTTACTAAATATATAACTTACTTTTACAATAACTACACTTAGCACCATGCCATAATTGGGAGAGACTGCAGAGTCAGGTTAAACTAATTTTAAACCCCAGTTCTTCTACTTACTAGCTTTGTAATCTTGGGCAATTATTTTATCCTTGTTAAACCACCATTTTCTCATTAGTGAAATGGGAATGAGAATTCATTTTTCATTTGAGTTGCTGTGAGATTTAAAAGAAAAAAACAGACCCTGGAACCTGGCATCAGACCCAGCAAAAAGTGTATGCTCAATAACTATTCATTCATTTTGCTTAAAGTATTGTGTGGTTTTGATGTTTACTTACAGTCCTAACTTGACAAAAAAATTGGTGAAACAGAGTTAAATTTGGCTAAGGAACTGTACCAGTATAGCCTGTTTCCTTATCTTAGTTACCTTTTATTTTTCTACCTCTCCAGGTATTTTTACCTCTGCAGTGATCATTTACTGATCATCTCCAGAGCCTTGAGCTGACTTGGATTTTATCCTAATTTAGAATCTCAGATTCTCTGTTTTCAGGCATTGTATGTTTACACACAATAAAGAAGTAAATGCCCATCAACTGTATGCCTAAAACTATCAGCTACTAATGGCTACTGCATAGATGTATGCAAAGTTAGAACAAGAGGAATTCAACTCTTTTTCAAAATGTGCTCTGCTAACTGCCTAGTATTGTCATAAGTTAACCTAGGAATGTGCATTCTCTCCCCGCTTTCCTGACCCATCAGCTATCCCATTAGATATTTTAGGGTAGTAAATGACTCTAATTTACCATATGAAAATATTTGCTTTTCTTGCAGATAACGTTAACTGTAGAATGAAATTCTCATAAGTTGAATATACAAGAAAAACACCTAGGGATCCTTCTTGTTAAAATGCGGATTTGAATTCACTAGGTCTCAGGAGAGGCCTGAAACTCTACATTTCTAACAAGCTCCCTGGTGACACCCATGCTACTGGTCTGCAGATCACAGCTTGGGTAGCAAGGTTCCAAGGTACATCCTGGGTCACCTTATAAATCATCCGTTACTGCGCTTCCACCATCTCTTTTGCCCATCAAGTTAGAATAAGCAGATTCTTTTTGTTTATTTGTTTATTTATGTATTTCATGCTAGCCATGTTTGAAATACAAACAGACCCAAGGAAACCTCATTGCTGACTTGGACATTTTTAGCTGTTTATCTCTGAGAAAAGTTATCTTCTAAAAGAAAAACAGCAAATAAAAACAAACTCACAGCTCTGTGTCAATTTTTAAATGACTTAACTTTACATGATGTCTTTCTTTGGTAAATTTTAATCTTTTTGACCATCCAGTGGGTTGGTTTTCTGACCACAAAGAAAGTAAAAATCCCTTATGGAACAACAACAACAACAACAACAACAAAACACCGTTGCTACTTTGAAAACGATTAAAATAACATTGGCATGTGACTGAGGCCAGCACCCCAGAAGCTGAGCATTTATAATAATAAGTACCTTACTTTGACTTCCATTCAACAGTGATCTGCGAGCCTTATCCAATCAATGAGGATGATGCAGATGTGAACTGTGATCGCCACAAATTTGTTAATTTGTCAGGCACATTAAAGACATGGCAGGTCACTCGTTGGGCTCCCCTTGACCTTTAGTCTTAAGATTAGAAGATATTCAGAAATTTTGTCCTAAACTCCATTATTTTAGGAGCTGTTTCTTAAGAAAACTCTGAGCCAAGCATTCCAGAATATATTATCGCTTTAAACACAGATTTTCATTGACAACATTTTGTGGGCACCCATTTAATATTAATATTAAGCCAAGGAAATAATGGTCCTTGTTTCTTTCCTTTAAAATGACAGGAATAGTGGGTACTTGTTCCTTATGAAAAACAGGAAATATCTAAGCCAGCAGTATTCACACTAGTGTCATTCCTGCATTACTTCAGTTATTGATTGAACCTTGCCAAATTCTCCATAATGCATCTGCCTACCAGCGAGGGAGAGGCTTATGTGGGAGACTGACTTGTAAAGGTTATCTCAGGAACAAATGATGTGCAGCTCTCCACCTTTTAAAAAGTCTTGAAATGCTGTGAAATTGGATAGCCACTGAGGTACAGAAAATGGGGCATCTGCTTACAATTTTCTGAAATTAGTAAGGTAATGTTTTAATATAATTGGTACAGAATTTGGATTTAATTCTTTAGAAGGGGTGTCCAAACCAAATAAGCACTTATTAGTACTGTTCTCTGTCACCTTAAAACAATGTAAGTCTAAGTATTTTCAAGGGTTAGAGCTCAGGAGTCTCTAGGAGTTTCCCAGAATCCTTGAGATTCTTGTCCACCAGGTACAAGGTGGGAGAGGGTGGGGTAGGGGCATAGCAGCCAGGAGCAGAGGTCTTAGATGAGTTTATCCTCAAGTCTCAAGGAGACTCCTTGTTGGTACTTTTGCCAACATTTGAGAGTGTTATATTTTGTTTTGCCTCTTCTGTTGAATCTAAACCGATAATACCCCCCAAATTTTGCCCTAGGGTCTGCACATTTATAAACACAAGAAATGCAATTGCTGAGGCCTCAATTTGTTCTATTGATTTGGAGAGTGCTGCAGGGAGTCCCAAGATCAATAAAGCACTGGCTTCCTACCTTTCACTTCTTCCTTGTCAGTTTCCATTGCCCCCAATTTGCCTGTTTTCTTGTCTTGCTCTTGGGAATCATTGCCATATGTGTCTGTTCTCTCTCTCTCTCTCTCTCATCTCTCCTGGGGGAAGAAAATAATTCTGAATGCTGAATGATAGTTTTTTAGAATTCTAACAACAATACATTTCAAGGTGGATGAAAGAAGTCCTCAAACTCATATGAATACCTCTAGGTCTACCTATTCTTGTGTCTACCTTTATATGCAACATGGTGTAAAAGTGCAGGGCTTCAGACTTCACTTGGACAAGCTTGCCAATGATTTTTCTGGTCCTGGCAGAGGGCCATCATCTATGTTAGTCCATGAGGCCATGTGCATACCTAATGTACTTTTTTTCTGTGTTCCTGTTCCTTCTCTGTTTGCATGTGTATCCAAGTGAGTGTGCACATATATGTAAGCAAAAATGCACACACTGTGGGCAACATCTGCATGAAAGAAAATATTTTTTTAAAGGGTCAAAGTAGGGGATGGTAAAATTCAAGTGAGGATAAAAATAGAAGCCCAGCCTTGGGACAGCACCGTGACTAGTTGATAATTACGTTCTACCCAAGATTCTTGTCTTGTTCTTTGGAAAATCACCTCACTCTGAGCAAGTCTTCCCTTAGATCAACAGCTAGAAAACGAGTAGGTGACTGAGATCCTCTCTGAACAAAGGACATATTCTGAGGAAACTACCTTTTGTCTCCTTAAGTCTTGGGATGAGTTTGTTTTATTCATTCATTCTGCTTCAAGAAGAAGACCTAGGAGTAAGAATGAAGTTTCTCAGATGAGGTTCTATATGCTCACTTAAGAAGATGTCCTTAGCTTTCCCTGAATTTTCTCTTTCCTTATCCCCAGAATTAATACAGAAAAGTAAGAAAGTGAAAAATATATGGTCAAAATAAAAGAAAACATGGAATAAAGACCCCTTCTGAGGTAAAGAAAATTTTAAAAGCTTATTTCCATCACTATGAACTACTCTTTCCCCTCAAGAATAAGTTAGCACTGTTGGAGTCAGTTATAGTTTTCAGAATTCTCTCTGGGAACTGTTGTGATAACCTCCAAGGGGCCCCTGTCCTCTGCAACTCTGTGCCTCCTTTCTAGACTCCGCTGTCTTGTCAGGGGGGTGGCTATGTCCCTTCTACCTGGAGAGAAATGCAGTCAGTCTTGGCACCAATACTAAGAAGACATTTACATTGGAAACAACATTTCTTCAATGATCAATGACCTAACGAAACTGAATAATGGCTAGAAAAGAGGCATGATAAAATGGGTAGTCCTCATCTGGTGGTTCATTTCCCTTTTATTTTATTTTTTTAAAGAAAATTCAGCAGTCTTTCAGTTGGGTCCAGGAATTCCCTGAAAGTGAACCAATGTAGAGTTGCTCCATTTTAACTTCTGATATTGGACCCACTTAAGGAGTGCTCTTGATCCACACTCCACACGTCAGCCTCCTGTTCAGCCGTCCCCATGATGACTGACAGTCCCTACCCTGTACCAAGGAACCATCTGTCTCCACAGCTCGCCCACATAAGGATGGAGTTGTCGTTGATGTGGCAGCCAGGACTGCAGCAACAGGCATCGATGCCAGACGACACAGGTGGTCTAGAGCATGGAGAGTCACCAAGGAGACTTGGAGAACACCAGCACTTCCGTTATTAGGGTGGAATACATCTGAAGGCATCACAATTCTATCCCAGTCTAAAGAAACCTGAGCCAAATGACGGACGCTGGATCCCAGAATGTGTCCATCAAATCCCTGATTCACAGAGATGTTAACAAATGTAATATCCGTTACTGTTCACTGAAAACTTACTATGAGCCACTGTGCCATGAACTTTATGAGAATTACCTAATTTAATCTACAGAAAATACTATTATCTCCATTTTTAGAGAGGGAAGATGAAGATTAGTGACTTGCCCAAGATTACACATATAGTGATGGGTGAGTCAGAATTTGTACCCACGCAGCCTTGTACCTGGGCCCACACTGTTATCCACCAGACTTCAATGATTCTCTTGGCTTGTGGAAGTAGACAAGTTGAAGGGTGTGTCTTTTGGTGGCCTATGTTTCTAACTTTAGGGTTCATAGTAATTAGAAAAGGGCACAGAAACATTTCAAATATTTTCTCCCAAGGTGACCCATAAAAATCATTAGATTATGTGCTCTGATATTGTGGCCTATACCAAACTGTCTCAGACAATTGAATCTATTCAGTACTTCATTGTTGCAAAGAATGAAAAGAGACAATGAGAGACAGGACTAGCTGGATTTCCTAGGCCCACTAAGAATTCCTAAGCCTAGCTGGGAAGGTGACCGCACCCACCTTTAAACACGGGGCTTGTAACTCAGCTCACACCAAACCAATCAGGTAGTAAACAGAGCTCACTAAAATACCAATTAGGCTAAAAACAGGAGGTAAAGAAATAATCAAATCATCTGTCTCCTGAGAGCACAGGGGGAGGGACAATGATCAGGATATAAACCCAGGAATTCGAGCGGGCAGGGGCAACCCCCTTTGGGTCCCCTCCTGTTGTATGGGACCTCTGTTTTCACTCTATTAAATCTTGCAACTGCACACTCTTCTGGTCTGTTTGTTCCGGCTCGAGTTGAGCTTTCACTCGCCATCCACCACTGCTGATCGCCATCCTTGCAAACCCGCCACTGACTTCCACTCCCCCAGATCCTGCAGGATGTCTGCTGTGCCTCTGATCCAGCGAGGTGCCCACTGCCGCTCCTGATTGGGCTAGAGGCTCGCCATTGTTCCTGCATGGCTAAGTTCCCGGGGTTCGTCCTAATCTGGCTGAACACTAGTCGCTGGGTTCCATGGTTTTCTTCTGTGACCCATGGCTTCTAATAGAGCTATAACACTCACCCATGGCCCAAGTTTCCATTCCTTGGAATCCATGAGGCCAAGAACCCCAGGTCAGAGAACAAAAGACTTGCCGCCATCTTGGGAGGACTTGCCGCCATCTTGGGAGCACCCACCCCCATCTTAGGAGTGGCCTGCCACATCTTGGGAGCTCTGAGAACAAAGACCTGCTGATAACAACAACATCCTCTATGGGTCTAAGAAAAATCAAGCAACATATGACTATAATGAAATTATAGAACTAAAGCTTAGTTCTTTATCTTCCCTTCATAATGATGACTCAAACTCTGATTAGAAAACTCAGCATAATCTTTTTGTTAATTTTCTTCTTCAATATACAATACATCTCATAATAATGCAATATATCTCCAATGAAGTCCTATTGAGTCTTTTGAATCTATCTCCTTCTATTTGTTCCAATTATGTAATTTCAGTTCCTACATTCATGGTATCCACCATGAATGCTTTAATGGAATCTTAATTTGTATTTCTATCTCCAATCTCTGTCTAATCTCTTCTAATGACTTAAAGGAACTATTCTAAAGTACAAGTCTGACCCCTTTCCTCCACTCTCTTCTTTTGTCTCTTCCTAGCACTTCTCATCTTTAAATGTACTGCATAGTTTTATTTTGCTTATTGTTTGCTACTGTCCATTAGATTATAAAACCCATGAGACCAGAAGTTCTTGTGTGTTTCTTCAGACAAGGATATCTGTTCCCTCACAGCTGTGGGTACTGTGCCTGGTATATACTAGGTGCTCAATAAATATATTTGATATCCCCTCCTTAAAAAAATCTACCTTGCCTTTCTTCCAGGATGAAGTACAAACTTCTTAACACTGACACTTTATGCAGTGGTCTCGACCTGAATTTCTACTTAATTTCTTTGCATCTTCCTCTGCACAAAACTTTTGTTCAAATAACATGAATGTTGTCATTCCTGAAGCTTGCCATGTTTTTTCATGCATCCCTGCATTTGCAAATGCTGTTCCCTTTGTCTGAAAAACCCTTCCCAAGGCTGCTTAGAACACAGCATGTGCAGATTATTGTCTCTTCAGTTATCCAGCCAAACAATTGATTGATTCATTCATTCATCCCTCCATGTATTACCTGACCCACCTCTATACATCCTTGAAAATCCAGGGGAAATTTTTCATTCTTCTGAAGCACCCCCAGATTCCCAGCTGGCATTGAGCACATTTCCTTGGTGCTCTGATAACTCTATATATAGCTCTATTTTGATTCTTATCACATTAAGTTGTAATTTATCTTATATGCTTTCTTTGCTTTCCCTGACAATGAGATGCTCCAGAACAGGGAGTGAGGCATTTATCAGGTTGTCCTCAGTATATTTTACAGTACCTGGCACGTAATAAGTACTCAATACATGCATAATGAATAAATGAATAATTAACCTATCTAGAACAGATATATGTTTTGGGAAGAAGAGGTAATTGCTCTGGATTGAGAATTCAGCAGATAAACTATATAGCATTCTATTCAGATACCTGAAAAACCTCAAGAAGTTCCTTTAGTATTTATGTGAAATGCATATTTTAGTTTTATTAAATAATAATTTACATTATGTGAAATTCATAGAATACTAACCAAGTAACAGAAAAATCCTCGAGGAGTAGACCAAGTAATATAATAGTGAGTCATATATTGAGCAAAGAATAATGTAGCCCACAGAAAAATATTTAGGGCTGCACAGGTCTCAATTATCTGTATGTAATTCTCTATGAAGCCAATGAGAATGATGAGTGACTAAGATGGATGACATTTGGTCTCTGGAGCAGAGAAATTAACTATTTCAAACCAGGAAATATTACATAAATGTAATTATTCTCAAGTTTCTTTTAAAAATGACTAATGTGCCAAAAAATGACTTATTTAAATTTAAATGGAATTTGATTTTTAAAGTAGGTACTCGTATGTCTCTTCAATGCCAAAAGAGAAGAGCTGCCTAGCCATTTTGTTTTCCAATCTCTCATTCATTCCTTCTCCATCAATGGGTATTTTTTTTTCCACCTGAAACTGCCCATAGAGAAAACAAAACAGAACGTTTGAAGGACATTGAGAACGAACAAGCAGCCAGGTTTTCCCCAAGAACGGGTACTTTTTAAATGAACTGACAATTTTTTTTTGTTGGTACAAATGAAAAGCTAACATCAAAATATTCTCTAAGCTTCACTTGTAGTGTTTTATAAGAATGGAGACCAGCTTTGACATATTTCTGTGTGCCTATCTTAATCCTCCAGGACTGAGGATTCCAAGCAAACTGCTGAACCTGCAGTGTTTGCCTATTTATCTGTCTTCCATCTGCACATAATATAGACCTCACATTGTTCATTTGGGAGTCCCTGTTATTGTCCAAATGTCTATCACAAAAGAGGGTGTCTTAGTCCTCTGGGGTAACTGGCCGTGGTACCAATGGACACAGATGGTAAATGAATGCATTAATATGCTCTGTTCATGGTGGAAATTACACAGAGATAATATATTAACTTGAAAGGATTGCTTCTCATCTTTGTGGCAGAGTTTTTGAGGCCAAGTCTGTATGCACAAAATAAAGTAGACATTTAAGGTAATTATTTGAGTTGTGTGTGTCGGGGCGGGGGGCTGGGGGTGGGAATAACAGCTACCTGTTAATGAAGAATCTGTAATTAATTTTGATATGAATTTAACCAACTAATAGGCTTTCCTGATAGATTTCACCACATTTATTCTTCAATTTCCCCGGCTATGCTTCCTGTGTAGTCAAAATCATAGTGTACTTGGATGTTTGCAGTACAAAGCCGTGTTTCCTGTTCCCTAAGGATAAAGGGGGAAAAATGACAATGTTTCTTAGTGACCCAGTTATCATTTTAGGTTGTTAAATAAAGAGTTTGTTTCATCTGTAAAATGGGAAGCACAATGTCTATGCCCCCCATAGGAACAGGGCTGTAAAGAAAGTAGTTCATAACTGCAAAGCCCTTTACAGATGTCAGTTATATTGTAGGTGGAGCGAGGAGTCATGATAGTGGCTACCTAAAGAGATTTAGATGTATAGACAGTCCTCGGCTTAGGGTGGGGTTCCATCCTGATAAACCTATCATAATTTGAAAATACCTTAAGTGGAAAATGCATTTAATACACCTAACCTACCGAACATCGTAGCTTAGCCTAGCCTGCCTTAAATGCATTCAGAACACTTGCATTAACCTACAGTTGGGGAAAAACATCTAACACAAAGCCCATTTTATAATAAAGTATTGAATATTTTGTGTAATTTATTGTATACGGTACTGAAAGTGAAAAACAAAATGGTTATGTGGGTATTCCAAGTACAGTTTCTACTGAATGCATTTCACTTTCACACCATGGTAAAGTTAAAAAATCATTGCGAGTTGAAAGATCATTTTAAGTCGAAACGTTGTAAATTGATGTTTTTTCTATTCAAAATTTTCAGGAGGAAAGAAATTCTGTCTTTTATTAAATAAGATGCAGACACTCTGGAGATCATTTGTACATATTGTGCATACAGAGTTGGACAAAACTCTCTGCTCCATATTCTTTTGTGTTTAGTACCTGGGTGTTGGCTGATCTTGTATGGGAAGGCAGTGTACATGAGGCCTAGTGTGTGCTTCCCTTCTGTCTGCAGACTATTTTCACCTCACATTCTTCTTGCTTTCTCCCACTTCACTGCCAAATTTCCTTTAAACATTTCAAGAGTAACCCATGATTCCTGTAACCAAAAGTATAATGTAAATACATAGAAAGAAAAATAATTAAGAATTTTTCCCTATCGTCTCTTACCCTGCACTCCTGTTGTTTATGGCCACAATCCATCAGCTTCTAGTAGATAATGATGTTAACAGCCTCGTGTGCATCTTTGAATACTTCTCTTCATGCTACACATCTGTATGTTTATTAAAACATATATGCACATGTATAATTTTGGCTATTTTTTGCTTTTATAAATATTGAATTATACCAAACACATCACTCTGCAATTCACTTCTTTTTCACTTAAAAAATTGTTATGGACTGTCTTCCTGGCCAATAATGTATTTTTTTAATATGTGAAAGTTTTCTATTTATTTAATTGACATATAAAATTGAATATATTTATTGTGTAAAACAAGTTGTTTGAAATATGTATATGAACATCTATTGTGGAATAGCTAAAGTGAGCTAATTAGTATATGCATTACCTCACATACTTATTGTTATGTGATGAGAACATTTAAATCTACTTAGTAATTTTCAAAAATAATGTATTATTTTAATGACTCTATAGTATTTCATGATAATATACCATTGTTTGTTCAAACTACTCTATTTTTTCAGCCAATTTAGTTTTTTTCTGCTAGAAAAAATTTATGTTGTAATTAACATACTTTTCATATACATTTGTGTACCAGCTTATATATATTATGCATATATATATATATATATATATATATATAGGTTACATAAGAAAAAATGACATGAGTAGGTCAAAGTAAGAGTTTCTTTACTTTTGATAGATATTACAAGAAAATTTTCCAAAATGGCTTACAGCAATTCACATTCTCATCAGAATTGAAGAGTGTCTGTTTCTCCTTTTCCTCGATCAAGACTGAATTTATCACACTTTTAATGATTTTGCCAACCTGTCCATTAAAAATGGGATCTCCTTTTACTTTCAGTTTGCATTTCTCTTACTTCTAGTGAAGTTCAGTATCTTTTCATATATTTATTGACCGTTTACAGACACTAATTTCCATGAGCAATCTCGGGTTTCCTTGGCCAGACTCAGAACTCTCCAGAAACAGACTCTATATGAGGAGAGGCAGTTGTAAGCACATTCTACTTCAATTCTTTTAAAATAAGCAAGTTAAGTCGCTTCCATTTTATTGTATTTAAATTAATAGTATATTTCCATGGCCCATGGCCTAGAGACATTCGAAAGTAGTGAAGGAAAGTACATAGGGAAAAATCTTCCTCCCCACCTTTTCTTCTTGTCAGCCAATTCTTCTCCCAGTAGATAAGGATACTAGTTTTCTTATGGATTCTTCCAGAATTATTTTATACCACACACACACACACACACACACACACACATTTATTCCCCCTTTAATCGCATTTTCCACCCTAGATCCTGAAGTCACAACTCAGTCCCTAATTGACGGGGCTCAATTAGGGACTTAACTTCCCTCAGGCCAGCTTTCCTTTTGTTCAATTGAGCTTCTGGGAGAATCAAGGAGGAGCATACCGGTAATTATCAAAGAGTTGACCACAGAAGCATGGGATGTTCTTCCCATTCAACAAACTGCAAAACCAAGCTTCTCCCTACCATTTGTCCCACACTGTGTTGTCAGGTGGGTAAACGTTATTTAATTAATGGAAGGGGTGTTTCGCAGTCTCCAAAAGCAAAGTTCAGCACCTTTTCACACATTTATTGACCACTTACTGCTCCTATTGTGCTAATTGTTCATATCCTGTTTCTGTCTTTTTGTTATCAATATCTAGTGCTTTTTGTATACTGGAGATATTGTTTCTTTTTACACTCTAAGTTTTGTAATTTTTTCTTCTGTAATTTTTCTGTTGACATTGTTTATGCTATAAGTTTAAAGCCACAAAAGATGTCTTGGAATAGGATGGGTAAAAAGCTGCTAAAAGCTATAAAACACTTGGTGACTTTTGATATGCCTAGCAACCACGTGGCTGCCCCATCTCCTCTTGTGCACATACCAGAGCTTTGCCCTTATGAGAGATGAATGACTCCAGAACAGGCCTCTCATGTCACCTGTGGGGCTTTTACTTAATGAAATAAGAAAGCAAGGCACAGCCTTCTCAGCCTGACAAATTGGACACAGGGGTGAGAGTGGCTCTTTGTCAAAATGAAGGCAGAGCACATCTTTTAAGACATTTCGAATGAGCATGAGCAGTCAAGGAGCATACAAAATAATAATAATAATAACATATGTATTCCAAAAACAAGTTTTGTTTCTCTGTATGATGGAGTAGTTGATATTCTTTCAGTGTCAATTTTATCTCATTTTTATGGTGCTCAGGTCTTAAAAGAACTACAAAAAGGTAAACTCAAATATTTACATTTAAATTTCCTATTAATTGAATTGCCTTTGACTGTGAAGTGATTTTGAGTTGAGATGTATGGAGCAACAGTGTGGTGAACGTAGGCCCTCCCTAAATAATGCTTGACTGAATAAATAAAAATATCTCAAAGAAGTAAATTTTTGAGATGGGCAGAAATTTTGTGTGGTCTGATTTCCTCACTTTCCAGATAAAGAACTTGAAATCCAGGAGAATAGGTGATTTGCTGGGATCAGCTAATGAGTCTGTGGCAATATCAGGACAAAGATAGGCCCTTTGCTTTTGGTGTCTCTGCCCAATACCCCTTCTATTAATTATTAATAAAATGTACCCACCTGACCCTCTAACAGAGATGACGGTAGGGGGAAGCTTGATTTTTCAGTTTGTTTAATGGGAAGAACATCCAATACTTCTGTGGTTGATTCTTTGATAATTACCAGTATGCTTTTCCTTCATGCTCCCAGAAGCTCAACTGAACAAAAGAGGAGAGCTGGGATGAGGAACTTTAAGTGACTGGCCCAGTCACCTAGGGGCTGAGTTGGGACATCAGTGTCTACTTGTGACTCTTGCCCTATGGTGCTAGTATAAGAGAAGGCAGCCTCAGAATGAAGATACTTGTCTAAGTAAACTGTGGCATCTCTATTATTGTTTCCATTTTGCAGTAAGACTAGTTGTTATCACATTTTATGAGTTTCATAAACTTCTGCCGTGAATATGATGATGAGGGTTCTCAACTTTTTACCTCAGATAAGGTGGTCAAATGTCTTATCTGGTGTGATTGGTGGTGGCCTACACCCAACTTGGACATTGATCTGAAACTATTTCTAGGCCAATAAAGTTTTTATCTGTCTTATAAAATATGTCTTCCCTCTTTTGCTGACACCATTCCTGGCATGTCTCAGATGCCTCATACAGCCACTAATTTCCATGGGCAATCACGGGTTTCCTTGGCCACACTCAGAACTCTCCAGAAACAGACTCTCATATGAGGAGAGGCCATTGTAAGCACATTCTATTTCAATTCTTTAAAAATAAAGAAGATAAGTCACTTCCATTTTATTTTATTTAAATAAATAGTACATTTACATGGCCCAAAGACATTCAAAAGTATGTAAGAAAAAGTACATAGGGAAACATCTCCCTCCCTCCCCACCTTTTCTTTCTGTCAGCCAATCCTTCTCCCAGTAGACAAAGATATTAGTTTTCTTATGGATTCTTCCAGAGCTATTTTATACAATATATACACACACACACTTACACATACACGCTTACACACACACACCCCCTCACATGTATTCCCTCTTTATTCACAAATGATTGCCTTCTATACATGCTGTGCTATATTTTGAGTTTTTCACTTTATTGGACCATATATCTTGGAACTTTCCTTATAATTAGGAAGAGTAGTTCCTTGTTCTTTTCATGGCTACCAAATAAATACTCCATTCTGTGGACACATTTGTTTAACCAGCTTTTAATAAACATTTAGATATTCTTTTGAACATTTATTATTACAGAAAGGTTACAATAAATAATTTTCTACATAGGTTATTTCATTCATTTGTGAAAAGACATTTCCATTGGGTACATTCCTAGAAACAGAATTGCTTAGGTCATAGCATAATGTGCACTTATTTTGATAGATACTGCCAAATTTCCCTACATGTGAATGTTAGTTGACTGATCACCATATAGAACATTTTTGCTTCTTTAAGATGCTGTGAGCTTGAATACAGGTACTTTTGGTTTGGGTTAAGGAAGAAATTTTTTTATTAAGTAAAGAAAGAGTAAGGTAATTGTAATAGTTGATACTAGTAGAAAATATTTCCATAGCATTAGTATATTCCAGCATTGTTCCAAGAGCTGTGCCTTGATCTGTGAGTAAATATTTCATCTACCCCCACCTTCATCCTCAAAGAGTTGTGAATCCTCTATATTTTCCACATTCAGCCTACAATATTTTCCAGCAGTCTTCTAATAAGACATATAATTTGGGGAGGATATTTATTTCAGCTGTTTAGCTTCATGTCTTTTCTCATGTGATTGTTTGAAAGAAGTCGAATTCCTCCCTTCTTTATACCATTCCTCCCCACCCTTTCTTTTGGCCATCTTGCCAATTTCCTTCCTCCTCTCCTTGCTCCCAGCTATAGACTTCTCTGACATCACTGCAGCACACTGCCATGAGGGAGGAGCAGGTACTGATAAGGTTTTATCAGAAGCTTTTTCTTATTTCCTCATACGGTATGTGTTGGACTCTTCCCTTTCATGGAGTTGGGCAGCTGCTGATTTCTATGTTCTTCTTTTTAGCTTATCCAACATTTCTTTTTTACTAATCAAGAAGGGGGCCATTTTCCTAAATCTCAATTTTTATTTTCTTTTATTACCAGCACAATTGATTTTCTGCATGGAGCTTGTTTTCTGAATGAAACACCACTCTCATCCCTTCGTGGTTTACTCTCAGGGAGCTGTGAACACTAATGAAGGCACTTGCATGGTCTTCCCCCTGTGCTAGGCTCTGTTCTGAGTTCTTTGCATACTGCATGGTAAGGTACAATGGGGAGGGTACAATTCTTCAGTGGCTTCTCAGATTTCCCCAACCACATCCTTGTCCTTCAACATTCAACTTGCGTCTTCTACCTCTCCATTTTGAGACTGGGCCAAGGCATGGAATCTAGCTTTCAAAGTGCCTGCCAAGGGACCAGATGATGCTATTGGCAGTAGAAAAGAGTTAGCTCTCTGCAAAGTGAACATTGGCCACTGGAATTCAGAGGCAAAAAGGAGCCAGACAGATACGTTCTCTTCCTTTCTATCTTTTGTGGGCTGCTTTGAGATATAGCAACTCTTTGCAACCCTCCCACAAAAATACCATTGAAGTCCTGTGTGTGGAAAGAACATCTGCTGAGCAATGCACTGTCTTCTTAGCTGCTTGTTAAGTAACCAGCATAGAACACATCACAATGCATTTCATTGTACCTCCATTTCCCTTCTACCCTCGCTGTCTCCACCTGAGGCTGGGAATCCCACATAAATTATTCTTAACATAATCTTTGTTTCCAGATCATCTTTCTAGAGGACTCCAGCTAAGATCTGTACATGAACAAATTTAATTCTCACGAAAACTCTACAAAGTAGATAACTAGTAGTGTTTCTTATGTGTCATAAATCTTTGGCAGTTGTTTGGGAAATGTAGAAACTGTTGAAACTGAAATCCAAGAGTTTGTTGTAAGTGTGGTAAGCCTCGCATTTACTTTCATAAAATGTATATGTTGGCACGCACATTCAACAACCGATAGGGTAATCATATTTTCTGGTCTAAGCATTGGGAAGTATGGCCTGACATACGATGCGGCTCTCAATACTTCTTCCATGCTAGATGAAAAATGACCCAGGAAATCTGAGACACATGGTTATAGTACATACATGAAAGTATGTACTATATACTGCATGGTTATAGTACATACATATATTATGAAAGCAAGTGGATGCAAGGAAAAAGGTCTGAAAGAATTTCTTTACAGAGCTTTTTGTCAGAATAAGGTTGACTCTCCCCATTTGACCTTCAACTCCCAGGAAGCCTGGGCTTAACTGCTTTGATTTACTCCCATAATAAGGTGATCGATTAATGTGAAAGGCCAGCTTTATGAGGCCTGTCCGGGAATGGTGCTGGAGACTGCCGTAGTGAGAGAGTTATACTGCCACTACTCTAAAAAAGGTCATTGGAAAAGAATCAAAGACAGCATAAATGATGGTTTACACATCAAAAATCTCTCTGTAAAACAGACAGAAAATGTTGAACTTAATACCTCTTAGGGTTTGGTGCAGAGGTTGTGTAGTAAATATAGTTTGAATTGTTGCTGTATACATTCTCTTATTGTCAAAAAATTATGTTATTTGAAGCCCATCATTGAGGGACCGTTCTTATGATTAAATGAGAGGGCCCTGGAAAAGCCTAATATGTTACTGGCTAGAATTCATTTCACTGTCATTAGAGTCTGTCATAGCTGTTTCATTACCCTGATGGCCAGTTGTTGGGGTCAAAGTTCAAGATGGCCGTTCTTTTTCGAAACTAGATATTTAAAGTAAGACAGCCACATTGAAGAGGAGCTCAGTTAGAGATTATCTTGACTTTATCCTTTGGCCTTCACTGGCAACGGAGAAGAGCAGAAAGACTTTTATGTGTGTCTTGCTTTGTCAGGAATGAGAGCAGCCTATTTGCTGTTGGGTCCCCAGGCATAATATTATGTGGGTATGAGTGTGATGCATGACCATCTGAGAACAGGTGTTAGCTTTCTAAAGCTGGTGTCTCTCCCTGACATCCAAGATCCTCCCAGTCTCTGGGCTTGCCAGGGCCATTATTTGTCATTTGTTTAGTTTTCATCTTTCTGAAATAATATGGCAGAGCACAAGACCACAGCTGTGCCTCTTCTCAAATCCTTTCATATTTAGACTTGGTTTTCATCTGATGAGGAGAAATTCACCATAAAACATCATGTCTTCTGGTGATGGCTAACAGAGCCAAATAGGATGGCAATGTCACCTGGCTTTTAAAGAGGCTTAAATACTGAAAGGCCAGTTTGCAAGCCTCACATATTTTGTCGCTGACACCAAGCTGGGAAAGAAGCTAAAATATTTTGATCACTGGGTATGGGCATTTGTGGCAGATGGTCTCTTCAGCAGTAGTCCAGTGGGGGGGGGGGGGTCAGTGGGGGACAGAGGAGGGTATCCAAATAGAATATATAAAGTCAAAGGGAGAGAAACTTGGCCTCATTTTACAAGGTTTTGTGCCAAATCTTGGAACACCCATGTGTCTCCAGTCAAGCAGGGAGAGGTTCCCATTCTGAGCAGAGTGACAGGGATGACAGTTCATTTAAACAGTCTGCTGGGTGCATTTGCTGATTTGGAAGCCCAGGACCCAGGGAGCCTGAACAGGATGGGAAAATGTGTGTGCCCATATCACTGGTCATGAAGTGGTGGGCTTCCAGATGGGCCTGCACAAACTCTTGGAAGGAAGAATGTTGACAGAGGCACATGCCTATGTAAAAGGCTTTGAGAAATGCAGCCAAAAAAAGAGCTGAATCATCTGACTTCACCTTAGGTGACTTTGCACAGGACTAAAATCCCCGGCACAGCTCCATGTCTCAAGACCTGGATGCAGCCGGCCAGCTGGCTGGTTGGCAGTGGTCCAGAGACTGAGTTGCCTGGATGATTTGGCCCCACCCTACTCCTACCAAACAACCATTATGATAATGCAGATGCACTCAGAAAAAGCATGGGTCACCACAAGCTACAAAGTAGAGCTGGGGCTCTTTGAGGTCACAGGACTCTGCCAATTCCAACTTACCTGGGTTTTCTGTCTTGATGTTATTTATGTATTTGCCAAGAAACAGCAGCTTTACTGTAAAAACTCTTGGGCAGAAGCAGCCAAATTATTTTTCCCAAGAGTCCAATAGGTACAGAAGTTGACATTGTGGGAAGGCCAGAAAATGGAATCAGTGCCGTTGTAATGGCCCACCGTGGCCTACTGGGCCTCCTTGGTTGAACACGTCTTTCCCATACAGCTTCTTTGACTGGTAAACTTGGATTATCCTCTGTTGGTTCAGATAGCAGAGGCCATGATGAAGCCTCTTATGGGTCGGGGTTGTGAGACATGACACATTTAGTACCTATATGATGGCCAACTCAGGATATGATTAGCTCAGGTGATATAGGCTGGTGCAAAAGTAATTGCAGTTTTTGCATTGTGGAAATTTGCTGTTTGATATTGGAATACATTCTTAAATAAATGTGGTTATATTATACATCATTTTAATGCACATTTATCACTTTATGTATTTGTTTTGCAAATGACTTATTACTTGATGTTTATTTTATATTTATTTTTGACTATGGAAATGATGTTAGACAAAAAGCAAATTTGAGTGATTTTCTTATTCGAGTTCAAAAATGGGTTGTAAAGCAGTGGAGACAACTCACAACATCAGCAACATATTTGGCCCAGGAACTGCTAATGAACGTACAGTGCAGTGATCATTCAAGAAGTTTTACAAAGGAGACGAGAGACTTGAAGATGAGGAGTGTAGTAGCCAGCCACAAGAAGTTGACAACGACCAATTGAGAGCAATCATTGAAGTTGATCCTCTTACAACTACATGAGAAGTTGCCCCAAAACTTAATGTCAACCGTTCTATGGTCATTCAGCATTTGAAGCAAATTGGAAAGAAAAAAGCTTGATAAGTGGGTGCCTCGTGAACTAAGTGAAAAAAAAATCATTGTTTGAAGTGTTGTATTCTCTTATTCTATGCAACAACATGAACCATTTCTTGATCAAATTGTGACATGCAATGAAAAGTGGATTTTATATGATAACTGGCGATGGCCAGCTCAGTGGTTGCACCGAGAAGAAGTTCCATAGCACTTCTCAAGGCCAAACCTGCACCAAAAAAAAAGGTCATGGTCACTGTTCGGTGGTCTGCTGCTGATCTGGTCCACTACAGCTTTTTGAATCCTAGCAAAATCATTACATCTGAGAAGTATGCTCAGCAAATCAATGAGATGCACCAAAAACTCTACTGCCTAAAACCAGCATTGGTTAACAGAAAGGACCCAATTCTTCTCCATGACAACATCTGACTGCATGCTGCACAGCCAACACAAAAAGTTGAAGGAATTGGGCTACAAAGTTTTGCCTCATCTACCATATTCACCGGACCTCTGGCCAACTGGCTATCACTTCTTCAAGCATCTCAAAAATATTTTGCAGGGAAAACACTTCCACAATGAGCAGGATGCAGAAAATGCTTTCTAAGAGTTTGTCAAATCCCAAGGCATGGATTTTTATGCTACAGGAATAAACAAACTTACTTCTCATTGGCAAAAATGTGTTGATTGTAATGGTTCCTATTTTGATTGATAAAGATATGTTTGAGCCTAGTTATAATGATTTAAAATTCATGGTCCAAAACTGCAATTAGACCAGAACAGGTGCTGGTATCCAAAGCTGAGAGACCCATAGACAGTTCACATCATAGGACTCTGTGCAGACAACCCCCAGCACCAGCCCAGAGCTGGGTAGACTCACTGGGTGGCTAGACCCAGAAGAGAGACAACAATCACTACAGTTCAGCTCACAGAAAGCCACATCTGTAGGAAAAGGGGGAGAGTACTATATCAAGGTAACACCCTGTGGGACAAAAGAATTTGAACAATAGCCTTCATCCCTAGACATTCCTTCTGACAAAGCCTACCCAAATGAGAAGAAACTAGAAAACCAACTGGTAGTATGACAAAATGAAACTCTTCAACACTCCCAAAAAATCACGCTAGTTCACCCGTAATGGATCCAAACCAAGAAGAAATTCCTGATTTATCTGAAAAAGAATTTAGAAGGTTAGTTATTAAGCCAATCAGGGAGGGACCAGAGAAAGGCAAAGGCCAATGCAAGGAAATCCAAAAAATGATACAAAAAGTGAAGGGAGAAATATTCAAGGAAATATATAACTTAAAGAAAAAAGCAATAAAAAATTCAGGGAACTTTGGATACACTTTTAGAAATGCAAAATGCTCTGGAAAGTCTCAGCGATAGAATTGAACAAGTAGTAGAAAGAAATTCAGAGCTCGAAGACAAGGTCTTTGAATGAACCCAATTGAACAAAGACAAAGAAAAATGAATAAGAAAAAATGAACAAAGCCTCCAAGAAGCCTGGGGTTATGTTAAATGACCAAACCTAAAAATAATTGGTGTTCCTGAGGAAGAAGAGAATTCTAAAAGCTTGGAAAACACATTTGGGTGAATAACCGAGGAAAACTTTCCCAGCCTTGCTGGAGACCTAGACATCCAAATACAAGAAGTGAAAAGAATACCCAGGAAATTCATCACAAAAAGATCATCGCCTAGGCACATTGTCATCAGGTTATCCAAACTTAAGATGAAGGAAAGAATCTTTAGAACTGTGAGACAGAAGCACCAGGTAAGCTATAAAGGAAAACCTATCAGATTAACAGCAGATTTCTCAGCAGAAACCCTATAAGCCAGAAGGGATTGGGGACCCATCTTCAGCCTCCTCAAACAAAACAATTCTCAGCCAAGAATTTTGTATCCAGCAAAACTAAGCATCATATATGAAGAAAAGGCATGGTCTTTCTCAGACAAACAAATGCTGAGAGAATATACCATTAGCAAGCCACCACTGCAAGAACTGCTGAAAGAGCTCTAAATCTTGAAAGCAATTCCTGGAAACACAACAAAACAGAAATCACACAGAACCTATAAAACAAAAATAGAAGTTAAAAAAGGAAAAACAAAAACCAAAAAAAAAAAAAAAACAACCCCAAAGTACACCAGCAACAAAGAGCACGATGAATGAAATAGTGCCTCACATTTCAATACTAACACTGAATGTAAATGGTCTAAATGCTCCACTTAAAGCTTACAGAACAGCAGAATGGATAAGAACTCACCAGCCAACCATTTGCTGCCTTCAGGAGACTCACCTAACAAACAAGGACTCCCATAAACTTAAAGTAAAGGGGTGGAAAAAGGCATTTCATGCAAATGGACACCAAAAGCAAACAGGGGTAGATATATCAGACAAAACAAACTTTAAAGCAACAGCAGTTAAAAGAGACAAAGAGGGACATTATATACTGGTAAAAGGCCTTGTCCAACAGGAAAATATCACAATCCTAAACATATACGCACCTAACACTGGAGCTCCCAAATTTATAAAGCAATTACTAATAGACCTAAGAAATGAGATGACAGCAACACACTGATAGTGGGGGACTTCAGTACTCCACTGACAGCACTTAGACAAGTCATCAAGACAGAAAATCCACAAAGAAACAATGGATTTAAACTATACATTGAAACAAATGGACTTAACAGATATATACAGAATATTTCATCCAATAACCACAGAATACACATTCTATTCAACAGTGCATGGAACTTTCTCTAAGGTAGAGCATATGAAAGGCCATAAAACAAGTCTCAATAAATTTAAGAAAACTGAAATTATATCAAGCCCTCTCTCAGACCACAGTGGAATAAAACTGGAAATCAGCTTCAAGAGGAACGTTCAAAACCATGCAAATACATAGAAATTAAATAACCTACTCCTGAATGATCACTGGGTCATAAATGAAATCAAAATGGACATTAAAATTTTTTTTGAACTGAATGACCATAATGATACAACTTATCAAAACCTCTGGGATACAGCAAAGGTGGTGCCAAGAGGAAAATTCATAGCCCTAAATGCCTACATCAGAAAGACTGAAAGAGCACAAACTGACACTCTAAAGTCATACCTCAAGGAACTAGAGAAACAAGAAGAAACCAAACTCAAACCCAGCAAAAGAAAGGAAATAACCAAGATCAGAGCAGAACTAAATGAAATTAAAACAAAACAAAAAAACCCACAAAAGATAAATGAAACAAAAAGCTGATTCTTTGAAAAGAAAAATAAAATTGACAGACCATTAACAAGATTAACCAAGAAAAAAAAAGGAGAGAAAATCCAAATAACCTCACTAACAAACAAAACAGGAGATATTACAAGTGATACCACTGAAATACAAAAGATCTTCAAGGTTACTATGAACATATTTACACACATAAACTAGAAAACAGAAGAGATGGACAAATTCCTGGAAAAATACATTTCTTCTAGTTTAAATCGGGAAGCATTAGATACCCTTAACAGACCAATAACAAACAGCGAGGTTGATAAATTACCAACAAAAAAAAGTCCAGGACCAGATGGATTCACAGCAGAATTCTACCAGACATTCAAAGAACCAATCCTTTTGACACTATTCCACAACATAGAGAAAGAAGGAACCTTCCCTAATTCATTCTACAAATCCAGCATCACCCTAATACCAAAACCAGGAAAGGACATAACCAAAAAAGAAAACTACAGACTGATATCCTTGATGAACATAGATGGTAAAATCCTTAACAAAATACTAGCTAACCAAATCCAACAACATATCAAAAAGATAATCCACCATGATCCAGTGGGTTTCATACCAAGGATGCAGGGATGGTTTCACAAATGCAAGTCAATAAATGTGATACACCACACAAACAGAATTAAAAACAAAAATCAGATGATCATCTCAATAGATGCAGAAAAAGCATTCGACAAAATCTAGCATCACTTTACAATTAAAACTCTCAGCAAAATTGGCATACAAGGGACATACTTTAATGTAATAAAAACCATCTATGACAAACCCATAGCCAATATAACGCTCAACAGGGAAAAGTTGAAGGAGCTCTAAATCTTGAAGCAAATCCTGGAAACACAGAAAAACAGATGCCCAAGACAAAGATGCCCACTCTCACCACTTCTCTTCAACATAGTACCGGAAGTCCTAGCTGGAGCAATCAGACCAGAGAAAGAAATAAAGGGCATCCACATCGGTAAAGAGGAAGTCAAACTGTCCCTGTTTGCTGACAATACGATTGTTTACCTTGAAAACCCTAAGGACTCCTCCAGAAAGTTCCTAAAACTGATCAAAGAATTCAGCAAAGTTTCTGGATACAAGATTAATGTACACAAATCAGTAGCTCTTCTATACACCAATAATGACCAATGGGAGAATCAAATCAAGAGCTCAACCACTTTTACAATAGCTGAAAATAAAATAAAATAAAACAAAGTAAAATAAAATAAAATACTTCAGGAATATACCTAACCAAAGGGTCAAAAGACCTCTACAAGGAAAACTACAAAACACTGCTGAAAGAAATCATAGATGACACAAACAAATGGAAGCATATCCCATGCTCATGGATGGGTAGATTCAATATTGTGAAAATGACACAATACTGCTAAAAGCAATCTACAAATTCAATGCTGTTCTCAACAAAATGCCACTATCATTCTTCACAGAATTAGAAAAAACAATTCTAAAATTCATGTGGAACCAAAAAAGAGCCTGTGTAGCCAAAGCAAGACTAAGCAAAAAGAACAAGTCTGGAGGTATCACATTACCTGATTTCAAACTATACTATAAGGCCATAGTCACCAAAACAGCATGTAACTGGTATAAAAATAGACACATAGACCAATGGAACAGAATAAAGAACCCAGAAATAAACCCAAATACTTACAGCCAGCTGATCTTCAACAAAGCAGACAAAAACATAAAGTGGGGAAAGACACCCTTTTCAACAAATGGTGCTGGGATAATTGGCTAGTCACATGTAGGAGAATGAAACTGGATTGTCATCTCTCACCTTACACAAAAATCAACTCAAGATGGACTAAGGACTGAAACGTAAGACCTGAAACTATAAAAATTATAGAAGATAACACTGGAAAAACCCTTCTAGACATTGGCTTATGGAAGGATTTCATGACCAAGAACCCAAAAGCAAATGCAACATAAACAAAGATAAATAACTGGGACCTAATTAAACTAAAGAGCTTTTGCACAACAACAGAAACAGTCAGCAGAGTAAGCAGACAACCCACACAGTGGAAGAAAATCTTCACCATCTATACATCTGACAAAGGGCTAATATTCAGAATCCACAATGAACTCAAACAAATCAGTAAGAAAAAAAACAATCCCATCAAAAAGTGGGCTAAGGACATGAATAGACAATTCTCAAAAGAAGATATACAAATGGTCAACAAACATATGAAAAAGTGATCAATAAACATGAAAAAAATGCTCAACATCGCTAATGATCAGGGAAACACAAATCAAAATCACAATGCAGTACCACCTACTCCTGCAAGAATGGCCATAATCAAAAAATCAAAAAATCAAAGAACAGTAGAAGTTGGCATGGATGCGGTGAACAGGGAACACTTCTACACTGCTGGTGGGAATGCAAACTAGTACAACCACTATGGAAAACAGTATGGAGATTACTTGAAGAACTAAAAATAGAACTACCATTTGATCCAGCAATCCCACGACTGGGTATCTACCCAGAGGAAAAGAAGTCATTATTTGAAAAGGATACTTGCACTCGCATGTTGATAGCAGCACAATTCACAATTGCAAAATTGTGGAACCAACCCAAAGGCCCATCAATCAATGAGTGGATAAAGAAGCTGTGCTATGTGTGTGTGTGTGTGTGTGTATGTATGTGTATATATATATAAATATATATATATATACACATACATATACAACATATATATTATGATGGAATACTATGCAGCCATAAAAGGTATGAATTAACAGCATCTGCAGTGACCTGGATAAGACTGGAAACTATTATTCTAAGGAATGGAAAACCAAACATCATATGTTCTCACTGTTATGTGGGATCTAAGCTATCAGGACACAAAGGCATAAGAATGACACAATAGACTTTGGGGATGTAGGGGGAAGAGTGGGAGGGTGGCGAGGGATAAAAGACTACGAATATGGTGCAGCATATACTGATCGGTTGATGGGTGCACCAAAATCTCATGAATCACTAAAGAACTTATGTAACCAAATACCACCTGTACCCCAATAACTTATGGGAAAAAATACAAAAACTGAAATAAAGAAAGAAAAAAGAAAATTCCAACCGGGCACAGTAGCTCACACCTGTAATCCCAGCACTTTGGGAGGATCACTAAAAACAAACAAACAAAAAACAACAACAAAAAAAAAAACCCTGCAATTACTTTTGCACCAACATTGAGCAATATCTGTGTGCAAAAACCTGTTCCATTCTTAGGGGAAGAGAAGAGAGGAAGCTGGCTCCCAAGAAGTATAGTGCGTATAGTTATCAAAATTGTGATTTGCTTTTTTTCTTGACATAAAAACATCAACTTAAGCTCCAAAGTGATTATTCAGAGCCAGTAGTTTAGAACACCTGACTTGCAGTACCATTTCCCTTAACTATACACAAAAAGTGACAGTAAGAGAAAACAAATCAGAAAATGAGGTTTTTTTCTTTGGCACACTCATATAAAGACATGATGGCATATAGTGTATTACAGTTTATAATGTGTTTCATGTGCATTTTTATATTTTATCTTTGCAACAAGTATGGGAGCCCAGTTTTACAGATGTGGAAACAGTTTAAAAAGTTCAAGTGATTTGCCCAAAGGTAGACAGCTCATGAATGCAGAGCAGGGACACAAAGACATGAATTTACAGTTTCTGAAACAAGGTCTGGCATTCTTACTCTTTTTTTATTTTTCACAGCTGCCTCACTTATGTAGAGAAAGTGTTAAGTGAGTATCACTGTGAAACCTGTAGATTTTTAACTAGGGAACATTTAAAATGGAAATAGCCTAGTAGAAATGAGGCTAATTTTCCCTCTTTGAGGAGGCAGGAGTTCACTTAGGAAAAGCTGTACTATTAGCCAGGATGAGTGTAATCTAGAAGGGAGAGGTCCTTTCTGTTCCTACCTCCCCTATGCTGAAGCAGAGGGGCAACTGGAGGAGATGGTATTTTTGCCAGCCTCTGGCATATATTGTTAATCACATTTTGTTCTTGTGGTTTTGCAGTGTAGGTCCGGGGTAGGAAGTGAGACAGGGGCTTTGAGCTTCTCTGTCCTTACTAAGCTTTCTGATAAAAGCTGCTGGAAAATTGCAGAAGGGGATGTAACATGTTTAAGTTGTCTTCTATTTTTAAAAATCTTTTTGTGTAATTTCAGACATACAGAAAAGTCACACAAATAGTATGCAGAACTCCAATATATATATTTAACCCAGATGTTTACTGTATTTTTTTCCTTTACCCTCTTCCTCTATACATGTACAGATGCACACACATGTCCCTAGGGATATTTTCTGAACTTTATGAGAGTAAGCTACTGACATAGTGGACTTTTTAATTTATAAATATTTGATATAGTTTGAATATTTGTTCCCTCCAAATCTCATGTTGAGATGTGAGCCCCAGTGTTGGTGGTGGGGCCTGGTGGGAGGAGTTGTGGTAGTCTGGTAGGATCCCTCATGAATGGTTTTGTGCCTTCCCCCAGTAATAAGTGAGTTCTCACTCTATTAGTTTATGCCAGAGCTGGTTGTTTAAAAAAGCCCGGCACCTCCTCCTCTCTCTCTTTTGCTCTGTCCAGCATGTGTAAAAGCTTCCTGAGGTCCTGATGGGAAGCAGGTGCTGGCACCATGCTTCTTGTACAGTCTGCAGAACCGTGAGCCAAAATAAACCTCTTTTCCTTAGATAGTACCCAGCCTCAGGTATTTATAGCCATGCAAAATTGGCTACTGCAATACTTGACTACATGTTTCCTAAAATCAGGATATTCTCTTACATAACCATAGTGCAAATATTAAAAATCAGGACATTAATATAGTAGACTGTTTCTCCATTTGGGCTTGTCTGATGTTTTCTCATGTTGATATTCTGATAATGAATTTGGGGCAGAAAAAGTGCAGAGGTGATACTGTGTCCTTTTTAGGGGACTCTATCAGGAGACATAATGATGTTGCTTTGTCCTATTACTAGTGCTAGTAGCTTTGATTTCCTCATGTCTGCCAGGTTTCTCCATGGTTAAGTTTCTGTTTTTTTATTTTCTATTTAATTAGTATCTGTTGGGGGAGCTAATTTGAAATTATGTAAACATCTCACTGTTCCTCAAGCTTTTACTTTGATTTTAACATGTTAAGCAATACTTCCCTGAATTAATTATTTATATGGTGGTTTCTTAATGGTGATTTTCTCAGTACTTTATTTCTTCTACATTTATTGGTTGGTTTGCTACTATAAAAATAGGTTTTTTCATTTTTAAAAGATATTTTTATCACCATGAACTCAGATTCCTATTTTACTCAGTGGGTTATAGTTTTTTATTGTCATTATTTATTTCGGTGGTTAAATAAAATGAAACCAGGATGATAATTCTGAGGTCTGTTCAGTGTCAGTTTCTTTAAGCTAGCTTTGACATGTCCCCATCATTCTTTGAGCATTTCCTTACTTTCTGTGACAAGTTGATCCAGGCTCATTTTGTATTTTCCCAGCTCCAGCCTTAGAATCAGCCATTTCCCAAAGAAAGATCCCTGGCTTCTTTTAATACACAGGATTTAGAAACCAAGAGCTAAGCATTAGGTGTGCTTATTGCTATGAGGGTATTATTAATCGTAGGTTATCTCAGTGAAAAGAGATAAGACATAGATAATTGTGAGTTTATATATGTAGTATGTATATACACACTGTGAATTCCTACTGATTTCTCCATTTCCCATTAAATACCATCGTTTTCCCTTTTCAGTATTTATAATGGCCTTCTTCAATAGTGAGAAATAAGACTCCCAATGTCCACAATCCATTTGCTTATTTTCACAATTCTAGAATACACACTAATGCCAGAATTGCTTACCCATACCTCTGTGGAGAAGGAGCCTATGCCCAGAGCTCAGCATTTGTTCATTCCTATTTTTCTTTAGCCTGAAGACATACAGTCCAAATAATATATTCGGAAGTAATTTGCATTAGTTTTTTTCCTCTTCAGTACACTTATGTTATTCATTTAAAATATATTTCAGTTTATTTTTTTCTGTATATATTCCATGTGGGTTTCTATCTTAATCTCAAAGCCAGAAGTGTTCAAAGAGGTAAACTCAGAGACATGTCACTGTGCCACTTATTGCTTTCATCCTTTTCCATCCGCCTATCTTTTCCACTCAGTGCCCTTCTGCCCCCTCATCCCAGTAAGTTCCAGTTATTAGTTCCTTATTTCTTTCTTATGTTTCTTTTTTGAATGAAGGAGAAGATATAAGGATATTTTCTTATGTACTATTGAACCACTTCCTTTTTAAAAAATTTAGCTTAATGTTTAAATAATGACAAATATAATTGTATGTATTCATGGGGTGCATAGTGATGTTTCAATACATGTAATACATAGAGCTCAGATTAGGATAATTAGCATGTCCATCATCTCAAACATTTATCATTTCTTTGTGTTGGGAACATTCAATAATACCCTCCCTCTGGCTATTTGAAAAAATGTGTTATTGTTAACTGTAATCATCCCACAGTGTGAACCACTCTGCTTTATCATTTGTTTCTAATATTTTGCAGTGAAAAGTAATGCTGACCCTCTGCAAATATATTTTCATACTATTGGAGGTGTAGCTTTAAGGTAATTTCTACAAGTAGGACTCTAAGTTCAAAAGACAAACATATATGTTGTTTTTCTAGATGTTACCAAATTCGCCTTCATAAGGGCTGAATCAGTTTGCATCACTTCCGCAATACATTAGAGTTCCGGCTTTCCCACAGCTTTGCCAACAGAGTATGTTATCACACTTTAAAAACTCTACTTATGACATGTTGGTATAGTTTCAACCTGCATTTATTTTATTATAAGTATGGCTGAACATCTTTTCATTTACTTCAGCTGTTTGTGCTATTTGTGACATCATATATCGCTTCCGTGAATTGTCTGTTCATATCCTTTATTCATTTTTATATTGGGTTTTGTTTTTTTAATTTCTCCGTATTCTTTAAGAGTTCTTTAAAATTAGGTATATTATTATCCCTTTATCTGTGAGACATGTTGCAAATATTCTCTTTAAGTTGGTTAATTGTCTGCTGTCTGCTTAACTTAAGCAAAGAAATAGTAATCTTAGCAAGTAAAGAATAAACATTCCCTTTCTATCTTGTTTAAACTATTTGTATGCTTACTAATCATTTTTACCCCATATACTATAAAGGTAAACTTCAACAGAGATTTGAATTGATAACACTTTATAGAGAGGCATACAGCACTCCCTGTTCATTTGTCCTGGTTTGAATTCTAAAAGTGAAGAAAAATGTCAATAATAAAAGCGCAAATAAATAAATGTCTCAAATTAAAAGCTTGCTTCTTTTTTTCCCCCATTCTCCTATTTTTTTTTTCTTTGAGATGGAGTTTCACTCTTGTTGCCCAGGCTGGATGGAGTGCCAAGACCCCGTCTCTGCTCACTGCAACCTCCACCTCTCGGTTTAAGTGATTCTCCTGCTTCAGCCTCCGGAGTAGCTGGGATTACAGGCACCTGCCACCACGCCCGGCTAATTTTTGTATTTTTAGTAGAGACAAGGTTTCACCATGTCCGTCAGGCTGGTTTCGAACTCCTGACCTCAGGTGATCCGCTCGCCTCAGCCTCCCAAAGTGATGGGATTATAGGCATGAGCCACCGCGCCCAGCCCTTTCCCCTGTTTTATTGCTTTCTACCCTTAGTACCAATTCTCCTTAGACCAAGAACACTCTATATGAATGTTTATTTTTAACTAACACATACAGCTTTGTTGCTCTTTGAAAATTTATTCAACACTCTCTTCTTTTTTGAAATGTTACATGTTTGTCTTCTTTCTCATTAGTTTCTTGCCAATGTCCAATATTTTGTTTGGTGTCTAGTATCCCTGGAGGTATAAGCAACGCCTTTCCCTGTGCGTTTGCTCTGTCAGTCCCTTTGGTACCATGTTTAAAACGCTCTTCTTTTTAGGATGATCATTTCTCAGTCGGTTAGTGAAATGACACTAGGGGCATGAAAGCATGTGGCATTAAGCAATGTGTGTAAGCATTGGGAGATCTCCTAGAAACAAACTTTGGAAGTCTGAGAGTCATTAATAAGCCTCCGTAATTGGCAGGGGTTGGAGGTGGGAGAGTGCTGGACAGAAAGTGCAGTGTGGGGCAAGTAGGCTGCACTCCTTTGGAAGTGGAGCACTTTCTGTTTCTTTTCTTTTCTTTTAATGCTTAAATGAAGGTAGCTTTGAGAGGAATTAGGAGCAGTTTCCTGAGTGCTTTGCATGTCCACCTTTTCATTATCAGCCCATTACATACGCATCTGCACACACAACACAGTAAACCCAGGAGCAGGGATCCTCAGAAGCACATTCTGAAATTACTGGAGAAGGAAAAGAGAAGCTAAAGCCTGGAGAGCAGTAGAACCATGGAATGCAAACACATCCATTCTGTTGTTAACTGTTTTACTAGGGAATGTTGGTTACAGATAGTGACATAAGGGAGCAAGGTTGTAGAAATACCACTGTAGAAAGCAGTAGAAAGAGTAATAAGAGTAAAATAGTTAAAAACAAAGTGTAAATTTCCAGTGTCCACATGGGTTTGGAAATGCTTACAAGTGGTGTCATGAAGAGCAAATATTATGGGTTGTCTCTGTTCACTCCAATCCTCCTGCATATTTACTTTTGGAGATGATGTAAACAGAAATCAATAAAACATAGGTTGATTAAAAGGCTGTTATCTAAAGAGTATTATAACTATTGCTGTAGAGCCACGTTTTACTCTTTCTTTTCTTTTTTATTGGCAATTCAAAATTCAGTATCTATGATTTGCAAGGAAACATAAAAAAGTAAGTGATGGAGACCCTGTGACAATACAGGTTCCCTTAACTAACATTCCTGAGTTCTTCATACTAGATGTGTTTTCCTTTACATGGGATAGGGAATGATAATAGCTCAATGACTCCGAAGGATTCAACTTTTGAATAAAAGCCATAGACACAGAACCAAATTGAGGTAATAAAAAGAAAAAAAAAAAACAAAAACATTTTGTATATAAGTAAAAACCTTATTTATACCCTTACTTTATAATAATCTCTTCTCCTTTTCATTCTTGACCCCAAAATTTTTATACTAAACTTTATCTGTTTTAGTGCAGGGTCACATGAATTTTCAAGGCTTTTAATATTTTCACATAGTACGAATTCAGTTCACTCCAAGTTAGCCCCTCATATGCCGAAGACCGGCCTCGGTGTGGTGGAGCATGCAAAGAAAAGCTCAACATGGTCTCAACTCTGACAATGTAATCTTTTAGTATAGGGATAGCAATCTAGAAATTTGGGAAATGGGCAAACCTAGCAAAGCAGAAAAAACTCTGGGGAGGTCATCATGACTCCCTCAGGTTCAGAATTGAAGTCCCAGTAGAGCAATGCTCTCAGCTCCTTCCAAGGCCCACTTAGCCTGGAACACTCCCCATGCTCACAGCAGTCATAGATGATACACAGCTGTCTTATTGCCTGCAAAGAGGAGCAGAAGAGAGGAGAGGAAGTTTTACTGATAAAACAGAAAGCAGGGTCAAATCACCTAGGTTTGCCGTTTCCAGAACTAGAATATTGAAAGCAAATCAGATACAGCTTTGCAAATATAAAGCATCTTTATACATAAAGATGTTGAGAAGCAGTCATGATATGGCCTATGTAATGAATTTATTTTAGAACAAAGGGCAAAATCAGCAGATTATTTTTCACACAATGGGATGCACAGATGTCATCTACTCATGCACTGACTGATCTTCTGTTTCTTGTTGGTCTCTTCCTGCAGCACACAAACTCTTTGTGAACAAAATTATGAACAGTTATGTGCCCAAATAAGAGTTCTTCAACAGATAGGACAGGGGTAAAATTATAGCAGGAGATTTGGGGATAGATAGTATCATCTTTTTTCCTCTAATTACAGGATGAGTAGATACATGAAAGAAAATTTACTAAGTGTAGATAAGAAAAATTACAAAATAAAAATTATTCACAGAATTAAACACTCTGATCATCTGTTATATTTTACTAAGTCTATCCTCCTAAGTATGTGTAGATAATATAAATGTGCATATCAACAAAACCATTGGACCATTTATTTAATAACCTGTCTGTCTTCTGTGCATCTCTTCATTATTTCTCTCTTCATAATATCTACTGGTATATTATTCTATTATATTGATGTATCATACTTTAATATTTTATTGTTGAAAATTATATTTTTGTTGTTTCTCAATATTACTTTTATAATAATATCTACCATTCATTGGATGTTTATAATCGCTCCTGGGCTTCGTTAAGCAACGTTTATTGGACAGTTTCAACCCATTGCTTCTTATCATGGGATGAATTTTTTTCTGCAGTCATACCTCCCAGTCTTGCTATTTTGGATCTTGGTTGTTTGTTACACAGCAATTTCATGATGACATACCAAGAAAATTCCACAGAGTTCCCATTATTTTCAATTATTAGTCATTTTCCTAGTTTAAAACTCAAACTTGAGTACAGGACCATTCTTCTCAGAGTCCTTAGAGATTTCTTCATCACAGAGTTCCCTGATGTGGAGAAGCACAAGATTGAACCTGACTGAGCAATTTCCTGCCTTCTTAGCTCCCACCTCCCACCTCCTAGGTGCTCATAGGACAGCACTCTGCAGGAGGGCCCTAGCAAAATGGCAGCTCAACCCTGGCTATCTCTAGCAGTGTTTCCTGCCATACAGAAACTCAGGAATTTCAGCCCCACAAAATGAGGAGGATGCAGCTTGCCTCTGCATTATGCTCCCACTATGTTTACTCTATTACCTCTCACCAATTTGCTATTTTTTGTTTCACGTAGCCACAAAATGATCAAAAAGCTACTTAAAATGCCAACTTCTCCTTCTTGCAGAGATCCTTAATCTTTTCAAGTGATTCATCTGATGCTCTACCTACCTAGCTCCTCTGCACACTTAGTTAAACCATGCCCCTTGGGAGAGAAAACCCATAGTCATGTCTCTCCCCAACCTAAAGGAGCTGACAACTCATTAATCTGAAGATTTCCTTCTCTTTTCCTCACCTGTCTTTTGCTTGTATAAACTAAAGTTTATACAGATGGTCTAAGCGAGTGTTAATCAAAACTTAATGTGCACCTGAGTCACCCAGGAACTTTTTAGAATGAAGATTCTAACTCCATAATTGTGAGGTGGGGCCTGAGATTCCTATCAGGTTCCCAGGTGATGCTGATGCTGCTGGTTTATGGACCACACGTAGATTAGCAAGGGTCTAGTGATTATGGTTGATTGTGCTAAGACTATTCCACCACACCTTTTTTTCTTTCTTTTTTTTTTTTTTTTTTTGAGATGGATTCTCGCCCTGTCACCCAGGCTGGAGTGCAGTGGTGCCATCTTCACTTACTGCAAACTCCACCTCCCAGGTTCAAGAAATTCTCCTGCCTCAGCCTCCTGAGTAGCTGGGATTACAGGCATGCACCACCATGCCCGACTAATTTTTTGTATTTTTAGTAGAAACTGGGTTTTACCATGCTGGCCAGGCTGGTCTTGAACTCCTGACCTCGTGATCTGCCAGCCTTGGCCTCCCAAAGTCCTGGGATTACAGGTGTAAGCCACCACGCCCAGCCTTTCCCCCCTTTTTAGAAGACCCTAGAGGGCTCTGTGGCCCCAACTGCTGGCTGCTGCCCTGTAAATATGGGGTTCTAAGTCATGGTCCCTGGACTTGAGCTCCATTGTTGATTTCAGGTGAACACAAAAAGTTTCCTTCAGTATTCGTTGTCACATGTATTATCTTACTTCATTTTCACATAACATTAGTATTATCTCTGTTTTACCAATGAAGAAATTGAGGCTTCAAGAAGTTAAATTGCTCATCCAAGATTACATAGCTACACATACACAAACCAAGAAAAAATCCCATTCTGTTCAGTCTCTCTTCAACCCTTTCCCCCAATGATTCTTGCTACTGTAATAGTATCTTGCACCCTAGGGCAATTTTCACAAAAATTGCAATGAAATTGTCTGCTGTAAGAACAATAAGAACTGAAGTTTATTAAGCATTACTATTAATAAATGCCATGCCCAGTATTGAGAACTTTTTCCTGCATTATTTTGTTACTTTTCACATCTGCTCAAAGAGGTGGTTTAACTTTGGAGAAGTTAAGAAGTTAGTATTGACTGCTTCACTCCAAAGCCCAAGAGGTGAAATGTAACACTATGTTGTGGTATATATGGCTATAGCAGTATCTTTTTGGTTTTAATCCCAGAAAAAGAGGTAATTCCAGTGAGCTAAAGAAAGAAGTAAAGATAGATAGATGGATGTTTGTAAGATGATTTTGTAAGTTGTAATAAAAAAGCTTGCCACTAAATTATTTGGAGTTTTCTATAAACTTCCAATGCACACTTACTGAGATGTGATAACTTATTAGATATGAACTGAATTGTTACATGGACTTAAGTGTTTGTCATTTCATGAGCTGATGTTCCTGGAAGTTTACAAGTCTGGGTCTCCTGCTAATTTGTAGTATGAGCTGGAGTTTTTCACCTATAAAATTCTGGAGTTTCATTTGTAAATTCTAGAAAATTACTATAAAATTGAAGATCTGGATGTTCCAATGGCCTAGGAATATGAGGTGCAGAGAATCTAAGTGACTGTTCCAGGGTGACCATGAGCTAGTTATAGGCTTAAACTCAAATCCAGGTCTCCTGCAATGCACTCCAGGCCTTATTCAATCAGGCTGTGTCTCATTTCCTTTTGCACAAACCTTTGGGGAAATGTGCTTGTTCTGAATCTGGTCTCTATAACCCGTTAATGTCCCTCAAGGGAATAGGGATGTTAGGTCTCTATACTGCAGCGTGCACGAGCAACACTAGCTTCTGCTCTCTGAGCCCAGCTCTTTGCCGACATGTGATTTCTCTGAAGACATCAGGAGACCTAGCACAGGGCATAGCCGGTCCTGGAAATATGAGCCCCTTCTGCTGTGTATCTATATGCCTGTGACCCGGCATCCTTTTGCCTTTAATGAGATTTTGCAGTGACAGGATTGGAACAGATTGCTGGCATTATGGCAGCCAGGATATTGTCAGGAGGAACTTGGCAGTGCTCGTAGGTGTTATGATGCTGGCTCTTTGCTCAAGGGCAAGAATATTAAAGGGAAAATTAGAGATAAAACAGAGAGTGAGAGGTAATGTCAGAAAAGTTCAGAAGATGAAACCAGTAGCGGTAAATATATAGAAAATGATTTGAGGTTTACACACTTTTGAGTCCTTGGTGAGGGAAGACATAGCCAAGAATTGCTTCAGTGATATTCCTTCATAAATCTGCATAATAATCTCTCGGCGGGGCTTTGGTGAAATTACAAGTATTCATTTACTAAATTGGGTTCAGTGTCTGTATCACACACACCATATGAATATTCAGTGCAGTGAATGCTTCCCAAGCTATGTTGAAGTTAACACATAAGCTGAATATAACTCAAGTGGAACTCAAAATTGCACGCTTACTTTAACTTAACAGAGGTCCTAGTGTCTTGAAGAATTGGACCCACCCCCACCCCCAATATGTCAATTAATACTCATTCTAATAAAACCAAATGTAAAGTGCTTTCAGTATTTGTATCTGATTTTTGGCATTAAGTAGTTTTCTTTATAACAGAGGATTAGGATAATAATACACAAGGCTATGAATGGTTCCTTAGAACACAGTGGCAGCTGCCAAGCAGATTCAAGAAGAATGTTTAATTACAATACTCAGTAATAACAACAAAGAAAAAGTTCAATGAGAAGAAACAACTCTATTATGAGACAAAGGTCTGTACTGAGTGAAACAGGAACAGTGGACCACAGATATTTGTTGTAGCTGGAGTTGCCTTGGCAGCTGATGGGCATTTCACCTTAAAACTTGAGCATTTTTCTTCTCAAAGCAACTCAGTTGGCATTCTAGGGTAAACATACAGAATCACTTCTATTTCCAAAAAAATGCATTTTTCCACAAACTAAAATTAATAATTCTCAGAGAAGAGTGATCACTGCCAGTTCTGTACAGCAAAAGAGCACTTAACTAGGAGTCAGGCAGCTTGAGTTCTCATGCAGAACTCTACAACAAACCAACTATTTAAACCTCAAACAGCTGGTTAGTCTCTCTGAGCCTCTCTTGACTATGAACTTTTCCATGATATTTTGATTATACATACATATTTTGATATAAAAATATTCCTTTGGAAAAATTCTTAGTCATAATATTTTATATTGTCCTAAAGTATAATGTGAGTTCAGATCCACAGTAAATAGTCAAATGCAGTATGTGAAGTTTTATTGAAAGACAGTATTCACTTATACTTATTATACAGGAGGTATTATGCTAAATGTGCTTCACATGCAAAATGTCAGCCACTAAGGTAGCTTTATTATTATCTTCACTTTGTAGGTGGAGAAATTGAAGCCCCCAAAATTTAAGTCACTTGCCCAATGTCTTGCCCAGTTAGTCAGTAGCAAAACTGAGATTCAAACTCCAGTTTCTTTAACTCCAATATGCTTTTAACTATTTGCACCTCCTTCCTGTAGGACAGCTGGATGCATGCTGAGCTTTTCTTGTCCATCACTAGTGTGTGTTGCAGAAATTGATTTGGGTTCTTAATTGAGTGTATTAATCATCTAAAGAGGTCTAGACTGAGGTATGGGAAGACACTTGCTTAAAGGACAAAGCTTTGAATTTCAGAGGCGCTGAAAGAGGGAGTCATGGAGGCTCAAATCACTATGCTTAGCCATGGGAAGCAATTGGAGAGGCTGGTTTCCTCCTATTTTTAAGGATATTACTTTCAGATATCTGTTGCCGTGAGGCAAATATGATAAAGAGCCTACAAATTAGCAAATAGCACCTGGGAGGACAGTCATGACAGTGGGTTGCACATGCAAAACAGGAAGGAGTAACCTTACTTGTATGGGTCTTACCAATGGGAGGAGGTTTTGAAAAGCTAATGCAAGGATTTGGGGAATGGTAAATCTGAAAAAAGAAAAAGGTTTATTTTAGCAGAGATAGTATGTCTGGATTAGAACACATAGAGGTTGCAGCTAGAGAATTGGGTGTGGAATTTTTCTTAATGATGTAAGACAAGCCAAGTCTGGGGAAAAGAATTTAGTGGTGGTTATCAAAAGATATGAATAAAATATCTGGAAGGAGATTCATCAGTCTCAGGTGATGAGGTGTCAAGATGCAGTCTCATCATAGGGAATGCTTCTCCATGGGAATATTTGTTCTTGGAGAGGTGCCAGAAGGGAAACTAGGTGCCGAAGTCAGCTTAAGCTTATAGCAATGTACATGAAAAATAAAAAGATTTCCTAAACATGAAATTACAGAAAATCCATTTTTCTGTAAAAACATTCAAAGTTAGACCATTATATCCCATCAAACATGATAATCTGATAGAATGGAAATGGCTAAGAATGACTTGCTAAAGAAAACTGTAGAAGAAGAATAGAAAGGCCTTTGGGTATTCTTGTAACTAGGGAGAAGACTGAAGAATATTTTGAAGAGGTAGAAGGTGAGATTTATTATGTCAAAGTTTAAAGACCTACAGAATGTAATTAATTGGGTTAGAAAGCAAGCTTTGGCAATTGGCCTGAAGGGGATAGGGAAGATCAAAGAGGTCTTCCTCAAAGAGGTCAAATTGAGTTGACCTAAATTTGTCCTCAGATATTTGCTACGAACATGCCCTAGAAGGATCATTGCCATTGTTGAGTTACCATAAAGATTAAAGTAAAACATCTTTATCCTTACATTCATAGATTCAAGCCTGGTAGTAGAGAGAGAGTCTTCTTACATTCACAGTGTAAATAAAGAAGCAGTCATGTGCCTATGAAGCTGCCCATCTCACATATTTAGAGTCAAAAAAATTATTTTAAATAAAAAAATGATGTAATTCCAATACATTTTTATTTTCATTAAAATTCAGAATGCTACTGTGGTGAGTGAGTGAATCAGGAAGGAAAGCATAACCAGGTCATTGGAAAAGGTTTTAACTGTGGTTTTCCACCAATGGAGATGATGTTTATAAAGTCATATTACCAAAAAGAGGATCCTCCTTCCACACTCCTAAGTGTTCTAGTTAGTGTGACTCTAGGCAGGGATCATTGGAAATGTATGTATCCAGGGTTAGATGGGCCTTCACTACGCTCTGCTTAGCCAGCTAACAGAGCATGGAGCTCAGCCCCAAGGAGATCAGAAGAGGATTCGTGGTCCTTGATGACTTTACTTAGGTTAAAATGAAGCATCCTGATTTCAGAAAACAACATTCAGTAGGAGCCCTGACCTTGCACTGGCAGGCAATGAAGCTGGAAAAACACACCCTTAGGCCAGAACATTTTCAGATCGGAAAGTTGACTTAGGTTCTTTTATTTAAATGGTTTTTACTTCATCAAACTTTTTTTATTATCTATAAGACAAATGATTAAAAAAAATTCCTTGAAAAAATAACAAACCAAACAAAGCAGAAAGATTTTTTGGTTTATTCTCTAGACCTCTCTCCTTCCTTACTAAGATCAGTTTCTCTGTGGATATAATTATCAGATCAGTAAGCTGCAACCACGAATCGCAAAAGCAAAATGAATTGCCTGATTTAAAAGGCAAAGGTGGTTTATCTTGGTTTTATACATTTTGATTATGAGATATTGAATATGTAAACAAAGTTGGGGTAACATGTCCAGACATAATAGTTTTCATGTTGCCATCCTTTATTATGGAAATGGTTAGGCAGTATGTCCTGGCCAGCACTCAGTAGTCCTTTCAATTAATTTAAAGGGGCTACAACTTTTAAAATCAGGTACCTATACAGACTTTAAACCTTTCATCAAGCACATTTCTGGTTCCTGTTGACTTCAGCAGAACTTGTTTTAGCACCAGTTTAACAACAATTGGTCATATTCAATGACCTTGAAGATGAATTAGGGGGAGGGAAGGGTTGGAGCAATCCATATGCATATTTCTATCTAAAGTTTAGTAAGCAGAAGTTAGGTGTTTCATGAGGGAGACTGAAGTTATAATAGAAAATAAATTTTTAAGCAACAATATGATGGAAATATGTGATTTCTTGGATGAGGAATAATGGGTTTGATCTTGAGTCTCAAATTTCCCATCTGAGTTATTTGCTGAAAGCCATATATTTAGGGTTTATTTCAGTGTGTCTGTAAAATGGGAACAATTATTCCACCCTGCTCTACATTAGGAATAAATAACATATAAATGGACTTTGAGATCATAAGATGAAGGGCTATATAAATGTGAATGATTCAAAATCATTTAAAATGAACCCAACTGAAATTGTAGTTTTAAAAAAGATTCTCATAAATGAATTAAATCTATTGAAGTAAAAATATTACAATACATTATAAAGGAATTGCTTTTGAGAAGTTGAGCTTTAATGACTATGAAAAATTAGAGAAAATGCAGTAGATTAATTCACATTTAAGACATGGCTGTTATTGTATCAATCTCAAGTTAGAACCAGTATTTCCTGGAATTTCAAATGATCATTTGTTAATATATGGGGGAGAATTCTGTATATGGGCCATAATGTAAGTACACAACATTATTATTCATTCCTCTATTCAAATAACACAGCTTTTATTTATTATGTGCCTCTTGTGTTCTAAGCAACATGCTAGGCCCTAGGAATGCCATAGGGAGAAAAAAGGAGTCCAGGACCTAGACTCACGCTGTCACGGAGATGTCTTGAGTTCTCTTTTATGGCAGAAAGAAGACCTATCAAAATGTCAACAGAAAACATGAAGCGAGAGGGCGGACATCATCATGTAAAAAAGGTTTCGGGATTTCATTACTGAGTTCCAGAACATGGACTCAACATGAGGAAATGTAGAGTGTGGCCATTGGACAAATTAATGAGCATGTTGCTGTGAGTTTCTTCTCCTTTTTTTTTTTCTCAGCTTGTCTACACTACCTAGAGCACCAGTGCTGAGAATAAAACAGAAATGACAAGTCTGAGTTGCTTTGTAACTAGATATACAAGGGGCTGATCACCTTAGAGGATTTGCGAATCCTGGAACGTTGAGATAGGAGCACCTCGATGTTATTTTTCAGCTCTTCCACCTGAAAGGTGAAATCCATTAGGGGGATTTGAAGACAACAGAGAAGATTTTTCACCCTCATCTGAGAAAGGCAAAAAAATTCATGTCTAGCTAATCTCATGGAAAATGAGGAAACTTATTTGTACAGTTTTAATAATTTTCTCTACGCTGATCATTAGAACAAAGGGCTAAATGTATTGCTTGGATCACAGACAACCCATTTTTGTTTTTTTATCATGCCTCACACAAAGTTTTAGCCTCTTTTCTATTTGAAAAATGGAGTGGAAAGGTGGGCGGGGGTCATTTCCCTGAACATCTTTTAGTTGTTATGAAGTCTGTTGAGATACTACGTCAAATTTTCTCCTCTTTCTGAAGTAACCCTGGGTCCTTTCCGAAGATACTGGGAAATTTGTAGAGACCAAAGAGTATCTCCCATTTTGACGTCATGTGCTGGCATTGCTTAATGCTGAACCGTTTAGAAACTTGTGAAGTTGTATAATTCACTTGGATTTTCTTGCTGGTTATTCCTAGTACAATTTACCTTGTTAATTTGTTCTTAATGAGTTCATCAGCAATGATTTAATACAACATTGAGGAACAGCTTTCTTTAGTCTTTAACTCGCGACAGTTCCCCTTCTATTTGGCAGTACATTAATGGAAATGGAAAATTGCCTCATTCTAAATGTCAGAATAATACTGCACCAAAAACAATTCAGTCATGTCTTTCAAACCACGCACATATGGTTCATCACCAAATGTCACTCTTCTATTTCCCCCTTCCCCCCATGCCCTCCCCGCGCCTGTACCTTCCCTCTGTCTTTCTTCCCATTTGCCTGTCTCTGGTGATAATTGTTTGAATTAACTTTCCAATATCTTTACATAAGCTTCATTTCTCCTGTTGTCTGTATTTGTTAACAGTCCAGGAAGCAGTTCTCCTTACACTAGTTTTACCTAGATCCTTGGAATTGGCAGAGTTCACAGATCAGGTGACAGCTACTGCTTTTAATATCACAAATGTCTTTCATCTGCTCTCAAAAATGAAAAAAAAGTTTCTGTGAAGTTTCTTCAAAATAATTTTTTGTGCATATTTTTGGCCTGTTTGGTAAAGGTCTCTGTGTAAAGCTATGTTCCCCACTCTATCTACATTAGGGCAATTCTTTTCTTCCTAGCACTATGTTCAAGCAAATTTCTTTCTAAGATGAATGCTTTTATTATGAATATCTTAATTGTGATTTATTGGGCAAGTTCATAATGAGAACATCCAGCACAGTTTCACTTGCACTTAAGGATACAAACTTTTAATTGCAAATCTTAATTCACTAACACTTAAAGGACGTTTCAATAAATTTAAAAAATTAATCTATATGCTAAGCTACCTAAAGTCTGTCCATTTTTTTAAAGGAAAAGCTAAAAGATAAAGCAATTTTCAAAGTTATCAAACATCAGCTTTCATGGGTTAACATATGATGCCTATCTTAAATGATAAATTTCTCTTTCTGTAAAGGGCCCCTTCTTCAGATATTATTGGGGGGAAACCATTTGAGAAAAACACTTCACTCTCAATTGTATATTTTTAATATTTTTCTATTTAAGGTACTTGTCTGAAAATAGAATTTTGAATCTTACTTTATTGGTTTGCTTTTTATTTCTATCAGAAATCCAACTTGCCTGTGAAGTATGAATATTTTAATTCAAGTAAATGTCTTCTGCAAAAGGAAGATCTCTTGTTTAAATAGTCAGCAGGTAATCAGAGTGTGACCCATAGTTTTGTGTTACAGAGGTAGGGTCGGAAAGCTAAAGAACATTATCTCATTTCTCTGTTTTTCTTTTTCATCTAGTGGTATTAAGAGGGTTGCTATTCCTTATTCTGTAGAAACTATATGATATCATGATAATTTGTTTTTCCATGATTTACTTAGCATCTACTATGTGGCAGGTGCTTTACACAGGCTATTTAATCTGAGAAGTAGGTTTAGGAACAGTTTTCTCAGAGGTTTAAAAAGTTGTCTGACATTCCAGAGATGGTATGTATGGGAACATGTGCTTATCTGATTCCACATTTTTTTCTGTTATTTGTACTATTTACTTTAGAGTAGAAAAGGATGTAAAGAGTCTATTCTCCATTGCCCCTCATTGTCAATAGTCATCCAGCCCTACTAGAATGCTGCCGGTGACGCAGGGCTCATGTATTCCTAAGGTAGGCCGACTATTGCTGAACAGCTGTAATGACAGAGTATGACTCATTAACTTCAACTGAAGACTGTCCTTCTATACTTTTGCCCATTGCTTTTCCTCTACCTTTAATAATAGTGTAATCAGTCAACTCCTTCCACTACGTGATACCTTCAGCTATTTGAGGCCTCTACTGATTCCCTGAATTGATCTCTCCTCTGTGCAAAATTTTTCCAAATCCTTGCTTCCAGATCCTTCAGGGGCCTCCAAAATAAACTCAGAATGGGGCACACTGAAACCTGGACCAGTGTAGAATAAAATAGGGTTTAATTTGCATCTTATATTTTTTACATGTAGACTCAAATGGTTGTGTGTGTGTGTCTGTGTGTGTGTGTGTGCATGCACTTAAATTATATGTTAAGTTTGGAGTCAAGTAGAAAACAAATAGCAACATAAATTTCTAGCAACTAGATCGACCTTTCTGTATTAGTGTGATCGACCTTTTGAACTCAGCATGAAACTTTACACTCTTACTATAACTTTATACACACCAACTTGGCCAATCAGTATATTTGTAAATTATTTCCATCATTTGACGATTAAATTTTTCTTTGGCCCGTGGCTTTCTGACATCCTCACATTTCACAGAATTTTTTTCCCTTTATTGTCAGTCAAGTAATTGATAAAAGTGTTGAGCTAGGCTATGTGTAAAACAGATTCCTAGAACGTGACCCCATGTGCTTTTCTTGGGCATACCTCCAGGTCAGCCCATCTGATTGGCTATAATTCTAGGGTTCCCTGAATCATCCTGAACCCTGCAGAGATAATGGGAGCTGCCTCAGAGGCCTCCGCCTGTAACTGTCTGCAGACACCACGTCAGCCATCTTCTCTAATAATCTTTAGTTGTTGTTGTTGCTTTTTCTTTTTGTTTTTGTTTTTTAAAACCATGTGGTAAGAATAGTTGTTTAATTTTTAAAGCGACATCTGGATATTAGCCTTCCTCACATTATTCTTACATACTGTTTGTTCTTGGCTCTTTCTGTATCTATTCATCTTTGGTTTTATGGCCCATTTCTTTGCACATTAATTTATAGATTAAGTAAAACACACAAAACATATTCATTTACTGGGAACTTTCTATGTGTATTCAAAAATGCATGCTAGGTGCTGTGGATACTTCTAAGACTTGCTCTCTGGAGCTTGCTTTTATAGCAGAGTTCAAAACATTGCACCATGCATGGATGCAAAAGTTTCTTCAGATTCCTACTTTTTTTCTTTCTCAAAGAATGTCTAAGCGTTCTCTAGATTGTGGGTCAGAGCTCCATGCTTTACTCACTTTCACCCACTGCTTGGCTCATGGCGGGTGCTTGTTACACATTTGTGGATCTCAGTCTAACGGAATTCTGGTCCCTTGTGTTTGTCTTCATCAGATTTTGACTTCTGAACTCTCCACACTTCTTAATCTTTCTTCCTTTTCTGAATTACTAATCTTGGGATGATACCTCCTCTTTTTTGTTTTTGTTTTTCTCTTTTAAAATTTTGTGATTTATAGATTGGGGTTCATTTGCCTTGGTTTGTTACCCACTTTGTGATTTGTGATTTTCATAGTGATTGTGACTCAACCATGATAGCAGAATTATGACACTTCCAGATCACCAGTATCGTTCTTTTTGTTTGTTTGTTTTGTTTTTGAGGCGGAGTTTCATTCTTGTTGCCCAGGCTGAAGTGCAATGGTGCAGTCTTGGCTCACTGCCACCTCCGTCTCCTGGGTTCAAGTGATTCTCCTGCTTCAGCCTCCCAAGTAGCTGGTATTACAAGCACCCACCACCATGCCTGGCTAATTTTTTTGTATTTTTAGTAGATATGAGGTTTCACTATGTTGGCCAGGCTGGTCTTTAACTCCTGACCTCAGGTGAGATCACCAATAACATTCTTTCTCGATGCTCAAAATCAAGTACCTGTGTAAATAGTTCAAGATGCAGAAGATATGATCATTTCAATCACATCAACAGTAACTAATAACAACAAGCAAGTGAGCAATTCAAATCAAAGGGGTACTTCTGAATGTTAATGTTCTTTCTTAATTCAGTCCTAACACTTCTTGAGTGCCCCTTCTCTGCCAAGCACAGTCAGATCTATGTTTATTTGAGTTATATGTAAAGTATACAAAAGACATTTTGGTAGTCTGTTGTTTGAAGGAAATTATATTGTTGGCACAGGCTAGTTAGGGAGAAGAATGGTAAATTAAATTTTTATTTTTGCCTCAATTAGAAGGAAGTTTGATTCTCTTTGAAGGTTGCAGAAAATGTGATTGATTTAAAATTTAACTCGTTTTTTAATTTATATGGATATGTATACATAATGAGAGTTTAGTAGTACTAAATGACGACAAAGATGAGTTTAAAAAAAAAAAATCAAAAACTTCATTTCCTGGTTTTTGCCCTGACCAGATCAAGTACGCAAATAAAACTATAACACATCTCATGATTATTGTGAACTAGCTGGAACCAGCATATATCAGAGGTCAGAAGCTTAGCCTCATAAACAATTTTAAGAGCAGAGAGTTTCAGGTTACATCATAATTTCATGGGTACGTACCCACAGTGTGTCCCCACACCTTAGACTGAGAACTTTTTCCTGTCAGGTAAGTTCTTTGGCTACAAAAGGTCACGTGTAGTGAACAGAATGCTATACTAGGTGTCAGGGGAGCTAGATTTTACAACTTGCACTGGAGGGCGTGTTGAATTTGTTACAATAGACCGCTGGAGAAGGACAGGTGAGTCAGGTCTAATAAGACTGACTAAGGCAAGAGGCCTGGCGTCTAAAATATACTATCCGTACTAGTTTCCTTGGGCTGTCTTCACAAATTACCACAAACTTGGTAGCATAAAATATTGGAAATATACTCTCACAGTTCTGGAGGCCAGAAGTCCAAAATCAGGGTATCAGCGAGGCCATGCTCCCTCTCAGGCCCTGGAAAAGAATGCTTCCTTGCTTTTCTAGTTTCGGGTGGCCCCAGGCATTCCTTGGCTTGTAGCTGAGCTGCATCACTCCAGTCTCTGCCTACTTCTGTTTTCACATGACCTTCCTCACTGTGTCTCTGTGTGTCCTTTTCTGTCTGTAATTATGACATTCTTATTGGATTTAGGGGCCACACTAATCCAGTATGATCTCATGTCAATTTTTACCTAAGTATGTTTGCAAAGACTCTATTTCCAAATAAGGGTCACATTCTAAGGTTCCAGGTGGATGTAAAATTTTGGGGGACACTATTCCACCCACTACAGTATCTAAAGATATATAGGAACTATTTTGATTTCGGCCAGTTTTAATTCATTTCTTGATTCGTTGATTCCACAAATATTTATTGAAGACCTGTTATGCACCAGACACAGTGCTCGGCAGTGAGGATGGCTTCCATAAACAGACACAATATCTTTCTGGAGCTTACTGTCTAGAAGCATCCAAAGGATGCCACTCAGGTAGATGTGATGCTGCTGCACATATTCTTAAAGTGAATCTCCAAATTTTCTTGATCATACATATTTTTTAGCACATCCTTCTAAGATAAATATCTCCATTCATTTATTCAATTACTATATAGACTACTTTACTAGTGCATATTAATATACATTTGAAAGGGATCAATGCAATAAAAATAAATAGACATGTGAATATTGTCTTTTGCACCTTAATCAGTCATTTTGCAAATCAAGAATGCTATCTAGACACTTGTTAACATTCTGAGTCTTGGAAACAATGTCTTAGTTCTAGATGATTTCTTCTATTTGGAACAACAGCCCAGTCAGAATTGGCGACCCAAAAAGGAAGCAGTAGCCTTTGGGATATTGGAATAAGTTGGAATATTAACCTATTCCAATATCCCAAAGGCTACTGCTTCCTTTTCGGAAGGATGCAGTATGGTGTCAGCACTTTCCCTCAACCCCAAAGGCTGACTGAGGCTCATGCAAGGCTTCAATCACACCAGAAGGAATGGAATGTAAACAGGGGAGGCTGAGGGCCATTCATAAGGATTTAATAATCATGGCAAGGGTTGGGGGAAGTCTGAAGATTATAGGTCTGCAGGTACTTGAGACCTGCAGTGGGCAATGGGTACTTGGATTCTGGACAGAGCTCCAAGTATACTTCCTACCTCAGTTAGGATTGGCTTGAGATTTGGGTGTGGCTGAATCCATGGGGTGAATTCCTTTGCATTTGAAACTTGAGAAGATGGAAATGCAGGGACTGACACTGTTTCTGCCTCTAACTTTATGACTTTATAAGAGAAATTTAATCCCATAGGCCTTACCCCAGTAAAATGAAAATAGTAACACCTAAACTATGTGACATCAGGGATTTAGATCAGGAAATCTTTTGAAATATCTTCCAGAAATAAGACTTACCATCATAAGATTATGGTATGTTTCAGTAAGTTAAATGTTTGCAGAGAGACTGTTGACTCTTCTGATGAAGACAGTTAAAATCTCACACTCTAAATAGAAGAAGGAGCATTTTCAAATTCATTTATTCATGGACTCAGGAGTGTCACAGAGAACATGAGGCTGTGTCATGTTTTCCTAAAGAGGTGTGGTTGATTCACAAGTGACTATCTTTGAAGGAATTTTCCAGAATAAACAGAGCTATCAATCCTGTCTTCACTGATGCCATGTTGTTTGAGCGGGAGCAGTGCTGGGATGGCCCACTGGATTCTGAGTAGAGAGATCTGCTGAGAAATAGGGGTAATAAATACATGTTTATTAAAAATAGGCAATATAAGGGGTGGGAAAAATAATGCAATGGTTAGAAGAATTTGATTCCCACTTATTATTGAGGCTATCCATTTCAATATTCCCATGAAAGGATGTTCTGCTCATTTTCAGCTATTGTGTTCATCAATGGAAATACAATCATAACATCATATTAACATTTTGGTGCTTACTTTCTATAAGAAGTGAAATACCTAGGTACTCTTCTGAATAATTTTTCTTAATAAAAATTACAGGAGCATTACAGCTAGATGGACATTGGATTAGAGAGCAGGAGCTCCAGTTCTGCCCTGGCCCTGCTGCTCATTGAACTCACACCTTCCATTTCTTAGGGAGAGTCCCTTTCCCCCTCTGAGTCTCTTTTTCCTTTATTTTAAGGTAAAGGGACTAGAGTAGATATTTGGTAAGTTTCCCAGTGTAAATAAATATCCTGAGTTTTTGAGTTACTCTTATGTACTCAGGTTGAGTTCAATTCTTCCACCTCTCATCTGCCTGACTCAGTTGGACAATTATCTTTCCATTAACACTTTACCTGTGGGACAGCCACCTGCTCTCTTCTTAATGTCCTTACTCTATTCTCCATATACTATGAAAATCAATCAGGATTTGATACAGTGAAAATACTAGTGATTTCAAGCAGTGTTTAATTCAGGGAATTTGATGCTCGTAGGATAGGAGGAACGGAAGTTAGAAGACAACTACTGGACTATTGATTTGGCAGTCACAGCACCATCACTGCTATCCAGAGATCAGAAACTGCTGCTGCTGCTGCCCCATTTGCTCCCATACCCATGAAGCTGGTGACCAGACTCTGAGACATGAGGCCCAGTCACCACAAACTACTATTGATAGAGGCAGGAACATGGTTGCCACCTCCCATTAATTTTAAACTGTTGTGCAAGTGCATCTGGTATGTCCTAGCTCAGATTTAGAAACTTAGCTTTTTAAGTGTCTGTGGGAATTATTGGAATCATTTTTTTAATTTCTTCAAATAGAGGGAGAGTAGAGCTGTGGTTGGGAAGGCCAATCCAAATGCATCAAAATGTGTATAATACTTGACATACTGTGCTAATTTACTTTACCTATAAGTTCCTGCCAGTTTGCAAGCCCCTCAAGGGCAGGCGCCATGTCTTATTAACCTTTGTATCAATGAGTTAAGGAGAGAACACAGCTTGAACATAGTGTAGTCCATTAAAAAAATGTGGATTAACAGTAAACAATGAGAAAGAAAGAAACAAGCTAAATGATGAGCTGATGAAGTCTCATAGGGAGGCCAGTGAAGACCAGTGCAGTCAGGAAACCTTATAAAAAGAAGTAAACCTCAACATGAATCTTGAAGACCATAGAATTTGGGTGGATCCAAGGATAAGGATATGATATTCCTTTCTTGTTAAGAGAACCCAATAATTGGTTCCCTGGATGCCTGCAGCTACCTCTTCTCAGGAATTTTCTTACATACAAAAATATTTTTCATTTATTCATTAATTCACTTAGCAAATATTTATTAAGCAGCTACTATATCTGCCATCTATTTTTCCAGAGACTGGAGATTTGGAGATACAGCAATGAACAACACAGACAAACAAAACAAAACGTGATTAGAAAAGTATTTACATTTAGTAGATAAGGCAGATGTTTTCAAATGTTGATTCATTGTTATATATATATGTATATATGTATGTGTATATATATATGTATATTTGTATCTGTGTGTATATATATATATATTTTAGATTTTGTAAAGTGTGTGTGATTAAATAATTCTTCCTTTTTTCCCTCTTACACATTTTGTTCAAATGGTTCCTCTTATATTTGGCAAGTAGAAATTATTATATAGTCCTGTCTTAAGGCTTCACTGTCTAAATAGGTAATAGTTACGTTTCACCTTAGTAGATGTTAACGCAGTTGTGGAGAGGAAGGTAATAATACATTCAGTAAGGAACATACAGTGTGTTTGGTCTCTCTAGTCCCCATGCGATTTCCCACCTTTGGGAAAACATGAGCTAAACAGGGAATATAGTAGGAAGAGTTTAATTTTGGATTTATGTAAATATTTTGTTCAAAGCCAAAATAAAACCTTTCTAGAAAATGCTAAATGAGTTCAGACTTATATCTGTCTCCAATAAATATATCCCCACCCAATATGCTAATGTATTTGCATAGTAAGTTCAAGTGTATCCTCCCTCCTTTGATGAGTGTCACATGCCTTATCTAGACTGTAACTCTCCCAGAGCAGCAACCATATCAGCTCTGTGAGTGCCACCTCAACTTTTCCTTACTCTGCCCACCCTAAAACTCAGCAGTCACTTTTCTGCCTATGTTGTATTATTGTGTGATTATTCTATGCATTCTTATTATCACTTTGGCATTTTATTCCTATGTAGCAAACTGGAAAAAGGCTTCCCTATATGCCTAATCTTTTATAAAAGTGCTAAACAAAATGCGTTTCTTTAGGGCAAATTCCTGGGTAAAAGACTGTTTATTCAGTCGGAGAGGTAACATTGATTTTAACTTAGAAAGGATAATCCCACGTTGAGGTGTGTATGTATGTTTTATATTCTACCTTTGGAAAAAAGTATTTAAAGCAAATTAATTATGCTGTTATATGGAGTCAGTTATATCTTTAGTTATTACCATTTCTAGTGTGTAATCTATTATTATTTGGTAAAGAAATTCTTATAAATATAAAACATACAAAATAAAAGAAATAAAATATTAGCCCCCAAGCAACAAACAGTGTTATTATTTTAATGTATTTCTTTCTAGTCTTCTCCTGTAGTAAATAACATAAAAGAAAGAAATCACAGTATGCATTCTTATACCATTTTTTAGATTGGTACAAATGGTGCCTTTCCCCCATAGGTTATTTTTGGACATACTACTGTTCTCTTATGGCTCCCACTCAGGGCTATTTCTGTTTTATAACAATTGGGGTCATCACTTCAGACTTTACGCTTTGGGAAGATCCATAATGCAATGGAGGGTAAATTCCTGAAACTTCTGGGAAATAACTGGAAGAGAAGTATGTAATCCCAAATGAGGATTAAAACTACCTGAGACCCTCCTACGGTTACATTCAGCAGGTATCATTTTGTTGTGTAAGGGAGGTCAGGGGAGACAGTCTTCAACTTCTTTTAACTTATTTTTTTTCCAGATTGCAGTCCTTGAGCTTTATGTTGTCATTTTGAAAAAATATTGTCTTCTTTTCCCTTGATATTGCTTTTGCTCCGATTCACTTGAATACATGTAAGGGAGTATTTGCATAGTGGGGGCGTATAAAATACTGTACTGCTTTTCATACCCTCAGTTAGGCTGGATTCTATCAGTTTATGATTCTATCAGTTCATGCTCATCTCTGCACTCCCCAGAACTTTCTCTAGAGATGTTCACGTAGAATGGAGAATGTGATCGCTGCTTATTCAACCAGCCTCAAGCCCTGTGGCCATCTCTGGAAAATTATATATTACAGTTACTGTCTCTATTCTTACATTTTTCCAAAAACCTGTGATTTATCTGCGTCTAGCGTATCAATCAGTGCAGCACACTTGTGTGCATTTTCTGATGTTAGAACTATAATTATTAGCTTTTGTGGTAGATTGTTTACAAAGAGGGAGACAGTTGTTCTCATTCTTACACATACACCTCTTTGCAACGTGACATGGCTGCTTCTTCCATCAAGATGTGCAGTTTATTTCTGCACCCTTTGAATATGAGCTTGGTATGTGACTTGCTTTGGCCAATGAAATATTAGCAAATGTTATGCAAAAAGAAGCTTAAAAAGTGTTTGTGCACTTGAGCCTTACCCTCTGTTCCTGGAAAGCTGTTGTCATGTGAACAAGCTCGACCCACCATTTTGAGGATGAGAGGCAATCTGGAGAGAGGCCCAGCTGTCCCAGGCCAGCTCTGCCTCAAATTTCTGAAAGAGCTCGTCCTAGACCATTCAGCCCCAAGCTGAGCCAATCCATACCAAAATATTACCCAGTCATCCCACAAAATCGTGGTAAAAAAAGAGATGCTTTTTTTTTTCTCTGAGCCAGTTTCTCAGGGGAGTAGTTTATTATGCAGTAAAACTTAACTGACATAGAAATTGCTACCAGAAGTGGGAGGCTGCTGTAATAAAAACCTAAAACATGTAGAGGTGGCTTTGGGATCAGACAGCAAGTGGAGGCTAAAAAAGCAGTGAGGAAATTTCTACCAAAGTGTGAACAACAACAACAAAAAGGCAAACAAGCTGTTAGTGGAGGCTAGAAAAGTGGTGAGGAAACCACAACAGAAGGTTGGAAAGATGGTAATTCACGTTACATTGTTGCAAAAGCATTGACAAAACTGTCACAGATTAAAAAATGTATGCAATAAACTTATAGATAGGACTAAGAAGATCTTATGGCAAAATGGGGAAAGTGTCTGTTTGCTTCTGCTAGTTGCACCTGATGTGAAACTGTGAGAGAAAGATGAGCTAAATAAATAACTATTTGGCAAGCAGAATTTAGAGGTATACAAAGAAGACAAATTTGCTGGATTGGAAAATAAAACTATTTTTTATTTCCAGTTCCTCCAGCCAGCAAAAGATTTTCAAAACAAGAAATATCTTTGGGAATAAGGATAACGTAAGGGTATGGCTATAAGCTCCTTTTTAAAGCCCTCTGATAGATTTAAGATGGTGCCTAGTAGACGTTCAGCCAGGCAAAGGAGCTTTCAGTAATTTTAAGGGCATTCTCCCAATCAGCCTGAAATGATACCCAAATAAGAGAGATGCCTATTTCCGAAGAAGGTGTGGGTTTGGCTTTTGGGGTATGGAGTGCACTTGACTTTGCTTTATGGGGGAATTCACAAAGCTTAATGAAAGCACTGCCAGCTTTTGCTAAAAAGGACTGAAGCAGTTTAAAACCAAAGGAGGTCTGTGGGCCCAAACTTTCTATGGGTAGAATTCAGGCTTTTTAAGGGTATAGCCAAGAGCAGCACAGAACAATGAACTTGGAAACAATTCTTGGGAGCTAGAATTGGGCCCTAATTAAGGAACATTTCCTGTTCTAATAGTTGAGGTCCTTAAAATTTGCCTGGCAGGATCTCACAGTAGTTATGAACCGGTGACTGCTTTGAACCGGTGACTGCTTTGTGCCAGTGTTCTTCCCATTTCAAGTGGGAGCGTTTATTGCTGTTACCTGTCCCCTCTCACTGTTACATGTTGTATGTGTGTGTGAAGAAGGCAGCTAAATTTAGCGGATAAGTCTTTGGATTAAGAGGAGCTGAACCTGAAGAGCTACGCCTAAAGAGACTCATCTATACCTGGAACTGATTTCGATGAAGATCCTTCAAGCCTGATACCATCATGGGATATGACTTTTGTAGAAGACAGAGATTGTATTTTGCCTGTGCAAAGCAAGTTCATTTTGTGACCTGAGGGCAAACTGTGGTTGGTTGCTTGCAAAGCTGGCCACAGTACTTCCTCCTATGTTTTATGCACATTCCTTTATAACGAGATTTTGCCACTCTTCCCATCAAGAAGTGGAGTTTAATTCTTCATCCCTTGAGTCTGGGCTTAGCCAAATGACTTCCTTGGCCAATGGGACATGAAGAAATAGGATGTAAGCCAAGGCTTGTATTATAAAGTGCTTGGTCACTAGGGATTCTTCCTTGTTGCTGCAAATGTCACCATCAAACAAGGATGCAAAGAGTCTGAAGTAGCCTGTTGGAGAGACCACACGGAAGAGAGCCTCAGAGTTGACAGAAATGGGAGTGAGGCCATCTTGACCATCCAGCTCTGGCTGAGCCACCAGTTAGCTACAGCCACATGAATGAGAACCAGATGAGACAGCAGAACTGCCCAACTGATTCCAGTCCAAATTGCCAATCCACTGAATTATGAAATAACTAATAAGTAATTTTTGCTTTAAACCACTAAGTTTTGAAGTGGTTTGTTATGCAGCAAAAGCTAACTGATACAGATTTTCTGTTGAAGGTACAATTTAAAGTATTTAAATTGGGAGAGCTCCATAAAATTACTTTTTAAAAATTAAATACTCTGACAAACTCCTTTTCTGCACTATTGTCTTTATATTATATATATATATTATAATTTATACTATATATATGTGTGTGTGTGTATATATATATATTGCGCTTGAGTACAACGTTTTTATCAGGCTCAAGTAGTTCCATTAATACTCTACCAGCTTTCTTTTCTTTGTTTGAAAACTTCAGTGTTTGATTTTGGATTTCCTTGCAAGGTGCCCTGGTAATTAAAGAGCTTTTGACCTACTTAATTACTAGTTTGCATTGCATTTGGTGTGTCACATTTTACAGAATTACCACTCTTCTTCCTGGAAAATTCTTTTCCTCCATAAAAAGATTCATTCCCACTCCCCATAACAGCCTTCTTTCCTTTGCCATTTAGTGTTTATTTTTTAAATGCCTGTCCTATTTGGGCTGAGTCAGACATTTTCCCCAAGTTTCCAATAAGCCATTCTTAAACAGTCTCTCAGCTTCTTCATGGTTATTTACTTTTAAAACTATTTCTTTCATTTTTTTTTCCTCCTAATAAAACCCGTATTATTTTCATAGTTGCCCTTTCTAAAACAGGGTAACTTCATGATGAATATTTTTGGCTTTCCTTTCTTGCCAGAATGTTGGACTTAATCACATGGTGATCACTGCTGAACAGGCATCCCTTGAGGGATAACACTTCCCTTTTGAACATCCCTACAGATGAGCAAAGTCATCACTCTCATTTTCTGTGGTGGTTGAAAACCGAGGCTTGCCTGTCCTACTTACAGTATATCCTTGAGCTACTGGGAAGATTCAGATACAAATGAGGTAGAGGAAAAAATGGTATTTTATTTTCCTTTGGTCCTTTTGTGGTTAATTAGTCATCTCCCTGAGGATATATCCTTACAGCATTTAAGTTATAGTTATTTGTGGAATCATCTTATCTTCTGTACTAGACTCAAAACATTTGAGAGTAGAGTCCAGGTTTTAGACATCTTTGTATTTCTTTTTTCTTTCCTTCTTTTTTTTTTTTTTTTTGAGACAGAGTGTCACTCTGTCGCCCAGGCTGGACTGTAGTGGCATGATCTCGGCTCACTGCAGCCTCTGCCTCCTGGGTTCAAGCGATTCTCCTGCCTCAGCCTCCCGAGCAGCTGGAACTACAGGTGCATGCCACCACGCTCAGCTGATTTTTTTTTTATTTTTAGTGGAGACAGGATTTCACCATATTGGCCAGGCTGGTCTCGAACTCCTGACCTTGTGATCCACCCACCTTGGCCTCCCAAGAATTCAGCATATAGAAGGTACATTATGAATATCTGAAAAAATTAAAATTAACAAATAAATTCATAAATAAATCCAAGTTATGAGCTGGGTCAAGCACTCCTTTGGTATGAAAAAGGGATGGTTGAATCAGATAAGTGGCCCATCTGAATGAACTGTTTGTCTCTCTCTGATGATTCTTCCTCTCCTATATTACTCTACCTCCCTTAAAGAAAAGAGACAGTGTTAAAGAGATAGCAATAAATGACATTTGTCTCCTCACTTCACCCTGTATACAGTACAGAGCTATCATGTATCACTCAAAAGGAGCTTGAGTCTGCTGCACTTGGTTCTGTGATATCCCTAAAATGTAAAGAGAAACTGTGGAATACGGCAATGGCATGTTTTCCTAATATTCCTGACTCCCTATTAAAATAAACAAGCACCGACTATAGCATAAGCAAAGACCCATACGCAAAACTATGTGAAAAGGCATCTCCATGAACCTCCAAACATGAGTGTCAACAAGCCACCAATAATTACAATACCTGGTGTCTATATCTGTGTAGGCAGAAGCAGAGAGAAGCTAGCTGGGTTTCTGTTATTTCTCAGAATAGGTGAGTGGTGAACTAATGTGAGAACTGCCGTCTAAAAAGCTATGACAGGATCCTGCAGGATCCAATTCACAGATGAGTACGGTGGATTATGTTGCTATAAATTCTAATGGTTCTGGAAGCATCTTGGTCCTATAAACTCTAAAAACTATGAAAACAAAGCTGTCTTCCAAGACAAAGCCTTGTACTATGGAGAAATTGCTAGAAATAGGATCCAAATTGAGCAGAATAGAGACAGAAGCACCAAAGGGCTAGGCAGTTCAGATAAAGGTGTGGAAAGAAAGGGAGGAGGACCAGTTTCAAAGGATATTGCATTGTTATTTTCTTCTTAAAACTTCATTTACTTAAAGAGATTATGTTTGTATACAATATAGTAGTAGTATTTAAAACAAGAGAACAAGGAGACTAATATTCCTACAGAAAATGAAAGCATGCAAAACTGACATGCCACAAAATGTTTGAAAACAGTAAGCTGATTGTAGTAGGCAGAATAATGACCCCTTGATGTTGTCGACATCCTAATCCTCTGAGCCTGTGAGTATGTTAGGTGGCATGGCAAAAGAGAATTAGGTCGAAGATGGGATTAAGGTTGCTAACCAGATGACTGTAAAATAGGGAAATTAGCCTCGATTATCCAGGTGGGTCTAATGCAATTACAAGGATCCTTCTAAGTGGAAGGAGGAGACAGGAGAGGGAGAACTAGAGAAATGGCAGTGTAGGAGGGACTCAGCCCAACATCACTGACTTCGAAGGTGGATGAATGGGGCCTTGGTCAAGGAATGTGAGTATCTGTAGAAGTTAGAAAAGGCAAGGAAACAGATTCTCCCCTAGAGCTTCCAGAAAGAACACAGCTTTCTTGGCACCTGAATTTTAGCCCAGTGAGACCAATTTTGGACATCTGACCCTGAGAACTGTAAGATAACAAATATGAGGTGTTTTAAGGCATTAAGTTTATGGTAATTTGTTACAGTAGGAATAGGAAACTAACATACGAATATTTCAAAATTACCCAAAAGAAATTAAGAAAGTGATAAAAGCTATGAAATATGAATATTAACACAAATGTTAAAAATTAGAATAAGGTAATTGGAGAAGAGTAAAATTTGGGGGAAAATGATGACAGTTGCATAAAAGAAGGAAACAAAGAAAAAGTCATTTTAGAAATAAAGAATAAAGTCAAAGAATACTAGAATGAATAAAACTACTGATAATGCCTTCATAGAAATGGAAGATGGAAAGGAGGAAAAAATTCACAGTGAAAAATAAATCAGGAAGAAGATTAAAAAGGATTCAAAAGAAAGTGATAGATATAGAAGTTCGTAGAAAAGATGTAACATGTATGTCGTAGGAGTCTTTGTGAGAAAACCAAACCAAGGGGATAGAATATACTCTAACAATGATCAATTTAAAAGTCTTCAAATACAAGGTTATTTGAAACGTACAAAAATGTATATCACATACTGGAAAAAATCTACATGGAAAGGCAAACATTGAGTCACAGTCTAGTAAAAATATTAAATTTTAAAAAATCGTTTGGGTATCGAGGCAAAAAGCAATTCGCAAGGGAAAAAATCAGGTTGTCACTGAAGTTTTCATCAGAAGACTTTATTTCAGAGATCAATGGAGTAACATATTTAAGATACTCAAGGAAAGAAAATGTGAGCCACATTTCCTATGTAGCCAAACCAATTTGTCAATATAAAGGCTCCAAATAAATGTTTATGAACATGTGGTAATTTAGGAAATATTGTTCCCCTGAGCTCTACCTGAGTGATTTACTAAAGGGTACATTTCAGCTAACCAAAAGATTGGAGAGACTTTTAAGTTAAAAATGTAATGTAATATTTCTGACAGTGTAGATAGGGAATAATCATCAAAAATTGGGAGAAAATGGAGAATGTGTATAAAACATTGACTAACCTGCTGATTGCTTTAAAAATACTGACTGAGAGAAAAAGAGCATTACTTCAAATTTGATGCTGTACAGAAAGGTAGAGGAGTAAGAAAAGATTACTAGTTAATTTCAATGTGGCTTATAGTAGGGAATCAACAACCAATAGCCAAAAATAAAATGAAAGTTACTATTGAAAGATATTAATTTAAATTTTAAAAAGTATTCATGTAATATGTGTGTGTGTAATAGAACTAAGGCAAAACATTTTGACATATTGATCATGTCAATAAATGTAAATAAGCTTAACTCACCCATCTATAAATAATATTCAGACTGATTAAAAAACAAAATTGAATATTGAATACTAAATATCTAAGAAAATAGAATTAAGACCAAATGCATTGAGATACAAAAATGAGACTTGATAGCACTGATGATTACAATTCATCCAGTAACTCAGTATTAACTTTTATAAAGCAGAAACTACATTGGTAAGATAAATCTCTAACACCTGTCTCTAAATCCAAATCAAACCAAGTAGACAAAATATTGGTTGGGTTAGAGAAAAGTAAAATATAATCAATAAAGTAAATCTTAGAGCTACATATAAAATCAGTCCCAGTAATGGAGGAGACATTTTCTATCCAGTGCACATGGAACATTTATAAAAATTGACTGTATCAATGTACAGAAAAAAACACAATAAATTAAGAAGACTAGAAATAATATAAGCAACAGTCTAGACCACAGTATAAAAAAAATTAATCATAAAATTAAAAAAAAAGACATTTCCATGTAGAATTTTTTTAAAAGCTCTATTAAGTAACTAATAGATCAAAGGGAAAATACAAAACAAAATTACAAAATTTCTTAAAAATTATAAAAATATGACACCTGAATCTGTGGGAAACAAAAAGAAGCTATCAGAAGAAAATTTATAGAATTATGTATATAAAAACAATGTAAATAAATACATTAAATCCCTACTTCAAAATGGTACAATGAGAAAAACAAAACCAAAATAAACTAGAAATGAATAAAGATAAAAACAAAATTGATATATTAAAAAGCAAAACAAAACAATAAGATTAAAAATAAAACTAAATCCCAGTTTTTGGAAAGAACTTACCAAAATAGACAAACCATTGTATGTATAACTTAATCAAATACAGAAAGGGAGAAAGCACAAATACACAAAATCCAAAATGACAAGGAGGAAATAATAAACAAAAGAAAATGTTTAAAAAGTTGTAAGAAATTACTTTGCAATGCTCTATGCAAATACACTGTACAACTTTGAGCAGGATTTGATAAACTATAGCCCATGGCCAAATCTATCTGCTGCCTATTTTTATAAGTAAAGTTTTACTGGAACATACCTATTCTTTCATATATTACATATGGCTTCTTTTGCAAAAATGGCAGAGTTGAGTACTTGTGGCAGAGAGCTTATGGAAAAAATGTTTACTCAATATCCTTTACAGAAAATACTTCATGACTCCTGACTTAGATAAAAAGGTAACTTTCTTTTTAAAAAGGTACATTTCCAAAATGACCTCATTAGAAACAGAAAGTCACAAATTATCATAGGTGAAATAGAGTCAGTCACTAGTTAAAAAGTTATTCCACAAAAAGTACCCCTCCTTTCCAAGCAGGAGAGACACAGGGAATCTAGGAGTTACCAACAAGGGGCATCCTGTAACAAGAAGCATTTAGGCCAGGAAGATTTTGTCTCTGTGTTGTTGAGACTTCCCTCTCTTACAGAGAGCGACCTGGCAGCTCTGCAGCACTAGTAAAGGGAACCCCACTACAGCAGGTGGACTGGCATGGGAAACCTATTTGACCCTGTGGGCTGAGGACTCTTTTCCCCAACTTGGGAAAACCAGGAAGCCCCGACTTTGGAAGCTCTTTCTGTCTCCTCAGGTAGCACCATAAAGGACCAGTGGCAGCCTCAAGGGCAGGAAGTAAACTAAACAGCTCAAAATAGCATTGTGAAGGCTCTGAGAATTAATTTGTTGTTGGAACCACAGCCTGCAAAGTAAGCCAGTATTTGTGTGTTAAACTAAAATAGAGTGACTGTCTCTTAAAATAGAAGATTTAAGTAGGACCCAGAGACTCCTAACATAATAGCCAAAATGTCCAGCATGCAATCAAAAATTACCTATTGGCCAGGCATGGTGGCTCACGCCTGTCTGTAATCCTGGCACTTTGAGAGGCCAAGACAGGGAGATCGCTTGAGCTCAGGAGTTTGAGGCCAGCCTGGGCAACATAGTGAAACACTGTGTGTATAAAAAATACAAAAATTAGCTAGGCATGGTGGCATCACCTGTAGTCCCAACTACTTGGGAGGCTGAGGTGGGAGGTGGGAGGATGGCCTGAGCCCAGAAGATGGAGGTTGCGGTGAGCTATGATCACACCACTGCACCCCAGTCTGGGCAACAGAGGAATACTCTGTTTCAAATATATATATATGTATATACGTATGTGTGTATGTGTGTGTGTGTGTGTATATATATATATATATATAGAGAGAGAGAGAGAGAGAGAGAGAGAGAGAGAGAGAGAGAGAGAGACATCATACCAAGAACCAGGAATTCAAAACTTGAATGAGAAAAGACAATTATCTGATAGTAACATGCCAGTGAATCAAATATTAGGATTATCTGAAAAGGATTTTAAAGCAGCTGTCATAAAAATGTTTCACCAAGCAATTCCAAATTCTCTGGAAACAAATGGAAAACATATAAAATCTCAGCAGAGAAATAAAAATTACATAAAAAAGAACAAATGGAAAGTATAGAACTGGAAAGTACAACAGAAAAGTGGGTTTGAACAAATGAAAAGATATATCTTTACCTTGTATAGCAAGTCTCAGCATCATAAAGATGTCAGTTTTTACCTATGTTAATGTATACATTTAATATACTCCAATCAGAATAATGGGAATGTTGACTGGATGTTCGATCTTATCATGAAATAACTAATTTTCTAAGTGTGATCATCATATGGTAGGTATGATTATGCAGATAAATTCTTAGTTTTTGGAGATAAATAATAAAATACAGAAGAAGTAATAAAATGTTTGAGATTTGCTTCAAAATTATGGAGAAAATATTGGCAATGTGTTAATGTACTGGTAACTGTTGAAGCTTAGTGATAGGTGTGTTAGGTCTGTTATATCATTTCATATACCGAAATATATACTTCGGTGTATATTTGAGATTTTCCACAATTAAAAGTTTTTGAAAACATCCTTAGGATCTAGGGCTTTGCAGCTATTTTGTTTTGGTTAGAAAAAAAATAGGCTACATAGAAAAGACTGGCATTTGCGTGAAAGAAAGGTAGAAGCATAAGAAAAAAGTGAGGAAGCATGATTATGCAAGCTTGTAGAGGCATTAGCCGAGACAACCCCAGCTGATCCATCCACAATCCACAATTTATTAAGGACATAACTTCAGAAAAATGACATACGTAGTCTTCCCTACAAAACGTTTTTTGAAAGAAAAGAGACTCAAAGGAAATAATAACAAAATTCTCAGAAGTACTTTAAACTCTTTTGAAATTACTCTGTCTCTTCTCCTTATGCTTCCTTTTTTTCCTAATCATTCTTTTTCTTTAGACATAATGAGAATAAAGAGATAACAATTTTATAGTACTTTACTGGTTTTCTTGATTACTTATATTGGACAATATTATTCTTTTCTGATATCCTTTGCTGTAAGTCAATCAATAGAATATTAGTAGTTTAGAACTTGTTTTTTAAAGACAGACTGCATAGGATAGAATCCAGCTTCTAGCATATATAGTTTTGACTCTGAACATCTTTCTATGTTTCAGTTTCTTTATCTGAAAAACAAGAAAAAGGTAGAACTTAGGAAAGTGGTTAGGATCAATGATGTAATGCACTTATCGTGCATCATCTAAGAGATTTTTGGACACCATACAAATGTCCATGCCCATTGGCGATGCTCAGCATATAGAAGACAGGAGTGGTATATTCCTTCAACATGGAGCTTGGGACTGAGTCATTTAGTCATTTGGTATTTCACTCTCTGATTCTGCACTATCCAGCTGCATTAGTTTTCTGTGGCTACTGTAAAAAGTTACCACCAACTTGATGGTTTAAAACAAGAAAAATGTACTATCTTAGAGTTCCAGAGGCCACAGGTCTGAAATCAAGATGTAGTCAGGGTTATGCTCCCTCTGGAGACTTTAGAGAATAGTCCATTCCTTGCCTTTTCTAGCTTCTGGTGAGTGTCAGCATTTCTTGGCTTCCTTGGCGTGTGGTGGTATCAGTTCAACTCTGCCTCCATCTACATATCACCTTCTCCTCTGTGTGCTTGTTACCAAAACTCCCTTTGTCTCTTTCTTGTAAGGATATATATAGGGATGCACGTGATTGAATTTAGGGCTCACCCAGATAATCCAGGATAAACTCAAGAATCTTTTTTGTTTGTTTGTTTGTTTTTGAGACAGGGTCTCCCTCTGTTGCTCAGGCTGGAGTGCAGTAGTGCAATCATGGCTCACTCCAATCTTGACCTCCTGGGGTCAAGTGATCCTCTCACCTCAGCTTCCTGAGTAGCTGGGACTACAAGCACATGCCACCATGCTTGGCTAATTTTTTTATTTTTTGTATAGACAGGGTGTCACTATGTTGCTCAGGCTGCTCTCAAACTCCTGGGCTCAAGCAGTCTGCCTCCCTCAGCCTCCAAAAGTGCTAGGATTGCAGGCATGAGCCACTGCGCCTGGCCCCCTCAAGAATCTTAGTCACATCTTTTGCCACATAATGTAATATTCACAAGTTCCTGGAATTAGGGTGTAGACATATATGTTAGGGGTCATCATTAAGCTTGCTACACCTTCTGAAGAAGACACTCCTGTCAATGGTATCTATTGAGGAGCCTGGCCAAACGCATGTGAGGACTCTAAATTCAGAAGCATTGGCTGCAGAGGCAGATGAAAAGGCAGCAGAATTCTTCAGGCAACTTCTGAGACAATATTTGTCACCTACCCAACCAGGCTGTGACAACCCTGGATTCAGGAAACATTACTGTTTTAAACTTCCATCCCAGGACCAATATCCACTGAAAAATACTACAAGAAAGCACTGAAGGTAATGGCTTCACTGCCTTTGTTTGACTACCTGACTTCAAGGTGCCCCAGTCTGCTGGAACACATTCCTGACTCATTCTGGATGCTGGGAGCACTATTTAGATGAATAGTCATAACATTTCTACTTTACCTTTAATTAGAAAATGTACTCCTTGTTAAAACTTTAAGCGTTAGGACATATACAAGTAAAAAGTGAAAAATATTTATCCCCTGTCTCCTAATTATTCCCCCTGCATTCGTCACCACCACTTCAATCTCCAGGGGTGACCATTATCATCAGTTTAGAGTTTGTTTTTTCATACATTTTTATGTATCTGTAAATATATATATATAGCTAAAATAAACTCACACCATGTGTATTTGCAAACATTTTTCAGCTTTAATTTCTTTAGATTGTATTAATAGCTCTGTCTGATTTCCCAGGAGAAAGTATTTTCCTGAAAACAAAATTACTGCTTCTAAAACCACTAATCTATTGCAACTGTATAGTGAAAAATGATAGTGGAACTGGTAGCAATAGAACCGTAAGAATTGGCTACATAATGGAGATCCAGATACCTACTGAGATCCAAACACCCAGTGAACAATACTATGTGATATGGTTTTGTAAAATGAGAGTTCAGTAAGTGATTCATACAGAGGTATCACCTCTATTGGTTTTTATTTACTATTTAGGAAGCCTAGTACATTCCCTTTACTTTTGCTTTCACAAGAGTCATCTACCTTATTTCCAATTTAAAATGCTCTATTAAAACTACTAAGATAAATTCTGATGCTTTCCCTATTCCACTAAATATATTTAGCTCCATTAGCACATACACATTATTTAAGTATGGAACTTTCACCAACAGCAATTTTAGGTTGTTTCTTTCTTATGACAAGTTTGTTTCACTATTACTATCTTTTAGCATCATTTCTGTTGCCATTTTCATCAACAGTATACGCATTTTTTACAGAGAGATGTGAGGTATCCATTCTTTTCTTAAGATACTGACAATCTGGATGAGATTATAAAATATACAGTAGTTCAAGTATCACAAATTGGTTAATTCATTCAGGAAGCATTTTTTATCACTATCTTCTAGGCACTGCTTAAGGCTCTGAGGTAAAGCATTCAACCAAAAAGACACAAATTTCTGTGCTCATGGATTTTATATTCTAGAGGGTAAGCAAGGCAATAAGCAAGAAAAATAAGTAAAATATAAGGTATGTTAGAAGATTCTCAGCACTATAAAGAAAACTAAATGAGGATAACAAGGATTCAGGGTGCTGGGGTTTGTGTATGTGCAATTTTAAATTAGATGGGCAGGGTGAACCTCACTGAAAAGGTGATATTTAAGCAAAGACCCGAAGGAAGTATGAAAACAAGCCAGGCCAGTGTAAGAACGTTTCATGCAGAAGAAAAAGGTCCAAATCCCTGAGGTAGAGACATACCTGCTATTTTCAAAGAATAGCAAAGTCAGGATGGCAGAGTAGAGTCAACAAAAGAGAAGTAGTGAGAGACCAAGTTGGAGAGGTCAGAGAAGGCCCGATAGTATAGGTCAGGACCTTGGTTTTGAATCTGTTAGAAATAGAGAGCTGTTGGAGGTTTTGAGCAGGTGAGTGACATGATCTGACTGAAGTCACTCAACTGCTGGGTTGAGAGTGAGAAGTCATCAGATAATGGATATAATTTGGAAGTAGAGACTGCAAGATTTTCTGATGACTTGGGGACAGAGTGTGAGACAAATAGAGGATTGCTCCAAAATTTACTAGTCTGGGAAAATGGAGTAATTAAGTTTCTATGACTTGCAGTTTCATCAAACTTAGGAATTTAGTTTGGCACATGGTAACCTTGAGATGTTTGTTAGGTGCAAATAGAGATGTTACTTAGGCCATTGGATATGAAAACTAGCATTCAGGTAAAAGGGTTGGTTGGAGATAGAAATCTTTTTGTCTTCAGGGCATAGACAGTTTTCCAACTGTGATACTGGGGAATGTCAAGAAGAGATGGAGCATCAAGGCAGAGAAGAGGTCTGAGGGCTGAGCCCTGGGAACTTCTATATTAAGTAGAAAAGAGGAGAAACCTGTAAAGTAACTGCTAATGATCAGTGAGGTAGGAAGGAAACTAATGAAGCCTTGAAAACATGCTCCAAGGAAGAGTGATCAACTGTGACAAATGTTGATAGATCAAGAAAAAAAGAGAAAAAGAAAATATACAAAAGTATAGAAATTCTATAGGAAAGCAAAAGTGGAACAGAATTACGGGAAAGGAACTGGAGGGGAAGGGGAGGTCAAGGACTAATTTTTGAATATAGGAGAGTTAGCGGTACAGATGAGACACATTCTGTTTGGTCTGCAGTGTTTTAACAAATTTTGAATTTGAATGTCTTTTGAAAGGGCATGTTCTCTAGGCACCCACTATCTTTGCTAAGGCCCTCCAGCCATTCAGGTGTGCAACTCATGCAGGAAACTCTAGGCCATGCTTGTCTAACCCTCAGCCCATGGGCCGCCTGTGACCCAGGATGGCTTTGAATGTGGCCCAACAGAGGAATTCGTAAACTTTCTCAAAACATTATGAAGTTTTTTTGAGTTTTTTTTTTTCTCATCAGCTATCATTAGTGTTAGTGTATTTTATGTGTCATCCAAGACAATTTTTTTTTTTTTTTTGAGACGGAGTCTTGCTCTGTCACCCAGGCTGGAGTTTAGTGGCACGATCTCGGCTCACTGCAACCTCTGCCTCCTGGGTTCAAGTGATTCTCCTGCCTCAGCCTCCTGAGTAGCTGGGATTACAGGCACCTGCCACCATGTCAGGCTAATTTTTTTTGTATTTTTAGTAGAGATGGGTTTCATCATGTTGGCCAGGCTGATCTTGAACATCTGACCTCATGCTCCACCGGCCTTGGCCTCCCAAAGTGCTAGGATTACAAGCATGAGCCACTGTACCCGGTCGACAATTCTTTTTCTTCAAATGTGGCCCAGGGAAGCCAAAAGATTGGACACCCAGGCTCTAGGTCATTGTGGATTTGATATTTACAGTTGTGGTATGTGTAAATAGCCCTGAAAGACATGTAACTTGTAAGTCATGTAACAAGTCATATGTAACTACACTGAGGCACATTTTATTAACTTTTAAAAATGTAAGATAAATATTTTTTTATTTGGAAAACACAAAACTAAAATTTGCTTATGGTATACAATGTAGAAGCAGAAAAATGAAATAAATATTAATTACAATGTATCCTGAGAGATAAACCCCTGTGAACACTTGAATGTATATAATTTCTTTTGTGCGTTTTTTTCAATGAAACTATATATAAGAAAAATGAGATCATACTATAAATAATGTTGTGTAATTTACTTTTTGTACTCAAAATAGCATAGTCTTTTGAAACCACTAAATATTCTTCTACAATATAATTTTTATAAATACGTAGAATTCCATTGCATAATGCGTCAAGATGTGCTTAATTGGTTACCTGTTTAGATATTTATTTATTTATTGTGAATAAAATAATGTGACAATGAACATCCTTGTAGCAAATCTTTCTTTTCCTAAGAGAGAATTTGAATCCTAAGTGCCTCCAGGCTGGTTTGAAAACTGTCACTTGGCTGGAGGGTGAGCTAGCTGACTTCCTCATGCAAAACTCCATAAAGCTCTGTTGTCCTTTTAAAATAAACTATTAATTTAATCGTCACCAAAGGAGGTAGATACTACAAAGTTTTGCTTTTAAAAAATTAGGAAATTTTAAGAAAGTCACATGCTTACTGAAACAAAACTCCTCAGAAGTGGGAAAAGATCAATGGTCCAAATAAGAACTTTCCACGCACGTGACTTCCGAATTTTTCTTTAGAGTTGGTAAATAAATAGCACATCTAACTGGTTCCTCTCATGCATCAAGTCTTTAGTGAGTTTATCTCAAGGTTTTGCTCTTTCTGCCAAGCATTTAGAGTGATCCCTTTGTATTATTTATGCTATTAGTATTGTATAGACTACTGACTATTTTGGCTTGGCTTTTTCATTTCACTTCTCATACTTGTCAGTTGTCTAATTAGGTGAGTTGATTAGTTTGTCATTTCTAGTTGTCTCAAATGTGGCATCAGATTCCCTTTCAACCTTTCCAGAAGTACTTTAAATAATTGACATCTTATGACCTTCCACACTAAACGTCATCAAATTTTTTCTTTGTTTGTAGATTCCCTTTAGAATATTCATGTAGTTGGTGCCGATCTTTTCTACGTAAGTTCTATCTGTGGCTCCTTGTTTAAAAAGCAGCAAAAAGGGCTGCTAAGATTCTAAAATATAAAGCGTTTTATTTTTCTTTCTCCTGTGATCTCTATCTCAACTTGTTATGGTGTTTATTTGCTCTTTAATGTCATTCTAGGTAAAGAAAAATTAGCATTTTAAATTATTCATATGAATGTTACTGTTCATCTTTATATTATGCAAGGCCAGTTTTAAAGGCAGAGATAAGAACGTTGAACTCATATCTGGAATTACTGAAATTACACAATTCCTATTTTGTGGCTCCTATGTGCATATGTATTTTGTACTTACCAGAACAGTGGCAACTATATACAAAGCTAACTCAACTGATACATTTATCACTTTGTAATACATACACATTCTGCCAATACTCTATTTTTGGATTACTCAAAGAGTAAAGGTAGAAGTAAAAGGAAAAGGAACTGTGGGTTGCCTCATCTTTTCCTTTCTTGTTATGCCACTCTTTTCAGCCTAAATGGTTGGCTAACATGGGGAAGCAATACAAGTAAGAAAGATATGATAAGGTTCCTGGACCATTTGTGTTTCTTAGAACACCACTGCCTTCTTCTGTCTTCTAAGCAAATCCTGGTTCAAACAGAAACTGCGACCTACCAGGGCTGTCAGCTGAAGACGTTGCAAGCTTACCTTGTACATGCTTTGAGTCTCACCAAGCTCCTGTGCATTGTGAGTCCTCTAGGGCTCTTTGCTCATGGGGCATCACATTGTATGTGATGGGGCTTCCGGGAAACTGTGAACACACATATTGCATCTTTCTCCTTTGCTCACACATGCTGTATTGTCCTATCACACGTCACTTTCTTTTTTTTATTATTATTATACTTTAAGTTTTAGGGTACATGTACACAATGTGCAGGTTAGTTACATATGTATACATGTGCCATGTTGGTGTGCTGCACCCATTAACTCATCATTTAACACTAGGTATATCGCCTAATGCTATCCCTCCCGCTCCCCCCACCCCACAACAGGCCCCGGTGTGAGATGTTCCCTTTCCTGTGTCCAAGTGTTCTCACTGTTCAATTCCCACCTATGAGTGAGAACATGCGGTGTTTGGTTTTTTGTCCTTGAGATAGTGTGCTGAGAATGATGGTTTCCAGCTTCAACCATGTCCCTACAAAGGACATGAACTCATCATTTTTTATGGCTGCATAGTATTCCATGGTGTATATGTGCCACATTTTCTTAATCCAGTCTATCATTGATGGACATTGGTTGGTTCCAAGTCTTTGCTATTGTGAATAGTGCCACAGTAAACATATGTGTGCATGTGTCTTTATAGCAGCATGATTTATAATCCTTTGGGTATATACCCAGTAATGGGATGGCTGGGTCAAATGGTATTTCTAGTTCTAGATCCCTGAGGAATTGCCACACTGACTTCCACAATGGTTGAACTAGTTTACAGTCCCACCAACAGTGTAAAAGTGTTCCTATTTCTCCACATCCTCTCCAGCACCTGTTGTTTCCTGACTTTTTAATGATTGCCATTCTAACTGGTGTGAGATGGTATCTCATTGTGGTTTTGATTTGCATTTGTCTGATGGCCAGTGATGATGAGCATTTTTTCATGTGTCTTTTGGCTGCATAAATATCTTCTTTTGAGAAGTGTCTGTTCATATCCTTCACCCGCTTTTTGATGGGGTTGTTTGTTTTTTTCTTGTAAATTTGTTTGAATTCATTGTAGATTCTAGATATTAGCCCTTTGTCAGATGAGCAGACTGCAAAAAGTTTCTCCCATTCTGTAGGTTGCCTGTTCACTCTGATGGTAGTTTCTTTTGCTGTGCAGAAGCTCTTTAGTTTAATTAGATCCCATTTCTCAATTTTGGCTTTTGTTGCCATTGCTCTTGTTGTTTTAGACATGAAGTCCTTGCCCATGCCTATGTGCTGAATGGTAATGCCTAGGTTTTCTCCTAGGATTTTTACGGTTTTAGGTCTAACATTTAAGTCTTTAATCCATCTTGAATTAACTTTTGTATAAGGTGTAAGGAAGGGATCCAGTTTCAGCTTTCTACATACGGCTAGCCAGTTTTCCCAGCACCATTTATTAAATAGGGAATCCTTTCCCCATTTCTTGTTTTTGTCAGGTTTGTCAAAGATCAGATGGTTGTGGAGCTATCTATGACAAACCCACAGCCAATATCATACTGAATGGGCAAAAACTGGAAGCATTCCCTTTGAAAACTGGCACAAGACGGGGATGCCCTCTCTCACCACTCATATTCAACATAGTGTTGGAAGTTCTGGCCAGGGCAATCAGGCAGGACAAGGAAATAAAGGGTATTCAATTGGGAAAAGAGGAAGTCAAATTGTCCCTGTTTGCAGATGACATGATTGTATATCTAGAAAACCCCATCGTCTCAGCCCAAAAACTCCTTAAGCTGATAGGCAACTTCAGCAGTCTCAGGATACAAAATCAATGTGCAAAAATCACAAGGATTCTTACACACCAGTAACAGACAAACAGAGAGACAAATCATGAGTGAACTCCCATTCACAATTGCTTCAAAGAGAATAAAATACCTAGGAATCCAACTTACAAGGGATGTGAAGGAGCTCTTCAAGGAGAACTACAAACCACTGCTCAATGAAATAAAAGAGGATACAAACAAATGGAAGAACATTCCATGCTCATGGGTAGGAAGAATCAATATTGTGAAAATGGCCATACTGCCCAAGGTAATTTATAGATTCAGTGCCATCCCCATCAAGCTACCAATGACTTTCTTCACAGAATTGGAAAAAACTACTTTAAAGTTCATATGGAACCAAAAAAGAGCCCACATCGCCAAGTCAATTCCTAAGCCAAAAGAACAAAGCTGGAGGCATCATGCTACCTGACTTCAAACTATACTACAAGGGTACAGTAACCAAAACAGCATGGTACTGGTACCAAAACAGAGATACAGACCAATGGAACAGAATAGAGCCCTCAGAAACAATGCCACATATCTACAGACTTCACTTTCAAAACACGAGTTTAAAGATAAAATTCATAAGCATTTCAAGACTGTAACCACAGAGCGTACAACCAAGCACAGAAGCCTTCTGGCCTCTGGGTGCTGTATGACTACCCAGGTCGGACACTCATGAAGCCAGCCTTGGTTCCAGCTTTTTCAAATGACTTCTTGTTTTCACAGCCCTAAGACAAGTATTTGTCAAATAAACAAAGGAACACTTACTTTGTTCCAGACATGGTGCTTGCCATTTAATTCTCAAACAACCATGAGATGAATCCTATTCTTATCTAATGTTATAAAATCTGAGGCTTACAAAGCTTAAGTTATTTATATAAGGTTATAGAGATTATAAGTAGCAGAACCAGAATTTGAACCCAGGTAGTTCTTTCTCTTTAAATATAATAAAGGAGACAATTTAAAACTGGTCTTTACAGGGGTAATGAAAATAAGGAGTTGAGATCTGAATCAGCATTGTGAAATAAAGCATATATAGTTTACTAAAACAATTTATGGCAACTTTGAATAATATAGAGATAAATGTATGATTTCAGTGTCAATGGCCAACCCTCTTTACCGAATTTCTTAGGCAAAGGATGATGCATCCACTAAGCTCTGGAATAGACTTTTTCTTTCACTGACCTGCCACTCACTCATCTTTTTTTGGGCCCATAATGAAATGTGTCCTAGCCAGATCTACCCTTTCCATGTTCCCTGCTGGATAGATCCACTGCTGAGAAGTCTAAGTATCCTTCAACAATTGCTCACGTTTTATAGTACAGAATTTTCTTCAAATAAAGTCCTCCAGCTGTAGCTATTTCTACCACTGAACAAATGCTGACATTGAAGGGGTGCAGCTTGCTTCCAGAGATTGCCCTGCCAAATATGTCTGGCAAAGCTGCCCTGGAATATCTTCTTGATCTACACGCAGAAGTGATGGGAGCCATTTCAATTCTTAACTTTCTGCAAGGAGAATAAAACTTCTGTTCTGAGTGCCACCTCCACAGAGCTTCCTGAGCCACGTGACATACCATTATTCTCTAGGAACCTCCCAGGCCCCATCTATTCACCAAGCTCTATCAGCAGAGGGAGCTTAAGCTGTCACCAGGGGCCACACTTGGGACTTGCGTTTTAACTATTTCATGACTTTTTGGGGTGAGGGTATGTCTCTGAGTTTAGCAACTGGCTAAAAAATAATTTTATTTGTTTAAAATATTGATTATTAACCCTTCCTTTCTCCTCCTCCCCAAATAATTTAGCCTTTCCATATTGCCTGACTTACACAGTCGTGAAAACTTCTTGCCATTTGAAAATGCATGACAAAACCCATAATAATGTGGGAAGACATTCCTTTGAGAATGGATTTGGGAATCAAGACAGATGGAAAGAAGAGGGTTTAGAAATAAGTTAGGAAATGGGGTTGACCACAATGGATATACACACCCATATAGTTAGTCATAAACTATAGTTTTCGTTTGAAAGGCAATAGAGTCCTCATGAGTGTCTTGGGAGAAGGTAGTGATACAGTGATTCAAGATTTTGTTAGCAGATTGAATTGGCTAAAGGACAGAGAGCTTAGAGGTTGGAAGACCAGAAAAAAAACAAAACAAAACAAACAAAAAAACCACCACACAGCCAGATTTACCCCTCCCCCTCCAAAAAAAAACCCAAAAACAGGTGGCACAAGCCAATATGAAGCACAAATGAGTATAGTATTCTTTTAAATAAAGGCCAAATCAATATGTTTTGAAATCTGAGATGTGGTGAGGCACCTACTCTTTGACACCTTCCAGTGTTGGTAATGCCATTTGCAGTCTATGAAACTAATAAAGGGTTTCAGATCTGTCCATTCAGTGCTGGCATTAACACACAGGGAAATAGTCAAGGCAAAATGAAAACACAAAGGAACTACTGTAAAAATATTGTATTATTTGGATTCAGTCACCACCAATTTTGCTAAATCCCTGAAGATTTCCATTGTCCTGCATAGCAGGGATAAAGGAAAATATAGGGGTGGATGCCAAATTATTTAAGTTGAATGTTTTCCAATTTATTTTTCATGAAATGTCAGTAGTTCTTTAAAACACAGTTCGTAGTATTGCCATATTTTTGTTTTCTTCGTATATGTTGAAGAAGTATACAGATTTCAGCCTCTGCCTTAGTTTTAAAAGTCATCATTCTCAAGGAACTGGTTTCATTTGTGAATATGCTGAAGCCCAAAAGAATGGAAAACAACAAATATTGGTGTGAAATGACGCTTTAAATGCATGGGTGCCAGATGGAAAAGCTTTTGGTCTATTCCTATATTTGATCAATTGGCTTGTCTAATACATTTGACTACGGACGGATGGCCTGACATGACTTCAGATTAGTTTAATAGGGATTAAGGTGGCATGAAGTGTATAATGCTATGCATTTGTAAGTACAAACATGCTTAGAAATTCATTTATCTTTGGGAGGTGATGGAGGTTAGTTCAAGCTCCAGCTATATTTACAAACAGATTCTAGCCACAGCTGAACAGTGTGGACTTGGGGAAAGTAACTGTGCCTGCCTTTCCTTAAGCCCACAAGGCCTTTTGATTTCTGCCCAAATAAAGCAGGCCTTTGGCATTCAGCTCTCTTAGCTGGCAAGATGTCTGCATAATGTCTGCAGAATTTAGAATGGCCAGGAGGGGCAGGTCAAAGACAGCCAAATTATGATATCATACCCATAAAACCTCATCAGTGGTGACATACAGAAAACACTCAGTAAATTGCTTTCATTAATTTATCCTTATTAAGAAATTCTAAGCAGTGTCTTCATTCTTTGGCAGATTTCTGATTTTGCCATTTTCCCTTCCTTCCTTCATTGCTTTTCCTTAACAAAAACAAGCAACCATGGGCACAGAGTGACAGTAGCTGAAGAGATGTGGCCTGGGGTAGCCTAGGATGCTCAGACTGACTGAGAAGAATGTTTTATAAATGCTCTACTTGCCTTTGGGAGAGCCAAAGACTTTTCTGAATCTTCTGGTCTGGGTTAGGATGAGAGTTATTCCTGCAGTTAAGTAAAAGGAAACCTGACTATAGAGAATTCTGTGCCTCCCTTCTCTGAGGACAAGAACGGGGGCACTGAGGGACCAGCTGCACAGAACCTGGCTTGGCCTTGGGTTGCAGTGACCAGACTCCATTGGACAGAGGGAGTAGGGATGGTTGTGAGGCTGTCAGGGCAGATGCAAGATCAGGAAGAGTGGGATATGCAATTGAAAGTAGGCCCAGTTTTTCTTTGGATCACACCATGTTTCTAAAGCTGAAAATCTCGCTAGTCTAAAAAAATGACATCAGGAGAAACTGAGGGAAGTGAGAAGAACCAACGTGAAGCATTTCCTTGTAACTGACCCTGTTGGGAGTTGACAGTATCATCCATGTTGGGGCAGATATTCCCAAGTCTCATCAGCTGTCTTGTTTGGTTGCCTGACTGGGGTCTTGGAAGCTTGACCCAAAGGCATTACTCAGGGAGTGGAATTCATGAGTCATTCCAGTGTCTTATGGCAGAGAAGTTTTGCATATAGACCAGCAATGAGAGAAGGATAGTATGATAAAGCTAAGACCAAGAGAGACAGAAAGAACAACAAAAAAATACCAAAAAGAAGATTTATCAGGGTATGTTTAAGATGGGAATGCATAGAGAAAATACTTTGAATATGAGAGAGAGGATAAAAGATTCTGCATTGTTTCACAGGCAAATTTTGAAACAGCAGAGATATAACTGTATACTACAGATAAATCCTTGTTATTTTGTGTTCTTTTCTTACTGTGCTAACTTTTATTTCTGATTGTGGTATGCTTAGGAACATTCAAGGTCTCAAATATATTTTAATTCCTTTAGTTATCATAGGAACTGACTGAACTATGGATGCACTGTGGCCTTGCATTCTTGAGGACTTCTATGTTGAATGAACATGTCAGGTGGACCCTTGTTGACGACAGCCATTGATGCATGCTGTGGAACTCTGTGTCCTGACAGACACCTGGGCAGGAAACTTGATAAGGGAAGTACCCAAATTTAGTTGTTACCCACTCCAACAAGAGATGAGGAAACCAAAGACTGCAAAGCATGGCTCAAAGAAGGAAAACAACAGTAAAGATAGCAGCTCTTTCTCCCCCTCAATATCCAAATCATATTGCTTTGGCAAAATTGTTGCCTGGAGAAGCAGTCCTGCATCAGGGTAACAAATAGACAATTATGACGCTCAACCAGATTCCTTGTGAATGAACCAAACTCGAACTATGCTATAATTTGTTGAAGATACCAAGGTCTTGACTGTTTTTGGCATTACCATATGAAGACTTAAACACATCTATGCTAATTTCATCTAGGTAAAGAGTTATGGTATTCAATAATGGGAAATAGGGTCAAGAAATAAAGAAGGGACACACTGGCATTTAAAACAAAACAAGACAAACAAACAAATACGAATACATAATTGAAAGAAAGGCACCTTGAGGAGAGTGCTTGACAAGAAATCAGGACCTGTGAAGTTGAGTGCAGACTCCATTGCTGAACAGCTGTATAGGAAGGAACTAGCTGACCTCTAAGTTCCCTTTTAGCTCTGCATTTCTATGATTCTGATTCATTTTCCTAGGAAATACAGTTCCAGTCTCAAGAGCACTGAACATCCATGAAGAGCGGTGAGTCTGATTTATTTTAGTCATGGAAGAGACCTGCTATTCTGTATCGATAATTATATGGGATTCCTTTTGTGCATGCCAATTTTATTATCTTCAAAACTAAACTTGTGGGTTCATAATTTGTTGGAAAGTTCAAATGTAAGATGATGAACTGCTTAGGTGTTTTATTCCCCGCCCCACCTCACCCCCAAGTAAGAATGACAAATCCATTTCCTGGTGCCATCTCCTATTATTTCTTCCCTCTGGCAGGTTAGATCTGTTGTAAGTTTCAGAAGCAGAGATTTGATGTAACTTAGGTAGTATGTTGAGATTTTCTGCTCAGGCCTCTTCTTAAACAAACAAATGAAAATCTTTGCAAGGTCGTGTGAGCTAATGTAACAATGTTTTTCATTTTTGTACTTCTATTTTTCCTCTCTGGTGGTAGAGAAAATTAAATTAGAGAGTTCTGGGTTAAAGGCCCTCAGGTTTACAAGTAATAGTATGTTCTGCTCAACAGTTTAAGCACATTTAAGTAAAATGAAAGGAAATGAAAATGAATTACAGGCTAAAAGCAAGATCTTGGCTTCCAGGAGCCTCTCAACTGATGGTTCCAGGTATCACCGAAATAGAAACGCTGCCAGAAGAGGTACTAAACATGAACCAGGGCACACTGCAATTCTTGCCTCTCAAGAGGAATGCAAAATGGTCTTGCTATGGTTGATGTAAATATGTGTAAAACAACAATTACAGAACACCTAACCTTTAAATACCTTTGGAAAGCTCTGTATTTTGATTGAATAGGGACTTTGATAAAAATGACAGTTTGTCACCACTCTCTCGAGAGAAGTATAAAATAAAAATCATGTGTGGTGTATGTGTTTATGTGTGTGTGTGTGTGCACATGTGTAGGTGGAGATGAGATATTCCTACACTGGCTTTCTTGATGTGAATCAGTATGTTAACATTTCACCTGTCTAAATTTTATAAGGGCTTCATCTCTAGAAGAAACAAAAGCAGTATCAACTATGACTTTGGACCTGTTTGTGTTTATATACGGGTTGTCCCGTCAGTGTGGTCTGTCTAGTAAGGCCTGTCTTATCTACAGAAGAATTGTTCTCCAAGATCATTTGCTCTGTACTGCCCAAATATTTAGTATGTATTTAGGTAACAGTTCTGGGATACCGATGGGATGCAGTATCTGAAGATGACTGATACGGTTTGACTGTGTGCCCACCCAAATCTCATCTTGAATTCCCATGTGTTGTGGGGCGGACCCAGTGGGAGGTAATTGAATCATGGGGGCACGTCTTTCCTGTGCTGCTCTTCTGATCGTGAATGAGTCTCATGAGATCTGATGGTTTTAATAATGGGCATTTCCCTGGGCAAACTCTCTCTTCTCTTTGCCTTCCACCATGATTGTGAGTCCTCCCTAGCCATGCAGAAGTGTAAGTCCATTAAACTTTTTCTTCCTAGTCTTGGGTATGTCTTTATCAGCAGCATGAAAACAGGTTAACACAGTAAATTGGTATCAGCAGAGTGGTGTATTGCTAAAAGGATACCTGAAAATGTGGAAGCAACTTTGGCACTGGGTAACAGGTAGAGGTTGGAACATTTTGGAGGGCTCAGAAGAAGACAGGAAAATGTGGGAAAGTTTGGAACTTCATAGAGACTTGTTGAATGGCTTTGACAGGAATACTGATAGTGATATGAACAATAAAGTCCAGGTTGAGGTGGTCTCAGATGGAGATGAGGAACTTATTGGGAACTAGAGCAAAGGTGACTCTTGTTATGTTTAGGCAAAGAGACTGGTGCCATTTTGCCCCTGCCCTAGAGATTTGTGACACTTTGAACTTGAGGGAGATGATTTAGGGTATCTGGTGGAAGAAATTTCTAAGCAGCAAAACATTCAAGATATGACTTGGGTGCTGTTAAAGGCATTCAGTTTTATAAAGGAAGCAGAGCATAAGAATTTGGAAAATTTGCAGCCTGACAATGTGATAGAAAAGAAAATCCCATTTTCTGAGGAGAAATTCAAACCAGATGCAGAAATTTGCATAAGTAATGAGCTGAATGTTAATCCCCGAGACAATGGGGAAAATATCTCCAGGGCATGTTAGAGGTCTTCACTGCAGCCCCTTCCATCATGGACTTGGAGGCCTAGTAAGAACAATGGTTTCATGGGCCCAGGGTCCTTGTGCTGTGTGCAGCCTAGGGACTTGGTGTCCTGAGTCCCAGCCACTCCAGCCATGGCTGAAGGGGGCCAATGTAGAGCTCTGGCCATTGCTTCAGAGGGTACAAGCCCCAAGACTTGGCAACTTCCATGTGGTGTTGAGCCTGCAAATGCAGAGGAGTCAAGAATTGTGGTTTGGGAACCTCTGCCTAGATTTCAGAGGATATGGAAATGCCTTGATGCCCAGGCAGAAGTTTACTGCAGCGGCAGGGCCCTCATGGAGAATCTGCTAAGGCAGTGTATCGGGGGAACCTGTTCAGGGTCCCTGACTTCCCACAACAGCAGTGATAAAGAGAAATGTGGGGTTGGAGCCCCCACAGAGTCCCTACTGAGGCATCATCTAGTGGAGCTGTGAGAAGAGGGCCACCAACCTCTAGACCCCAGAATGGTAGATCCACTGACAGCTTGTGCCATATGCCTGGAAAAGCTGCAGACACTCAATGCCAGCCAATGAAAGCAGCAACTTGCTTTTGATTACACCCTGCAAAGCCACAGGGGCAGAGGTGCCCAAGGCCATGGGAGCCCACCTCTTGCATCAGCAAGACCTGGATGTGAGATGTGGAGTCACAGGAAATCATTTTGGAGCCTTAAGATTTGACTGTTCTCCTAAATTTCAGACTAGCATGGAGCCTGTAGCCCCTTTGTTTTGGCCAATATCTCCCATTTGGAATGGCTGCATTTACTCAATGCCTGTACCCTCATTGTATCTAGGAAGTAACTAACCTGCTTTTGATTTTACAGGCTCACAGATGGAAGGAACTTGCCTTGTTTCAGATGAGACTTTGGATGGTGGACATTTGAGTTAATGCTGAAATGAGTTAACACTTTGGGCAATTGTCATATACACCATGGAATACTATGCAGCCATAAAACATGATGAGTTCATGTCCTTTGTAGGGACATGGATGAAATTGGAAATCATCATTCTCAGTAAACTATCGCAAGGACAAAAAACCAAACACTGCATGTTCTCACTCATAGATGGGAATTGAACAATGAGAACACATGGACACAGGAAGGGGAACATCACACTCTGGGGACTGTTGTGGTGTGGGGGGAGAGGGGAGGGATAGCATTAGGAGATATACCTAATGCTAAATGACAAGTTAATGGGTGCAGCACACCAGCATGGCACATGTATACATATGTAACTAACCTGCACATTGTGCACATGTACCCTAAAACTTAAAGTATAATAATAATAATAATAAAAGACTTTGGGCAATTGTTGGGAAGGCACCATTGGTTTTGAAATGTGAGGACATGAGATTTGGGAGGGGCTAGGAGCAGAATGATGTGGTTTGTCTGTGTCCCCACCCAAATCTCATCTTGAATTCCCATGTGTTCTGGGAGGGGACCCAGTGGGAGGTAATTGAATCATGGGGGCACGTCTTTCCTGCACTGTTCTTGTGATAGCAAATGAGTCTCATGAGATCTGATGGTTTTGAAAGGGGGAGTTTCCCCACACAAGCTCTCTCTTCTCCTTGCCTGCCCCCATCCATGAAAGATATGACTTGCTCCTCCTTGCCTTTCACCATGATTGTGAGGCCTCCCCAGCCCTATGGAACTGTGAGTCCAGTTAAACCTCTTTTTCTTCCCAATCTTGGGTATGTCTTTATCAGCAGTGTGAAAAATGGACTAATACAATGACATAAACTCTCACATTTTTATGCACTTGGCTTTTAATCTATGATATTGCTCATTATTTCCATTTGATTCCAGAAGATGAGAGGTGGAGTTGGTTGTGCTAATAAACCCCTGCTTAAGTCCCAGACTCTGAGATGGAAACAGTGGTGCTTGTAGGAATTCTCATTAAAGACCTGATCAAACAGGTTTCATTGACTCATAAGCTGCTGTGTTGTTGCTGGGTGTTGGTCCCTTCCTGGCACTTTTATTATTTCCTTGGCACCTCTAGTATTGTGCTAAAGGTCATCTGAGAGTCAGACAGAAGAATAAATGATGTGAAGAAATTAGAACCAAATGTATTTACTGTACTGGCACCTGTACCACACATTTCTAAGGCCCACACATTTCTAAGGCTGACAGTTACTCTGAATAACCTATCTTTCTAGATCATTGCCTATTACTTTAACCCCTTATGTCTACCATTCTCTCCTCCCAAAGCAAAAAGGTCAAAGGAACTTAAAGGAATTACTCTTATCAGTTTGAATACCTCGATGAAGACTTTCAACAATGGCAGGTCACCACAAGTAAAACATTGAATTATTTAAAACAGGCAATATGCAAATAAAAGAATAAGATAGTATCTGTTTGAAGTATTTCTCAGAAAAATGTAGCAAAAAATTATAATTTTTCTATCTCCTGCTCTCCTATGCACAACTTTCCTGGCTTTAGAAATGTGGATGTCCTCATCTTTTCCAGAAATATCCCATAAAGCTGGATTAAGAGGATGATGTGAGGACAAATGGATGTAGTGACATAAAAAAACCTAGCAGTCAACTTTGGTGGGGGAACTGGAGAGTTAAATTACACAAGAGTAGCTCTCTTTATTAAGTTTTGTACAAAGCCATAATGGAAAGCTAAGAGTGGAAACTGTTTCCATACAGACATGTTTTGGGCATATATTCCCTGATTCATACTCTGCAAATGCAAAAAGAAAATGATAGCTTGTAAGACAGTATAACCGGGAGATCCTTCTACTTTCTGACTTTAAACAGGTTAATAAGAATATGTGTCTTTAAATGAAGAAGGCCCACTTCACTTGTATGAATGACATTTGAGGGTCTGAACATCAAAGAAACTAAGAAGTTGAAGGATAGTTGGAAGGGGTGGGTGGAAGGAGGAGGCATATTAAGAAATAAAAATCATAGATATACAAAATTATTATTATTATTATTATTATTTTCAAGACAGAGTCTTGCTCTGTCGCCCAGGCTGGAGTGCAGTGGTGTGATCTCAGTTCACTGCAACCTCGGCCTCCTGGGTTCAAGCAATTCTTCTGCCTCAGCCTCCAGAGTAGCTGGGATTATAGGCGTACACCACCACACCCACCTAATTTTTGTATTCTTAGTAGAGAAGGGGTTTCACCATATTGGCCAGGATGGTCTCCAACTCTTGACCTTGTGATCTGCCCGCCTTGGCCTCCCAAAGTGCTGGAATTACAGGCTGAGCCACTGTGCCCAGCACAATGTATAAAATTATTTAGGGCCTAATTATTGGTTTTAATACAGCCCCCAAAGAGATTTGGAGAGTACATTAAGATGTGCCCTTTCTTTTATGTAGTAACCTCAGTTTCTATACCTGCAGAGGTGGGGCAGGGGTCAGCTGTGAGCTGGGGTTCTGGGAAACTTGATTACTGGATTGGTATCATGGGCATTTGCTGATCCTGTGTGAGACAGTTTGTTAAATCCCATTCATGTGTCCAAATACATGATTAGGGACTCATAGTAACCACCCCTGTTCACACATCTATCATTCAGACACAAAACAAAATACAAAACACCAAATGTCTCTAGAGTTGAGCCAGATCTTTCTTATCTTTGAACAATCAAAACTTATAAAAGCCTCAGGGAACTGAAATGATTTATGAATGTTCAAAGTTGCTAGACTTTTGACAATTGTTCTTGCTAAAACAAAACTGTTTACATTATCTTGTATTGCCATACAGATTTTGACCAAAATAAAAGTTTGTTTCCAAAAAATAATACTGTTTTCTTGTTATTTTCCGCTTCTATTTAGATATTGCATTAAAAAAACCAACTTTCTTTTTTTTTTTTTTTTTCCTGTAAAAGCTATTCCAAGTAAGAGTGTTTAGTAGAAACAGAACCTTCTCAATAAAATGTTAGGAAAACCTCTCCTGGTCTGAGTTGCAACCTGCACCCTGTCACCAAGCTGCCCAAATAGATATTTATTACCTTTTAAACTACCAGAGAAAATAGTAGGCTTTAGAATATGTGGATTTGGGCTTGGTGAAAAGAACAGTGTTGATTAAAAGGAGTAGATAAATCTTACTCTTTTGTGGAAATGCCAGGGTCCTGATACCATTTCTTTTTCTGTCATGTATGTTTTCAAAAAGCAGTTAGCAGAATATCACTGATGTTTACACCCATGAAGAAAATAGCAAGCCAGTGTATTATTTTTTAAAGCATTCATTTGTGGGTAAATTTGCGCCTCATAATCAAAGTGTTGTATTTGCCTTCTTTAATTTTGTGATTTCTTAAGAATGCTCAGCTGTCAGATTTTTTTTTTTTTCTGGAAATAGAGCCTGGGGAAGGAGAAGACATACTGCAGTGAATTGCAAAAACCAAGAATCACAATTTACATTTTCTTTACTCACTTTTAAGTAAAACCAGAAGTGTGAACTGTGGGTAAGCTAAAAGCATCACTGGCCAATTTTGGTTAAAAACAGACCTTTTTTCTCATCATTATTAATTTAAGGTGATGGGTGTTTCACTCTTTCATGAGATACTGAGGCCCTCAATTAAGAAATAATCACATCTCATTAATGTCTGATTTAGCACCTTGTCAGTCTTAAATGAGAGAGTGTAAGCACCTAGAAAATCTCTAGACCCATCTTGATGTCATTGGCAACAACATTACTCTTTCATATTTTACTTAAAATATTCAGTATCTTTAGGCATTCTTGTCCAGTGTTTGTGGGACTATAAACTGGTGTAAGCAAGAAAGTAGCTTGGTAACACGCTGTAAGAATCTTAAAACCGTAGCTCTTGAATTAGTCATTTCTCTTTTTAGAATATAACACAAGAAAAAATACCCAATATAGAATAAATAAACCAATATGTTGATTTTCATGTAACCCAAAGATCCCCAGGTCCTTCAACTATCTGTGATTACCCAGATAGTTTTAATATGCAAGTTAAATAAGCCAAGCTTTTTTCACCCATATTAACTGCAGAAAGTCCCAGTGACTTTTCAAAATGCGTAAATAGCGGAATTAGGTGGGGACAAGAGATACTTATACCACCTTGTCTCTGCTATAACTTGCTCTAAAGCCCTGTAGCAGGCCTTTTCTTAATCCCTATGACATCTCATCTCTGCCTCTGTATGTCATGTAAGCTTCACTGGTTCATTTTCATGCCTTTTCCATCATTTTTCCAGCATTTAGAATTTAGAGTGGTGGAAAGGATTTACAATGCAAGATAGAAAATTACTTAAAAATACATGGGCCACATCCATGCTGTTAGAGTTTGTTGACCATCCAGGAGTTGTTTCCTGGCTGAGTCTCTCCTTGGGCTCTGCACTGCAGCCATGTTGATGAGCCCTGGTCTCTTCTTTCAAAGCCTCCTTCCCTGTCCTTTCTTCCTTGAGTCCTAGCAACTTCACCCTCCTGGATTCCTTCCCCCAGTCTCAACACTTTGATGACCACAGAGAGCTGCTCCAAATCATTTTTTATTTCAAAACCCTTTCCTTTAGAGGAAATGTACTTTCACTTTATTTTGCAGAGTTGTTTAGATTCCTTAATTTTGACATCCCATTCTAAACTTTGCTCTGGACCTGCCTTAGTTTTTAAACCAAAGGACTTTTAAAATATTTTGTTCAAACATAAGAGTCATTTTTTTTGTCTAAAGTTGTATTCTATTCTCACTCCTCCTTGCAAAGTAATAAAAAATAATATTTTTCCCTTGATGTTCTGATAACTACATAATACTAAAAGTAATCTGAAAAAAAATTAGTATCCTCTAAAAAGGAATATGATTTGGAAAATTATATTCTGTTCATAGAATAAAATAATAGCTTTTAATTATAAATTATATTCATAAAATGTTTGGCTAATTGTCACAATTTTAAATGACATAACATTATAACCTATATAATTTTGACAATGTAAAAATACTTAAAATTAAGCAGAAGGAAATGTACTAAAATATTAAAGTATCTATTTTGGATGGTGGAGTTATGAGTGATTTTTATATTCTTTTAATTTTTTTAATTACCTTCCAGTTTGTCTGTAATAAGCATATATTACTTTAATTACTTAAAAATAAAACTTATTGCAAATTTTCAGAAATTTGGATTTAAAACCTGTAGACTTTTAGAAAAAAAAGTTTTTTCTCTATTCTCCTTATATTGTTCACTTTCTATTCACAATGGTGGTATTAGGCTAGTCAACATGAACTCAAATATGGTTAATGATCTGGGATGAATGGTGGGGCTGGTAACAAAAGAACTTAGGTTAGTAACTATTTAGCTTAGTAGAAAAAAATGATGAAAAACCAGTGTTCTCTAGGGATACACTTTTTTTTCTTTTCCTGTTTTTTTTTTTTTTTTTTTGCTGGGGGGTGGTTGGGAAGTGGGTGTGATTTCCCAATAAAAACCAGAAAACCTACTAGAAAAATTGTACAAGAGCTGTAACATTTAGGGACATCCATTTTGAAAAGCATTCAGAGGGAGTATTATTAGTTAACTACTGAGAAGCCGTCATCTACCTATAACCCTCTAAACTGCTAACCTGGCCCTAGATTAGAAACCAATTACAATAATCTCACATAGTCTAGTCATGTTCTGGGGCAATACAGGCAAACACTCAATTCTTCCATGCTTACTCATATATAAACTAGAGCCCCTGAATTTTATATAGTTAATGCCATCTGTTATAATTAAATTTTCTCTCACCTGACATCTCGGGCTGCCGTGCAACCACACACTACATGTTTCACCAGACTTACGGAGAAATTCCCATTGAGATCTGTAAACAAATCTCTTGTGTCTTGTGTAGCAAGTTGAGTCTTGTGAAATATGACTGGCTTTTAAACCCTTCTCATAGCCCCCACTGGTTGCAGCTACAAACATATTATTCTCATGGTTTAACACCTTCATAAAGTCATGCATTGGATTGGGGCAATTCTCCCATCACCTGAATATACTATATCAAAATCAATAATTACAGGCAACCCATTGATTGCAAAAGGCATAAATGTGCAATGAGACATATTGGAGCACCAGAACTCTTACAGAGTAGACACATATTACAGGCAATTGCGTTCTCCTTCAGATGGATTTTGTGTGTGGGTGTGATGTACTCAGATATAACTACTGTTGAATTATAGTTGCGTACACTTTCCCAAATGATTCAAATGCCCTTAACAATAAGTCATGTAAAGCATCAGGTCCTTTTTTTGTTTGTTTGTTTGTTTGTTTGTTTTTTCAATAAGCAAAAAAAGACCTTCTATCAAACTTGGGATATCAAATTTAAAATTATGTTTCTCTTATTTCTCTCCATTGGATCCACAGACCCCAGGAATAAGATAGTAGAGAGTTTTTCTAATAAACACATATTTGATGGCTCCCTTCACCCTGCAGTTTGAGATAGCAACCTCCCTACCTTCTGAGCTCTGAGTTATACCTTCTGTCTGAAAATCACAAAGAAAAATAGTCTCTAACTCTGTGTAGCCCATGATAAGGCAAACTTTAAGGGAAATTTCTACCACAAAAGTGTCAGGATTGTTTCAGGGAAGGAGTAGAGTTCAGAATTAAACACACACAAAAAAATGTTACATTACAGGATTGTTTTATACAAATTTTTTGCTATTTTTTTCATTAGAGAAGGTAATATAACTGAAGTATACTTCAATCAGTTTAATTTTGAAGAATTAAATTTTAAGAAGAAACTATCTGTACAAGCCCAAATATATGTACGAGATATTTAAACTCTTATGTGTGATTAAACTAAAATAATGGAATAATTGCTCTGCAGGCTTAATTTTAGCATGCATGCTTGCCAGGCAGCTAGCTTCATGACAATAATGGGAGGCCCTCTTGGGTAATGGTTAAGAGCACAGACTCTGGAATTAGATGGCCTGAGTTCAAATCCAGACTCTACCACCAACTAGCTCTGTGACTGTGGGTATATTATTTAATCTCTTTAACCATTAATTTTTCTCAGGAGTAAATGGGAATTATGATATGATCCTATTTACTTCACAAGATTGCTATAAGGATTGAAGGAGAGATAATATGCATAGAACACTTAAACACTGCTTGGTTGATAATAAATGTTTATTAAGACTAGTGGTTGTTAACAACAATGATTACCAATGGGATGTTTGTGAGAGGGAGATAAAAGCTTCACGTTATAAAAACTGACTCCAAGTTCACATGGCCATATGGCCGTTTTCTTTTTGTTCCTAAATATTACCTATGAGCAGCTCACTGTAAATACTCAGATGTTATCTTTGTGTTTGATAAACTGAATTATTTTCTTATTTAGTAATATCAGTAAGATTGAATGGTGAAATCCAGACTGAAATGAAGATTTATTTTCCCACAAGAGCATATCAGCTGTTGTCATCCACAGAATATCAATTGCCAGTATATCCAGGCATCTCACAAAAATGGACAGAACACATCCTCTCCCAGGGCCTCAAGATTACAAAATAAATAAGACAAGGGAACCGCCCTCAAGGAGCTTTTTGTCTGAAGGGAAAATGAGACAAATATCAAATAACTCTGCTATGTGGCAGGAAGAGCTATGATCCTGAAGAAACACAGGGATGAAGTGTGTTGGGAGTTTAAAGGAAGGTGTCATTCCTTCTCTAATCCGTTCATGAAAAAAAATTCGTGGGAGAGGTAGGATTTGAATGGGGTTTCGAGAGAGCAAGATTTGGGTGTGATGTTAGGAAGAAAATATAGCAGTTATGGCAACTGCGTTAGCTAATATTATAGTTTTGATGTTTCTAGATCTATGTCTGTGTAAAAAGTTATTTTCTGCATACTTTGTTTGTGGGATAGCTCAAAGTTCAAGGAAATTAGATTCCCCATGCTGCACCTAGTAGAGAGAGACTAGGAGGACTTTCTATGATTAACTGCCTCACCACGAAATTAATTCAAAATGAATCTCAGACATACATGTAAAAATTAAAACTATAAAATTTCTAGAAGAAAAATTTGCAACCTAAGGGCAAAGATTTATCAACACTTATAAACAATATTATATAACACCTAAAAACTTTTGCTCATCAAAAGACATCATTAAGAAAATCAAAATGGCAGTACTACTGAGAGAAGAGAACATCTGTGCTGAATATATAAAGGACTCTTACAATACAATATATAACCCAATTAACAAATGGGCAAGGCCGGTCTCAGTGGCTCACACCTGTAATCCCAGCACTTTGGGAGGCCATGGCGGGTGGATCACCTGAGGTCAAGAGTTCAAGACCAGCCTGGCCAACATGGTGAAACCCCGTCTCTACTAAAAATACAAAAAAATTAGCTGGGCGTGGTGGTGGGTACCTGTAATCCCAGCTACTCCAGGAGGCTGAGGCAGGAGAATTGCTTGAACCCAGGAGACGGAGGTTGCAGTTAGCCAAGATCGCGCCACTGCACTCCAGCCTGGGTGACAAGAGCAAAACTCTGTCTCAAAAAAAAGAAAAAAAAAAAGGCAAAAGACTCCAACAGATTTTTAAGAAGATATACAAATGGCCAATAAGCATATGAAAAGATGTTCCTTATCAATAGTTAGAAAAAAAAATTTCAATGAACTGCAACTAAAAGTAAAAGAATTGACAATAAGTGGTATTGATGAGGATATGGTACAAGAAATCTCACGCATTGCTGGTGGGAATACAAAATGGTACAGCCACATGGAAAACTAATGGCAGTTTATTATAAAACTAAACACACAAATATCCTATGACATAGAAATTATACTCTTAGGTATTTAACCAAAGGAAATGAAAACATGTCTACGAAAAAGGCTTGTACAAGAATGTACAATTATGATCAGGCATGGTCACTCACACCTGTAATCCCAGCACTTTAGGAGGCTGAGGTGAGCAGATTGCTTGAGCCCAGGGGTTTGAAACCAGACTGGGCAACGTGGGGAAACCCTGTCTCTACAAAAATTATGAAAATTAACCAAGCATGGTGGCATGTGCCTGAAGTCCCAGCTACTTGGAGAGCTGAGGTAGCAGGATCTTTTGGGCCTGGGAGTTCGAGGCCACAGTGAGCCATGATTGTGCCACTGCACTCCAGCCTGGGCAACAGAGTGAGAACCTGAATGAAAAAAAAAAGGTACAATTAATAGGCTTGATATAATAAATATATTAAAATGTTTCACAGCAGGGAATACATATTTTTTCAAGTACAAATGGAGCATTTATAAAAAATTGATTATATACTACTTAAAAATACCAGTCACAACATAATTTCAAGAAAGGCTAGTATGCTACCTTCTCTGATCACTAGAAAACAATAGTATAAAGTATCTCCCACAACCCACATAAATTTACTAACTTAATCATATACTTATTGGTTAAGGAAGGAAGTAAAATAGATATTAGGAAATAATTACAGTTAACGACAATAAAGCTACATATCAAAACATTTGTGACCCAGTTTAATCCGTATTTGTAATTAATCTACAGCTTTAAGTACATTTATCTAAAAATAAAAATAAAAAATAAATGAGTTAAATTTTCTATTTAAGATGCTACAAAGAGAACCATATAATAAACGAAAGAAAGTTGAGGGGAGGAAATAGTAAAGATAAGAGCATATTTTAATAAAATCGAAAGCAAATAATACCAAGTATCAGCAAAACCAGAAGCTGGTTGTTTAAAAAGATTAATAAAATCGACAAACTTCAATCAATACTGATCTAAAAAAAATAGGCACAAATCAACAAGATTAGGAATGGAAAGGCGGCAAGTGCAAATGCATTTGAGCCTTAAAACTCCTAAGAAAATATCATGAACAACCTTATTTCAGTAAATTAGAATACTTAGGGAAAGAAATAATTTTCCAGAAAAAATGTTTGTTGTTATTTTTCTTTAGAAGCAGCATAGTATAATGATTAAAAGTGTAGCCTCTGTGTCATATTTCCTGGGCCTGAATCTCAGCTTACTCCTTACTCATGGTGTGATCTTGAGCAAATTAATTAAACTCTCAGCTTTTCCATTTGGAAAAAGTGGATAATCATAGCACCTCATAGAGTTGATATAAAGATAAAAATAATAATGATTGTAACATGCAGAGAACACCACCAGGCAAATATTATGTGCTTCATAAATATTTTCTAATATTTGTTGATATTATTTTCAGTGACCAAATCTAACTCAAGAATAGAAGAAAATGAACAAACTAATAGCAACTAAGAATTCAATATTGCCTCCACAGGTCCATTTGCATTGTTTTATAAATGAGTTTTACCAGGCTTTCATATAACAATAATTCTCAGGTTTAATAGACTACTCCAGAGAATTGAAAGAGAGACAAGGTAAATATAACCTTGATAAAGACAATAAAGCACAGGATAAGATCAGTACAATAAAATAAATTATTAACCAATATCACTTAACAATACAGATGTAAATATATATAAATTAAAAATTGGCAAATTAAAATGTATTAAAAACATATCATGGCCGAGCATTCTATGAAAGGAAGGAAGATATAACATTAGCAGAATATAGTAATGTAATACATATTATCTCAATTAATTCAAAAGAAATAAATTGATAACATTTAACACTAATTCATGATAAAAATGCTTTACAAAGCAAGAATAAAGTGAAGCTTTATACAGTTTAACTTTAATTTCTGACAAAGTAGATTTTGATGTGAAAATACATGTTTAGAAATTTGTAGCAAACATCATACTTAGTGTTAAGCTTCTAGAAGCATTCTCATTTAAGAAGCAAATAACAATGCCTGCACTCAACATTTCTATTCAATATTGTCCTAACATCCCAGTCATTATAATAGGGCAAAACAAAGAAGTAAGAATGGTAAGAATTAAAAAGGAAGAGATAGGTTGGGAGCGGGAGCATTGCTTCATGCCTGTAATCCTAGCACTTTGAGAGGCTGAGGCTGGTGGATCATTTGAGCCCAGGAGGTCAAGACCAGCCTGGCAACATGTCGAAGTGCTGTCTTTACAAAAGAATACAAAAAATTAGCTGAGTGTGGCGGTGGTATGTGCCTGTGAACTGAGCTACTCAGGAGGCTGAGTTGTGAGGATCACTTGAGGCTGGGAGGTCAAGGCTCACGTGAGAGGTTGAAGCTACAGTGAGCCATGTTTTCACCACTGCACTCCAGCTTGGGTGACAGAGGGAGACTCTGTCTCAAAAAAAAAAAAAAAAAAAAAGGAAAAGACAAAATATTTTTTCTTAGGCAATATAATTATCATATAATTAGATAATATGCACACTATTACAACTAATATGAATGCTAAATTGTTAGATATGAACCCAACATACTCAACTCAACGGCTTTCTTTTACAATAACCCTTTAGACAATATAATAGGAAAAACTAATTTTTAAGCTACAAAATATTAAAGGCATGTAATACTGAATATCACAAAAATCTCTAAGAATTTATGTAGGAATTACAAAAATTCTTGATAACATAAAAGAAACTAGTATGTAAAGGAAGACTACATCGTGTTAATTTAAATGTAGACTCAATATTGCAGTGATATAAACTCTAGGCAAGTAATCAATATATTTCAATGCTAGTTCAATAAAAATCTAAGCAGAGTGTTTCATGGAACTAAAACAGCAGTTTCTAAAGTTAATGTAGAAGAGCAAAAGGGCAAAAATAGTAAGGAAAATCTAAGGAAGAACAAGTTGGGAGGGGCAAGTCCTAGCAGATAACAAAACTTGGAAAGCTTTGGAAATTAAGACAGTGTGTATTATGCAGAGGCAGACAAATAGGCAAACAGAACAGAATAGAGAGCCAGAAAAATAATCCTTTTATTGATATGTGACAGAGATGACTTTATAAGCCAGTGAGCTAAGCAATAAATGCTGATGGAGAAATTCATAATTCACATAGAATATAGTAATAATGATAGAACCCTATATCAAACCACATACAAAGAGAAAAGATTAATTCTAAGGTGGGGTGGGGAATCTGACCAAAATGTCCAAGGCAAAACTTGAAAACTTTTAAAGAAAATAAGTAATAATATCATCATGATCCTAAGATAATGGAATTAGTTTTTAAAAATAAGGAAGACATTGACAGATCTGAGTAAGTTAAAAAAATAAAAACACAAAAAGAGAACAAGTCTGCATATGAACAGATACCATAAACAAAATGGAAAGGCGTGCCAGAGACTGAGAGATCTTTTCAATATACAAAATGAAAGCAGGATTGAGAAACAGTGAGAAATATTCTTTGGAACTAAATTACCAGAGTTCAAACCAGATTTCACCACTTATAACCTGGACAACTTTGGGTAAGGTATGTAACATCTGTGTGCTTGAGTTCCCTATACACAAACTGGAGATAACAAATCTTCCCATCTTTTAGGGCTGTTGCAAAGATCAAATGGGTTAATTAACATAAGGTGCCCAAAACAAGGCCAGGCATATTATAAGCACTTAATAATGTTAGATATTATGTTATAGAATTAGTGTTAAAATATATAGAGAAATACTAAAAATAAGTAAGAAAAAGACAAATAAATTGAAAAATGGGCAAATATATAGTTTAGCATTTCAAAGAACAGGATACTTAAATGCCCAATAACTATTAGAAAAGATAGTCAAACTTACTAGTGATCAGGTAAATATAAATTACAACTACAAGGAGATACTATTTCATGCTCATGAGATTGTCAAAATTCAAAGTGTAGGGAGGGGTGTAGAGCAATAGAAAACCAACAAACTGCTTGCTAGGAATATAAATTACAGCCAGGGGGCGGTGCTCACACCTATAATCCCTGCTTTTTGGGAGGCCAAAGAGGGAGAATTACATGAGCCCAGGAGTTTGAGACCAGCCTGGGCAGCAATAGTGAGACTCCATCTCTACAAAAAGTACAAAAATTAGCTGAATGTGGTGGCATGTGCCTGTAGTTTCAGCTACTTGGGAAGTTGAGGTGGGAGGATTACATGAGCCCCTGAGGTTGAGGCTGCAGTGAACCAAGGTCAGGCCACTGCACTCCAGCCTGGGTGACAGAGCTAGACACTGTTTCTAGAAAAGAACAAAAAAAAAAAAAAAAAAAAAGAAGAAGAGTGGTAAATTGCTACAACCAATTTGGGGAATAATGAATAATTTAACATTATCAAGGAACACTGATGATGCTCATGTTAGATAATCCAGCAATTGTACTCCCAAAATATAAACCATAGGGATTTAGTATGAATGCTGCAAGACACATACAAGAATATTCTTAACAATATCATTAATGATGGTAAATAACTGGAGGCAACCCAAATGTCTTTCAATAGAGGAATGAATAAATACTGTAGTGGTATATTTATATAAAGAAACTCTACATTCAGTACAATGAATGAACAAGAACAAGGGCTATGTCCATCAACATGGATAAATATCAAAAACATAATGTTAATCATAATTAGTAAACTAGGTCCCATTTCTTCTGACTCACTGTAACACATCACTCCCAAGAATTTCTGTCTTATCTGCATGACCAAATTTATTATTTCAACTGGATTATTCCCATGAGCATACAACTATCTTATATTCCCTTCCAGCTACTATCCCATTTCCTTTATAGTAGAACTCTTTGAAGAGCTGACTAAACTTAATGTTTCCAATTCTTCTACCATTCTATTGCTTAATATTTGTAAATTCTTATTTTATCAATAATAGATGCCTCCCAAAATATTATTTGCAAATTTCAATTATTCTTCTTTTATTAATTAAATATTTTCTATAGATAATAGACTCATATTTCAGAAAGTTTAAAATATAAAGATTCTATATGCAGTGAAAACTCTTCCATCTACCCCAATCTCTCTTCTACACAATTTCCACTCTCTTTTCCCAACTATTATTTCTTTCTTGTGTATTAGTTCAGTTTATTTGTATAACACATGAAAATGCAAATAAATATTCTTATTTTCCTCTATTTTCAACATAAATGTAGAATATTATGCTGACTGCTGCATAATTCTTTTTTTCAATTAATGATGTGTTTTGGAGGCCATTTCTTATCAGCACAAAATAGATTTTCAATTATTTTTTAACAAGTATCTAGTTAATTTATTTTACCACTTTTCTATTGATGAACATTTCAATTGTTTCCATACTTTTGCATTTACAATGCTCCAATAAATGACCTTGTGTATATACTATTTTGTATGTGTGTAGGGATATGTGAATCAATTTCCAGAGGCGGGATTCCTAGGTCAAAGAAAAAAGGCATTTAGTTTGTTTTAGATACTGATAAATTTCTTTTCCAAGGGATTGTGACAATTTAAACTTCTAGCAATGTATGAGAGTACCTGCTTCCCCATCACCTCACCAAGAGGTCTTATTATGAAATTTTTAATTTTTTAATTCTTATAGGTAGAAAATGGCAACTAGTTTTAACTTGCATTTTTCTATCTTAAGTTGAATATTTCTTCATATGTTTAAAACTTTGTATTTCTTTTCCTGCAAATTATTTGTTTTTATCCTTTGCCAATTTTTAAAAAAACTGTGTTATTGTTATTATCCATTTCTAGGAGCTCTTTAAATATTGGAGCTAATAAAAGAAGCTACAATAGCCATTCTGTCTGTGACATATTTTTTACTTTTCTATTGCTATTTCTTTGTTTATACTTTTTTTTCCTGCCATGCAGAAGTTTCTTTTTTGTTTTGTAACTTGTTGATATTGTATCTTGGTTAGAAGAACTGGCCCCGCTCAAATTATAAAATAATTTCCCCAATTTTTCTTCTGGTGCTTTTATTGATCTGTTATTTAAAACATTTAAATCTCTGGACCTCTTAGAACTTATGCTTAGAGTATGGTATAAGGCTTAGATATAATTTTATTTTATTTTTCCAGATGACTACCAGGTTATTCCTTTTTTTTTGAGTATTCCATCTTCTAAAGGCCAACTTTAGGCTACTTCTAGATTTCCTTATTTCTATATATTGATTTATTTGTCTATTTATATACCACTAACACATTGTTTCAATTTAGGGGTTGAGGCTTCAAGTAGATTTTAAAATCTAATCAGGCTAATTCCTCCATTATTGCTCCCCACCTTTTTTTGAGAGTTCCTTCACTATTCTTGTCTATTTTTCCACCCACAGATAGCACAGGTGTCTAGTGCCACAAAAATCTCATGGGTACTTTCTATCAGCAACCCATTACATTTATAAATTAACTTACAGAGAATTAATATCTTTGTTAACACTGAGTTTTTTGATCCAAGAGCTTGGTGTATCATTCATTTCTTTTACATCATTTTGTTTATTTTTTTCTGGCAAGTTTCTTTCATATAATCTTACATATTTCTTTTTATTCCTAGATATCTTGTATTGATTCTATCTTATCTCCCTAAACTGTAAACATTGGGATATGCCAGGGCTTCATTCTTAGCCTTTTCTTTTCTCTTTTCTATCCGTACCTCCTTCTTTGGTTATCTCATCCAGTCTCTTGGTTTTGCACACACGTTAGGGCTGAATTCCAGCTTTAACAGTTTTGCATATTTTTATTGGACCTCCCCCTGAACTCCAGAACTCCAGATATATACAACTGAACACTCCTGGCTGTTTAACAGACATATATATCTAACGCAACATGACTAAAATCAATCTGCAAGTTTTTATCTCTGGGCCTGACTTTTCTCCCAGTCTTCCCCATCACAGTTATTGATAACTCTCTCTTTCCAGTTGTTCAAATCTCGAACCTTGGAGTAATCCTTGACTCCTCTATTTTCCAAACCTCACATCCAATCATCACCAACTTCTGCCAGCTCTTCTTTAAAAACATATCCAGAATCTGACCACTTCTTACCAGCCACCAGCATTTCAGCTTGAATTATGAAATGGCCTCCTAACTGGGTCTTCCTGCTTTCACCATTGCCCTTCCATGGTCTGTTTTCTACATCGCAGCCAGACTAAAACAAATATAATGTAAGTGTTATTACATCACTTCTCTCTTCAAAATCACTCAAAGGTTGTCCACTGCACTCAAAGTAAGAGCCACATCCTTTCAATGGCTACAGGTCCTTTTATAACATAGCTCCTTCCTCCAAATACAACATATCATTGTCATCGTCAACCATCCCAGGTCATTTTCTACCTCAGGGCCTATGCGCATGATGGACCCTCTGTCTGGAATTTTCTTCCTTTTGTTGTCTTCTTGGTTCACACTCTTGGCTTTCAAATTGTGCTCCAGTGTCTCCTTATCAATAAAGTCTTTCCTGAAATCTCTACATAATAACAACCATTGGATAACACATGCCCTCTTTAAGTACTAGGATCTCCTTTATTTTGCCTGATTCTTCTCTGTAATATCTATCACCATCTGACATATTAGGTTAAGTGTCACTTATTTGTTCATTTTCTGTCTCTTCCTTCTTGAATGTGCTGTAAGGGCAATTTACTGGTGATGTTTACTGCTGTATCTTCAGCACTTTGGTTGACCTATAGTAGAAGGTCAATACATGTTAGTTGAATAAATAAATAAATTGACAATGAATGTGAATTACATAAGTATATATGAAATGTTATATCATTAATATGGAGATTTAAACCTGCAAAGTAGTAATCTACAATGCTTAAGGAACAGAAGCACATAAGAAAAGTATAAAAACATCTATAGGCTTTTAAGGAGAGGAAGAAGTCACCAGGAAAGGTACACGATGACCCTCGATTATATATATAGTGTTCAGCTTCTCAAAAGTAATAAAGAAGCAAATGTGACCTAATGTTAAGATTTGATAAAACTGGGTAGTGAGTACATTATATAGTTCTCTAGTTTTATTGATGCCTTCAAAATATTTCATTTCCTTTTCCAAGAAGAGGAAAACATAGTAATCCATTCAGGTACTATTCAGAAAATATATAGAATCTAAAGATTTTAAAGAGTAAGACACATCGAATGATCACAAAATGTATTGCCGAGGAACAGATTGCAGTGATTGGCAAGGATTGACCAGGATTAAAATCTACCTAAATTTATATAACCCAGAGGGTAAAAGATTTTTCCTGGGTCCTTATTTAATTGAATGCTTAGTAAGAAGAATAATGACTGAAGATGTTATTGATCTCGCCTAGAAAAAGCAGTTTAGTTATAGTTTTAGAGACAATTGTGCCTGTTATTAAAAAAACCCCACATATATACAACAAATTTTTGATAATTTTTTTCTATGGGTCAAACTTATGCTAGTTACTAGGACTACAGAGCCCAATAAGATGAAAATGGGAAGAAAATCTGGCTTCAAAAAGTTCACAGTCTAGTGGGAAAGATGGACAAATAAACAGTTATAAAACAATGTGCTATAATTGTGCCATGATAGCGATGTGTGGGGTGCCTCGGGGGCAGAGGGCTGTGAGAATGAGCTTCCCACATGTCAATAGAGATCTGTGCTCACAGATAAACCTTACCCAGAGCCATGCTGTTAGCAACTGTGTTCCAAAATCTACCATAATTATTAGTCCTCACTGCCAAATCCAGGGCCTCCCACTAGAATTTATTATACTCCAGGTTTTGCGAGGTTTTAAAAGTAATAAGGCATTTGTTAAACTCAACACATTCGTAGGCAGTTTTTATACTTCAGTTTAAGTGCCACGTGCTAACTTAATCAGGTTCTTTTTTTTTTCTGTGCTTCTAAAATATTCATATCGAACTAAAAGCCAGGAAGTTAGCATCTTGTTTATCAGAACATGGGGCATTCAAAACCAAATATATTCTCTAAATAATCGACTGATAAGAGATATGGAGAAAAGCCTCTCTCAGGAGATAGCTCTAAGATGATTTTCTCCAACAAAAGTTATTTATGAAATTAGGTAGCCAATTTGTTAGATATTAGCTGGCTCCCTTGTGATGCTCTGAGTTTAGCTATGGGTAAAAGCAAATGCAGCAACAGCTATAAAGGGGTCAATAGGCAAAGAAACCTAAATATATCCACCCAAAGGGTAACAATACACAGAAATGGTCTAAATATTAAAAGATCAATAACAGGATTTTGTTCATGGATTGCTATTAACAAATTTAATATTGTGCTTATATTTGACTAGCTATTATCCTCTTGAATTTATGTCCGTCCTCAGAAAAGAGCACCACAGGACAAAATCCTACTGATTGAGATAATCCATAGCTGTGGCATTACCATTACTGCTCCAAGCCTTCAGGTCTCCTACTGTCAGGTAAATAGATTTGACAAAAGTGAGGCGGCTTTTACATTGGAAACCATGATAGAAAAACTTAAGGGTCATTTTTGGGAAAGAGTGCTACCTGTATTGCTTGGAAAGCTTAGTCAAAATGAGAAGTAACAAATTGCTATTCCCTGAACTTGGAAACTTACAAATGAATGTGTGAACTCAAAGTATCTGAGACAGGTCTCAATTTTGCCAAGGTTAAGGATGTGCAGGAGACACAGCCTCAGCAGGTCCTGACGGCATGTGCCCAAGGTGGTGGGGCACAGCTTGGTGGTATACATTTTAGGGAGACATGAGACATCAATCAATTTGTGTAAGATATACATTGGTTGGGTCCAGAAAGGCGGGGCAATTCAAGCAGGGAGGGGCCTAAAGGTCATACATAGATAAGAGACAACCTTTTGCGTTCTTTTGAGTCTCTGATTAGCTGAATGCACAATTTAATGTGAGAAGTGGGTAGAGGAATAGTCACTTTTGCCTTAGTCTGGCTTAGTGAAACAAGAGGGAAGAAGAAGTCATCAGATGTGCATTTGTCTCACGTGAGCAGAGGAATGACTTTGAGTTCTGTCTGTCCCTTGTCTGCAAAGAATTTCCTTGTGGACAAATTGTGAGGGAGGTATGCAGCTTTTTAAAAATCTTTGTGGCTATCTTATTTAGGAATAACATGGGAGGCAGGTTTGCCTGACGCAGTTCCCAGCTTGACCTTTCCCTTGGCTTAGTGATTTGAGGGTCCTGCGATTTATTTTCCTTTCAAAAATGGTTTCTGCATTTAGAGATATTTATCTCAATTGTTGTAATGGTCAGCATTTCTCTTATTTTAATCACAGTGTTTTTCCTCCACTTAGGCCTAAAGCCTGGAATTTGAGGGAAATAATTTTCCTGAATCCATGTTTTATTTAGGCAAATGACATGGTTAGGCTTTGTGTCTCCATCCAAACTCATCTTAAATTGTGATCTCCATAATCCCCATAATCCCCACGTGTCAAGGGAGAGACCAAGTGGAGGTAATTGAATCATGGGGGTGATTTCTCTCATGCCGTTCTCCTGATAGTGAGTGAGTTCTCCTGAGAGCTGATGGGCTCGTCCCCCTTCGCTCGGCACTTCTCTCTCTCCTGCTGCCATGTGAGAAGGTCTGAATTTGCTTCCCCTTCTGCCATGCTTGTAAGTTTCCTGAGGTCTCCCAGCCACATGAGTCAATTAAACCTCTTTCCTTTATAAAGTACCCAGTCTGAGGTAGTATCTTTATAGCAGTGTGAAAATGGACTAATACAGCAAATGATGCTATCATCTAAGAGGAAAGCTGACAAATCATAATGTTAACACTTGAATCCAAGCCTATCCATGTTAGACAGGAGGAGTTTTAGTAGTTTGTTGGTAAATTCCAGGGTAAATAAGGATCCATTTGGGAATATCCCTTATCTCTGGTAGCAAAAAGTAGAAATGGTGTCATATTTCCAGTTTGTATGCTAGAATAACTGCCTCATGTTTCTGGATTGGGTTTTAACTAAGAGTTGTGAAGAAAAATTTAGGCCTTTGGCAGATAATATATGTAGGAAAAAAACCTCTACCCAATATTTAATCAATTTCATCCTATGAGGTTTATCTTACACACTATTGCCAGGATGGTCTTTTAATACAATTCACCTCATGTCTCAATCTGCTCTAAACCATTAAATAAGGCCTTACTACTTACAGAATAATGTCAAAACCCCTAAATATAGCATTGAAGGTCATTCATTGGCTGGCTTCATACTACCTCACCATTCTTAAACACCCTATTTTCTAACTTCTTAAACACCCTATTTTCTGTCTACTCTTGCTTCTTTGAATTTCCCTTAACAATCTCTGCTGTTCTTACCTGAATAACTCTCTCTTTCCGTATCATAATATTTTTCTCTTCTTATGTACATACTTTAAAATCCAATTCAAATTTGTCTTTATAAACCTTTTCTGATCCTTCTGGTTAAATGTAATCCATCTGACTTTAAATTTTATATATTTAGTCACATTATACATTCTTCTATAATTATTAGAAAATATACTTACATTGTTTTTCATCTCACAGATATTTCTTAAGCACCTACTATGTGCTAGGCAAAATGCTGGTGTTAGACTATGATAGTGAACAACTTCAGAGACCCTATATTTTAGTGGTAGGGATAGACCAAACATAGAAAAAGGGAGCGAGAGGAGAGAGAAGAAAAGAAGCAAATAAATAATGAAATTTTATTGTAAGAAATGCTACAAAAAATCCCCCAACCAAACAAATTAGAACTATCACCGAGGCTGAGGAACTTTAGATACATCGTCAAGGAAGGCCTCCCTGAGAAGATGAAATTGAAGGTAAGAGGTAGGGATCAGAAGATACAATTATGGAAGGAGCAGAGGAAGAGCATTCAAGCAGAGGCAAAGATATAAAAAAGCCCAGGAGGAGGAAAGAGCACAAAAGCCCAGGAGGAGAAAAGAGCTTGGCACACCGAGGAAATGAAAGATGATTTTTGTCTAAAGCAAGGGAGAGGGAGGTGTTTAGGGGCTTGGGGTCCACACTAAGAAGTTTGGATTTTTTCATAAGTGCAATGGGAATCCATCTATAGGCTCTAGATGAAGAGGGATGTTTCTGTTTTAAATATGGTAATGTAAAAATAATGATCACTGCCTTTGCAGGGGAAAAATGGATTTTGAGATTGGGTAGAGTGGGGAAGATTAATTAGAAGGTTGTTGCAAGAGTCCAGTTATGGTATATTGTATTTCCAGATAAATGACCAGACATTACCTTCCATCACACAGCTTTGATCCTCCTTCCATGGGGAGGTGGAGTTGATATTCTCTCCACTTAAACTGAATAATGGCTTAGGACTGCTCCAAACAATAGAGTAGGGTAGACTTGATGCTGTCACTTCATTGCCTAGACAATAAAGAGGATACAACTTCCTCCTTGCTATCTCTCTTTGGGGCATTCATGCTATGGGCAGTCAGCCACCGTGCTATAAGGAAGCCCAAATTATGTCATGTGAAGAGGCCATTTGGAGGGATTCATGTGGAGAGACCCTCATGTAAAGGAAGTGAGACCTCCAGCCCTCAGGCAGTGTCATTCTGCAGGCACCCAAATGAATCTGCCTTCAGATCCTCTCTGCCTTCAGCCTTCAGGTCTTCCAGCTAAAGCTTGGGCATCACAAACAAACACAAACTGTAGTACGCTCTGTCTGAATTCCTAATTCACAGAATCTGTGAGCATTTTTTTAAAAAGGTTATTTCATGCAACTAACTTTTGGGGTAATTGTGTTTCTTAGAAACCAAAATGAAACAAGTGGTTTTAGAGAAGGTGACAGAAGGCAGATTCATGATATATTCTGGAGTCAGAATCTAAAAGATTTGCTGAGAAAAGGGATGTAGAGAGTGAAGAAGAGGGTATAAAGGATGGCTTTTAGATTTTTGGCTTCAGTGATATAGTGGATAGTAGCTCCATTTACTGGGATCAAGAAGACAAGAGGCTGCAGAGGACAGATTTGAAGGGAGCAAAGCTGATCTTTCTTGCTAGATTTTAAGCTTTTTGAGAGTAAGGAAGAGTTTATGTCCTCCATAGCACAAAGCACAGAGCCTTTTGAGTAGTAAGTACAATAAATATCTCCTAAATTGAACTGTGAAGAAACTACTGCCCACGACTGCCCCAGTGAGATCATTCCTTCTGAAAGAATTTATCTACAATATATGTAGATACAAATGAAAATCCATTTTTAACATTTGCATAAAGGGAATTGACATATTACATCAATTAATCACACTTGGCAAGGGAAGGATACATAAATTAACTTGCTGTCTTTTAGACATTGGCTTATATACTGCAAAGTGATATAAGGAACGGGAAAATGTATAGTTAATTTGGCTCTTCGAGACAAGTATATATTAAAACTAGTCATATCAGTCACAAAATGAGGGATTATCATTCCACATTGGTATGTAAACAAAACCTCCATTTTTTTTTCTTTGCTTATGGATAATTCTAGCTTGTGTTGCATTGACCTTGGCCTTTTATTTGCAGCACAGTTGCTTAGATGTATATTGGCTATAGCTTCTTTATAATGTGCCAAATTGAAAATATTTGCTCCAGAGTTTTTGGGAAATTTCCTGATAGATCCAGGACTTCAAATATTCACAGTGTCAGAGTTACCATAGCTGCAGTGGCAGAAGGGCCTCTCTGCAGGGAACTCTTCAGAATAACACCTAAGTGGCTGCTAAGTCCTTCCCAGTTCCCTTAGTTACTGCAGCCTCCAAGGGGAAAAGCCATTTTATCTGCATTCTTGGTGTTTGACACAGTGCTTTATGCAAACTTGCCCACTTTGTAAATACTTTCACAGAGTCTGGTTTGCCTTTTCTTCCTGGCACCTCAGTTAAGAATTTATTTCCCTTAAAATATTTGCCAATTTCATTTATATTCATAGGGCAAATATGAACTCTTGAGACCTCTCCTCTGGCCACATTATTGGCCTCTGTTTCTGGTGGGGTGAGGAATGCTGTGCTCTGGATGCAATAGCGCATGCCTGAGTGAGGAGAGGCAAATGATTTGCAAATATACCTCTGGGCTTTGCCACTGGGTACAGAGACACTCTCTAAACTATCCCAGAGAAAAGGCTCAGCTCTTCGATGATAAAGATGCTTATGACAAAGATGTCCCTCTTTTGGTGTTTGTTGTTGGCAAGGAAAGTTAATGCAATCAACTCATTTGGCTTGGCTTTTAAAAAGTGATGGTCCTATGTAAGACATTAATGTTTATCCCTTATTAAATGCTGATTCTAATTAAACAAACTCTCTGCCTTGAACAAGAACATTGATTTTCTGTCTAAGATTTTCATCAATAAAATCATGTTGATTGGTGAGGTTGAAGTTAGTTATTAAGTCTTAATATATAGTTGTAGCTTAACTGCCATTATTTTTCAAATAATGTTCAATGACCCATCAGGTTTCTTGAGGTCTTTGGAGTTTTTACCATTCATAATCTTCTATCGTGTTCTCAGGATTATGAGGTACTCCAGGGAGCAAGTACTGGTGGCCAAGTAGGTTTTTATTTTCAACCATGAGAGGAGTCTTCATAAAGGATTGAGCAATCCTCCACCTCTTGGCCTTTGGGGCATTCCTTGGCCAGTGAGTGTAGCACACACAGTGTCTTTTTTCCTTCTTTTCTTACTTTCTTCATGGTGGAAACCTGGTAAAAACTTGAGTGGAGAAGGGAGAGATGAAACCTGTAGCAGCCACATGAGGTACTTGGCTATCTTGGTGTTACTCCTAACCCCTTTTACACATCAATGCCACCTTTCAGCTTCTGTAGCATAGCAGCTGGGGGATTCATATAACAAGGACATTGATTTCTTTTTTTTTTTCCTTTTGAAATAGGGTCTTGCTCTGTCACTCAGGCTGGAGTGCAGTGGTGTGATCCTTGCTTACTGCAGCCTTGACCTCCCGGGGCTCAAGTGATCCTCCTACCTCGGCACTCCAAGTAGCTGGGACTATAAGCACATGCCACCATGTCCTGCTAATTTTTTTTAAAAAAATTTGCATAGATAAGGTCTTCTGTTTTCCAGGCTGAAGACATTGATTTTAAACATCTATTTTAAATTTCAAAAACAATTTTTTTCATTGTAGACATTTGAAATGATACCGAAGTATACATAGATTTAATGTATATATAGATTTTCCCCATCACAACACCTCTACTCTTCCTGCTCCTACTTGGGCTAGTTACTTTTATCAGTTTGATATGTATTTTTTCCAGTGGTCCAGTGGAGCCTTTTAAAATATACACACCCAACTTCATGATGCACATGTGCACATGTACCATATAGACTCATGTATGGCTGCATTGTTATTATCTTGGGGGGTCAAAATTGGATTGTGTAATACAGAGTATGTCCAGCTAGCTTTTAACCCAGTGATATATCATGGACATACTGCGTGTTAGTAATGTCCCATACTAGGCTATACCAAAAGATATTTAAAGAGAACTAGGTTTTTTCTTAAACAAACTAATTAGTATCCAAAATTGTTATTCCCATACACTAACTCCACTGGAATGTGAATCATTTGCATTCTCAATGTGCAACCTTTCTAAAAATATACCTTTTTTTTTTTTTTTGGCGAGGGGGATAGGTTCACTCTTTCTCATTTGTTTTTAGAGCCAGCTTAGAAAATCCATCTCTTTGCTTTGGGATCTCAGAGTAAATGGGGCATGTATTTTTGGTTTTACGTATATAGTAGTTAAAAAAAGAGAGCCCATTGTGGAAAGTGGAATTCTATTGTAGCCCTCAAGATTCCCACCCTTAGTACATACACCTGCATAATCCTCTCACCTGGAGTGTGAGTGATTTGTGATTATGATGGAATTTCAATCTAGGTATTAGATTATGTTATATGGGAAAGATGTAATTAAGGTCCCTAATCAGTTAACTTTGAATTAATCAAAAGGGAGATTATCTCAGGTAAGCCTGAAACAATCAAATAGCTCATTTAAATCTCAGTCTAGAAGTCAGAAACAGAAGATGTCAGACAGATTCAAAGCTGTACATGTTCTCCTATTGGCCTTGACTGAGAAAACTGCCCTGTTGTAGAGAGGACCATACAGCAGGGGATGTCAAGCAGCCTGTGAGCTGAGAGCAAATTCTGGATGACAGCCAGCAAAAATGGTGGGACCTCAGTCATATGCCCTGAAGGAACTGAATTGAGCCAACAGCCAGTGAGCTTGGAAGAGGACCTAGAGCTGAGATTGTTTTGTAGTCCTGGCCAGCATCTTGATTTCAGCTTGGTGAGATGCAGAGAAGATTCAGCTAACTCATGTAAGCTTTGACCCACAAGAACTGTGAGATAATAAAGTCATATTATTTTAAGTTGCCAAGTGTAGTGGGTTGAATTGTGGCTGCCAAAAATATGTCTACTTGACCCTCAGAATCTGATCTTATTCAGAAATAGGATCTTTGCATGTAATTAAGGTAAGGATCTCAAGATGAGATGATCCTGAATGAGTGTGGGCAGAGAAGGTGATAACAGAACAGACAGAAAGAAGAAGGCTTTGTGAAGGAGGAGGCAGGGAATGGAGCTGTGCAGCCCCAAGCCAAGGAGCAGCAATGGCTGCTGGCAGTCACCAGAAACTGAAGACAATCATGGAATGGTTTCTCCTGCAGAATCTCCAAAGGGAACCAACTCTACTGACACCTTGGTTTGGAATTTCTGCCTTCTGGAACTATGAGAAGATGAATTTCTATTGTTTTAAGCTTTTGTGGTAATTTAAGTTTGTGGCAATTTGTCATACATAAATAGAAAAGTAATACTCAATATTAAAATGCCAGATTTTGTTCCCGCTTTATCAAGATCACAGATGCATCTCACATGGCAATAACTGGCTAGGGAGGCAACCCTTGCTGTTTCCTTGGGTATGAGTGCTCTGGTCCTTTCCATGGGCCACAACACTCTTGTAATGTTGTCAAGCACAGTTATACCTGGTCTGTTTCTTTATCTTCCTGGCCTTTATAGGCATTTGCAGTTTGATCTTTGCTTTACAGCTTCACATTTTTTAAACCTCAAACAATATAATGCATTTATTAGCACTTGATTTCTTCTCAGGATTGAAAACACTCCCCAGCAGCATTGAAGATACTCAGAAGAGAACACTGTAGATGATAAAGAGAATTCCAAGGTAGTTCCAAAACTGTGTTGTACAGAGCAATCTTTTCAGAGCAGCTACGGCCAAACCCACCCTACACTGTCCATGAGATGAGGTGGCTCTTTGCACTATAGACTTACTTATTTTTCAGTACAGAATGTTAATAATTTTCTAAAATTTATGTTACTGTTTCCTGCCCTTAAGCTGTCATACCAGAACAGAATATAGAGTAATCCTAATTTTAGTGGAAACTGAACTTGTCAAAGACAAGCTGATCTTTCAAAGATACCTTCTGGGTGAATCCACTTTGAGTTAGGTTCATAGTTCTTATTCTGGAGTCTGCTGAGTCTAGTTTCTCCCTTTCATACCTGGGTCGGTGACAAGATGCAAAATACCCCCTCTGTTTCTGCAGAATGGGTTTCTCCTTTGTGAAAATGATTCCTGGCTGAAGCATATGCTGAGCCTCAGGGTCTCCATTTCTTCCTGCCTCCAGCAGTAGAGTGCAACTTACACCTGTCACTCACTCAAAAGGCCAAAAATTCACCCATGGTTTCAATATTTGTTTTTCTGCCAACAGTGAGCATCATTTACTAAAACAGTTAAAGAGAGATGTCCAACAGCATTTTCAATGCTGAAAAGTGTTTTCAAGTCCTCTTAAGGGCAAACTAACTAGTATAGTGGAGAACCAACATTTTTGAGGAGTTCACAAAGTTCCGAGGGAAAATGATGGTATTTAATAATTATGATAGGGAATAGAATTCTTTTTAGTTTGAATTTTAAAGGGAGTGGAGAATAAAAGCTGAGCCACTGTCACTTAGGAACGTATGAGTATCCAAAAGTTGTGTTTTGATGGTAGCTGTGATTGAATTTCAATAAGAATTCCAAGTTCAGGTTCACTGCTTCAAACACTCTTACTGTTTGCTACTAATGCGGCACTGGAGGGTGGGCAAGCCTATGTCTGGCAAACAAGACATTGCTGTTTTTCCCAAGTCCCCTGCAGCTTTTTGTAGGTAGGTTTCTCTCATGATCAACAATACCTGTTCAGTAACTACTGAGTGTTCTCTGGGTGCCTAGATTTGTGTGAAGGCATTTTATTTGTAAGATTGATTTTGTCACTTATTTCATTTTTCTTAAGGAAAAGGAATCTCTGCTATTATTCTTCACGAAATACAAATAATTATACTTAATTTACTGTCTTGTCAATTTGAGCTGGAAAAGGAATAGAAAAATGTATATTACACTATCTCCCAAATAATCCATCCCTAAATATGTCATCTTAAATTTATTACATTTCTGAGCTGATTGGCTCTTCTGTTAGGGCCATTGAACAAACTGGTCTTCTTTGTCCTTGTGTCTGCCTTTTAAAAGTTTCAGATTTCTTCTCCACTTTGAACTTGTAGCTTTCTTAATGGGATTACAAAGGAAAGGGTCAGGCCCGAGAGCAACAGAGTGCAAACAGGTGAGGACGTTGGAGACAGAGATTTAAATGGAAATGAAAGTAATAAATTTGTCAAATACATTTGACACATATATTAGACAAAGACATCCAGTTCTAAAGCTTTTCAGAGGACTTCTGTGTAGCGCCCATGGTACGTCAGTTTGTTGACAAAGAAAACAGAAAGTAAAATATTTGTGAGGTTTGTTAGGAGAGTGGCTAAGGTAACTACTTCTCACCTCAAGACAACAGCAAAATTCAATCGTGTTGTGATGCAGAAGAGTTGGGTATTATTTTCTTTCCCTTTTTCACTTATTTTAGAAATTTTATTCATTCTGTCAATTGAGAAAGAGAGATGTAAAATATTCAATTTGGGAAATCTTAGAAGAATGTTCTAAATTTTTTACTTTAAAATTTTACAGGTTTGGCTGTGGACTAAAGACAAATTTAAACAGTCTCCTGTTCTAACCCTTTCTGTGTTCAAATTTTCTGCATTATCTTGATTCTTTGGAATTTTATTTATTCATCATTCAAAAGTAAAGACAAACGATGCAGTGAACAAGGAATCATTTTCTTTTGTGGGTGTTTCATTTTTAGCTTCTTAGAACAGTACTGGGGCCAATACTAATTAGTTGTCATTGTTTGTTTTCGTTCTCCACCAAGGTGGGTGGATAGAAGACCAGCTTTCATGTTGCTGTTTTTATTTATTATTTTACTTTTTCTTAGGTTGAAAAACCCTGTCTTTTCTGTTTTACTCATTGTGACAAAAATGTGCTTAATTAAACATAAGATTTTACAGATGCTTCAACAAATGTTTTTTGGTACAAAAGCACCTATCTTCCTGAAAGAAGGGAAGCTTTTCTTCCAACTTTCTTTCTTCATTTAAATAAAATAAAAACAACTGGTGATGTTTCTTCCGTCCACATGTGTAAGTAGCAGGAGGCATGAATGTATGCTACAACACAAATTTAAATTCGATTTATTTAGAAGTCTCATGAACACAAAGAAAAATTAATCCAATAGGATATTATACAAAATAATATTCCATTATACATATATAATAGCTATTTATATTAATAGAAAAATATATTGAAGATAGTGGAGAAACACTTAAATTCTTTTGACAGTAGTGTATAATGTCAAGTCATCTGATGACATTAAACATTGGTGGAAGAAAATGTTGAAAATAATTTTATTTAATGAAGATCTATGTTTTACACCTCGCTGGCAGCATTTTCTTTTAATATTGAAGTTTCAAAAGAAGAGTTTTACATGCCACTCCAATGAGTAAACACCCTTTAACTTATCCCCAGAGCTTTCACATCCATAGTCCTTCATGATTCTCTCTGCCTCCCTCTCCAGTCAAATCTCCCTCTACCACACCACGTGTGTCCTGTACTCCAGACATCATGCAGATTGCCATCCATTTATCACCCCCTCCCCCTCCTCTCCTCCACTTCTTTCTCTTCTTCTTGTGTTATTGGATTCAAATTTTCTATACCTGTCATATCCTTTCCTGTTGAAGATGCTTCTTATTAAATGTAGTCTTATAATTTTATGATTTACAAATAGCAGAAAGCAAATGACTTTTTAATTCATTTATGTTACATATACATTGTGGTAATAACTACAACTGGAAAATTTGGGTATTGAGTTCTGATGGGAGGGATTGACAGGCTACCCTAGAGTTTGTGAGCAGCTCATAATGAGGACACTGTTAAGCTAGATTGGAAAAATTCCTATGTGAGATATGGGCCCAATATTCTATCAGTGAAACCCATTCCAACGTGTATAGTAAACCACTCTTGCAGCAGAATTAGGTTTATGCAGGTTTATTTGTAAGTAAATACCTGATGATGACCATTTCAACTGATGAAACAGATAAAATGCCCAGACACAATGTCACAACATCATCTCAAAAAGAAAAAATGAGAAAAGCCACGTGTCTCCTTTATAGTCTATATAAATGGTACTCAAAACCAACCAACCAACGAACCAGAAATGTATCTATGTATCACGTGGGTTCCCTACCTTGGCCTGGCAAGATGATTATCAAAGACTGGTGAAGGTCGTGCACATGAGAAGCAGAACATTATCTCCTCACTTTTATGGGGGGTCATAGAAAACACCTTCCAGCTTTCAAATTGTATTATAATGTTTCAGGCCACTCTACTTTCAATGTAGAGTCCCTTCTATCCAGAGTGTCCCTTTCCATTTCTTCTTCTCAAATTCTGCTTATCTTTCAAGTGGCAAGTCTAGCATCATCTCCTGCAGGAAGCATTCTCTGGACTCTCCACAATCGTTAGTGTGACTTCTCATCTCAGGCAGCAAGCTGCATGAACATTTGTCATAGGAATTACTGGCTGCTACAATTTTGATTTACTGTATCTCTTTTGGACCACGAGCTATTCTGGGGAGAAGACCTTTCTTTTTTCCAGCTTTGTATCTATTATACCTAGCAGAGAGCCTTTCATAGAGAGGTATTAATATGAATTGGTTGAATGAATGAAACTGCTAATGCAATGGACTTATTTAATTATAGACACTAGTTGGCCAAAGAAGCTAATCAACATAGTGAGATGGAGTTCATGGCATTTATCTTAAAATAACTCTGATCTCAGAAGTCCATTTAAATTACACATTTCAAATTAAAATCGTGTAATTAATTTCTCCCCTTTTCATTTACAAATTCTGTACTGAATAACCATATAATTGAGTAGAATTAAGAGAAATATTAGTTCCCATGTTTTTGACTTAATGAACTTATTTTTTGTAGTCAGTTCTGATATTATAACCTCCTGTTCTGGCCAATTATTTATTTATTTATTATTATTATTATTATTATTTTGAGATGAAGTCTTGCTCTGTTGCCCAGGCTGGAGTGCAGTGGTGCAATCTCGGTTCACTGTAACTTCCGCCTCCCGGGTTCAAGCTATTCTCCTGTCTCAGCCTCCTGAGTAGCTGGGACTACAGGTGCATGCCACCACACCCAGCTAATTTTTGTATTTTTAGTAGAGATGGGGTTTCACCATATTGGTCAGGCTGGTCTCAAACTCCTGACCTCAGGTGATCCACCCGCCTATATTTATGGATAAATCACTATGTGCCAAAACCCCCCTGGTGAAGCCCTGAAGATATATAGCAGTTAACAAAACAACATCCCTGCTCACATAGAACTTACATTCTGAGGGGGAAGACACATAATGAGCCAAACACATACATGTATAGACAGACAGAGACTCTCCTTTTGAGGAAATGTGTTTTATGGGCTTTAGGTTTTATTGGAAACTATTAAAAAGCAGCTATCATTTAGCAGAAGCAGCTACTAAAATACTGAAACATCTAATTCAGACCACAGACTCCTGTTTGCTCCTCTTGGGGATGCTAAACTACAGAAGTTAGAAGAGTCATCATGACCAGAAAGACTGAGCCTTCTTTTTCTATGAGAAAACAAACATGGATGTTTTGAATTCTTTACTATAAAATAGACTGAGTGTGGTTCTGAATATGGTCACAAAATTGTTTGGCTCTGTGAATCCACGGCACTATAAAATTAAGCTTTCTGGTAAAAGAACTGTTTCTTTAACCTTAAAAATGGTGGGGGCTGTATTTTTTTCCACCATCATAGCCCCTTTTTTCCTCACCCCTTTCTTTGGTGCTCTTGGCAATAAGCCCTTTTACTACACAGGTTTTCCAGCAGGTAGTATCTATTATTTTTAGCTTAGTTAATGGCTCACTTACAAACCAGTGAGTCTAAATTATAAAAAATGAGGAATGACTCACATTCATTAAAATGAATTCTGATACATTTGGCTAGTCGCATGAAACAGGGGTACATAATGAGGCGACCGGAGGACACAGAATTCATTAATCCATGAGGTGGCAGTGATGCCAAGCAGAGACAGGCAGACATTTCTCTTAGGTCTCATGTGGGCAAAGTAATTATTTCTTTAAAAGATCTGCAGTTTGTGAACATTTGTTACTCTTGGAGGATTCTCCCTACCGAACTTAGTAAGAGAAAATTCTTAAAGGAATTAATCCAGCCAGATGCAGGAGATATTATGGTTTATAGTATCCATTTTATTCTATGGTTTCTGTTAGATGTCACTTAACCCCTGCTGATTCAGTAGTTCTTTCCATTTATTTGGATTTCAGCAGGAGAGCTGCCTGGGCATCACTGGGCAAGGGCTGAGGACAGTAGTGAGATAGCTCGGGACTTGCTTCTGTCCACAGATTTGGATTGTCAGATATTCTTGCTCATTTACTTCATGGAATGGAAACAACAACAACCAACTTTCTCTTTCTCTCCTCTCTCTCTCTCGCTTTTCCCACATCTGTTTTGCAGAGGGGTGTGTGTTATTTGGAAAAGTTATCTCAACAGAACCCATGTTATTATTCGTCAGGCCATTTCCCCAAAACACCTTCTCTGCACAATCCAATCTCAAAGGAAAACAAAATAAAATTAGCCAGTTAAGTCAGACTATTGATTTAACTGAATATTTTCAGACTGAATTGGTTTATCTTCTAAATAAATTAATGGCCAAAATAGTTGATCTGGTTACATGCATAAGGAAAATCATAGATAGGGACCAGATGTAATTACCTTTTCAAAAGGACCATGTTTTGGAAGAATATGGATTTACTGAGGTGGCTGGGACACCGAGAGATGAGGTGTATTAGTCCATTTTCATACTGCTGATGAAGACATACCTGAGCTTGGACAATTTACAAAAGATAGAGGTTTAATTGGACTTACAGTTCCACTTGGCTGGGGAAACCTCACCATCATGGTGGAAGGCAAGGAGGAGTAAGTCACATCTTACGTGGATGGCAGCAGGCAAAGGCAGGGAACTCCCCCTTATGATACCATCAGATCTCATTAGACTTATTCACTATCATGAGAACAGCACTGGAAAGACCTGCCCCCCTGATTCAATTACCTCCCACTGGGTCCCTCCCACAATGCATGGGAATTCAAGATGAGATTTGGGTGGGGACACAGCCAAACCATATCATTAAGAGATTGTCTTATTAAATTCAGAATTTCAGCAATGTTTTAGCTTCCAGTGGAAGTATCTAAATAATTCAAACAGTCCCTGATTCAAGACAAACTTTATCCATGCTCTTAAAGCACAAGCTCCTGAAATTCAAAATATAAAGAACAATATATATGAAGAAATTATATCTCTATCTCTATTATCTATCTATCTATCTATGTATCATCTATCTATCTATCTATATCTCTTCATAAGAAATTCCAACAAGTGATTTCTATCCACTATTTTTCTGGACCATCCAAATTCATATATGTGTGATAGTTGACATTGAATACTGACTGATTTGAATAATTTATTAAAGAAAAAACCTGCTTAGGCAGTATAACCTCTAATCCACATATTGTTTCATTTATGTGCAAAAATGAGGGAGTCAAAACATTCATTATAATTTTCATTTAAGGAGCCAATAGCACAAATAGACATAAGGGTATATATTAATTAACATTTATCTGTGTTTGGAAAGTCTTTAAGTGCTGGAGTCTTTGTACTTGATCTACACAAAAAATGCAATTGTCAAAAATTAGTGGCTTGTTTTCACTGCATAACTGTGTCTATAGGATCTTTCGTATTTAAGTAGACTAGCTGCAAAGGGAAGCAAAAGCTTAATTACTTCCCCGCCTCAATAAACTACCTCTTACCTCCTTCACTTTCAATTCCCTTCCATCTAACCTGCGGATACAGGATTAAAGTGGCCGTTTATTTTTCTTCTATTGAATGTACCATAGATTCAAATCTGCAACTATTCAAGAATGCGAAATCCTAAAAATGATCTCCTTTCACACATTTGCAAATCACTTCCATGTTTTCAACTAAATGAAATTCTACTGAGTGGTTTACTGTGTGCAAAACTTTGCAAGAAAGAGAGAGCCTGAGTATTGTAAAGTCACAGGTCTGGTAAATCAAGGAGTTACAACCGTGGACCCCTTCCTTCCTGATATCTTCCTTTTCTTCCTTTCTCCTTGCCAACTTCTCAAGAGTCACTGAGGAAATATAAATGAACAGATTTCAATTTGGATTGAACTTGCTTCTTACTACCAGCCCATTTGGGGCAAGTCATTGTTCTATACTAACTGAGAAGTTAAGCACAGCAGAGAGATCTCAAAGGATAATGGCTTAGATAATGGCAAGCTACAAACAAAAATAGTGGCAGCATCCAGGGTGGCTCAGTGGGGAAGTTAGGCTCCCTCTTGACCGCTATAATTCCCTCTTCATTGACCATTTTTATTCCTCATATCATGTAAAGTACTATCTCTAGAAGCTCCAGACTCCCCCTCCCAATCAACTTTCTCCCGCACAGAAATATTGGACCTGACATTGGACCTAGAAAGTTTCCATCTCTAACAGTGTGAATGAAAACAATGGGGACAAATTAGAGTTTTGTTTGAATTGAATGAATAAAGCATTCGATAATGTATCAGCCATGCTTGAGGATGCAGCAAGGGATCTCATCTCTGCCATTAGAATATGCATTGTATATCTGAGAAATGTTTCTCCTCAGTGGGCTATGTCAACACATAAATGTGCTTTTAAATCTACATGCAAAAATAATCATGATGTGGATTGATAAGAATTCTGAAGAAGACTGAAGCTACATATTAATCTGGGAAATTCTGCCCACAGTCAAAGATTTTCACTAGAAACTCAAAGCTCAAACTCCATATTATTTTTTTCTGAAACCATACAAATGCTCTATCCAATAATCAAGCAAGAACCAAAGGGATTCAATCAGAATTCAGTGGGACACGAAGAAAGTAGTAGTCAGAATTTGACACTTCATGTAAATCAAGTTCAAAACCAAACAGAAAAAAGGGTTCTTTCTAAGTATCACTGTATGTTTAAGTATAAATCCGCATTCACATGGATATGTAACTGTGATTTTTTTTTCCTCCTTACTGCATCAACTCTGTTAAGCTGGAACCATATTTTCCTGAATTCTTTTGCTTGTGTAAATTCAGTTAGGGTTGGCCACAGGAGAAATTTGTGTGAGATTTGGAAGTAGACTTTATGCCCTATCTGTCTGTGTGGGCTCCAGGCACCCCTGCAGATCACATGTTCCCCCTGATCTGCTGGCTTGCCAGACTGTCATTGGGAAGCAGCAGGGTTTGCAGCTCCTCCAGCTCTTGCCTGGTTGATCTCCTCCTGCAGCTCTTCAATTTCTGGACCAGGCGCATGAAAGACTTGTGGCAAAGGGTACCAGCTTCTTCAGTGGGTGACCCGCATTGTCAAAGTCCTTGCCTGGAAAACCTGCATTGGTCTCCCCTGTGATAATTTCCTGTCTGGGGACTGCGGATCCTCTTCAGAGCCTGCCTCCACCATGTCTTATTGCTTCTAGGCCTGTAATTAAAATCCTGTCTTGGCAAGGCTCCAGGGGTACCTGTAAAGGCAAACAAATAAAATATTTGCCTATAACAACAAACAAAATTATTATCCAACATACCTGGAAACATGTTTCCAGGTATGGTGATATAAATTGGATAATAATGAGAATGGATCCTAAGGGTGTTAGATAAGGATCAAAGACCATATTAGTCTGAATTTGCTGATATGGGTGCACTTAAAAGAGATTGTAGATTCAATGTGTTCGCAGTTGGGAATGGCTGTAATAGTCATCTTGGTTAGATGAGTGAACTTCCTTGGTACTCTGGAGATGGTTGTACCCATCCAAGGTTGGAATACTGAAGAGGACCTGCTCATTCACCTCCCTACTATGTCTGGAGGACATTCTCTCACTCAGGCTTTGCAGCATACATTTGTGAGGGAGCTCCAGGTTGGGTATTCCTAATAGTCCAGAAATATCAGTGGATACTACTGCAATTTGACTCTAAATTCAGTGGGGATGATGTGATCCTGTGGTGACAGGGACCAAGTTGTGGCACTTAATGGCTGGAGACAGAGTGGTTTGGCCCACAGAGAACTTTGAGTTGGCCAATAGAGTATGACTAGAACAGAAATAGGTTGGCAGACTTTAAAAATATTTGATATATGTACGGTAACAATTTTTTCTGATGGATGGAAGTCTAACTTTAATCATTATAATGATCATGCCTTTCAGCCACTTCCAGAATTGAGCTGATTTATAGACCCAGAGCCCCTGAATGAAGGGGAGGCCAGGACATACATGAGGAAGCATCCTGCTTTACAGCCAAAAGTTTACACTGTAGATGTTCTTCCCCAGCTTTGCCCTGAAGGGACACGTGGCCATTTCTCAGAAGAATTGTTGGTCCCTGGCTCTGATCTTAATTTTTGGAGACATAGAATATCACTGTGATCCACCACTCAGAGTAAAGACCAAAGGATGTTAGGTGAACACTTCTTTCCTCTCACAGGCCTACTTTCCTCTTACAGTGGGTCCAGGGGGCCCCCAAACGTACACTGGGGTGATTTCCTCACTTATAGATACATAGATAGAATAATAGACTCAACTATTGGCAGAATCCTGACACTGATTCCATAACCTATGCAGTTAGGGCTATTATGATAGAACAGACCAAGACCAAGTGAAAGTCCCTGGAAGTGACTCTACCTACCCAAATGGTAAACCAAAAGCAAATGGCTTTCTGGAGAAATTGCAAAAATGATTGCCAATATCAAAGGCTTGAAAAATACAGGGTTGGGGATCTCTACTTAACGTGCTTATTTGGCCAGTGCAGAGGACTAATATTGCAGTATGTAGTGAGTGACTACAACCTTAAAAAGGTAGTGACTCCAATTCCAGCTGCTATTTCAGATGTATTTTCTTTCTGGAGAAAAATCGGTGCCAGGTATGCATACAGCTAATGTTCTGACAAATACTTTTTATTCTATGCCATTTAGCAAAGGTCTCAGGAACAGTTTGCTTTCAGTTGAAAGGTCTACAATATATCTTCACTGTCCTACCTCAAGGCTATACTAACTCTTCAGCCCTATGTCATAATGTGGTCCACAGGGAGCTTAATTGCCTCACAATTCCAAAGAACATCATGGTAGGCCATCACATTGTTGATGTCATGCTGATTGAACTTATGAGCAGAAGTAGAAGCTACTCTGGATAATGAAACAAGACAGATGCATGTCAAGTAGTGGGAAATAGATCCCACAAAAATTAGGATCTGCCATCCCTAGAAACGTCTAGAGAAACAGTGGACTGAAGAGTTTGGGATATCTCTTCCAAAGTTAAAAAAAAAAACAGTGGCTGTATCTTACATTTCCTACCACTAAAAAAAGGGACATACCTATAGGGGGATTTTGGAGACATCAAATGTCTCATTTCGGTGTTCTTCTTACATTCATTTATCAAATAACTTCGAAAGGATGCCAGCTTTCTGTGTAGATACTAGCAAAAGAGACGTCTCTGCAACAGGTCCAGGCTGATGTGCAAGCCACTTGGGCCCTAGGACCTAGCAGATCTTATGGTGCTTGAAGAGTCCATGGGCAATGGGATGATGTTAAGGGCCCATAGCATGCATTTATAGGTAAATAACTGTGGAGACTCTTATCATTTTGCAATAAGGCTATACCATCTTCTGCAGATATCAATTCTTGTTTTAAGAAATAGTTTCTGGCCTGTTACTGGGAACTAGTAAAGATTAAATGCTAGACCATTAGTCATCAATTTTCTGTGCCACCTGAAGTACCCAACATGAACTAGGTGTTGTCTTACTAAACCATGAAGTTGGGTATGCACAGCAACATCCCTTCATCAAATGGAAATGGTTAATATAAGATCCAGCCTGCACAGGTCATGAAGGCACAGGTAAGTTTTGTAAGCAAGTTGTACAAAAGCTCATGGTTCATACACCTTTTACATGGCCTCCTCTTTCTCAACTGCAGGTGTGGCCTCTTTGAGAGTTCCCTTTGATCATCGTTGAACAAGAAAATATTTGGGTCTGGTTTACCAAAGGACCTACAAGATTTTCTGGCACCACCATTCCCTGGAGGGGTCAGCCAGCTACATGTTGGCAGGATGATGGCACTGGACCATTTCCATCGTGGAAGGGGCAGCATTTTGTCCTCACTGGAACAGACACTTGGTTAGAATATGAATATGCTTTCGCTGTACATATTTGTTCTGCTAAAACCACCAACTGTGTATGCCTTATTCACTGTTATGATATTCCACGTAGCATTACTTCTGACCAAGGAACTCATCTCACAGCTAATGAAGTGTGGATAAGGAAGGGACTTTTGAAGATTTTGTTATGTTCCCAAGTGGGGGACATCATATTATAGGGCTGGGGTAGTGTCCTATGGATGTAGTACATATCCCAAATCAGCAACCAAAGTATAGTGCTGTTTCTCCCATAACATGATCAAGGAATGGGAATGAGATCAGCTGCTCTTAGTTTACCCTTTGTGATCCACTAACAGTATTTTTGCTTCTAGTCCTGGTGACTTTGGGCTCTGCTGCTTTAGGGCATTTTACTTTTCCAGAAGAATAATGCTTCTGCCAGGAAACACAGTAACACTCCTGTTAAATTGGAAGTTGAGACTGCTGCCTGAGAACTGCGATGCCAGTAAATCAGCATGCAAATAAGTGGCTATTGGATTGGCTGAAGTGTTTGATGCTGACTATCAAGGGGGGAAACTGGGTTTCCAGCATAGAGTGGGCATGGGAGTAGGTGCTTTCTGGAATACCCTGGTCACCTTGGGTACTGCTTATTATTCCCTTATCCTGTGGCAAAAGTTAATATAAAACCGTGGTAGCCCAATAAAGACAGGACTTCTCATGGCTGACACTTTAGGAATGGAGTTTTAATCACTCCACCAGGCATGGGATCACAGCAAGGTGAGGTGCTTGCTGAGGGCAAGGGAAATATGAAGTGGGCAGTACAAGAAGGAAGTCATCAATACAAGCTATGACCATATGGCCAATAGCAGAAATGAGGACTTAATATTTATGAGTATTTCTTTCTTAATTTTATATACAGGCATGCTTCACTTAACGAGAGGGATATAGTCTAAGAATTGTATCATTAGGCAATTTTGTCATCATACTTACATCTTGGAGTGTACTTACACAAACCTAGATGGTATAGCCTACTACACATCTAGGCTGTATGGCAGAACCCATTTCTTCTAGGCTGTAAACTTGCACAGCATGTTACCATACTGAGTACTGTAGGCATTTGAAGCACAATGGTGAGGATTTGTGCATCTAAGCTTATCTAAACATAGAAAAGGGACAGTAAAAATTACAGTATAAAAAATGAAGAATGGTACATGTGCAAATGGCACTCACCATGAATGGAGCTTGCGGGACTGGAAGTTGCTCTTGGTGAGTCAGTGAGTGAGCGGTGGATGAATGTGAAGGCCTAGGACATGACTGTACAGTACTGTAGACTCTATAAACATGGTACACTTAGGCTACAATAGATTTACTTTAAAAAAATCTTTCTTCAATAAGAAATTAGCTTACTGTAGCTTATTATTAGTTTATGAGCTTTTAAATTTTTAACTTTTTTACTCTTTTGTAATAACAATTACCTTAAAACAAACACATTGGATAGCTGTACAAGAATATCTTCTTTTTAATTTGCATTTAAAAGCTTTTATCTCCTTTTAATTTTTATTTTAATTTTTAAATGTTTCGTTAAAAATGAAGACACAAATACACACATTAGTTTGGGCCTGCACAAAATCAGGATCATCAAGACATCACTGGCAATAGGAATTTTTTGGCTTCATTATATTCTCTTGGGACCATCATTGTAGACTGAAACATCGTTATAAGGTGCATGACTGTATATGTGTGTATGTGTAAAAATTACTTAGTCCCCGTCTTCTATTTTTCTATAATCCAATATAAGGCATGTTAATAGTGGTTAATGTCATAGTTCAATATTTAAGTTACAGAATATCAGAGGGAGAGTGTGACTATAAGGCTGTTTCATAGAGAAAGTGTCTTTTTGGTTGTACAAATTGTAGTTGCATCATGTTCTAACATGTTTACCTGGAAGTTAAATATGCTTAAAAGAAGTTTGTAAGGGTACCAAGTTGACAAGGAGTGGGCTCTCATATTTTCTTCTTTTGCTCAGTGTCAAATTAACTGAGCTAGAAATACATTTCTGAGAATGCCCTTCCTTCTATGGCTCCTGATTAAAATTGGCCACAAGAGAAATTTGCACAAGTTTTGGAAGGTAAAAGTAAAGCAGCAGCCATTACACCTTGAAGGATGTTGTAGGGTTCCGGGCATCCCTGAAGTTCACGGACATCGTCATGGAGCTGCTGAGCCAGTCCTGTGCCAAGGTGAGCTAGCAACTGAGCTTGTAGCCAGTAACTGGGTTTGTAGCTGTCTCAGCTCCCATTGGATCTCATCCTTCAGCTCTTCCATGTCCTGTACTAGGCACATTTGCAGGTCTGTGGGAAAGGGCACCAGCTTCTTCTGTGTGTCACCCATCCATGTCATCAAGGTTTCAGGTGGTGAGACAGGCGTGGGTTCCACTTTTTCCTTGCAGATTCCAGTTGGTCCTTGATATATGCTAGTTCATGTCCAGCATTTTTTCTTGACTGGCAGCCCTGATGACCTACAACAGCGTCAAAACCATAAACCGATGTAGCAGCAACAGCTTTCCATAGACTTTTTCAAACAGTCTCAAAAATTATGCATCATCTAGCTCCTATAACAAATCTGTACTTCCATATCACTCATAATGGTTCTGCTTTCTGAGTTCTAAGTGATATAGTAACTGAAGACATAATGATCTCTTTTTAGGAAAAATTACAGTGTATACAACCATTATTAAGAGTCATTTTTAATTTATAATAATTGTTGCTTTAAGCAAGGTCTCCTAAGTTTATGTGTTCCTTATGACCTCAGCAGGAGATAATTTTTGTTTTTGTTTCAAATGCTTACAGTTTCCCTTAAGGATCTTTCTTTAGTGTTTTAATAGAATCATCATTCTCAGGATACTGTAGTATCTTCCTTATAGTTTAAATGGAGCAAAAAATAAACAAACGAGGTTTTAATTAACGAATGTGCTAGTAGATATTCTATATTTACACACACTAGTTTCAGTTCTATCTTGAGTATGCATTTGTGTGTGTAAAAAAGATAGAGAGAAAATAATCTCTGTAATAAAAAACAGAGAATGGGGGAAAAACCAGAAATTTCTTTCCTTACAATATTTAAGGATAGGCTTTCAAGATTTTAGCTGTATCCAAATACTTATTCTTAAAATAATCCTGCTATCTTGGGCATAACCTTCAAATTTGAAGATTCTAAAAGGTTCATAGGTGGAATAAATTCTCTTTTCAAAAGAGACCCACCTTCGATGAAGAGGGTTGCTTACCCATATATAATTGAACATCGGTTTCTCCCCTAATGATGACCAGATTCTCAGAAATCGGGCTACATTTTTTTAACAGTCAGCTGGGATCATAGGGAGTTAACAATTGCCATCACCAGCTCCACTGAATCAGAGGTTAGAACCAATTAGAGAGTAAGTAAATGGAGAGTTAAAATGTCAGCTTTTTCTTTTTTTAACTGATGAAGGCAGGCTGGATAAGGTGGAGTTTTTAAAAAGTGTGTGGGAGGATAAGTGTCAAGATGAACTTGCTAATATTTTACGTATAAAATGGACAGACTCACCCACACAGTCACAAATAGCTGGGGATAACAGCAGGCTCTGCTAAGGTAACTGCATAACAGTCCATATCTTCCCAGAAAAAGAATCATTTTTTGCTTGCTGCTTTGCTATGCAATTAGGAACTCATTGTGTACAATCAAACTCTGTTCTCATCCTTACCAAGCAGCTCCTTTGGTGATGTGACCCAGACCCTCATGTCTGAGAGGGCTGAGCTCCTGGTCACAATTATCTTCCTGTCATTCCAGTGTTTGATGTTATTTTATGTGGCATTGTCTTATTCTCTGTGTATATACGGCACTTCTCTAACTTGGTTGTAAATTGTTTATAAGTTCATGTTTCATGCTTGCATTCTGAATCATTGCCCTTACCATACAGAATGCCAGGCACATAATAGTTGCTCAAATTAAAAAATATATCAAATACATAAATGATTGCTAGGTGCATGTTGTAGGTCATGCAGGTCAGCAGGTCATCTTTCCAGGGAAGTAGACTCTGAAATAGAGATTAATGTGCAGAAATTAGGAACTACGTGTAGGATCAAGCTCTGTGGCAGAAGAAAAGAAGACAAGATGGGGCAGAGGGAGGAGCTGGGCTATGCTGACATTTCAGCAAAGCTCTTCGTTAAACCCATATAGGGCTCTACAGCTGGGATGGCCCTTCAATGTTATTCCCGGTTTGAGAGAGTCAGCTGAGCTTTATACCACAGTGTCGGCCATTCATACCATTCATTGGCTACAGGCTTCTCCCAGGGAGGAGTGTGGCCTTGGCAAGGTACCTCCCCAGGTGAGTGTAATTCCTGTAGGGCTGGCAGCTGGGATCTGTCATCCCACAGCACTCCCAGAAGCATAAGGATTATGTCCCTTAGTACTAAAGCGAGATCAAAGTGGTGCATCAGAGCGCCCACTACGGACCACCCCTTATGATGTCCCGATCCAATTCTTTGTGTAGATTCTGAGAGCAGCAAATTCTGGTGGACCTCTTGTCCTGGGAGAACCTTAGAGGAAGGCGAGTGGGACAAACAGCCTCTCAACACCTGAGCTGAACTTGTAGCCATAACTCTCACTCATCAGCTTTTCCCTCTACTATCCATTCTGCATGCTGCTCATTCTCAGCTAGCACATCTTCCATTCTCGGGTGGCTCTGAAACAGACCTTCGGGGCCTTAGGAATCTGAGCCCATAACCATCATGCCCTTCTCAGGCCATGGCATATCATTTGTTCATGAATCACAAAAACTGAGTGAGAATAAGTAGAGACATCAAAATGAATCACCTGGGTGCCAACCCTATTCCACTATGCTCCCACGGTGTAACAGGATTTCTACTTTCTCCTGCTGGTTAGGGCCAATTACTCTTTCCAGAAATGGTGACTTGTCTTCTTGGCTGTGGTCTGTTGGCATGGAGGGCCGTAAGTGTGTGGGCAATGGCTGTAACTTAAGGTTCAACGGGACTTCTGCTGTGTCCCTAGGTGGATGTGTTCTTTGAGAACCAGGACCTCTATCCCCACAGTATCTAGAGTTGGGGGAGGGGCAGCTCAGATCCACGTAGTGGGTCACTTGGAGGGATGTTAAGTGGGGTCTCTCACACTTCCATCTCATGCATCTTTTCTCACACCATGTGTCTCCTATTTGATCGTATCTGCTGGGAAATAAGGTCATAAATTCAGCTTGGACCTGCTGCAGAGAACCCTTTCCAGCTGTGTCCTATTCAAAGCTTTCCTTACATCTGATATCTAGGCTGGAGAACTATGCCCAGGTGTGGAACATGCTCCCTCTTAACACCTGAAGACATCCACCAGCTGTTGTGCATTATTCTCTGTGGTAGGGCACATGAGATACAATAATTTGAATTTGTCTTTTACTTTAGAAGGCATATCCTGGCATGCCCCAGACCACTGGACTTTTAAAAAGTTTACTGCTGCGTCAGACTCCTAAGTCTTCCTAAGAAGGGGCTCCTCTTTCTGTAGTTTCTATGTATTATTAAAGCCTCCAAAGCACTTGCAAACTTCTTGTGTATCTGGTTTAATTAGTATAAAATCATCAATGTGGTTGATCAAAGTGATCTGTCTGATAACATGACAGAAGTCAAGATAGATATCATAGTCTTGGGCAAGACTATTCACTCTTGATCCTTCTGAGTGAACATGAATTGATTCTGGTTCCCCTTTGTCATGCTCAGGGTCAGGTTCCATCCCCAGCTGAGGGCTGAGGGGAGTGGGTGGACGTGGGACAGGGAGCTGGAAGAACATTCGAGAGACAGCAGGTAGATGAGACATGGCTTTATTCAGCAGCCTTTTCACAGGATCAGTGTTACATTTCTACACTATACAAACAGTAGTGGCTGAGAGCCAGGTGGGGAGCTTCTCTATGTTATGTCTACATGGCTATGATTATATAAGCCATGGGACTGTGCGCCTGTGTCACAAACCTGCTGAGTCATCCAGGCTGTTTACCTCAGCCTATGCCTGCTGCCCTATGCCTGCTTGGCTGCAGCACAACCATGTTCCTTACACCCTTTCTGATAAAAATGGAGAGTGATAAATTTATAAGATTTGAAGTTACCTGCATTAGCAAAGCCATGCTAATCTGCCCTAGCAGGGATAGTGCATCTAGCACAGAATCTTGGGGCCAATGTTTGGGTGAGGTTGTAGTGGTCTAGTACCCTCTTCTAGGAAACATTTCACTTTTGTAGGGAGCAGACTGATAAATTTGTTGGAGATATATTAAGGGCTATATCTTCTGCATCTTTTAGGTGGTTAAGAATGATGCTAATCTCTGCCCATTCACCAGGAATGTCGTCTTGTTTTTGACTATTTTGACTGAGTCTTCTTGGTTTCCACTTGATTTTCTATAGAATGATATCTCTTACCCCACAGTCCAATCAACCAAGGTTGGGAGTAGGGTGGGCAAACTACCACTTATATCCAATCAATCATATTTTACTAATGAAATGGTTGATGGTGGGTCTGTGAACCTATTGGATTTTTGTAAGCTGGATCTGAGCCAGGATTATAATTTATTACCTGAGTTCTACCCACTCTGAGTGCCCCTACTCTAACAGGGAGGCCCTGATGTTCGGATGATCAAGTATCAGTGCCTAATGTATTCAATTGTTCTCAAAATTCTCTTTCTACAGTTTATAATTACCTCAGTAAATGACATCTAAGCTGCATCTAATCAAGAAATGAATCAGGGTAATTGTTACCATAGGCATTTGCCATAGTATTGCAGGTCTGTTCCCTCTGGAAAACTCACCTCTCTTTAAGTCAGTGGGTTCTGTGTTGCAAAACTGGGGTAAATGTGGAAAATGGACAGGGCTTGTGACTTTTTATTGTAGTAGTGGCCCTCAGCCTCTTGATTATCTTTTCCTGAACTATTTTGTTTGTAGATTTTACATCACTGCAGGCTATACATTTATTTTGCCCCTGAGAATACCATGTTCTATTAATCATCTTTATAGCTTTCCATGGATCAAGTCCCTGAATGCTACTCTGCCTTTGCCACTTCGTTTGATAATTGGGCCCGTCTTGCCTCCTATGGTTAAATGGTGGCCACTTTGGATAGATGGAAGGAGGAAGCCTATCATCCACATTGCCATTATTGAGTCCAGTTCCACAACAGCATCTCCTACTATCAGCCTTAATTTACAGGAGAATGCCTCTTCTGAACTTCTCAGTGATGTGGGTACCCATCTCACTCACTTTGGTAATTGCCATGGCCTCCAGGCCTTCCCATAGGATGTATTCATCTGGTGTATTTCCTAGACTTACACAGTATATATGTTCTTGCATGCCAACTTTCCTAACCCTTTTGCTCCCTACTTTTACTGCCTGCCATGATATTTCTGGCATTTCAAGTTCATTTCATTTAGGTCACTGCTTTCTCCAAGTTTCACAAGCTATCCCAGCAGAACATTTATACTTTGTCCAAGATTCTTGCTAGGGTATCACATCCTATATCCTTGGAGAGGGCTTTAATAGTAAATGTTCTCTTGTCCTTTTTTATACTCTATCCCACCTCTCCTTAATCAAATACCTTTAGAATCCAGGCATGTAGTACTCCCCAGTTTCCTTCTGGTGCATATTGACTCCACGTGTGCATATTCGCTTTCCTTCCTTGGCAAGCCCAACACTTCTCTAGTTGTCTTATGCTGTACCTTAATGCTATATGTTGGCCTGGAGCCAAGGGGAGTACATAGTGGCAGATCCTGAGAGGGGCGCCTCTTGTCTTGTAGTGAAGGGGCCTCTGCATTGTCTGCAAGTGATGAGAAAAGTATGAAGTCTTTATAGGGAGACTTGAGCTACTTATGCAGGCTCAGAGGGCTTAATGGAATTAGGAGATTTGAGATATTTTAGTTCATTACCCCAAATGTCCCCATCCCATGTTTCTAGGTCCCATTCTTTCCCATTAGACCTCTACCCTTAGCATAGAGGACCTGACTAGGTTGAGAATTTACCAACTTTGGAACCTGGTTGGTCCTCAGCTTTCTTTATCTTTGCTCTAGAAAATGAAAGCCTTTATATGCTGCCTTGGAGGCCCTCTGGTGTTCACACTTAGCTTGTAATTGATGAGTAATCACCTTTAGCCTTTGTCATCTTTCACCAGAACATTAATTGTCCCCAGCAGTTGCCATTCAATTCTATTACCTTTATCATTAACATTTCCCCATTTCTTTTCTGAAAGACTTGACACATTGCACCTGCACCTGCCTGTGCTCTTTCCTCCACAGCTGTACCATTCCAGTTCACCTTTAGTGAAAGGTTTAACAATTGCCATGTTACCTTACACCAATAGCTATTCCTAATCCAGTTATTGGGTTTTCATTGCCAGCCAGCTGATGAGTGATCTAGCTCCAAAATCCAATCTCACCATCTGTGCCTTTCCTTAACTGAGGGCAATTCCTGTGCTTTTTCCTTCCTAGGATAATTGAAAACTTTCCTAATTGTGGACACAGTGATAATTTTTTTATTCTTGATAATTCCCTGTTAAACATCTGACTGTCAGGGTATATGCTATGCACTAGGCACAAGGTGAAACAAATGGAGAGTGAACAGGTTTTCCCTCCTCAAGGAGCTTGCACGTTGACTCTCCTTCCTTCTGCTGTAATTCGATGATTGAGAACAAGTGAAAGATTTGTACTTTTTGTGTGTCTAAGATGAACATCATGCAGTATTGAATCTTGTTTCTGAAACCTGAGATTAATTTAAATATGAGACACTCTCCTATCATCTAGTTACATGGAGTTATGCAAACATAAAATATATAATAGCAAGATGGCTGGAGCCTGATTCATTTCTTGATTAGATGAAGCTTAGATGCAGGAAAGAAAAGGTTTTGTATTCAGATCCCCTGAGTTCAAGTTTTGCTTTTACTAATTACTGGTCAGGCAAGTCACTTAATCCTTCTAAATTATTCTTCTGTAATCAGATTATCTGTGTTGCACAGAGGTATGTCAACATGAAAAAGCACATTTTCAAATGTTTTTTTCAGTGTGGTCCAAGGATCCCTTGGGAAGGGGTTTACTTTTGCATTAAGTATTTATAAACACAGATTTGTTTTATATACATTAATTAAAGTAACTTAAAAACAACAGATTGAATGTAGAAGAATCGAACTGTCTTCCATTCAATTAGTCATGAAAGAGTTCTGCAAAAGAGTGAAACAATACCATTATTCTCACTAGGCTTTTGTTTATTTTGGAAAGTATAGATTTTTAAAAATAAAAGTGTGATGTTTATGTTAACATATAGTGGGTTTATTGTTATTTTAGGTGAACTAATAAATATGCATTTTAAATATTTATCATTTCTAATTTCCAAGATGGCAAGTATTGATTGATATGAACCATGTAAACAAAGATTCTTTTGGGCTCTTAATATTTGCTAAGGGTGTAAAGGGGACCTGAGACCAAATAGCAAACACTCTAATTTTGCCAGAAGTCTAAGATGACCAATTCTCTGTCTTTCAATATGCTATTAAAACACACACAAAAAGATAAATGCAAATGCTTAACCACAACTTAGATGAGAAATAAAGGATATGACCCTTCAAATACTGGATATTAGAAATTCTTAATATCCAAAGCTTGGATAAAATCTCTCAGACGGATATGTTGAACAGTGCAGGAAAATTGATCATTGATTTCTAGCCAAGCGCTCCTGCTGGAAACCCCAATTTCCCAGGCAAGGACATGAAACTGAGGAAGAGAATTCACCACCTACTTGCCTGGGAGGAACTTTACCAGGTAACCTATTGTTACCTCTCCTTTTTTACTATTAGAAGAAATACGTAGCAATTAAAGGCAGAATTACAGAATAATAGAGTCTTTACACGAAGGGATTGTAAGTCAAGCAGTCGGAATGGAAGAACCAGGGGCATAATCAATTCTGGAAATTAGTTTCTCATTTTCTGATTTGGGCAATTAAATCACTATACTTATGCTTGATTATCAAAGAATAAACTCTACAACTCCTGACTATGCAATGACGTGGCAGATGGTGTAGGAGACCTCCTTCCCTGTCCAACAGATCCATTCTAAATAAAAGACTGCCAATATTAGGGCTGGAGAATGTTAACTAGTTCTTAGCCCATTATATGAGAAGATTCTGAAAGAATCAGGAGGTCAACATGGGGAATCCTGAATAACCCTTAGTAATCCATACTGGACTATGCTTCTTATAAATAAAGAAAAGAACATGTGATGTCTATGAAAAGTCTCCGCATGTTTCAAGATGAAAACAGACTTACCATGTAAGATACAAAGGATTTTTTTTTAACTTCAAAAGGAGTGCATGTTAGAAATCTTTGTCCTCTTGAAAATATTTATGGAAATCTGTATGCTACGAAACAAAAGAAAAAGGATGGGATGGTAAGACCACAACTAAAATGACAAAAAAATTGAATGGCCTAAGGAAAAATTGTAAAAACATAAGTGTAATCACAAAATTAAGGGCAGGTTCAGAATAAGACAGAAATGACACTGCAGAAAAATAAATTTTTGTTGTAAAAGGAGTAAAAGAAAAGCTTTCCCAAAATAGAGACAGAGAATAGGAACAAAAGGACCAAATGGGAGAGAAGATGGTAGATCTAAAAGTCAGAAGTGAAGCACCAGCATACAGATCACTGGTAAACATTACTATACAAACAATCCTAAAAGCAAGTTTACAGGAAATTTCCTAAGACAAAAGGTTCCACAAATAGAATGATACCATTTGTATAAGAAAAAAACTGATAATAATCAATACCTAGATGGATCCTGATGGCATTTTTAAATTAAAACAAATCACTGACAACATTTTAAACAAAGTAGTTTGATTAAATAGTTTCAGGAACAAGTAAGAAATAAAAGCTGTATGTACAGAATATTTAAGGAAAATGATAATATTGTATGTATAAACAAATGGGATGTAGACAGAACATTTATGAATCGAATTTTTTAATCAGTCAAGAAAAGTATAAGAACTACTCTCACCACAAATACAAAACTTATAAATTCAAACAAATAAATGTAATGGAAACAAGAGTGGAAGAATAAAATATTGGAAAATATCTTCATGACCATAGGGGCCAAGAAGGATTTCTTTACAAACCTAAAATAATTTTATAAAGAAATAATTAACAACTCTGATCACATTCATATTAAAATTTTATATACATCACAAAGCACCATTTTTAAAAAAGCCAAAGACAAAACACGGGCTTAGAAAGTTTTTTTTGCAGCAAATATAACCAACATAACAGAAGGAAGTTCCAGAAATATGAAGACTCTTAAAATCAGTAACAAAAGACAAACAACCCAACAGAAAATAGGCAAAAAGATATAAAAAGGCAATTCGAGAAAGTAAGAGCATTATTTTTAAGTTAGGATGGTAGATGAGTATACATTATTTTATGCTCTATATTTTGACACATCTTAAAAATTTGTAAGACCAATATATGCATAAATAATTAAAATACAGTTATAAATTAATGAATTAGAAACCAAAAATGATGAGAATAGATCAAGTAATCCAAGATTTTGGTCTTTTGGAAGACATCAAACTATGAATAAAAATGATAGAAAATATAAATATAGGATATTATGTATGACAAAACGTATCATAATAGATGAGATATTTTGAAATTCTAAAAGAATACAATACGACAAATTTTAATAAGTATGAATATTTCAATAAAATAGACAATGTTTTAGGAAAATAAGCCTAACTGAAATGCAAGTGAGTTCTCTTGTCCTATGGAGATGTAGATACTCTGGTGGAACTCCCTTGTCTAAATCCTATGACAGCACAAAGCCTTTTCAAATACTTCTGAACATTTCTGGGTAACTCAAGTTCTCTGTTCACATCTGTCCTTGGGTCCCCTGCTGACTCTCTTCTTTACCATGTTGACTCAGATGTAAAATTTATCCCCCCTTCAGTTTCTACCAAAAAGTTGAAATCACATTTGCAGGGTATTCTGAAGTATAGAAGATTTTGCTGAAATTGGATGATCAAGTTGAATATCTTTAAACAAAATAATAGGCATAAATGCCACTTGACAACCACATCACTGGGGAACTTTCCTTAGCTGTTTTCTTAACATAGCTTTAGTTTCTCAATGATACAGTTTGGCTGTGTTGCCAACCAAATCTCATCTTGAATTGTAATCCCCATAATCTCCACAGGCTGTGAGAGGGACCAGGTGGAGGTAATTGAATCATGCGGGCAGATTCCCCCATGCTGTTCTCGTATTAATGAGTGAGTCTCACGAGATCTAATGGTTTTATAAGCATCTGGCGTTTCCCATGCTCAAACTTATTATCTCCCCTGCCACCCTGTGAAGAGGTGCCTTCCACCATGATTGTAAGTTTCCTGATGCCTCTCCAGGAACGAGGAACTGTGAGTCAATTAAACCTCTTTTCTTTATAAGTTACTCAGTCTGTGGTATTTCTTCATAGCAGCATGAAAAAGAGCTAATACACTCAATGTTAAAAAAAAAACACTTATTTTTGGTTCGGGGTGCATGTGAAGGTTTGTTACATATGTAAACTTGTGTCACAGGGGTTTGTTGTATATATTATTTCATTAGCCATGTATTAAGCCCAGTACTCAATAGTTATCTTTTCTGCTCCTCTCTCTCCTCCCATCCTCCACCCTCAAGTAGACCCCAGTGTCTGTTATTTTCTTCTTTATGTTCATAAGTTATTATCATTTAGCTCCCACTTATAAGTGAGAACATGTGCTATTTGGTTTTCTGTTCCTGTATTAGTTTGCTAAGGATAATGGCCTCCAGCTCTGTCCATGTTCCCTCAAAAGACATGATCTAATTGTTTTATGGTTGTATAGTATTCCATGGTGTATATGTACCACACTTTCTATATCCAACCTGTCATTGATGGGCATTTAGGCTGATTTCATGTGATATGGTTTGACTGTGTTCCCACCCAAATCTCATCCTGAATTGTAGCTCTCATAATTCCCACTTGTCATGGAAGTGACCTGGTGGGAGTTCCTTGAATCATAGGGGTGGGTGTTTCCATGCTGTTCTCGTGATAGTGAGTAAGTCTCATGAGATCTGATGGTTTTATAAAGGGCAGTTCCCCTGCACTTCTCCTTGTTGCTGTCATGCAAAGAACATATTTGCTTCCCCTTCCACCATGATTGTAAGTTTCCTGAGGCTGCCCCAGCCTTGCGGAACTGTGAGTCAATTAAACCTCTTTCCTTTATAAATTACCCAGTCTTGGTATGTCACTATTAGCAGCATGAGAATGGACTAATACACCATGTCTTTGCTATTGTGAATTCCTATCCATGTGTCTTTATGGTACAATGATTTATATTCCTCTGGGTATATACCCAGTAATGGGATTGATGGGGCAAATGGGAATTCTGTTTTTAGTTCTTGGAGGAATCACCATACTGCTTTCCACAATGGTTGAACTAACTTATACTTGCACCAACAGTGTATAATTGTTCTCTTTTCTCTGCAACCTGGCCAGCATTTGTTATTTTTTGACTTTTAATAATAGCCATTCTGACTGTTGTGAGATGGTATCTCATTGTGCTTTTGATTTGCATTTCTGTAATGATCAGTGATATTGAGCATTTTTTCATATCCTTGTCCCAACATCTCTTTAACTTCTCTCTTTTACCTCTTCCTTCTCTATGCTCTGGCTTTTTTCTTTCTGCACTGCATAGGACAATAATACTTTCATTTTATTATGCATATATGTAAAAATCTTGGCTTCTGCTAACACCCATATCTTCCAGATCTCATCTTCTATACCAGTGGCTCATCAAGGTAATTTTCCAATAGACAGTAGATTCTCTTTAAAAGGAACTCAAATGACAGCTGCTAAGATACTATATTTTTCTCTTCCCCAATTATGATTACCAAAATATACTCAAGAAGTGTAAATCAGTATATATAGCAACATCTCAAATATGAAATGTGCTATTCTCTGTCTTTCTCTCTCTCTCTCTCTCTCTCTGTCACACACATACACACACACACACAGCAGAGGGAAGAATATAATCAGGTATTTACAAAGATATAGCTGACTCTAGCAAAAGCTGGTGATTTTTTTTCAATATTATTTTGGTAATTAGAAAAGTGACATTAAAATGAATAAAAGTGAAATAATAGAAATTAAAGGCCTAGTATTCCTTAAATAAAGTAAGTATAATATTCATGCATTTTGCCAGTGCTGTTTCTATCACATGTCTAGAACAAATTTTGATAGCCATCATTCTGCCTCCAGGCAAAGCTGCACTGACCTAGTATCATGGGACTTAGAAGTGGAATGCCCTAATCATAAGGTCTATTCCTTATCCTAGTTCTCTGAAAATCTTTAGAGCACATTTCCCTATGTTGTTCATTCCCAGTGCTGCTGTGTTGTATTTCCTAGAATCTAAACTTTTCCTGCGGTTGTATTTCTGACTTTAGGAAGTCGCCTTGTTTCGTATTGATTCTCCAAGATGTCTTGCCATGCTCCTGCCTGAAGTCAATTGCCTGCAGAAACTAGCTTATATGCATAGATATGCATTTAATGGATATTAAGCACAGAGATTTGGGACTCACATAGAAACCAAGAATTTACTTCTTATCATAGTTTCAGGATTTGCTATATATTCCTCTTCTTATATTAACCCTCTTTTCTAATAATTACTAAAAATAACATTTTCTCATAGAACCATTCCCTGAAACTCTGGGCTAGCACAGTGTCCACTGCTACATATTTTCATAGCAGTCTTTACTTAAGCTTTTGTAAAAACGAATCCCATATACTTGAAGCTCCATGAGAGCAGTGTCATGTTTTCCTATACTAGTATATTTCCGGAATGTAAGAAGTGCTTAGTGAATAAGTAAAGAAATAGGTGAATGGGTGGATGGATGATTGGCCATCATATGGCCATAGAATTTTCTTGCCAGCTGTTGACCCTACTCACTAGTTCTTGCAGCAAAAAATCAGTTCAGCCAGTGTTCACACCAAAATAAACTCTGTCCCTTATGGGCAAGGTCTAAAGGACATTTAAATTATCTCCAATAAAACCAAGGTAGCAACTTAGTAGGAATCCAATACTAATATTAAGAGAATTTTAACCAAAGACATTTCTTCTCTCTCTTCCATTCTGGATTGCTTTTTTTCAGGTACCTATATGAGTCTTTCCCCTGCAATCACCCCCTGTGAGGGTTAATACTGAGTGTCAACTTGATTGGATTAAAGGATGCGAAGTATTGATCCTGGGTGTGTTTGTGAGGGCGTTGCCAAAGGAGATTAACATTTAAGTCAGTGGGCTGGAGAAGACAGGCCCACCCTTAATCTGGTGGGTACAATCTAATCAGCTGCCAAAGAATATAAAGCAGGCAGAAAAACAGGAAAAAGCAAGACTGGCCTAGCCTCCCAGTCTACATCTTTCTCCTATGCTTCCTGCCCTCAAACATTGGACTCCAAGTTATTCAGTTTTGAGACTTGGACTGGCTCTCCTTCCTTCTCAAGCTTGCAGACAGCCTATTGTGGGATCTTGTGATCATGTAAGTTAATACTTAGTAAACTCCCATATATGTGTGTGTATATATATATTCTCCTATTAGTTCTGTCTCTCTAGGGAACAAAAGACAAACAGTCTTTTGCTAGTACAGCTTTTGGTACCAGTAGTGGGTCTAGAGGAACAGAATATTAAGGATGGAGTTCTTTTGTTGGTTTTGGGATTTCTGGGGTTGGCTGCTTAATATGATTAGATCCAAAGATGCTAAGGACCCTCCTTCTAATAGTATGGAGAACACTGATAGTCCTGGGTGTGAACTGTTTAGAGAGTTATGCAAAATAAATGCATTTGACACTCCTGATTCACTGCTCATGAGAGACAAGGAGTTTAGTGACTTTGTACATAATATCTTTGACCATATGTGGAGAACCAAGGAACATAATGAAGCTGGTTGGTTGCTTCTAAGTTCAGTGGATAAAGTGATGAAAGAAAACTATGAACTCAGGGATTCTGTCTCCTGGCTTCAGAAGCAGATAATGAGCCTTAAATATGCTAACATTGCCCTGAGTGAGAGTCTTATCTCCTGTAGAGAAAGAGCTGAAATTGTGAAAAAACAGACACAAGTGGCTGACCTGCAATGAAAGGTTCATGCACAGCCTCGCCAGGTGTCTACTGTTAAAGTAAGGGCATTGATTAGAAAAGAATGGGACCCTGGAACTTGGAATGGGGATGTGTGGGAGGACCCTGATGAAGTTGAGGACACTGAGTTTGTAAACTCTGTTGAAACTTTTTTGCCAGAAGGAACAGCTTCCCCATCCCCAGTAGTGGCAACATCCCCTCCCAGACCCATGCTGCCATCAGCCTTTCCACCTTCATCTGAGGAGATAAACCCTGCACTGCCTGAGGCAACAGTGACAGCCTCCCCTGAGGCAGTTGCCTGGCAAAATAATGTTGATTCTTCTCAGGAGCCACCCGCAACATCCCTGTTTGCTTCTAGACCTATACCTAGACTAAAGTCCTGGTGGGCCCCTAGAGGTGAGGTTGAGACTGTGACCCATGAGGAGGTGTACTACACTTGAAAAGAACTGCTTGAGTTCTCTAATTTATATAAACAACAATCTGGAGAACAGGCATGGGAATGGATATTAAGGGTATGTGATAATGGTGGAAGAAATACAGAGTTGGATTAGGCTGAATTTATTGCTTTGGGTCCACTAAGTAGGGATTCATTCTGCATTTACTATTGTAGCATGGGGAGTTAAAAAAGGTTCTAATAGTTTGTTTGCTTGGTTAGCTGAAATACGGATTAAAAGATGGCCCACTGTGAATGAGCTGGAAATGCCTAATCTCCATTGGCTTAATGTAGAGGAAGGGATCAAAAGGCTTAGGGAGATTGGGATGCTGGAATGGGTTAGTCACTTTAGACCTACTCATCTCAGCTGGGAGGGTCCAGAAGATATACTCTTGACCGATGCCTTACAAAATAGATTTGTGAGGGCAACACCTGCATCTTTGAAGAGCCCTGTGATTGCTCTTCTCTGTAAGTCAGATCTAAACAGTGGGAACCACAGTCACTCAACTACAAAATTTAAGTACAATGGGAATAATTGTATCCCAAGGTGGCAGAGGCCAAGTGGCAGCACTCAACTGTCAAAGACAAGGTGGGCATAGCTACTGGAATGGACAGCAGAGACAAAGCAGCAATCAGAATAGTCTGACTTCTGTAGAGCTCTGGCACTGGCTAATTCATCACAGTGTTCCTAGAAGTAAAATTGATAGGAAGCCAACTGCATTGCCACTTCATTTATATAAGGAGAAAACTTCTAGGTTGAATGGACAAAAGACAAATTTGAATTATAAAAACAGAGAATCTAAAAGAACAAAGCTGGAGGCATCACGCTACCTAACTTCAAACTATACTACAAGGCTACAGTAACCAAAACAGCATGGTACTGGTACCAAAACAGAGATATAGACCAATGGAACAGAACAGAGCCCTCAGAAATATTGCCTCATATCTACAACTATCTGATCTTTGACAAACCTGACAAAAACAAGCAATGGGGAAAGGATTCCCTATTTAATAAATGGTTCTGGGAAAACTGGCTAGCCATATGTAGAAAGCTGAAACTGGATCCCTTCCTTATCCCTCATACAAAAATTAATTCAAGATGGATTAAAGATGTAAATGTTAGACCTAAAACCATAAAAACCCTAGAAGAAAACCTAGGCAATACCATTCAGGACATAGGCACGGGCAAGGACTTCATGTCTTAAACACCAAAAGCAATGGCAACAAAAGCCAAAATTGACAAATGGGATCTAATTAAACTAAAGAGCTTCTGCACAGCAAAAGAAACCACCATCAGAGTGAACAGCCAACCTACAGAATGGGAGAAAAATTTTGCAACCTACTCATCTGACAAAGGGCTAATATCCAGAATCTACAATGAATTCAAACAAATTTACAAGGAAAAAGCAAACAACCCCATCAAAAAGTGGGCAAAGGATATGAACAGACACTTCTCAAAAGAAGACATTTATGCAGCCAAAAAACACATGAAAAAATGCTCATCATCATTGGCCATCAGAGAAATGCAAATCAAAACCACAATGAGATACCATCTCACACCATTTAGAATGGCGATCATCAGGAAACAACAGGTGCTGGAGAGGATGTAGAAAAATAGGAACACTTTTACACTGTTGGTGGGACTGTAAACTAGTTCAACCATTGTGGAAGTCAGTGTGGCGATTCCTCAGGGATCTAGAACTCGAAATACCATTTGACCCAGCAATCCCATTACTGGGTATATACCCAAAGGATTATAAATCATGCTGCTATAAAGACACATGCACATGTATGTTTATTGCAGCACTATTCACAATAGCAAAGACTTGGAACCAACCCAAATGTCCAACAATGATAGACAGGATTAAGAAAATGTGGCACATATACACCATGGAATACTATGCAGCCATAAAAAATGATGAGTTCATGTCCTTTGTAGGGACATGGATGAAGCCGGAAACCATCATTCTCAGCAAACTATCTCAAGGACAAAAAACCAAACACCACATGTTCTCACTCATAGGTGGGAATCGAAGAATGAGAATACATGGACACAGGAAGGGGAATATCACACACTGGGGCCTGTTGTGGGGTGGGGGGAGGGGGGAGGGATAGCATTAGGAGATATACCTAATGGTAAATGACGAGTTAATGGCTGCAGCACACCAACATGGCACACGTACACACATGTAACAAACCTGCATGTTGTGCACATGTATCCTAAAACTTAAAGTATAATAAAACAAAACAAAACAAAAAACAGAGAATCATGGACCCTCAATCAATTTCAAGACTTGAACCAGTTTATAAACCCAGAACCCCTTGAATGAAGGGGAGGTTGGGTCCTCTTAAGGAAGGACTCTACTGTCAGTTTATGCAGTGAATCTTTCTCCCATTCTTCCCCAAGGAGACCTCTGGCCTTTTACCAGGGTAACTGTGCACTGGGGAAAGGGAAACAATCAGACATTTAGGGGACTACTGGACACTAGTTCTGAGCTGATGTTGATTCCAGGGACCCCACACTGTCATCATCGTCCTCCAGTTAAAGTAGGGGCTTATGGAGGTCAGGTAATTGATGGAGTTTTAGCTCAGGTCCAACTTCCACTGGATCCATTTGGTCCCTGGACTCATCCTGTGGTCATTTCCCCAGTGCCAGAATGCATAATTAGCATAGACATTCTTAGCAGCTGGCCAGAACCCCCACATTGGCTCCCTGACTGGTAGGGTGAGGGCTGTCATGGTGGGAAAGGCCAAATGGAAGCCATTAGAGCTGTCTCTACCTAGAAAAAATAGTAAATCAAAAACAATATCGCATCCCTGGAGGAACTGCAGAGATTAGTACTACCATCAAGGACTTGAAAGACGCAGGGATGATGATTTTCACCATATCCCTGTTCAACTCTCCCATTCGGCTTGTGCAGAAGACAGATGGATCTTGGAGAATGACAGTGGATTTTCATAAGCTTAACCAAGTGTGACTCCAATTGCAGATGCTGTACCAGAGGTGGTTTCATTGCCTGAACAAATTAACACATCTCCTGGTACCTGGTATGCAGCCTTTGACTTGGCAAATGCCATTTTCTCCATTCCTATCCATAACGCCCACCAGAAGCAATTTGCCTTCAGCCAGCAAGGCCAGCAATATACCTTTACTGTCCTACCTCAGGGGTATGTCAGCTCTCTGGCTTTGTGTCACAATCTTATTCTGAGAGACCGTGATCGCTTTTTCCTTCCACAAGGTATCTCACTGGTTGATTACGTTGATGACATTATGCTGATTGGATCCAGTGAGCAAGAAGTAGCAAACACCCTGGACTTATTGGTGAGACATCTGCATGCCAGAGGATGCAAAATAAATCCAACTAAAATGCAGGGACCTTTTACCTCGGTAAAATTTCTAGGGGTTCAGTGGTATGGGTCTTGTTGAGTTATTCCTCCTAAGGTGAAGGATAAGTTGCTGCATTTGGGCCCTCCTACAGCCAAGAAAGAGACACAAAGCCTAGCGGGCCTATTTGAATTTTGGAGGCAACACAATCCTCATTTGAGTATGTTACTCTGGCCCATTTATCGAGTGACCCAAACGGCTGCCAGTTTTGAGTGGGGCCACAAACATGAGAAGGCCCTGCAATAGGTCCAGGCTGCTGTGCTAGCTGCTCTGCCACTTGGGCCATATGACCTAGCAGATCCAATGGTGCTTGAGGTGTCAGTGGCAGATAGGGATGCTGTTTGGAGCCTTTGGCAGGCCCGCATAGGTGAATCACAGCGGAGACCTCTAGGACTTTGGAGCAAGGCCTGGCCATATTCTGCAGATAACTACTCGCCTGTTGAGAGACAGCTCTTGGCCTGTTACTGGGCTTTGGTGGAAATTGAATGTTTGAGTATGGGTCATCAAGTCACTATGTGACCTGAACTGCCTCTTATGAACTGGGTGCTTTCTGATTCACCTAACCATGAAGTGGGTCATGCACAGCAGTATTCCATCATCAAATGAAAATGGTATATACATGATCAGTCTTGAGCAGGTCATGAAGGCACAAGTTACATGAGGAAGTGGCTCAAATGCCCATGCTCTCCACTCCTGCCACCCTGCCTTCTCTTCACCAGCCTGCACTGATGGCTAATGGGGGATTCCCTATGATCAGCTGCCAGAGGAAGAGAAGACTAGGGGCTGGTTCACAGATGGTTCTGCACAATATGCAGGCACCAACCGAAAGTGGACAGCTGCGGCACTATAGCCCCTTTCTAGGACATCCCTGAAGGACATCAGTGAAGGGAAATCTTCCCAATGGGCAGAACTTTGAGCAGTGCACCTGGTTGTGCACTTTGCATGGAAGGAGAAATGGCCAGATGTGCAATTATACACTGATTCACGGGCTGTAGCCAATGGTTTGGCTGGATGGTCAGGAACTTCGAAGAAGCATGATTGGAAAATTGGTGACATAGAAATTTGAGGAAGGGGTATGTGGATGGACCTCTCTGAGTGGTCAAAAACTGTGAAGATATTTGTATCCCATGTGAGTGCTCGCCAGTGGGTGACCTCAGCAGAGGAGGGTTTTAATAATCAAGTAGATAGGATGACTCGTTCTGTGGACACTACGCAGCCTTTTTCCATAAACACCCCTGTCATCGCCCAATAGGCCCATGAACAAAGTGGCTCTGGTGGCAGGGATGGAGGTTATGCAAGGGGTTAGCAACATGGACTTCCAATCACTAAGGCTGACCTGGCTTTGGCCACTGCTGAGTGCCCAATTTGCCAGCAGCAGAGACTAACTGAGTCCTCGATATGGCACCATTCCTCAGGGTGATCAGCCAGCTACCTGGTGGCAGGTTGATTATATTGGACCTCTTCCAACATGGAAAGGGCAGAGGATTGTCATCACTGGAATATACGCTTACTCAAGATATGTGTTTGCCTATCCTGCACGCAATGCCTCTGCTAAGAGTACCATCCATGGACTCACGGCATGCCTATCCAACATCATGGTATTCCACACAGCATTGCTTCTGATCAAGGCACTCACCTCACAGCTAAAGAAGTGTGGCAATGGGCTTGTGCTCATGAAATTCACTGGTCTTACCATATCCCCCACCATCCTGAAGCAACTGGATTGATAGAACGGTGGAATGGCCTTTTGAAGTCACATTATGATGCCAACTAGGTAACAATACTTTGCAGGGCAGGGGCAAAGCTCTCCAGAAGGCCATGTATGCTCTGAATCGGCATCCAACATATGATACTGTTTCTCTCATGGCCAGGATTCACTGGTCCAGGAATCAAGGGGTGGAAGTGGAAGTGGTACCATTCACCATCACCCTTGGTGGTCCACTAGCAAAATTTTTACTTCCTGTTCTGCTGGCCTAGCGGTCTTAGTTCCAGAGGGAGGAACACTGCCACCAGGAGACACTGGAAATTAAGATTGCCACCTGGACACTTTGGGCTCCTCCTACCTTTAAGTCAACAGGCTAAGAAGGGAGTTACAGTGTTGGCTGGGGTGATTGACCTGGACTATCAAGATGAAATCAGTCTACTACTCCATAATGGAGGTAAGGAAGAGTATGCATGGAATACAGGAGATCCATTAGGGTGTCTCTTAGTATTACCATACCTTGTGATTAAGGTCAATAGGAAACTAAAACAGCCCAATCCAGGCAGGACTACAAATGATCCAGACCCCTCAGGAATGAAGGTTTGGGTCACTCCACCAGGAAAAACACCACGACCTGTTGAGGTGCTTGCTGGGAATACAGAATGGGTAGTAGAATAAGGTAGTCATCAAAACCAGCGATGACCACATGACCAGCTGCAGAAATGAGGACTGTAACAGTCATGAGTATTTCCTCCTTCTTTTGTTAAAAACATGTTTGTGCATGTATATGCTTGTACTAAGAAAATATCTTCATTTTATTTATTTTTCCTTTACCATGTCACATAAGATTTATTGACTTCATATCCGCATTTAAGTATTGTTAACTTTATGTAATAGTATTTGGGTTGGGGGTTGGTTCGTTTCTGGTTGTACCAAGGATATTTGTATTACGTTAGCTAAATTATGACCTTATTATTGTCTTTATTTGAAGACTATGTATGATCTCAGGAGATGTATATGGGTTCAAGTTGACAAGGGGTAGACTTGTGGTGGTTAATACTGAGCATCAACTTGATTGGATTGAAGGATGCAAAGCATTGATACTGGGCGTGTCTGCAAGGGTATTGCCAAAGGAGATTAACTTTGAGTCAGTGGGCTGGGGAAGGCAGACCCACCCTTAATCTGGTGGGCACAATCTAATCAGCTGCCAGTGAATATAAAGGAGGCAGAAAAACGTGAAACGGTGAGGCTAGCCTAGCCTCCCAGCCTACATCTTTCTCCCATGCTGGATGCTTCCTGCCCTCAAATATCAGATTCCAGGTTCTTCAGTTTTGAGACTTGAACTGGCTCTCCTTGCTCCTCCAAGCTTGCAGGAGGCCTATTGTTGGACTTTGAGATCATGTAAGCTAATACTTAATAACTCTCTATATATTATATATATAATATATATATCCTATTGGCTCATAAATATATATCCTATTAGTTTATATATATATCATATATATATTAGTTTATCTATATCCTATTAGTTTATATATATTAGTTTATATATTAGTATGTATAAGTTTATAATATATAATATATGTATTAGTTTATAATATATAGTTTATATATTTATATATATCCTATATATATCTTATATATATATCCTATATATATCCTTATATATGATATATATCATATATATCCTTATATATGATATATATCATATATATCCTATATATCCTTATATAGGATATATATCATATATATCCTATATATCCTTATATATGATATATATATCATATATATCCTATATATAGCCTTATATATGATATATATATCTCATATATATCCTATATATATCCTTATATATGATATATATATCTCATATATATCCTACATATATCTCATATATATCCTATATATCCTTATATATGATATATATATCATATATATATCCTACATATATCCTTATATATGATATATATATCCTATTGGTTCTGTATATATATGTGTATATATGTGTATATATATGTGTATATATGTGTGTGTATATATATGTGTATATATATATGTGTGTGTGTGTACATATATATAAACACACACACATATATATATATATCCTATTAGTTCTGTCCCTCTAGGGAACCCTGACTAATACACCCCCAAATGACTTCACATTAGATTCCTACATCTCACAGTGACTGCAAATCCCTGTCTACTTTACGCTGATCACTGCATTCTTGTGTGGTTCCTTTCCAGACTATTACATAGGACCATTCCTCAGATGAACACTTCCCTTGGAATGTCCCTCTCGGAATATGCCAATTGTCATGTTTTCTCACTAAACCCATCAGTTTGGTTCTCCATGTATCTATGGTCACTCAACCCCTCATGCTATTAACTAAAATATCGTACCCCTGATGTGGGAAGGCTATTCTTCCTACCTTGGAATTCTTGGTACTCATGCCCATTCTTTCTTCTGAGCATCTTTATTCTATTTAAACCAGCTCTTAATCATAGGGTCATTTCTTTTCTAAAAATGCCTGTTGAATATTCTCCTTCTACTTCACTTCTCCTTCCCTTGGTCTCCCAACATCCAGACCTTCCCAAGGGCATCCTGCATAATATTCATTTCATGGCTAATTTGCCAAAATCAATCCTTTCATCGGGATATTCTTCTTTTGAAAACTTCCAAAAGGTTATTTAAAACCTATGAGCATAAAAATTTCCATAATTAACCAGGTGTTCTGTAATGGAGCTATAGCATCTATGTGAAACCCATTTCCCTCTAATCCTTAATTAATTCTGCCTTCCTGTATTTACTTCGGCTTTCCAGAATGGCCCTCTATTGTTCTCTTTTCTGACCCAAATCCTATTAATTTTGCCCAGATCAAGTTCCATACACTCTGTGAAGCCTTCCTTTTAGTCCACTACAGTTTTTATTTCTGTAAACTCTTGTCATATTTTATAGTTAATGCCAAGTAATTAATCTAATGGTTTCATCTGTGTTAGGTCTACTTCCCAAATTTGACTGTATCATTTCTCATGGAGAAAGATGTATTAGACTTTCTCTATTCCCTATTGTATCCACCGCAGTCCCGCAGACTTAGCAAAAGCTAATAAACTTAGCATTGACTGCAAAATAAAGATGCTTTCCTTGCCCTGGTTGAGTTGTTGAAGGTGGATATTATTATAAAAGAAAGGAGTTAAGTTAGGAAGGTATCAGGGAAATAGTACAAAGTAAATAAATGATACATATTTGAAGGCTAAAGAGTTTTGAAATCTATTTTCAAGCCTGAGCCAATGTTACCATGACCGAGCTTGTCAACAACCACAAGCAAACTAGCTACCCACCTGCTGTGGTGAGGAAGCATTTGGAACTCAATGAGAGTGAGGTAGAAAGTCAGATAACACTTCAACATGAAAACACCTTTATATTTATTAATACCTTTTTGAGAATCCTTAGCCATTTTCTGGGCTGCCTTTCATATCGTACCTGTGAGGACAAAAGAGGGTAGGAATTATAAACACTTTGACATGGGAAGACAGACACAGAGAGAAATCCCTTGCCAAACATCTAACAGTGAAAAAACTGGGAATAGAAACCAGGTCCCATGCCTCACCATCTGGTGTTCTATCAGCTAGACCACACAGTCTCTCTAAATTGCCAACCTGGATTAATAATTGTACATATGACATAATTCTAGTTTTTGCCTTTCTGTGCTGTTGAAGATGGGACATCTCTTCCAGTGAGCATGATGGCAACTTTTCTGTGTATACATCCAAATATATAATTAACGATGTTTTTTCCTTATACACAAGCAGAATAAAGACAACCAAACTCATTTGAGTTTGTTTCAATGCTAGAAGAAAATTAAGAAATTCATTGATATTAGATAGGGAGCTATTAAATCAAAAATAATTTAAGGAAATATATTTTGAGAATTAGCTAATCTAAATTATATTGGCTTCTACATATTGATGTCTTTCTTTTGTCGTCTGAGCTGCTTTATTCCAAAAGCAGAATTCTGTGCATACACAACTTCTATAGCTTCCTGTTTGCACCAAACCATGATTACAGAAATAAGAATTCTGGGTCTTTCCATTGGCTCTTTCAGCCTGCGTGTGCCTATTTTTGAGCATGTAAAGACCAACATACGTTGTTCACAATAGGTTGGAAACTGCAGGACTTTCCTTCAGACTGAGAAGAAAATTGTCTATTTAATTCAGGGAAAATGAAGGTTTAAGATCAGGTAAAATATATTATTTTCTTTAATTACCAAGCCAGGAATCCATTTGGGATTATGAAAGAGAGGCAACCCTTGATACGCTAGTATTTCAGCCTCTACTCTTTCAAATACCTGTGTGTGTTTAAGACCAGCTGTTACACTAAATATTGCCCTACAGCTACATTAGCTGTACTTATTCAAAGTATTTTTGATGGTAGCAATTGTAACCATGTTTATAAAAGTAAAGTCCCGCTGACAATTGGACATATTGATGAGTGACAGAGAGGCTGGGTTAATTCTTTAAAATCAATTTTCATTAATATTATAGTCTTTTCTTTACACCTTTGTGTAGTATTTGAATTATCCACCATGATAAAGAGAAAAATGGTAGACCGCAAATTCTTCGCTTGATAGGAACGAAGGGTTGAAGCAGTGTGGGAAGGTTGAGAAGGGATTTCCTAAATCACGAATCCCTGAAGGAACATCTAAGGCCAGCAAGTGCCTTAGATGGAAGGTGGGGAATGCAGGGGAGACCACTTCCTAGCAGGGACTAGGGACACCCCACAGAGCTGATCCCTAGAAGGTAGCAGGTTGCTGCCTATCTTGTTTACTGCTGCCTTGGTTCCTAAACATGCTTTGCATCACCCACCAATTCTTCTTTTTTAAAGGACAAGATAAAGTTTTTATACTTCACTAGTGAATTTGAGCTAGACAGAAGATATAAAACACCAGGGAGAACAATTTCAGCCCCTGAATTAATTCACTGAAATGTAAAATGGGGATATAGGGTTGGCAGAGATCCAAATAGAAAAGAAATCTGAAAAGATAAAATGTGTGTGTGTGTGTATATATATATATATATATATATATATATATATATATATATATATATATTTGTGCACATCTAATCTCACTTAAGAATGTAAAGCTATATAAGTGAGGCTATAGAAAGAGAAAGGGGAGAGAAGGACATGTATGGTTGGTAGGAAAGATAACTATGCAAACTTTAAGTCCTAGATATTTAGGATTAAGGATTGGGGAGCAGGGGAAGTAAGTTATAAAATAAAAAGATGAACATGATAAAATATATGTAAAATCTTAGTGAATATACTGAACAGGAAGAGAAATACTGCATTTGTGACAGAAGATAATAGTGTTCCAGAGAATAGAGCGTATTATTCAAGGGCTGTATATTTAGGCCATTGATAAAAGTCATCATCCAAGATCTTTAAAATAAAGCAGAGAAGTATCTTGCTGGATCATTGAAAATGCTGATAGTTATAAATGGATTTTCTTAAGTCATTGCTGCTTTGAGCCAAAACAAGACAGGTAACAGAAGAAGGTGAGGGAAAATACTGGAAAAGGACTCTGGAGGAAACCCTCATAATTTCACTTCCACCCTGGCTCTACCCTCTACAACCAGCAGAGCCTGTCCATTGACGGTGAATAAAGGCCCAAAAGCTTAAGCTGGCCCTCTGCCTCCTTCCCTGAGGTCCTGCTCTGCCTCCCTTGCTGCACTTGTCTTCCCTGGTTCTCAACTCCCTGCTCTTCGGCCAGCTTGACCTACTCACTGCCCTCCTCTGGGAAGTAGCCTCCACTCCCACTCCCTCACCTTGTCTCAGGCCTTCCTCCTCAGTGGAAGGAGGTTCTCCTGCCTTGCCCTTAAGCTCTGCTTACCTTCAGGTATCTAACATTACTACAGAGTAGGAATCCTACAACTCGCATCCTCCATACATGACCCAAAGGCTAAATAGCCAACTGGTCTGTGACTGTCATGCCATAAAAATGCTTTATCAAATTTGAAACACAAATGAGAAGCTTGGGTTTTAGTTATATTCTCAGGGACGTGGAAAATGCACTCTTTGTGGCTAGTTTACAGTCGTTAGCAAGCTACGCATTTCCACTGGATTATTCAAACCCTTTTAGTGATTGGCTGGTATTATTTTTATTTTTTATGACAATAAAGAACATGTAATGTGCAGATATCTAGTTCCAAGATGCAAACTCTTCAACTGCTTTTATGTTTAAAACTTTTTCCCCATATCCTGAGGTCAATTCAATATTTAGTAGTAGTTTCTTCCAATTTTTATAGATTTTTTTTGAACATTGAACACTGACAATCCAGCTCAGATTGTATCTATTATCTATGCACCTATGCATCTTTGTATCTATGCATGTATGTATGTATATTTATCTATCTATCCATCTACCTACCTATCCATTTAAATTATTGGCTCTTATAACAGAATAAGTCCTCTTGTCCCAATATTTAATTCTTCTTTTTCATTATTTTGGATATGTCCTCACTGTTTATTTTTTCAGATGTATTTTTCAGTAAGTTTTCCCAAGTTACAAAATAAATTCCATTGGGAATTGTTTGGGGACTGCATTTTGAAGATACAAATTGATTTGGAAAGAATTGTATCGTTACAATATTTAATCTTCCCAATAGGATAATCTAAGTTTTATGTCTGTGAAATGTGAAGACAATTTCCTTTCTGATATTATTATTTTTGGAAAAATGGCTGAGACTGAATCTTAAATATTCTAGTATTGCTCATCTGGCTTACAGATGAACAGCATCTTTAGCTTCTCCTTCATCTCTCAGCTGCTTGCTCTTGGTGGAACTTGCTTTTGAGCACCTTCATTGAGGCGAACAGGGACCCAATGGGGAACCAGCTTAATAGTTCCAGAGACAGGCTTAGTCATGACACATCAGGATATGAAGAGAACTTCTCTGTGACTGGCTGGGGGTCTGCCTCGCTGAGAGGTCACTAATTATGCCTATCCTCTCTTGCAGATTTTCCTACCCTTTTGTGAAGGCCTCTTCTCCATCTCCTCCACTCTGCCAGGTATATTAGCCTCAGTGTATGTTTGAGTTGAATTAAGAAACTGAAAGGAAGCTTGTCTCTGGGACTTCATGGTTGGCTCTTCCACTGTTAATGAAAATACCACATTAGGGAAAGGGAATAAAAAATAAACTTAAGATAGTTTTGAGGGAAAGTGTATTCTTTTAATAACTTTTTAAGTAGCTCGTTGCTACTTCTTGTTATCTCCATCAAAACTAACTGATTCACCTCTTTTTTTTTTTTTTTTTCGGCTAGGAATTAATTTCTTTTTAAATAAACACACTCTCCACCAGGCACTTTTTCCTCACTATGAACACTGAATACTTTTTTTCTTTTTGATGAAAATAATTTCACTTCAAGGAGACAGATGGGAAGATACAAGCTCAACTATGAACATCTTGCAGGCCTGGTGGTTAAAGAGGTTGATAGGTCTGTGTGTTTCATTTTGTCCTCCAACAGTCTCACCAATTGTTGGCAGTGCATGTGATGCCACCAGGCCCTGGTGTCAGCCCATGATGGCTATAGGAAAGACACAGCTTTTAAAATGCAAGTCTGAGTTTCAGAGATCCAGCAGATGCATGAGCGGGGGCAGCGGGTTACATAGTTCCTGCCTGTAATGCCTGGCTCTTGCATTCTCTGCAACCTCCCCTTACGCTAGTTAACCCCAAATTCTCCTTGAAGAAATGCTTGGGAATTTTATTTTAAGCAATATTACTGATATGAGTACTTTCCCTCCAATAGTTGCACTTAAAATATCCATTTAAGCATGATCCGTATGTCTGTTTTAAATGTTTATACCTGTAGTATTTACAATAGGAAATTGACATAATATTTTTATACAGCTTCAAAATATTCTGTTTCAAAATGAAAAACAAGGTAATATGAAAATCCTCCAGTTTTAACCTATTGTGTCAAGATAGCAGGAGAAAGGAGACAGAGTGAGATGTTGAGATTCTCCTTAAGCCTGTCTGGGATTAGTTTTCTTAGGGGACTCTCAAAGTCAAAGTCAGGTCACCTGAGTGCCAGGTCTGCTCAGCACAGACCAATGGCAGGCGTGTGTTCAGTAAATAGAGACAGCACAGTCCAGAGGCAAGCTCTTTGGAGCAGTCTTCAATTATATGTTGTTTATTGTTTAACCAAACTGCTTGCTATTCCAAAAGTGTTGGCCCTGTCTCTTTAGCTGCCTCGTGTTCAATTTCATTTTCACCACCTTCCTCAGCCACTGCGTGTTTTAGATCTATTTTTTATGTCAGGATAGCTTTTTCTCCTTGCTATTGCTTCAGAAAAATGCTGTGGGAAAAAAAATGCTTCATAAGATTTTATTTTTCCCTCTTATTTATTTATTTTTTATTTTTGTTTGGCCGCTGGGTAACTCCTGTATACTCCTTTCAGACGCAGCATGAGATTAGATTTTTTAGAAATTACACTGCCTGTCATGTCTGTATTAGAGCAATCTGTCATCTTCACATTGGAAACCCTGGATGCTGTCTCCAGCCACTGTTTCTTTAGGACCTACATATTGTATTTTGGAACGTATAGTAATAGGGGTTGCATGAACAACGTCAATAGCTTGTTATTCTTCATATGCTGTTCTAAATTATAGATATTACCAGACATCCCAGTGTGGCATTAGGAGATGATTCTATGGTTAACACAGGAGAACATTCACAGAAATACCAGGCAAAAGCAAATGAAAAGACTAAAATATATTGCTTCTATTAGTTTTAAAAGCTGACTTGGATAGCAGCAGCAACTTGGTCATAGGTAGTAATACATTAGGCTCTATCTAATATTTCTTCTTTCCATTTTATAAATAAGTAAGTAAATATATGGCATACTTATCCTCCACTTCTCCTTCCACCTCCAGGTTGGTCAGTGCTCAGCTTGGCAACTACCAAAATAAAGGTCTGTAATTCTTTCAGACATTTGCTAAAGGTGGGAGCCCAGTGGTAGCTTTAGAATAATATCTATTATTAAAGCACATCCATTTTGCTAAGAGGATCCATGCCAGGAAGCACTCCAAAGGACCCAGTCACATTTTATCTTAAGGAGGCTGGTATTTAAAATGTCAAAATGAAATAGTTCACACAGCTGAAGGAAAGCAGTGAAAAGGCAGGCAAATGAAGCAGTGTAACTTGAACTTCCAGAGTAGCTAACCCAAGGGTCTTACTTGCACACAGAAGCTGTGTGCTATTCACGAAGCAAGTTTTTCTGCAGTGATATGGATTGTGGAATAAGTGATTATGGCTGGGATCCTGTACACATCAGGTTGCAAAACACAAGCTTTATCTTTCCATTCATTCATATTTCTTGCAGACAAGTTATTTATAGCTGCAAAGAGTGGGACTCCATCATTAAATACGGATGCATGTTGTAGTCATTTGTGTGTTTCTGAGCACACGACTAGCATTTATTCCATGTTAAATACACTAAACGCTTAGCCAGAGCACAGTGAAGGTTATAAACATCTTACTTACGTGTCCATATATTTTTAAATCCAGAAATGTTATTTAAAATGAGCATTTGTATTTAAAATTCTCTCATTACATGATTGGTTATAAATTCACAGACAATTGCATATAAAAGTTTTTCTAAAATACTATGTGGTAATGACATGAATCTATGCAAACAAATGAATACAGTCACATTGTCTTTAAAATCTGATGTTTTAAACAGTATGAGGAAAACATGAAAGTGTGGTGCAAACCACACATGCTCTGGCAATCTAGAAAAATATTTTCCTCTTCACAAAGTCTATTTCTCTTACTCTTAATTCACAATTTAATCTTTTCTTTTTGTTATATATTGGATGTGAATTTTCAGTGGTTTGAAATATTTGAGCATTTCTGTCCCTCGCACCACAGAGATGTAAGCATACAAATTTCTCAGATTGTAATAAAACCTATTTGAAAACTGCATTTTGTGTATACCATTTATTCATATTTGGTAGCACAATAATTACAAAGTCAGGACTGTATCTTTTATTTCTTATATTTTGGTGCAGTTTTAGAAACTATGAATTTCAGATATTTTACTTCCATTATGAAATTTGAAAATTAACAATATCATTTGACATTTGTCATATTCCAACTGTAACTTGAGCAGTTGTGTGCGTAGATGTTCACAGAAGTATAATTTTTTTCAGATTTGCATAGCTAATGTATTGATTACACCATTTTCCACATCATGGAAGCAGTCAATCTTTTTTTATATCCATCCATCTCATCAACCTTAATTGGTATTTACTTGGTGCTTACTGTATTGCATATATGGTACTGTGGTAATTGCATGTGAAGATTTAACTTTAAGTGAACAATTTGGTTCAGTAATATTGTGCTCACACACACACAAATACACATCAATGTAAGGGAATCTATATGTGATTGAAACTAAATGTCTGTGCAAGTAGTGTGGGTCTGGCCTATTTGTCCAGCAGTCTCTGGATGTGCTGGAGCTTCTGCATTCATGAGTGAATATGCAGCAATGATATTTGGCGAGCACAGATGCATTTCTACCAGCTGCACTGCACTTTGGCATCTACCCAACAGCACCAGAAGGATATAGAGATCATTTGGCTGTTTTATTTATTTTCAGAGGTCATGTGTCAGTTGCATATATGTTTTATTAAATTAAAAAAATTTATTAACTACTACCTCCCCAACTCCAAAGCATCAAATAGCTTTTTCTTATTTTAAAGCAAAAGTAATTTGGATATTATTGATAATTGATAATTTCACAATGTTAGTATTAACTATCAATCCAGTATTGATGTTTCACAGAAGGTATGCTACTTCTGCATGGAAATTTCACTGAATATTTTTATTTATTCTCTCAAATACTCCAACTGTTTGCATGAACGACATTCCTATCAAATCACTGGAGTTGTTTCCAGAATTTGGGAGGCAGAATATCACAACATGTAGAAGAACAACGAAGAAACTGAAAAATAATTACCACATTGAAAAACTTCTCTCGCGCTGTCCCCATCCCTGTTTATATACAACAATGAATAAAAACCCAAGTCATGTTTAGATAAGTATAGTTATTAGCTACCTAGCTGTTAAACAGGCACAATTTCTTTGAGACTTCAGTTAACAGTTGTCATTTGGTTGATCATTTGCATTCCTGATTCATAAGCCCAGCCCAGTCTTTAAATCTTCACATTTTGAGGGCACGTATGTGAGGAGGTGGCATATTTAACCTCTTAGTTCAAGTTAAATATAGTGGGGAATGTGAAATCAGAAAAAAAGAAAAAATTCACATCAGTAAACATGGAGCCTTAGTTGGAATCAGGGAAGAGAGGGATACTAGAGGGGGCTGAGGCGTGATGTGCAAAAACGAGAAAGCAAGTTATGTACAGATTGTTTGACTGTAATATGAAGGTCCTATTGCCTTTTAAATTAATGTTCCATAGTAGAGCTATGTTACAGCCAAAAATGTATACATAACACACCTCCCTGGGGCTTAAGAATGCTTGTGATTTACTTTCTTAAGAAGGAGGAAATTCCACTTTTACTCGTTTATAGGTGTGCTGCATTTTTGTTCTCTTCAAGTAAGCCAAGAAGCACAGATTAACTAATGTAAAAAATGGCCTCCTTCTACAGAATGAAAATAATTTTTGTATTGGAAATTTTAAACCTTATTTTATGATTCTTCCATGAAACCAAGGCAATAAAAATTGCTAAAATTAGTGTATGATCTCAATGGAGTAAATTAACCATTGCTTTAAGGTTAAAATAGTGAGTGAAGGATTGTACTTGAAACCACAAAACAATACATTTGTGTACCAAAGGATTGCTTCTGCAGGAGAAGCCACAAAAGCAAGCCTCAGGAATTGGTTCAACCTCAGCAAATAGTGTCAGTTGGTATTATGCCCATGAAGGAGACAATATGATACAGCAAAAGGCATTTCTACCACCTCTAAAACTCCTGTTATACAAGTCACTGTTTATCTGTTCTGAACTCTTTGGGAATAAGAGGAGGTGGAACAGGCATTATGCTTTTTGCTTGTTGGCCCATTTGTTGTACCCTTCCTGAGTTACAGATTTCGAATCTACAAACCCATTGGAAGTCTTTCCCCAGCAATATAGATGATGTCAAAGGAACCACTTACAGTAGGAGAGTTAAACAGTGGCTTGCATAAAATCCTGGTGGTCCACCTGTCTTTCTATGTTACCTGGGAAAAAGATTCAGTGAAAGTCTGCAAACCCTCACAGCCCACATGGCCCAATCACACCAGGCTTGAGGAACCCTGGTCTCAGGCCCTCCTACACCTCAGATGCCATCCCTGCCACCTGACTTCACAGAGCTTTGCAAAGCCAACTCCAAGTTGTTAGTAAAATACGGTAATGATGGCCCATTCCTGTGTTATTTAAATTAGCTTGGCAGAGAGGAAATGTAAGAATGGTTTCTTGAAGGTCAAGCTATTTCTGTCTATAGAGAAGTAGTATGCTCAGAGCCAGAATAAGGAATAGGTCGGCAGAGCTAGCACCAGGGGCACTGAAATGTCTGTGAGGCCACTCTAGCTGAGTGAAAATGCTGGGAGCTGTAGCAAATCGCATTTTCCAGAGCTCCTCTCAGGGAGGAATTGCAGATGATTGGAAGACACAATATGATAAGCTGCTCCCTTACCCTTGTAGCCCCAGCTAAGCAGGGTGCCTGAAACAAAGTAGGTGCTAAATAATATTCATTAACCAGAAATGATGGGAAATGTGACCTCCAGAGGCATGTTCAAGTAAGAAATGATCACTTGATGGTCTCTAAAATGCTTTCAAAGAAACATTTATTTTCTTCTAAAGTGCCCTCTAGAGAACGTTTGTTCCTTGAGTGGGGAACGTACCCTGAATTGCCCTGCAGTTTGAAGGAGAGTCTGATATCTGAACCAACACTTTTCTGCTCTTGCTTCTCTCAGTGCTCAGCCTGTCTGTTAATATATGTTCCATGTTCAAAGACTATCAGTTGGAAGCAGTGCCAAATTATTAGCATGCCCTGTGTGCCCACATGTCTCAGTTTGGCCCTGAAAGGGATGCTATAGCTTTGGACTTGCTTGAAGATATATATTTTTTGGATTCCTAGCACCAGTTCTGTTAATTCATTCATCTTGTTGTCCAGACAAGAAGCACTGTTCAGATTCATGACTCAATGCCTTGTCAGTGAAGAACCCCTGCCCCCATCATCCCCCAAAATGCTGCAGAGGGTATAACTGCCTGCACTGTTTCCAGTGAAATAATCAATGGGAATTGTTTATGTAAGGCAGCTTGGAGAAAATGTTTCATTGAATTTTATTAGCAATAAATTTGAAATTAAAAATATCTGAGAATGAATTTATTTCTGGACATAAGACCTTTTTAACTTCAAAAGAGTAAAATCATTGAAAAGTGTACATATTTAGACACACTACAGATATTTGCACAATTGCATTTAAACACTTTTAAAATAATTGGTACCTTATAAAACATACAATTTATTAGAACAAATCATGCTACACACAAGGAAACTGAGAGATCACTCAGTGGTGATCTACATAACCCTGTTTCCTCCATCCTTATTGAAAACATTTGGCCACCAAGACTTTATATGAAGTATACCATCACCATCTGTAGCAGACTACAGTAACTTTCTCTACAATAATTAAGAAACAGGATTTTTTTCAGCTTTATTGAAGTATTATTGACAAATAAAAATTGTATATATGTCTAGCGTACAACATGCTTTATACATTGTGAAATGATTACCACAGCCATGCTAATTAACATACATATCATCTCACATAGTTATATCTATTTTGTGTGTGAGTGTGTGTGTGTGGTGAGAGCTACTCTCTTAGCAAATTTCAAGTATACAACCCAATGATATAATCTGTAGTCACCATGCTGTACATTAGATCTCTAGAACTTATTTATCCTGTATAACTGAAACTTTGTGCACTTTGACCAACATCTCCCCATTTTCCCCACCCTCCAGCCCCTAGACAGCCACTAATCTACTCTCTGCTTTTACAAGCTTGACTTCTTTAGATTCCACTGTTAGAATGAATGCTATCAAAAAGACAAGACAGGTGCTGGTGATGATGTGAAGAAAAGTAAGATCATGCGGTATTTGTCCTTCTGTGCTAGACTTATTTCACTTTGCATGGTGTTTTTTTGTTTTTTTTTTTTTGAGATGGAGTCTCGCTCTATAACCCAGGTTGGCATGCAGTGGCATGATCTCAGGTCACTGCAACCTCTGCCTCCTGGATTCAAGCGATTCTCCTGCCTCAGCCTCCTGAGTAGCTGGGACTGCAGGTGTGCACCACCACACCTGGCTAATTTTGTATTTTTAGTAGAGACAGGGTTTCACCATGTTGGCCAGGATGGTCACAATCTCCTGATCTCGTATCCACCCACCTTGGCCTCCCAAAGTGCTGGGATTACAGGCGTGAGCCACCGTGCCCGGCTTCCTCTTTTTTAAGTTTGAGTAATATTCCATTGTATATGTATAAGAGATATTTTATTTATCCATTTATTTGTCATTGAACATTTAGGTTGATTCCCTATCTTTGCCACTGTGAATAGTACTGCAATGAGCATGGGAGTGCAGATATCTCTTTGAGATATTGATATCATTTCCTTTGGCTCTATACCCAAGAATGGAATTGCTGAATCACATGGTAGTGCTATTTTTAATTTTTGGAGGAAACTCTATACTGTTTTCCATAATGGCTATAGCAATTTTCACTCTCACCAACAGTGCACAAGGGTTTTCTTTTCTCCACATCCTCACCAACACTTGCTATTTTGTCTTTTTGATAACAGTCATTCTAACAGTTGAGAGGTGATATCTCATTGTGAATTTAATTTGCATTTCCCTGATCATTAGAGAAACTTCTCTGATTTTTGCAATAATGCTCAACAAAAATGTTGAGCATTTTTTCATATACCTATTGGTCATTTGTATGTCTTCTTTTGAGAAATGTCTGTTCAGCTCCTTTGCCCACTTTTTAACTGGGTTGTTTTCTTGCTATTGAGTTTTGTGAGTTCCTTACGGACTTTGGGTATTAATCCCTTATCAGTTTGTAAATATTTTCTCCCATTCCATAGATTGTCTTTTCACTCTGTTAATTATTTCCTTTTCTGTGTATAAGCTTTTTAGTTTGACGAAATCTGATTTGTATATTTTTTGCTTTTGTTGCCTGTGCCTTTAGGGTCATATCCAAAAAAAATTTGCCCACACACCAATGTTAAGATGTTTTTTCTATGTTATCTTCTAGTAGTTTTATAGTTTCAGATTTTACATATAAGTCTCTAATCATTTTGACCCAGTTTTTGTAGATGGTGCAATGTGAGGATCTGATTTTACTCTTCTATACATGGATATCCAGTTTTCCCAACACCATTTATTGAAGAAACTGTCCTTTCCCCATTGTGTGTTCTTGACAACTTTGTCTAAGAACAATTGACTGTAAATGTGTCAATTTATTTCTGGGCTCTTCATTTTGTTTCATTGTTCTGTATGTCTGTTTTTAATGGCAGTTCCATGCTGTCATTGTCACTGTAACTCTGTAGTATATTTTGAAATTAGGTAATGTGATATCTTCAGCTTTATTCTTTTTGCTTGAAGATTGCTTTGCTATTTGGGACCTTTTGGGGTTCCATGTGAATTTTAGAATTTTTTTTGTTGATTTCTGTGAAAAATGTCATTGAAATTCAGATAGAAATTGCATTGAATCTGTAGATTGCTTTGAGTAGTATGGACATTTTCACAATATTAATTTTTTCAACCCATGAACATGGGACATCTTTTCATTTATTTTGTCTTACAGAGATAAGATTTTAAAAAGATAAAAATAAAGAAACAAAAACCCCTCATAAACTTCATACTTTAAAGAACATGGTTTTGTGGTTTGAAATGCTTTACATAATGAGATTCCTGAATGAACTATGATCTATTGTACAATCAGAAATCATGATATATGTTAACAATATCCCCGAAGACTGAAATATAGCGTAGCTATAATATTTTCTCTTTTTTGAGACAGGTTCTTGTTTTTTCACCCAGGCTGGAGTACAGTGGCACAATCATGGCTCACTGCAGCCTCAACTGCTCAGGCTCAAGTGATCCTCCTACCTCAGCCTCCCAAGCAGCTGGAACTATAGGCATACATCACCACACCCAGCTAATTTTTTTATTTTCAGTAGAGATGGGGTTTCACCATGTTGCCTATTGGTATAATACCTATAAAAATGTCTTGGTGGTGAAATTCAGCCTATAGTACTTCTTACTTAATTTCCAGAATTTCCAAACATTTATAAAAGGGGATTTGCTAAATCCTTCATTGAAATGCTAGAGTGTTTAATTTCCCTGACTTTTGTTTCCAGATTATCACTCTTTAAAATCTCTGACAAGTCACAGAGAAGAATGGGAAACAAACTTCTTTCAGCCTATTGCTGAAAGAAGTGAAACTAGATAAAGATCAATTTTAAAACAGTCAAATAAATAAGCAGACAGACAAAACCCTGAATATATTTCTTTAGTTACATACCATGTTTGCAAATTGGGAATATTGATACATTTTTGTTAACTTTTGATGTTATTCTCTAGAGTACTCAAATTGCAAAGATACAGTTTTTAGTCTGAAAAGAGACTTAAAGAGACATGATTTGAATGTTGAATGCATAAAAATTGTTTCTGTTGATGTATTATTAAACTGAGAACAATAAAAAATTTAAGAGGAATCTGTCATTTTCTGTTTTCCCTTTGAGATTCAAGGGAGATACTTATTGCATTATCATTTTGGATCAAAACATGTTGCAATAAATAAGCTTATTGATATTTAGCAATGCAGGAAGATGATATCCAATCTTTTCTCCTGCCATTCTACTCTTAACCCCATAAGTAAGGTTAGTTTCAGGTAAATGCTTCTGCCAGAAAACTGTCTGATTGTAGTCTCTGAATTTACCCCTCAGTTACTCAGTTCTTTGTAGTTATCAATAGCAAATTAAAAAACTGGGTCATTATCAGCTCTTAGATAGGTGAAAGCAGGTGGGACTGAGACAATGGCTCCACATTTAGTCTTTTTTGTTTGTTTGCTTTGTTACAGGTACCTGTGTGCCTCTTCTTTCCAGAAGTAGTTTCTTGTTCCTTGGCTCCTGATGGCCATTTCCCTGGCACTGAATATTCCATGGCTCTATTCTGTCCACTCTTGAATTTCACCTAGTTGTTGTCTGTGAGAATTTGCAAATATCTGATTATAGACATTATATGTGTATGTGGATTCATAATTTTAATATTAAAAAAACAAAATAACAAAAAAAGAGATAAAAATCACATCCACAACTTACAGTAATCACTGTTAACATTTTGGAACATATATTTTCAATACATTTTCTATGCATAGATGTAAATGTAAGGCATTAGATAGCCTAACTTTGTCACAAAATATGTGTCTATTTTTTCTTCATTTTTAATGTTCTCATAATATTTCATCCTACAAATCTACCACATTTCTAACCAATGTATATTTTTGACACTTAGATTGTTTTAAATTTCATGTTATAATAAATAGTTTTGCTTTATTGAGTAGTACACCCATAATATTTTCCTAAGGATGATAGAGGGTTTTTCTAAGGATAAACCCTATAAAGTAGAATTTAAAAAATGGAACCTGGAATGCTTGATCTTGTTATTTCCATGCTTCGGATCTGTGCTACTCAGGGTATGATAACTACTATAAAATATAAAAGATAACCTGAAACTCACAGAGCTTTAATACCACAAAGATTTATTTTTTGCTCATGCAGAGTCTCATGAGGAGGTTCCTGGTCAGTGGCTCTCCTTGGTGGCTCTCTTCCAAGCAGGAAACTCAGAATCCTGACTCATTTCACTGTATGTTTCCATCATCAAGGAGTCAATGGGGACTGTCCTAATATGACTCAGGATGTTTTATGGCTGTGCCTGAAACAGAGAGCATCACGTCAGCTCACACCAAGTTGCCCATGACTTATAATCATAACTCTATCTATCATCTGTCTATCATCTATCTATCTATCTATCTATCTATCTAATCTATGTCTCATGACTCAATGTATCTATCTGCTGTGTTTGTGAGTGTGTGTGTTTGTGTATGTTTGGAGTGGTAATGATAGCAAATAAAGTGGTTTTTATTTATTTATTTATTTTTTTTGTCCAGGAGGAAAATGAAATGTTTTGGTGAACACATAGAATTGTTTCTGTCCTAGGAACATTTTTCTTAAGTAGTATGCTCATGTAACCTGAGGGAGTATCAGTTCATGCCTGTTGTCCTGGTATGATTGCTCATAACACCTCTCTCACTCTCAAAATGTCTTGGTTGAGGAGGAGGCAGAGCAAGATGGCTGAATAGAACCCTCCAGCAATTGTACCCACCTCTCCCCAAAAGGAACACCAAGTTGAACAACTATCCACATAAGAAAGCACATTCATAAAAAACAAAATCAGGTGAGCAATCATGATACCTGACTTGAATATCATATCAAGGAAAGGGGCACTGAAGAAGGTAGGAAAGACAGTCTTGTATCACCGACATCACCACTTTTGTATCACTGGCAGCAGCCACGTGGTGTGGAGAGAATCTGTGTGCTTCAGAGGAGAGCACAGTGATTATGAGACTTTGCATTGAATTTAGCGCTGCCTTGTTACAGCAGAAAGCAATACGGGGCAGAATTTGGCTGGTGCCCACAAAGGGAATATTTAGAGCAACCCTAGCCAGAGGGGAATAACCCATCCCAGCAGTTAGAATGTGAGTTATGGCTAGCCCCACCACCACAGGCTAAAGCTGCTGGGGTCCTAAATAAACTTGAAAGGCAGTCTAGGCAACAATGACTGCAATTCCTGGGCAAATCTTGGTGCTACGCTGGGTTTGGAGCCAATGGACTTAGGGTGCACACAACCTAGTGGGACTCCAGCTGGGGTGGCCAAGGGAGTGCTTGTTTCACCCCTCCCTTAACCCCAGACAATTCAGCTTACAGCTCTGAGAGGGACCCCTTCTTTCCACTGTAGAGAGGAGAGGAGAGGGGAGGGGAGGGGAGGGGAGGGGAGCAAAGCAAAGATAACTTTGTCTTGCAGCTTGGATACCAGCTCAGCCAAAGTAGGATGGGGCACAAGACAGAGTCTTGAGACTCCCATTTCAGGCCCTATCTCTGAGATGATATTTCTAGACACACCCTGGCCCAGAAGGGAACCTGCTGGCTTGAAGGGGAGGACCCAGTCCTGGAAGGAGTCATTACCTGCTTACCAAAGAGCCCTTGGGCCTGGAATAAACATCAGCAGTTGCCAAGCAGTACTCACTATGAGCCCTGGATGAGACCCAGTGCAGTGTGGGCTTCAGGTGTGACCCAGCACACTCCCAGCTGTGGTGGCCATGGGGCAGGGCGCAGCGTGGGGGGTAGGGGGCAGATTTCTTCTGCTTGAGGAAAACATAGGGAAGCATAAAGGGGATTTTGTCTTGCAGCTTGGGTACCAGCTCAGCCACAGTGAGGTAGAGCACAAAGAGGGCTCCTGAGGCCTCCAATTCCAGGCTTTGGCTCCTGATCAGCATTTTTGTACCCACCTTAAGCCAGAGGGAATCCATTATCCTGAAAGGAGATACTTAGGTCTGGCAGCATTCATCACAAGCTGACTGAAGAGCCCTTAGGCTACTGCGTGCAGTAGCCAGGCAGTGCTCACCACCGGCCTGGGGTGGTGCTGGCCACAGGGAAAGAGGTTTCTTCTGCTTGAGAAAGGATGAGAGAAGAGTGGGAAGTACTTTGTCTTGATGTGTGGATGCCAGCTCAACCAGAGTAGAATAGAGCACGAGGTAGATCCCTAAGGTTTCTGATATTGTTTGGCTCCATGTCCCCACCCAAATCTCATCTTGAATTGTAATCCCCACATGTCGAGGAAGGGACCCAGTGGGAGGTGATTGGATCATGGGGGCAGTTTCCCCCATGCCATTCTCATGATAGTGAGTGAGTTCTCACAAGAGCTCATGATTTTAAAGTGTGGCACTTCCTCACACTCTGTCTTCCTCCTGCCACCATGTAAGATGTGCCTTCCTTCCCCTTGTTTCCTGAGGTCTCTCCAGCTATTCAGAACTGTGAGTCAATTAAATCTCGTTTGTTTATAAGTTACCCAGTCTCAGGTGGTAACAGTGTGAAAATGGACTAATACGGTTCCCAACTCCAGGTCCTGGCTCCCATATAGCTTTTCTGGACACACCCTGGGCCAGAGGGGAGCTCACTGTCTTGAAGGTAAGGATACAAGCCTGTTAGGATTTACCAGCTGCTGATTGTAGAGCCCCTGGGCCTTGAGGGAACATTGGTGGTTACCAAGCAGTGGTTGCTGTAGGCCTTGGGCAAGTGACATGTTGGCTTCAGGTCTGATCCAGTGCAGTCCCAGTGGTGGTGGCTACCTGGTTGCTTGTGCCATCTCTCCTCCAGCTCCTGGCAGCTCAGCATGGAGGGGGACTCCATTAGTTTGGGAGAAACTAAGGGGAGAGAATGAGTGTCTGCATGGGAATCTGGAGAATTCTCTTGGATCTTACCCAAGACCACCAAGGCTGTATCTATATGAGTCTGCAAAGGTCACAGCATTTCTGGGCTTGGGGTGCCCCCTATTGCGGATAAGGCTGCAGTAACCAAAGACTTGAATCACAACACTCAATTCCCTTTGAACACTTGGAAAGCCTTCCCAAAAAGGACGGGTACAAACTGTGAAGACTATAATAAATACCTAACTCTTCAATACTCATACTTTGATGAAAATATATAAGCATCACAACCATCCAGGAAAACATGACCTCACCAAATGAAATAAGTCACCAGTGACCCATCCCAGAGTGACAGAAATATGTGACCTTTCAGACAGAGAATTCAAAATAGCTGTTTTGAGAAATCTCAGTGAAGTTCAAAATAACATGGAGAAGGAATTCAGAATCCTAAAAGATAAATTTGACAGTGAAATAATTAAAAACAATCCAACAGAATTTCTGGAACTGAGAAATTCAATTGACATACTGAAGAATGCATCAAAATTTCTTAATAGCAGAATTGAAGCAGAAGACAGAATTAGTGAGCTAGAAGACAGGCTTTAAAAAACACAGAAGAGACAGAAAACAAGAAAAAAAAGACTGAAGTTCTCCTGCAAGATCTAGAAAATAGCCTCAAAAGTGTTATTGACCTTAAAGAGGAGGCAGAGAGAGATCAGGGTAAAAAATTTATCAAAGGAAAATAACAGAATTTTCCAAACTGGGATAAAAGTATCAATATTCAAGTATAAGAACGTTATAGAACGCCAAGTAGATTTACCCCAAATAAGACTACCTCAAGACATTTAATAAACAAACTCCCAAAGGTCAAAGATAAATAAAGGATTCTAAAAAAGCAGCAAGAGAAAAGAAACAACATACAAAGGAGATCCAATATGTCTGGCAGCAGACTTCTCAGTGGAAACATTACAGGCCAGGAGAGAGTAGCATAACATATTTCAAGTACTGTAGGGAAGCATTTTAATCATTGAATACTGTATCCAGTGGAAATATGCTTTAAACATGAACAACAAATAAAGACTTTCCCAGACAAAAGCTGAGGGATTTCATCAACACCAGATCTAGCCTACAAGAAATGCTAAAGGAAGTTCTTCAGTCTGAAAGAAAAGGCTATTGATGAGCAATAAGAAATCATCTGAAGGTACAAAACTCACTGGTAGTAGTAAGTACACAGACCAACACAGAATATTATAACACTGTAATTATGTATAAATGACTCATGTCTTGAGCAAAAAGACTAAAAGATGAACCTATCAAAAATAACTACAATAACTTTTTAAAGCCCAGTATAATAAGACATAAATAGAAACAACAAAAAGTTAAAAAGTGAGGAGGGGGTATGAAGTTAAAGAATAGTTTTTATTAGTTTTCTCTTTGCTTTTGTAATCAGTGTTGCCATTGGCTTAAAATAATGGGTTATAAGATGTTATTTGCAAGCCTTATGGCAACCTTAAATTAAGAAACCTACAAGAGATATACAAAAAATAAAAAAGCAAGAAATTAGAACATACCACCAGAGAAAATAACCTTCACAAAACAGGAGACAGGAAGAAAGCAAAGGAGGGAGAGAGGGGGGAATGGAGGGAGGGAGGGAGGGAGAGGAAGGAAGGAAGGAAGGCAGGTAGATAAAACAATCAGAAAACAAATAACAAAATGGCAGTAGCAAGTCCTTATTAATAATAACATTTAATGTAAATGAACTAAACTCTCCAATCAAAAGACAATGAGTGGCTGAATGGATAAAAAAACAAGACCCAGTGATATGTTGTCTTCAAGAAACACATCTTGCCTATAAAGACACACGTAGGCTGAAAATAAAGAGATGGATAAAGATATTCTATTCAAATGGAAACCAAAAAAGAGCAGACAAAAAGATTTCAAGAAAAATACTACAAAAAGAGACAAAGAAGGTCATTATACAAAGATAAAGGGGTAAAATTCAAGAAGAGTATCACAATTTTAAATATATATGTACCCAATACTGGAGTCCCCAGATATACAAAGCAAATATTATTAAAACTAAAGAAAGAGATAAGAAATCAATACAATTTGGTGACTTTAAGGCCCAGCTTTCAGCATTGGACAGATCTCCCAGACAGGAAGTCAAAAAAGAAACATGGGACTTAATCTGTACCATAGATCAAAGGGACCTAATAAATATTTACAGAACATTTCACCCAATGACTGTAGAACACACATTCTTTTCCTCAGTACATGGATCATTCTCAAGGATAGACCACATGTTAGGCCACAAAACAGGTCTTAAAGATTTCAAAAAATTGAAATCATATCAAGTATTTTCTCTGACCACAAGGGAATAAAACTAAAAATTATAAATAAGAGGAACTTAGAAAACTATACAAGCAAATGGAAATTACACAATATGGTCCTGAATGACTAGTGGGTAAATGAAAAAGTTAAAAAGAAAACTTAAAACTGTCTTGAAACAAATGAAAATGGAAGCACAACATATCAAAACCTATGGGATACAGAGAAAGCAGTACTAAGAGGAAAGTTTATAACAATAAGTACCTACATCAAAAAAGTAGAAAACTGTCGAATAAACAACTTAATGGTGCATCTTAAAGAACTAGAAAGGCAAGAGCAAACCAAACCCAAAATTAGAAGAAAAGAAATAATAAAGATAAGATCAGAAATATATGAAATTGAAATAAAAAACAACACACAAGGTAATAAAACAAAAGGTTTTTTTAAAAAAAATAAAATTGACAAAACTTTAGCAACACTAAAGAAAAAAAAGACCCAGATAAATAAAATCAGAGATGAAAAAGGAGACATTACATCTGATACCACAGAAATTCACAGAATTATTAGTGGGCTACTTAATAACTATATGCCAATAATTGGGAAACCTAGAAGAAATGGATAAATTCCTACACACATACAACCTATCGGGATTAAACCATGAAGTAATCCGAACCCTGAATAGACCAATAAGAAGTAATGAAATCAAAACTGTAATGAAGAGTCTCCCAATATAGAAAACCCAGCACCCAATGACTTCACTGCTGAATTTTAATACCAATCCTGCTCAAACTAGTCTAAAAAATAGAAGAGGGAATACTTCCAAACTCATTCTATGAGGCCAGTAATATCTTAATACCAAAACCAAACAAAGAAACATTAAAAAAAGAAAACAACAAGCAAAGTCGTTGACACACATTGATGCAGAAATCCTCAACCAAAAACTAGCAAACTGAATTCAACAACACATTAAAGAGATCATTTATTATGACCAAGTGGGATTTATCCCAGGGATGCAAGAATAGTTCAATATATGCAAATAAATAAATGGATACATCATATCAACAGAATGAACAAAATCCATATAATTATTTCAAAGCATTTGATAATTTTCAACATCCCTTCATGATTAAAAAAAAACCCAAAAACTGAGTGTAGAAGAAACATACTTCCAACATAATAAAAGCTGTATATGAGACCCACAGCTAGTATCATACTAAACAGGGAAAAATTAAAAGCCTTTCCTGTGAGATCTGGAACATGACAAGGATGACAATTTTCACCACCGTTATTCAACATAGTACTGAAGTCCTAGCTAGAGCAATCAGACAACAGAAAGAAATAAAAGGCATCCAAATTAGACTGGAAGAAATCAAATTATCATTGTTTGCAGATACTATGATCTTATATTTGTAAAAACCTAAATACCACCAGAAAACTATTAGAAATGATAAACAAATTCAATAAAGTTGCAGGATACAAAATCAACATACAAGAATCAGTAGCATTTCTATACGCCAACGTGAACAATCTGGAATAGAAATAAAAAAGTAATCCCATTCATGATAGCCACACATGAAATTAAATACCTAGGAATTAACCAAAGAAGTGAAATATCTTTATAATGAAAACTGTAAAACATTGATGAGAAAAATTGAAGAGAACACCCTAAAAAGGAAAGAGATTTCATGTTCATTAATTGGAAGACTCAATATTGTTAAAATGTTCGTACTACCTAAAGCAATCTACAGATTCAATGCAATCCCTATAAAATACCAATGAGATTCTTCACAGAAATAGAAAAAACAATCCTAAAATTTATGTGGAACTACAAAAGACTCAGAATAGACAAAGCTATCCTAAGCAAAAAGAACAAAACTGGAGGAATTGTATTACCTGATGTCAAATTATATTATAGAGCTATACTAACCAAAACAGCATGATACTGGCATAAAAACAGACACATAGACAAATGGAACAGAATAGAGATCCTAGAAACAAATCCATACATCTACAGTGAATTCATTTTTGACAAAGGTGCCAAGAACATATTTTGCAGAAAGAAAGAACAGTGTCTTCAATAAATTGTGCTTGGAAAACCGGATATCCATATGCAGAAGAATTAAACTAGACCCCTATCTCTCACTACACACAAAATTCAAATCTGAATGGGTTAAAGACTTAAAGCTAAGACTTGAAACTGTGAAATTACAAAAAGGAAACATTGGTGAAACTCTTTGGTACATTGGTCTGGGCAAAGATTTCTTGAATAATAAATACCCCACAAGCACAGGAAACCAAAGCAAAAATGAACAAATGGGGTTGTATCAGGTTAAAGAGCTTCTGCAATGAACAAAGTGAAGAAAACCCACAGAATGGGAGAAACTATACATCTAAAAAGGGATTAATAACCCGAACATATAAGAAGCTCAAACAACTCAATTAGAAAAAAAGTAATAATTTTATTTAAAAATGGGGAAAATATCTGAATAGACATTTTTCAAAAGAAGGTATACAAATGGAAAACAGGTATATAAAAAGGTGCTCAACATCACTGATCATCAGAGAAATGCAAACCAAACCACAGTGAGATATCATCTCACCCCAGTTAAAGTGGCTTTCATCGAAAGGATAGTCAATAACAAATGGTGGTGTGGATGTGGAGAAAAGGGAACTCTTGTACACTGTTGATGGGAATGTACAATCAGAATGGAGAATAGTATGGAAGCTCCTCAGAAAACTGAAAAGAGAACTACCATATGACCTACCAATTTCACTGCTAGGTATATACCCAGAAGAAAGGAAATCAATATACTGAAGATATATCTGCACTCCCAAGTTTACTAAAGCACTATTTACAATAGCAGAAGATTTGGAAGCAACCTAAGTGTCCATCAACAGATGAATGGATAAAAAAATGTGGTACATATACACAAGGCAATACTATTAATCCATAAAAAAGAATGAGATCCTATAATTTGCAACAACATGGATAAACTGGAGGTTATTATGTTAAGTGAAATAAATCAGGAACAGAAAGTCATACTTCACATTTTCTCACTAATTTGTTGGAGCTAAAAATTGAAACAATTGAACTAATGGAGCTAGAGAGTAGAATGATGGTTACCAGAGTCTGGGAAGGGTGTGGGTGGGGTAGAGGAGAGTGAGGATGGTTAATAGATACAAACAAATAGAAAGAATGAATAAGATCTAGTATTTGATATCACAACAGAGTGATTAGAGTCAACAAAAATTTATTGTACATTTAAAAATAACTAGCAGAGTATTCTTGGATTGTTTTTAACACAAAGAAATGATAAATGCTTGAGGTGATGGATACTCCACTTACCCTGATGTGATTTTTACACATCATATGCCTGTATCAAAGCATATCATGTACCCTTTAAATATATACACTTACTATGCACCCATAAACATTTTAAAATATTAAATTAGAAAAAGACAAAAATGTGTCTTGGTTTATATATAAATTATGTGATCATCCTAGCTGTGACTCTCTACTACCCAGATTCTAAAGTGTCCTGAATCCCTGTTCTCCAGTATCCTGAATCCCACACCCTCTTCTGGCATCTGCATTGCCTATCCAATGCTGGCCAGATGGGTATCTCCAAATTTGGAACTCTAGAACAGTTCCCAGGGCAGAGAGACCAGTGCTGATGCTTACTATCTTTTCCTGAGAATAGAAGCTGCAAGAAGGTAGATTTTAGTTAAATATAAAAAAGACTAAAAAAAAAGTAAAATTTAAAAAATTTTTAAAAGATTAAAAAAATTAAGAAAAGACATTTCTACAATTAACATCATTCAAAAAACTGAAATGTTTTACCTTGTAAGGCAGTGAGTTTCCTATTTTGGGGGCAGTTCACATGGAGATGCGATTAGCATTTATAAAAGATATTATAGAATGGATTCTTTAATTCATTGGAAGATTGGAATAGATACATTCTAAAATTCTCTTAGGTCTAAGATTCTGTGATTTGAAATGACATGACCCACTTGGAACAGGGCCAACTGGGTCTTTTTCAGGGGATCACTCATTGCTCTCAAATGCAGTTGCTTAAGATAGCTGTGATATGAACTGGATCTTTAGATGAAGGGCTCAACCATATTTTCTAAAATAGTTTAATAGTAGTGATATTTTCAATGTTTCCAAAAGTGGAATTTCCTCTCTTTGCCTTAGGGAATTGCCACTATAGAATCTAATACTGTGTCTTTTCAACTGAACTGATAAAAACATGACTCTTCTTAAAGCCATTATTTTTAAGTGCACTATTTTCTCTACAATTCTGGTCATGTTTGCTGCAAGTAAAAGAAAGAAACTGTGACTAGCTACACTCACATGATGTAATGGATGATTGCTAGCTTTGTTCTCTTTCCCTTTTGCATCCCTAGAGGCTTGCTTTGCCTCTAATGCCACATAAATTATTTCTTTTTCACTGTAAAAGAGAGAGAGAGTGATATGGTTAGGCTGTGTCCCCACCCAAATCTCATCTTGAATGGTAGCTCCCACATGCGTATTGTGGGAGGGACCTGGTGGGAGACAATTGAATCATGGGGGCAGTTTCCCCCATACTGTTCTCCTGGTACTCAATAAGTCTCAGGAGATCTGATGATTTTATAAGGGATTTCCCCTTTCACTTGGCTCTCATTCTCTCTTGCCTGCCACTGTGTAGGATGTCCCTTTGCTCATTGTCTTCCGCCATGATTGTGAGGCCTCCCCAGCCAAGTGGAACTGTGAATCCATTAAACCTCTTTTTCTTTATAAATTACCCAGTCTCAGGTATGTCTATTAGCAGCAAGAAAACGGACTAATACAGAGAGAGCGTGAGAGCAGGAGAAAGGGAGATGGATAAATATTGAGAGGGAATAAAGACAAAGGAAAGAGAAACATATGAAGTAGTCACAGACAAAGTGATAGAATTGCTTTACTTTCAAATTAGGCCTTGGTAGAATTGCCTGGTGATGGAATAGTTAAAAATATGCTATAAAATACATCGATATTCACACAAGTTAAAGAAGAATAGTATAATTTCAGAAAACAAAACCATCATTACGGACAATGAGAGTGAATAGAGAATAGAGTCAAGTTTCTGCTTTGACTTTGCTCTGTATAAAAAATATTTTAAATATCATATTCATACTTACAAATTTGAAAATACGTAGTCTGATACATTTAAAGTGGCTGACTTCCTTTTTTATTTTTTGGCCACTACAGTTTCTTTCCCTCTTTGAGGCACAAACCAAACCAAGGTCCCCTGGTTCTAGCTTCTGGTTGAGTTCTTGTTTGCATTGTGGAGTATGGAGGCTGGCTTTGTAGTGGCCACCAGCCTGCCTTATCTATTCTCTTCTACCCTCTTTCTCATTCTTCTCCCTTTTTCAATTTTTGACAGCCCAGTCATAATCACAACAAACCTGAATATTTTTCCTAAATTGTTTTTCCTTTCAGAATTTACTTCTAAGAGAAGCCATGCCATTTGTCATACGGATTCCAAATTTGGTTTTAATTTCATAATTAAAACTAAAAGCCTTATCTTTGAACAAAATGGATTAATTTAAGGATTTCTAGGAGTCATTTCAGATAAGGACAACATCAGAGGGCTCAATGAATCTGATGAATGTGTCATAACCTTTTGGAGACATGAGAAAGAGAAAAACAAAAGTCCATTTTTGAACAATCACCAAAACAGCAAAAAATCTACCTCATGTGGCTCTTCTGAGCATGAAAATAAAAATAGTAGCAAAATTTTGCCCCCTAAACAGTTGCAAATTGATCTCATACTATTGTTTCTTACTTATTCTTAAGTGATATTAAGAATTGTTGGCTTTATCGGTCAAGAACAAAAGTAGAGTGTTATCAGTTCTCAAAAAGTCAGCCTCTAAGTGTCTCACGTCAACTTCTTTCTTATAGGTATTAGCCGTTTTTCATTATTACTTGTTCATTCCTCTTTTTCCACTCTCTTTATCCTCTTTTTTTCTGTCATTCACTTCTTAGTTTCCATAGTTTTATATATCATCTAAAAGTTGTTGACTGTCAATTTGTATCTGCATTCTTCATTTTAATAAAAATGTTACTCTGCTGTCTTCTCATTTGCTTTTGTCTCTGATATGAAATCTGTTGTCATTGTTAAATTCGTTCTTTAGTAGGTACTCTATATATTTTCTATGGCTGTGTTTAGATTGTTCTTTATTACTGGTTTTAACCAATTTGATTATAATGTATCTAGGTATAGTTTTCTTCATGTTTCTTGTGATTGAGTTTATTGAATTCTCAGGTATATAGGTTTTCATGCAATTTGGAAACATTTTTCCATGACTTTTCCTAATATTCTTTCTGTTCTACTCTCTTTAGGAGACTTCAATTAAAGGCAAAGTAGACCACTTGAAGTCATTCCACAGCTCACTAATCCTTTCATTATTTCTTACTCCTTTTCTTCTTTTGCATAGTTTCTATTGCTATGGCTGCAAGTTCACTAATGTTTTCTTCCATAATGTGTAATCTGCTATTAATCCCATGCAGCACTATTTTTTTTTTAATTTCTCACATTGTAATTATCACCTCAACAAGTTTGTTTTTCCCTCAAATTTTCTCTCTATTTAACCTTTTGAACATATGGAATACAGTTTTAAAAAACTGTTTTAACATCCTTGTCTTTTAATGCTAACATCTGTATCTGTCTGAATTTAGACAGATAATATTGATTATATTGATTGCTGATGGGTCATTGTAAATTTTAACTTGTTGAGGGTTGGACACATTTTTGTTTCCTGCAAGTATTCTTGAGCTTAGTTCTGGGATATACTCAGTTACTTAGTTCTTGCAAACAGTTTGATCTTTTCAAATCTTGCTTTAAAGATTTGCTAAATGAGACAAGACAAGTGCTCAGTCCAGGGTTTATTAATCCCCACTACTGAGGGAAGGCCTTTTGTGTACTCTACCCATTGCCTATAAACAATGAAGTTTTTATTCCGGCTGGTTGGGACAGGCACTATTTCTGGTCCTGTATGAGTTCCAATTATTCTTCAAGTGGTCCTTTCTCCAGCCTTGGATAATTTCCTCACATACATGAATGGATCTATACTTTGCTAAATACTTGAGGGGAACCCTATGTGGATCTCTGGAATTCTCTTTCTGTGTACTCTCTCCTCTCTGCTACTCTGTCCTGTGAATTCCCCCTCCTTGGCCTCCCAGCACTCTCCACTCCATCTCCTCAACTCAGAATCTTCCAGGCTTTACTTGGGTTCCTCTTTCCTGTGTCAGAGCATGTAAACTCTCTCAAGGAAGTAACCCAGGGCAATTGTACACCTCATCCCATTGGTTTCTTTCCTCATTTTCACTGTCCTTTGTTTGCCTGGTGTCAAGTGTCTTAAAAACTGTTGTTTCATATATTTTTTTCGATTTGTTCATTGTTTGAGGTTAGAGGATAAGTCCAGCCCCTATTGCTCCATGGTGACTGGAGGGAGGCCAGTCTCCAATTTTGGCCTTTTTCTTCAACAGCAACTACCCACTCAACATTAAAACTTGACTGTCTAACATTCTACATTATTGTGCACACAATTGAATTCTTTTTATCTGCAAAAGCTGCTTTTAAATTCTCCTCTGTGCTCTGGTCATTCAAGCCAAAATTTATAATCATCCTCTTTTATTTCTCTTTTATGCCCCATAGCCTATCCATCATCGAATACCGTGAACTCCACCTTCCAGATACATTCCAAATCCAACCTCTTTATACCTTAACTGATACCACTTTACTCCAAGAAAACATCAGATTACTGCAATAGCTCAGTGTCAGCCCGGGATCTGGCAGGGTTAAAAGATAGTACACACAAACTGATGAATTAGAGAGAGAAGCTAAGGAGATTATTTGAAAAGGTGAAGGTAGGGTTAGGGAAACCAATAAAGAAATGTTCTATCAATAGGAAGCGATTTTCACCCAAAACCCTGAAGGGACAAAGGGAGCGAGCAGATACCAAAATTCAGGGAAATTAGGGGCTGACAGCGGCTGTGGCCTTGGTAGGGAGATGCAGCCAACCCTCAGCAACCTAGCAGGGAGGGAGCAGGGAGGCTTAACGCACCAGCCACATTCTCTTCTCAGTGTTCTGCTGGCTGCTCCCATGAGCTGAAGTCAAGGAAACTCGGACATAGCACAGAAAGGTCAGATTCTAGGGACCCAGAGTGGAGACAGGTACAGAGAGGGTCTGGAGGAGCAAACAGAAGTTCCTGAGCCCAGGCCCCCAAGCAGCCTCCTTATTCTATGCAAGCCTCCTACAGGCTGTTTATAGCAGCCACAGGAACCCTTTGAAGATATAAATCTATTTACATCATTCTAATGCTTAAAACGCTGAAATGGCTTTCCTTGACACTTGGAATAAAATTTAAAATCCTTGCTCTAAAGTTCTTCCATGATCTCATCCTTGGCTACTTTTCCAGTGCAATCTCTAATTACTGTTCCCATCTCTTATTCTGCTTCAGCTACAATGGCCTTCCTGCTGTTCCTCAATACTCCAAATTCCTGCCTGTCTTGCACTTGCTGTTCTGGCTAGTGGAAAGCTCTTTCCCATCCCCTCATTTTATTTGAGTTTTTGAGAGGGCTTCTCAGATTGACCCCCCTAAAATAGTAGGTTTTATTATTCTACAGCTCCTCATCCTTTTTTATTTTATATTTCTTCACTTATGACCACCTGTTTATTATCCTCCTTCCTCCATTAGAATATAAGCTCCATGAAAGTAAGAGCTTTGCCTGTATAGTGGCTATTGTGTCCCTGTAGTTACAACAGAGATTGTCACATTAAAAATATGCAAACATTAATTGAATAAGTAAAGGAATATCAGGTAATTATCTTCTTTTCCTAATCCAAAGAAACTGTCTTAAAGTCCCTCCTAATTGTTGCATCTTATTGTGTAACACTGTCATTTCATTTCATTTCCGTAGGCTTTCAGAGATTGTGTATTAGTTTGCTGCGGCTGTTGTAATAAAGTGGCCCTGTCTGAGTGGCTTAAACAACAGAAACTATTTTCCCACAATTCTGGAGGCTAGAAGCCTGAGAGGAAGGAATCATAAGGGTTGGTTCCCTCTGAAGACTGTAAGAAAAAATATGTCCCCTGCCTTTGTGCCAGCTTCTGGTGGTTTTCTGGAAATCTTTGGTATCTCTTGGCTCTCTCCTTATCTTCAGATGGCACTCTCCTTGTGTGCATGTCTGTCTCCAAATTTCTCCTCTTAACAAGAACACTAGTCATAGCTGATTAGGGGCCCACCTGATCCAATGTGACCTCATCTTGACTTAACTATTGATATCCTCAATGACTCATTTCCAAATAAAGTCACATTCCAAGGTACTGGGGGTTAGGACTTCAGCATATGAATATTGGAAAAATGCAATTCAACTCATAACAATTAATAAGCTTGTCATATGAATCAAATAAATGACAATATGTAAGCATAAATAAAATAATATTTTAAATGTTTTAATGATTTATTTTGAAGTAATTTCATAAGTAATTTCATATTTTCTGAAAAGTTGCAACAACAGAACAAAAACTCCTGTATCTCTTTCAGTCTTACTCTTCTGTAAACATTTTGTTGTATTCATCACATTTTCTCTCTCTCTTTGTTTCTCCTTCCTTTTCTCCTCACTCCCTCCTCCCCCCCACCCCCACTCCCCCATATACTATTCCTTTGCTGAACTATTCAAGAGCAAGTTGCAGTGTTAATACCCCATTTTCCCTTAAAAACAGCAGTATGTAAATCTCCAAAACAAGGTGTTGAGAGTTGGCAGACACCTACATAACCACACTGCAACCACCCAAATCAGTAAATCAATATTAATGCAACAATAACGTCTAGTCAATGAAGCATATTAAATTTTTTCCAAGTACCTCAACAAGGTCTCTTTTTCCATTCTGGCTCAAGATTCAGTTCAGAATCACATATTGCCTTTAGTTGTCATGTGTATTTTATCTCTTTTAATGTGCAACTGTTTCTTCATCTTTCCTTGTCTTTTAGGATCTTGACAGTTTGGTTCTGTGAGCTGTCCTTCAATTTGTCTGCTGGATTCTTCTTTGTGTCCAGTCTCAAGCTGTGCATTCCTGTAGGAATACCATAGAAATGATGCTGAGCTCATCTCAGTGAATCCATATCAGGGCCACATGGAGTTGATCTGTCCCACAGCCGATGATGTTAACCTTGATCACATCCAAGTGGATGTTTGTCAGATTTCTTCACCTTAAAGTCCCCGTGTTTCCTTTTGTAACTGAAAAGTATTTTGAAGAGAAATACTCCGAGACTATCAACATCCTGCTCCTCATCAAACATCTAGCTTCCAGCCTAAGCATCTGTTGGAAGACTACCACCTGGATCAACAACCACTGATGTGGTATACTCTGTTTCCATTATTTCTTCCACCCTTACTATTTGGTATACTAATTTAAGGAAAATTCATGTAAATTTCTTTCTTCATTTATTTTTTAAGGCCAGAATATTCTTCGAGATTTCTATCTTATTCAAAGGGCTGCAATCTGTTTCTATAATTATTTATTTTGATGCTCAAATTTTCCAAAATTTGTCAGTGACAGGCTCTTGCTGGGCTCCTGTGTCCTTCTGACATGTCCCTTTCATTCTTTGAGCACTTCCTTACATCTTGCCACAAAAAAGATGTTATAGGTGTATCTTGTACTTTCCTTGTCCTAGCCCTGAATCAGCCATTTTTCTGAGGCTTCCTTGTTTGTTTTAGTGGAAGAAGGTTTCTAGGAGTCATGATCTGGGCCCTCACTATGCTCATTGCTTCTGGAGTTGCTCAGAGGCCCTCTCAGAAACAGAACTAGAAAATAAATATCTAGGAATATACATAATTATACATGACACACACATACATGAATGCACACACATTTTTATGTCTACTCCTACCTTTCCCAGATTTGCAAATCCCTTCTCCAATAGTGAGAAACTCTGCTCTCATCACCCTCCACGCCTCCTCCTCTGCTCAGGACCCATGTGTGACCCTCCCTGCAGGCCAGCAACTTTGCCCTGACTCTGCTGCTCTCTCCTCAGCTCCTGGCCTGACACATGTCCTGGGCTGCTGCCACCCCAGCTTCTAGTCATGGAGGTATGGAAAGGGAATAGAAAGACAAAAAAAGAGGAAGAGCAACAAATAGCATTAGATCTCTGGAAGTGCTGAATAACTCTTGTCTTCACATTCATTTTCTAACCTTCCTCTTGCTCCATCTGTGTTTGACACTTTGTGTATCTTCACTTAACAGGCAGTGAATCAAAACTCACTTCAGTGTGCTGACCAGTAAGTATGTAATGTATTCATCTGCATGGTACAGGTGGGAGTGAACAAAACACACTTGTTTTCAGACTGTTTACCATTGAGTAGGGAAGATAATACATGTGCCCGAATCTGTTTTGTCAAACAAGTTGTACTTGTTAGAGTATAATATGAGTGTCATATAAAAGCAGTCTTGTTCCAGTCTCCTTCTCCCTGCTTGATTCTGTGTTGAGGACTCTCCCGTGTAACATGTTTGCACATACTGAGAACATCTCTCACTCACTGCCCCGACTGCGTCTGCCATGAGTTAAGCCACGCAGGTCCTCCCACCGGCAATCTCCATTATCGTCTCACAACTTCTAGGCTTTTATGTTCCATCTCATTTTAGGTGTCTTTTGCCTCTCAAGTCATTCTTGAGTGGGATTCTTTTTAAAACAAACTCAGTTTTGATGGACTCAAGACCTTTCGCAAAGCCCGCTTCTGGTGTTGGGAAGGCACCCACCTTTGCCCTGCCGTCTGTGCATGTGATGCACTCATTCTCAACTTGGCTCTGTTAAGTCTGTGCTCAGGAAGGAGCAGCTTCCATCACATCTCCAGCCTGAGCTTCTTTAGGGCTTACTACATGCCAGTTGTGATGTCACTTAAACTCCAGGGGTCTATATCAAGCTCACGTGGCTCTCTGAGGCCCCTCTAGCTTAATTTCAGATGAGATCAAAGCAACCTCCTTTGATCTCTCAGCACACTAATACTAAGGGGTGCATTTGGGGTAATAGTGACACTTTTTCTTAATCTGGATGATGGTTCCTTAGTATGTCCGTTTTTGGGATAATTCATTGAGCTGCATATTCATGATGTGTGCAGATTTCACTATGTGGGCTCTACTTCATTAAAGAGCAATTATTACAAATGTATTCAGAAGATAAGTTGAATAATTTACATTTTGAATTGGTATAGATTCCCCTCCTACTTTTTAATTATAGCTGAATAAGGGCACCTCATCAAATTCAACATTCCATCCAAATTTGGACTGAATGTCCACTTACCCTTCTAGTACCTCCAGGTTCATTCTTGGCATGCCTAGCTCCATTAGTCAAGGTTCTTTGGATATCAAGGGACAGAAACCCAATTTGATACAGCACAAAGTGGAATATATTGATGCATGTAAATAAATTACTGCAGAGAGAAGGGTAAGGCAAGCTTCAGAGACTGGAATGCTTCAGAGCATTCAGTTTCTCTCTCATTTCTATGACAACATCATTCTTTCAGACCAACCTGTTCCACAAAGCTCTAGTCATGACTGTTAGCAGTAGCAATGCTCCACTTCCCTTATTTGCCCCTTTCTCAATTTGAAAAGTCCCGGGGAAGGCTTCTGATCAGTTTGGGTCCTATGCCCACCACTTCTGAAGAGTGGAGGAGTAGGGAAGAGGAAAGAGCAGAGACACTTATGGTTGGAATGGGAGGGGTAATAGTCCCTCAAAACAAAGGGTTGTAATGTCCAAAATAAATGGGAGAAATTCCAGAACAAAGCACAATTTACGTGAGTTCACGGATTGTTCTAGCCTTCAACAGCTCCAATAGGGTTTATAGTAGTTGTTGGGAATGGGCTGTGAAGAATGAGCATTCTTTTTTCCTCTTGTTTTGTTTTGTTTTTTGAGATGGAGTCTCACTCTGTCACCCAGGCTGGAGTGCAGCGGCACAATCTCGGCTCACTGCAACCTCTGCCTCCCAGGTTCAAGCAATTCTCCTGCCTCAGCCTCCCAAGTAGCTGGGACTACAGGCACATGCTGCCACACCTGGCTAATTTTTTAGTATTTTTTTAGTAGAGACAGGGTTTCACCGTGTTGCCCAGGCTGGTCTCGAACTCCTGAGCTCAGGCAATCTGCCTGCCTTGGCCTCCCAAAATGCTGGGATTATAGGTGTGGGAATGAGCATTCTTAATCCTGGAGGTTCTTGGGAACTGTGTGCAAAACTGAGCCTAACACACTCAGCAAGTGTTTATTGTTGATGATGGTGATCAACAAAATAGGATGATGAACATATTCAAGGAGTTTACATTTTCTGAAAGAGAAAATAAAATATAGGAAATACATGAATGGAGTATAAAATACATTTTCACTTGAGCTTTTCAGGAAATTTTTTACCCTTGCTAGATGGAAAATATTTACATAATATCAATAAGCATTTGTCGACTGCCCAGGAGTTTGGGGGCAGCGTTCCCTTCCAATTTCTCATTGGACTGTATTTCATTTTCAAGTTCAGCTCTTTATTGAATACCTATGATATGCAAGATGCTTATGATAGATTATTTTTCATCCTCACAACAGTTTTGCAAGTTAAGTATTATTATGCACATTTTATAGATGAGTAAACTCTATTTGTTATCTATTGCTGTGTTACAAATTACCACAAAACTTAGTGGCTTAAAACAAAAAACATTTATTACCTCATAGTCAAGACAAGACAAGGCAAGAGACAATGCAATGCTGGCCTCGTCTGGAAGTGGCAAACTCAAGATATATTTTGCAGGTAGTATGAGCAAGACTTTTTGAGAAAGATTAGAAATGGGATAGGTATGAAAGAGAAAGAGATAAAATATAATTCGTAAGTCTGCCCTTAACAACTAGGTGCCGTTTACTAAAATGGAGAAGAATGAGATAAAAATAGGTTGGGTGGAGAGAAGGAGAGTTTTATTTTGGACATATTAAGTTTGAAGCACCTATGAGACACCAAATGGAGACATCAAGGATGAAATAGGCCTTACAGTTGTGGAGTTCAGAGGAGAGACCTCTTCTAGACATCACCCTAGGTGAAATAGTAAAGTAATTAGTGGCTAAGGCTTAAGTCCTCAATCTCAATGCAATTTGATAGTGAGCTAATCTAGATACGGGCAGAAGACTAGCAAGAGACAAGAGAAAGGGCAGGCTGGAAAGTTTCCTCCCAATGTCTAGTTCAGAGCTGGCTCAATTTCTTGTCTTAGGCTTTATTAGTATCATCATCATTATTGTTTGTGGAGGATGGTGCAGGAGGAATGCATCTCTGAGGTGGTGAGAAATTAACAGAATGCATCCAGAGAGAAGAGCACCCAGATTCCAAGAACTGTCCATCTGAGGGCTTCAGAGAACATCAGGACAAGGTTTACCTTGAAATACAGTGATGGAAGTTATTCCCAAGAAGAACAACTATGAGGCCTTGCAGCATAGGAGACGGAATTTATAGAGAGAGCAAAGGAAAGAAAGACTGTGTTTTCCCCCAACTCCATGCTATTGATCTTTGAGCATCTTTCTCCACATAGTGAAAGCCTCCAGCCACTAATACTGTCCCTAGCGAAAAAGCATCCTTTATTCTGAGCAATTCAGGGCAGCATTCATCCTTCTTGTGACTGGAGAGAACAGGGAGACAAGCCTTGCATTTCCCTTTCCTTGAGGTCCTTTGAGTCTGTGGGCTGGCTGAGAATATCCAGCTTGTTCTGGTCAGAGAGGGGCAGTCCAGCCTCGTCTGACCACAAGCCCCCAGGGAAGGGAAGGAAGGAGCAGGCATTTATGACACAGGTCCCTGAGGGCCAGCTCCCAGTGACCACCTGTGTTCTAGAAAACATTTCATTTTCTATCAGCCTAGATCCTGGCTGTGAACTTCTCTAATTCACTCTCCCGGCTTGAACTTCATGCAGTTACAATTGCTAAATGCCCTTTCTTAACTACAGTAGCACTCATACTATGACAAAATGAAGACTGCTAAGGCATTTGAGGCTTGGTTGCTTTTAGATTTCAATCAGCTCTAGCTGTCTTTCCTCAGTGGCACTTGAGCTTAGATTTTTTTAAAAAGACACAGTAGAGAATGTGGTTTTTATGTACTATGAAGGAGTAAAATTGCATAAAACTACAAATGCAGTTTCAAGCTTACCCCCTTCCATTCGTTTAAAATGAAGGAGAGGGGGATGTTAATTGAACCCTGTTGATGCTGATTACATCTTCACACATACTAATTTTTTTCTTTTGCAAATAAATGACTTTCTAAAATTGAAGTACAGCTTCAGTTAAACTAGTAGACTGTGAATTATATTTATAAGCATGGTCAGTGAGGTCAGCATGTTCATCTCACTAAGAATCCAAGAACCAGAGATCCTACAAACATGGCCAGCACGTATCAAAAACTGCTCTGGCTATTAGTTGACAGTGATAAAACCTCTCCAGGCAGGGCTTTTTTTTGTCACCATCTTGCATCTCACTCCTTCTTTTACCCTGATGAATGTTGTAATTGTATCATTTCATCATCTCTTGACATTTTGCATCTTTTTCCATTCCTGGCCAGTGCACTAATCAAATTCAGCCTTGAAATTGCCCTGCTGTTGGCATAGAGCTCCCACAAACTAGTTGCTTGTATTTTAATTTAGTTTTGAAGTGACTATAGGTGTCTATTTTACTGGTAAAACTATTCAAAAATAATACCGGCTGTTTTTGTCTTGCTAATTCTTTTCTTCAAAGTTTGGTGTGTGTCTTTAAGTTCCCTGAGAGGCCCCTTTGGTTACAGCACTTTTCTCCTAAGAAAGGCAAGATTTAGGCCATCATCATGGTTCAGATTTAAAAAATCTCAATCTGGTCGTGTACTTTGATTTACTTCTTCCGTCTGGACTCACACTCTGTTCTCACCAGATACCCTGAACAGTCTTTCAAATTCATCAACAGCTTTTCCCATTGAGTGGTTCTTTATATAGCCTTTTATGGGACCAGAACTGTCAATGTTTCTCTGGAATATTTGCTTTGCAAAGATTTTTTCAAAGATTACCTGCTGGATATCCTTGAAGTGGTTTACTGATGAGGGACAGTAATGGCAGCAGATTGTCCAATCCCCATGGTGTCCTCCATAATCAAAGTTGGCAGTGCAAATACAGGGCCTGTCTGTTTTTCCACTTGTGAGAAACCTTTTACAGACAGGCTGTAAACAGCTTGGGTGGTATTGGCATGACACTGTCTAACTTTTCTGCCTACTCTTTTTAGATTTTCTGCTCGTTACTTTGCTCACGTGTAGTCGTGTGTCTAAATATGTTACCCAAGGCCTTGGAAGATGGTATTTATTCAACTTTTACATCGTGAGTTTCAAAAATTTAGGTAAAATTTGCATGCAGAGAAATATACATATCTTCGATGTATAATTCAATGAACTTTGACAAATTAAACACCTTAGTCAAGATATAAAACGATTTCATTACCCCAGATAGTTTCCACTATTTTTATCCAATAACTCCCCACACCTCATAAGCTACTCCTGTTTTGATTTTTATCTTCATATTCTTGAACTTTACATAAGTCTAATCAAACAGTATGTAATCTTTCATGTTTGGCTTCCTTTGGTCACGACAGTTTTGAGATTCACTGATATTATTTGGTATACTAGTGGTTTATTCTTTTCTTATTGTTGAGAAGCATTCCTTTGTGTGGATATGCCATAATTGGCATAATGGATAATTGTTTATCCATTGTCCTATGATGGACTTTGGGCTGTTTCCAGTTTGGGGCTATTACAAACAAAGTTATTTCAAGTTTTCTTGTGGAAGACTCTTTTGGATTTTTGTTTTAAATTCTATTGGGTAAATAAATAAGAGTGTAATTGTTGGGTTGCAGGGTAAGTATATATTTAACTTTTATTATAAACTGCCAAAGAGTTTTCCAAAGAAATTATAGCATTTATTATTCCTGCCAGCAATGTCTGAGAGGTCCAGTTTGTCCATATTCTCACTGACATTCTGTATCATCTGTCTCACATTTTACCATTTGGAGCAGGTGTGCAGAATGTGATTCTAGTAGATTTTCATTTGCATTTCCCTAATGATGCTGAGAAAATTTTTGTGTACTTTTTCACCATTTGTATATTTTCTTTGGCAAAGTGTCTAAGTCTTTTGCCCATTTTTTTCTGTTTTTCTTCTTCATTTCTATTTGTAGAAATTCTTTGAATATTCTAGATATAAGTACTTTCTCAGACCTATATATGTATTCCCGGTCTGCGGCTTGCCTATTTACTTTCTTAATGGTGTCTTTTGATGAGCTAACATTTTACATTTTAATGAAGCTTAATTTATCATTTTTTCTTTTATGCTATTGCTTTTCTTCATAATGCCTAAGAAAAATTTGCCTACTACCATGTTATGAAGATATTTATTTGCCTTTATTTATTTATTTATTTATTTATTTATTTATTTTGAGACGGAGTCTTGCTCTGTCACCCAGGCTGGAGTGCAGTGGTGTGATCTCGGCTCACTGCAACCTCTGCCTCCTGGGTTCAAGCGATTCTCCTGCCTCAGCCTCCTGAGTAGCTGGGATTACATCACACACTACCATGCCCGGCTAATTTTTGTATTTTTAGTAGAGACGGGGTTTCACCATGTTGGTCAGGCTGGTCTCAAACTCCTGACCTTGTGATCTGCCCGCCTCGGCCTCCCAAAGTACTGGGATTACAGGTGTGAGCCACTGTGGCTGGCTGCCTCAAACTTCTTTTTCAGAAGGTTTATAGATTTAGATTTTATTTTAAAATAAATATAACAAAAACAATAAACAAAAACAAATCAAAAACAAAAATTTAAAACCCCTTAAATTATGTGAACCCACTGAATTCCTTTAAAAATTTTTAATTATTATAGATACATAAAAGTTGTACACGTCTATGGGGCACATGTGATATTTTGATACAAGCATACAATGTGCAATGATCAAATCAGGGTAATTGGGGTATCCATCACCTCAAGCATTTGTCATTTCTTTGTGTTAGGGATGGTTAATGGGTACAAATTACAGTTAGATAGAAGGAATAAGATCTAATGTTCAGTAGCACAATAGGGCAACTGTAGTTAATTATTTATTGTATATTTTAAAATAATGAAAAGACTGGAATTAGAATGTTCCTGAGTTCCCTCTTGAATTAATTATTGGTTATGGTGAAAGGTATGATTTGTGTTTTCCATATGCTTTATTCATTTTAAAACACCATTTATTTAAAAAACTTATATCCTCATTGGCACCTTTATAAAGGTAGAATTTACTGTAAATCCGTGGGTCTATTTTTGAAGTCTCTTTACAGTTCCACTGATATATTAGCCTTCCTGTACATCAATACTATACTGTCTTGGTTACTATTACTTTAGAATATGTCTTGAAATAAGGCAGTATTAATCCCTTAACTTTGCTCTTTTTCAAATTTGTCTTGGCTATTCTAGGATCTTTGAATTTCTATACACATATTAGAATTGGCTTTCAACTCTCTTTAATTAAAAAAAAAGCCTGCTAGGATTTTAATTTTAAAAATAAAACATGGGTATTGGATTTTGTCTAATATTTTTCTGCATCTATCTGAGATGATAATATTTTTCCCTCCATTTTGTAAACGCAGCATATTACACTGATTGTTTCAAAGGTTAAACCAACCTTGCATTTTTAGGATTAACCTCACTTATGATTTATTATTCTCTTTATATATTGCTGGAATCAATCAATTTGTTGATAATTAGTTTACCAATATTTCTAAGAGATTTTAACCTGCAATTTTCTTTACTTATAATGTTTCTGTCAGGTTTTGGTATCACAGGTATGCTGGCCTCATTTAAACTAGTTGGAAAATAATCTTTGTTCTAATTTTTGAAAAAATGTGTATCAGAATGGTATTGTTTCTTGCCTGAGGATTTGATATAACTCACTAATGAAAACATTTATGCTGCTGTGTGTGTGTGTGTGTGTGTGTGTGCATAAAGACATTTGATTAGAAATCTAATTTCTTTAGTAGTTACAAAACATCTAATTTTCAATATCCTGTATTTTAAATTCTAGTTTATTTAGAAGTGTGGCGTGAATTTCCAGATAGTTGGGGCTTTATAGAGATGTTAATGTTATTGATATGCAATTGAATTCTACCCTTATCAGACACCATACTGTATGATTTTAATATGTTTAGTTTATTGAGACTAGTTTTATGGCCCAGCATATGGCCTATGGAGTATCTTGGTGAATATTTCATGTGCACTTAAAAATAATGTTCTTTCTTTTATTTTGGGGTAGGGCGTTTCATGAATGTTAATAAAGTCAAGGCGGTTCACAGTGTTGTTCAAATCTTCTGTAGCCTTGCTGATTTGTATCTACTTGTTCTATCAATTATCGAGAAAAGAGTAGTAAAATTCCTAACAATGTGTGTTTATTTCTCCCTTTAGTTTCATCAGTTTTTGGTTTTGTATTTAGTGTATGCACATTTATAATATTATGTCTTCCTAAGGAGGCAACTCTTATCATTTTGAAATGTCTCTCTTTATTTCTTGTAACATACTTTGTCTTGATGCCTGTTATTAACATACCCACATCATCTTCCTTATTCTTGCTGTTTGTGTTGTATACCTTTTTTGAACTGCATTTTGTTATGGGGTGGCATAACATAGATTCAATGTCTTAAACAACAGAAATTTATTTTCTTCAAAATTCTGGAGGCTGAAAGTCCTAGATCAAGACCTGGCAGAGTTCGTTTTTTGGTAAGGAGGTCTTTTTCCCTGCAGATGGTCTCTTTTTTGCTGTATGCTTACATGGTAGGGGGAGATAGATCTCTGATGTCTTTTTCCCTTTATAAGGATACCAGTTCTATTGAATCAGTGCTCTATCCTTATTACCTCATTTAACCTTAGTTACCTCCTTAAACACTCTCTTTCCAATATAGTCACATGGTGGGGGAGGGGTTAAGGCTTCAACATATGAATTTTGTGGGGTACACAATTCAGTCCATTGCACCAACCTTTTATTTTCAACCTATTTATATCTTTATATGTAAAGCATGTAGTTTGCACGTAACATTTGATTGAGTCTTGATCTTTATGCAGTCTGACAGACTTAGCTTTTTGAGTGTTTAGTCCAACTATAATAAAATTATTGATATAGCTAGACTTATTTCTACTATGTTTCTACTTGCTTTCCAATTTTCTAATCTACTTTCTTTTCCATCTTGTTCTACTCCTGAGATTTAGTTTATGTACATAAAAGATTATTTAGTGGTCTATTTTAATTCCTCTTTTGGCTTTCTAAAGATATGACTGTATTTTTTTAGTGATTGCTCTGGAAATTACAATATACATTCTTTTTTATCATGTGTTTATTGATTATTTGTATATCTTCTTTTTTTATTATACTTTAAGTTTTAGGGTACATGTGCACAACGTGCAGGTTTGTTACATATGTGTACATGTGTCATGTTGGTGTACTGCACCCATTAACTCGCATTTAACATTAGGTATATCTCCTAATGCTATCCCTCCCACCTCCCCCCACCCCACAACAGGCCCTGGTGTGTGATGTTGCCCTTCCTGTGTCCATGTGTTCTCATTGTTCAATTCCCACCTATGAATGAGAACATGTGGTGTTTGGTTTTTTTGTCCTTGCGATAGTTTGCTGAGAATGGTGGTTTCCAGCTTCATCCATGTCCCTACAAAGGACATGAACTCATCATCTTTTATGGCTGCATAGTATTCCGTGGTGTGTATGTGCCACATTTTCTTAATCCAGTCTATCATTGTTGGACATTTGGCTTGGTTCCAAGTCTTTGCTATTGTGAATAGTGCCGCAATAAACATACGTGTGCATGTGTCTTTATAGCAGCATATTTTGTAATCCTTTGGGTATATACCCAGTAAGGGGATGGCTGGGTCAAATGGTATTTCTAGTTCTAGATCCCTGAGGAATTGCCACACTGACTTCCACAATGGTTGAACTAGTTTACAGTCCCACCAACAGTGTAAAAGTGTTCCTATTTCTCCACATCCTCTCCAGCACCTGTTGTTTCCTGACTTTTTAATGATCACCATTCTAACTGGTGTGAGATGGTATCTCCTTGTGGTTTTGATTTGCATTTCTCTGATGGCCAGTGATGATGAGCATTTTCTCATGTGTCTTTTGGCTGCATAAATGTCTTCTTTTGAGAAGTGTCTGTTCATATCCTTTGCCCACTTTTTGATGGGGTTGTTTATCTTTTTCTTGTAAATTTGTTTGAGTTCATTGTAGATTCTGGATATTAGCTCTTTGTCAGATGAGTAGATTGCAAAAATTTTCTCCCATTCTGTAGGTTGCCTGTTCACTCTTGATGGTAGTTTCTTTTGCTGTGCAGAAGCCCTTTAGTTTAATGAGGTCCCATTTGTCAATTTTGGCTTTTGTTGCCATTGCTTTTGGTGTTTTAGACATGAAGTCCTTGCACATGCCTGTGTCCTGAATGGTATTGCCTAGGTTTTCTTCTACGGTTTTTATGGTTTTAGGTCTAAAATTTAAGTGTTTAATGCATCTTGTATTAATTTTTGTATAAGGTGTAAGGAAGGGATCCAGTTTCAGCTTCCTACATAGGGCTAGCCAGTTTTCCCAGCACCATTTATTAAATAGGGAATCCTTTCCCCATTGCTTGTTTTTGTCAGGTTTGTCAAAGATCAGATAGTTGTAGATATGCGGCATTATTTCTGAGTGCTCTGTTCTGTTCCATTGGTCTATATCTGTTTTGGTACCAGTACCATGCTGTTTTGGTTACTGTAGCCTTGTAGTATAGTTTGAAGTCAGGTAGCGTGATGCCTCCAGCTTTATTCTTTTGGCTTAGGATTGACTTGGCAATGCGGGCTCTTTTTTGGTTCCATATGAACTCTAAAGTAGTTTTTTCCAATTCTGTGAAGAAAGGCATTGGTAGCTTGATGGCGATGGCATTAAATCTATAAATTACCTTGGGCAGTATGGCCATTTTCACAATATTGATTCTTCCTACCCATGAGCATGGAATATTCTTCCATTTGTTTGTATCCTCTTTTGTTTCATTGAGCAGTGGTTTGTAGTTCTCCTTGAAGAGGTCCTTTTCATCCCTTGTAAGTTGGGTTCCTAGGTATTTTATTCTCTTTGAAGCAATTGTGAATGGGAGTTCACTCATGATTTGGCTCTCTGTTTGTCTGTTATTGGTGTATAAAAGAATGCTTGTGATTTTTGCACATTGATTTTGTATCCTGAGACTTTGCTGAAGTTGCTTATCAGCTTAAGGAGATTTTGGGCTGAGACGATGGGGTTTTCTAGATATACAATCATGTCATCTGCAAATAGCAACAATTTGACGTCCTCTTTTCCTATTTGAATACATTTTATTTCCTTGTCCTGCCTGATTGCCCTGGCCAGGACTTCCAACACTATGTTGAATAGGAGTGGTGAGGGAGGGCATCCCTGTCTCGTGCCAGTTTTCAAAGGGAATGCTTCCAGTTTTTGCCCATTCAGTATGATATTGGCTGTGGGTTTGTCATAGATAGCTCTTATTATTTTGAGATACGTCCCATCAATACCTAATTTATTGAGAGTTTTTAGCATGAAGGGTTGTTGAATTTTGTCAAAGGCCTTTTCTGAATCTATTGAGATAATCATGTGGTTTTTGTCTTTGGTTCTGTTTATATGCTGGATTACATTTATTGATTTGCTTATGTTGAACCAGCCTTGCATCCCAGGGATGAAGCCCACTTGTTCATGGTGGATAAGCTTTTTGATGTGCTGCTGGATTCGGTTTGCCAGTATTTTATTGAAGATTTTTCCACCAATGTTCATCAAGGATATTGGTCTAAAATTCTCTTTTTTTGTTGTGTCTCTGTCAGTCTTTGATATCAGGATGATGCTGACCTCATAAAATGAGTTAGGGAGGATTCCCTTTTTTTCTATTGATTGGAATATTTTCAGAAGGAATGGTACCAGCTCCTCCTTGTACCTCTGGTAGAATTCGGCTGTGAATCCATCTTGTCCTGGACTTTTTTTGGTTGGTAAGCTATTAATTATTGCCTCAATTTCAGAGCCTATTATTGGTCTATTCAGAGATTCAACTTCTTCCTGGTTTAGTCTTGGGAGGGTGTATGTGTCCAGGAATTTATCCATCTCTTCTGGATTTTCTAGTTTATTTGCGTAGAGGTGTTTATGGTATTCTCTGATGGTAGTTTGTATTTCTGTGGGATCAGTGGTGATATCCCCTTTATCAATTTTTATTGCATCTATTTGATTCTTCTCTCTTTTCTTCTTTATTAGTCTTGCTAGTGGTCTATCAATTTTGATCTTTTCAAAAAACCAGCTCCTGGATTCATTGATTTTTTGAAGGGTTTTTTGTGTCTCTATTTCCTTCAGTTCTGCTCTGATCTTAGTTATTTCTTGCCTTCTGCTAGCTTTTGAATGTGTTTCTTTTGCTTCTCTAGTTCTTTTAATTGTGATGTTAGGGTGTCAACTTTAGATCTTTCCTGCTTTCTCTTGTGGGCATTTAGTGCTATAAATTTCCCTCTACACACTGCTTTAAATGTGTCCCAGAGATTCTGGTATGTTGTTTCTTTGTTCTCATTGGTTTCAAAGAACATCTTTATTTCTGCCTTCATTTCATTATGTACCCTGTAGTCATTCAGGAGCAGGTTGTTCAGTTTCCATGTAGTTGATTGGTTTTGAGTGAGTTTCTTAATCCTGAGTTCTAGTTTTATAGCACTGTGGTCTGAGAGACAGTTTGTTATAATTTCTGTTCTTTTCCCTTTGCTAAGGAGTGCTTTACTTCCAACTATGTGGTCAATTTTGGAATAGGTGTGGTGTGGTGCTGAGAGAATGTATATTCTGTTGATTTGGGGTGGAGAGTTCTGTAGATGTCTACTAGGTCCACTTCGTGCAGAGCTGAGTGCAATTCCTGGATATCCTTGTTAACTTTCTGTCTCGTTGATCTGTCTAACGTTGACAGTGGGGTGTTAACGTCTCCCATTATTATTGTGTGGGAGTCTAAGTCTCTTTGTAGGTCACTAAGGACTTGCTTTATGAATCTGGGTGCTCCTGTGTTGGGTGCATATATATTTAGGATAGTTAGCTCTTCTTGTTGAATTGATCCCTTTACCATTATGTAATGGCCTTCTTTGTCTCTTTTGATCTTTGTTGATTTAAAGTCTGCTTTATCAGAGACTACAATTGCAAGCCCTGCCATTTTTGGTTTTCCATTTGCTTGGTAGATCTTCCTCCATCCCTTTATTTTGAGCCTATGTGTGTCTCTGCATGTGAGATGGGGTTCCTGAATACAGCACAGTGATGAGTCTTGACTCTTTATCCAATTTGCCAATCTGTGTCTTTTAATTGGAGCATTTAGCCCATTTACATTTAAGGATAATATTGTTATGTTTTAATTTGATCCTGCCATTATGATGTTAGGTGGTTATTTTGCTCATTAGTTGATGCAGTTTCTTCCTAGCCTCGATGGTCTTTACAATTTGGCATGTATTTGCAGTGGCTGGTACCAGTTGTTCCTTTCCATGTTTAGTGCTTCCTTCAGGAGCTCTTGTAAGGCAGGCCTGGTGGTGACAAAATCTCTCAGCATTTGCTTGTCTGTAAAGGATTTTATTTCTCCTTCACTTATGAATCTTAGTTTGGCTGTATATGAAATTCTTGGTTGAAACTTCTTTTTTTTAAGAATGTTGAATATTGGCCCCCACTCTTTTCTGGCTTGTAGAGTTTCTGCCGAGAGATCAGCTGTTAGTCTGATGGGCTTCCCTTTGTGGGTAACCCGACCTTTCTCTCTGGCTGCCCTTAACAGTTTTTTCCTTCATTTCAACTTTGGTGAATCTGACTATTGTGTTTCTTGGAGTTGCTCTTCTCGAGGAGTATCGTCTTTGTGGCGTTCTCTGTATTTCCTGAATTTGAATGTTGCCCTGCCTTTCTAGATTGGGAAAGTTCTCCTGGATAATATCCTGCAGAGTGTTTTCCAACTTGGTTCCATTCTCCCCGTCACTTTCAGGTACACCAATCAGACGTAGATTTGGTCTTTTCACATAGTCCCTTATGTCTTGGAGGCTTCATTCGTTTCTTTTTATTCTTTTTTCTCTAAACTTCTCTTCTTGCTTCATTTCATTCATTTAATCTTCCATCATGGATACCCTTTCTTCCAGTTGATCAAATCGGCTACTGAGGCTTGTGCATTCATCACATAGTTCTCCTGCCATGGTTTTCAGCTCCATCAGGTCCTTTAAGGACTTCTCTGCATTGGTTACTCTAGTTAGCAATTCATCTAATTTTTTTTCAAGGTTTTTACCTTCTTTTCCATGGGTTCAAACTTCCACCTTTAGCTCAGAGTAGTTTGATCTTCTGAAGCCTCTTCTCTCAGCTTGTCAAAGTCATTCCAGCTTTGTTCCATTGCTGATGAGGAGCTGTGTTCCTTTGGAGGAGGAGAGGCACTCTGATTTTTAGAGTTTCCAGTTTTTCTGCTCTGTTTTTTCCCCATCTTTGTGGTTTCATCTACCTATGGTCTTTGATGATGGTGACGGACAGATGGGGTTTTGGTGTGGATGTCCTTTCTGTTAGTTTTCCTTCTAACAGTCAGGACCCTCAGCTGCAGGTCTGTTGGAGTTTGCTGGAGGTCCACTCCAGACCCTGTTTGCCTCGGTATCAGCAGCGGAGGCTGCAGAACAGTGGATATTGGTGAACAGCAAATGTTGCTGCCTGATCGCTCCTCTGGAACTTTTGTCTCAGAGGAGTACCCGGCCATGTGAGGTGTCAGTCCACCCCTACTGGGGGGTGCCTCCCAGTTAGGCTACTCGGGGGTCAGGGACCCACCTGAAGAGGCAGTTTGTCAGTTCTCAGATCTCCAGCTGCGTGCTGGGAGAACCACTGCTCTCTTCAAAGCTGTCAGACAGGGACATTTAAGTCTGCAGAGATTTCTGCTGCCTTTTGTTTGGCTATGCCCTTCTCCCAGAGGTGGAGTCTACAGAGGCAGGCAGGCCTCCTTGAGCTGCAGTGGGCTCCACCCAGTTCGAGCTTCCTGGCCCCTTTGTTTACCTACTCAAGCCTTGGCAATGGCAGATGCCCCTCCCCCAGCCTCACTGCCACCTTGCAGTTTGATCTCAGACTGCTGTGCTAGCAATAAGAGAGGCTTCATGGGCATAGGACCCTCCAAGCCATGTGTGGGATATAATCTCCTGGTGTGCCATTTGCTAAGACCATTGGAAAAGCACAGTATTAGGGTGGGAGTGACCTGATTTTCCAGGTGCCATCTGTCACCCCTTTCTTTGACTAGGAATGGGAGTTCCCTGACCCCTTGCACTTCCTGGGTGAGGTCATGCCTCGCCCTGCTTTGGCTCATGCTCGCTGTGCTGCACCCACTGTTCTGAATCCTCTGTCCGTCACTCCCCAGTGAGATGAACCCAGTACCTCAGTTGGAAATGCAGAAATCACCTGTCTTCTGCGTCGCTCACGCTGGGAGTTGTAAACTGGAGCTGTTCCTATTCGGCCATCTTGGCTCCACCCCCGACAATATACATTCTTATCACAGTTTTCCTATAGTTAACATTGTGATTTTAATATTCACATAAAATGTAAGAATCTCTCAACAATATAATTTCATTTACTTTTTTCCATCCTTCATGCTCCTGTTGTTATATATGTAACTACAATATTTATTATAATCTCTATAATGAAATGTTATTATTATTACATTTTTTGCTCTAAAAAAGAAGGTCATCAAACTTCCCTTAAGTGCCAGGTAGTAAATATTTTAGGCTTTGATGTCCATATATGTCCTGAATGCATATTATTATTTTTTGTTGTCGTTTTTGATTCGTTCTTATATTTTGCTTTTGTAATCCTTTAAAAATTAAAAAAATTCTTAGTATCAGGCCATACAGATACAAGCCAAGAGCTGGATTTGGCCCATGGCCTATAGTGTGTTTGGCACTATTCCAAAAAGCCAGTTGTCTTTTAAAGAAATTATTGTAAGAAAAAAGATAGATTTTTATATCTGACCACATATTTACCATATTTAATTTTCTTTGTTTCTTCCTGCAGATGTGAATTTAGTCTGGCATCATTTCCCTGCAGCCTGAACAACTTCTTTTAACATTTATTATAGTGCAATCTCATGAATTTTCTCTGATTTTAGTTACATAAAAATGTTTTTTAAATTTTATCTCATAAATTCATAAGGCTATATTAATATCATTATCTAAGAATTATGATTTTAATATATTCTTATTAAAGGATGTATTGCTGGATATGTAATTTAGGGTTGGCAGTTTTTTGTTTTCTTTCTTTCTGTCTTAAAGGTACTTTTTTATTGTCTACTGTCATATATTTTTTCCTATAAGAAATCAGTCATAATTATTTACCTTTAAACAAGGTTTCTTTTCTCACTTGTGGCATGCAGATTACTAAAATTCTTCCTTGCCCCTGAAATTTGCCATATTTATTCTCAGGACTGTGAATATGATGAGATATCATGCCCTGACTTTGTTACATTACAGGGCAAAAGATATTAGTAATCTTGATGATGGTTACTAATCAGTTGACCTCAAGTTAATCAATCTGGGGATTGTCTGGGTAAGCCAAATGTAAACATGTGGAAGAGGAAGTCAGAGAGATTCAGTGTGAGAAGGAGTTGATGTGCCATTGTTGGTATTGACTATGGAAGGGACCACATGAAAAGAAATAGTGGTAATTTCTAGGATCAGAGAGCAGCCTCTGAATGACAGGCCAAAAGGAAACAAGAATCTCAGACATGCAACCACAAGGGACTGGATTCTGCCAAAAACCTGAATAAACTTGGAACAGAATTATTCCCCAAGAACTTCCAGATAAAATCTCAGTTCTGCCAATACCTTGATTTTGACCTCTTGAGACCTTCTGTAGTGAACCCAGCTGAGCCCACCCAGACTTCCAACCTAAAAAACTGTGAGATAATAAATAAATATTGTTTTTAGGTTCCCATGTTTGTTGTAATTTGTTACATAGCAATAGAAAACTAATACAGTCTATCAAGGCATTTCTCTTTATAATTGGTTTTGAGGAATTGGACTATGATGGCTCAAATGTGGTTTTCTTTTTGAGGCTTCACTAAACATTTTGAATCTGTAGTTTTTGTTTTGTTAAAATTTGTGAAACTGTTAGCCATTTTTTTTTAATCATTTTTTTTCCACCAGACTCCTCCTCTTCTCTTTGTAGGACTCCAGTTGTATGTATACTAGACTGCTTGATGCTTCACAGATAAGCATAAGGCTTTTTTCTTTGTTCAGGCTTTTTCCTTTGTACTTTTCAGATTTTAATATTTTTATTAGTCTCTTCAAATTTACTAATCATCTCTTCTGCTATCTGTAATCTATTGTTAATCCCATTCAATAATTTTTTTTATTTCAGATATTGTACTTTGTAGTTATAGAATTTCCTTTTGGCTTTTTAACATTCTTTTACATTTATCTGTGGAGATTCCTTATTTGTTCACTCATTGTGTCCATATTTTTCTTTAAATCCTTGGACAAGTTTGTTAAAGATTTTTTCTGCAAATTTTAACTTCTGAGCCATCTTGTAGCCTGTTTGCATTGGCTTTTTTGTTGATTATGCGTCTCAATTTTCTCCTTTTTAAGCTGCATAATCTTTTAAAAAATTTATATTGTTTATTGTTAAAGATGCAGATTCTGCATTATTCTGTCTTCTTAAAGAACATTTCATTTTATTCTGGAAGACAGTTAAATTATTGCTAGATTCTTTAGAGCTTCTCAGGCTAGGCTTATTGTTTGTTAAGATGGGATTCTTTAGGTTTTATCCTTAGTTCTTAGTCCTAGAGTATGGCCCTTACTCAAAGGTGTGGTTTTTACTTGTAAGCATGGCTTTTCTGGGATATAAACTGAATGAAGAAAGATCTCAGTATAGTTTACTGTGGTTTGGCTGGAGCACCAGTATCTCTTAGGTTTGCATTACCTGTGCTAACTCTTCTATCCATTATAGCTCTGCTATCCCTGTTCAGCTCTCAGCCTCACAGAAGCTACTTTCTATGAGGCCTCAGATTGCCTAGGCTTGTGTATGTACAGCCAAGCCATTGGCCAAAACCCATAGAGATGCCTCACAGGGATTTGGGCCACCCTTTGCATAGCTCCCTACATTCTGGTACCCTGCCCCACACTATGGCACTTCAGTATGTCTGAACTCTGATCATTGCTCCACTCTTCTTTCTCTATACTACCCCTCCAGAAATTACTCTCAAGCAAAAATGCCAGAAAATATGGAGCTCAGTTCATGTGGTTTCCTTCTCTAAAGCATTACAGTCTTGGGCTGCCAATTTCATATAGTTTTTCTAGTGATATAGTTACTTTTGGTGGGGAGGCAAGTCTGGTACCAGTTACCACATCATGATTAGAAGCAGAAATTCTAATATTTATTTCAATGGGATTTTAACCTTCTCAGAACATTGCATTATTTTCCATATAAACTAAGGAGTATCCAAGATATAGGTCATGGAGTTACACAGCTATTAAACAGCATCTGTAAATAAATATGTATACCAAGAGTTATTGAGTGACCAAATAAATAAAATTTCTCATTCATTTGTCAGGTTTCTTCAGTATGAAGCTACTCTTTTCCCCTCCTTACCATTCTGTACTCTGGAAAGAAATCAGTATATGCAGCCCACACTTAAGGAGTGTGGAGTTATGCTTCACCTTCTTGGGGGTGGTTTATCTACATAAATTATTCAGTCATTCTGCATGGGAAATTTGTCTCTTCTCCTACATTTAATTTTATATTAAATCATTTATTAATATGAATGTAGATTCATGGATATTTAAGTTTGGATTATAATATAATATATTTTATTTTATTGCTCAATTTGCTTCATCTTTGGCCATTAGCAGTTCCTTCAGTTGGCTTCTCTGTTCCATCTGTGTGTGTGTGTGTGTGTGTGTGTGTGTGTGTGATGTTTTTAGTACTTTCTTATTTTCTGACACTAAAAGATGCAATGCTCCAGGCTCAACTTGCTCCAGCTTTGGCCATTGGAACTCTTTCAGTTGGCTCCTGTCTCCCAGCATTGAATGTGTGTGTGTGATGAGTTCTTACTTTCTGACTTCCGACTTCTTACTACAATATGCTCTAGGCTCATCTTATATATTCCCTTCCCTAGTACTACAGACAGCTATTTCTCAAAGAAGATCTTTTTATTGGAGAATGGTATTAGAAACCAAAATCTGGGCTCTAAGTGTGCTCATTGCTACTGTATTGTTTCCAGACCATCTTACCTGACAGAAAAAGAAAATATACGTGTGTACACTAACACTTGTATAAACGCACATGTATAAATACTTCTATATGCAACCATATGTGTGTATATTAAACTAAAAATGATTTCATATTGATATCTTCAACTCTAATTTATTGCCACATGGATCATTCTCCCTCTTCCCCTTGCCTATCTGTAAATTTTCCCCCCACAGTAAGATATCTGGTTCCCACTACCTGCCATTTGCATAATTGTTCAATTTCATTGTACATGTATAGCAGTAGTAGAATGGTTAACCCATACTTCCAAGCCAAACAACTTTTTAAACTGGAATATTGTGCTTACATACAGTTTTTCTTGTCTTCAGTTGTATACATTCGTCTTATTTCCAAAGTTATTTTGATCAGCACTTTCTCACCTATTTCCTCCAGAGTGGTTGTTTCATACATTTGTAATAAAGTTAGATGTTCTGTCGCATTCTCAGATCACTCCACCTCTTAAATTATTTTTCAATTACATACATTAATTCACTATTTGTGGGGTGAAATTCTATAGTACTTGTCTTGTGCCAAGTACTCACCATTGTAGCATCATAATAGTTTCACAGCCCCGCAAAATCCCCTGCGCTTCACCTATTCAGCCCTCCTTCTCTCTCCCTAAATACCTGGTAACCATTGATCTTTCTATAGCCTCCATAATTTTGCCCTTTCCAGGATGTATATAAATAGAATCATATAATATGGAGCCTCTCACTTAGCAACATGTATTTAAAATTCTACATGTTTTATTATATCACCCATTTTTAATGTATGTAGGTATAATAGACCATTGAAACCCAAATTTAGTTTAAAATGTGCCTGAATTTGTTGTGGGTTTTAAAAATATTTGTAATCAGTGAATACTAAAAGTTTAACTACTATCATGTAGTGATCAATATTTTTTTAAATATTTACTTTAAAATAAGGCCTTTATATTTGAAAAGGCTGAAGAACATGGCTATAGTACATCAGCAGCTGTTGTTTCTTTCCCTAGTTAGTTAAGGCCTAATTTATTAACTAGATTTCTGAGGAATTTTCAAATTTAAGATGCAAGCAATCAACTGTAGCAGTTATGATAATATGGGTTTTATGATATTATTTCCTGGTTTTTGTAGATTATCCATTTTTGAATTTTCCACCGGCCCAATACAGTGGAAGTCATATGGCTCTGGATCTAACAGTTCCCAGTTGTGTGGTCTTTAAAGAAGGCAATTACTCATTCTTAGCATCAGTTTTCTCACTAAATAATAACAAAGCAGATCTTATCAGAGCACATAAAAGGTAATGGGAGGGAGTCAGAATAAACTAACAACTGACACACAAAGAACAAATATAGATGAAGAGGTGAATATCAGCAACAGGTGTGTTTGAGAAAGCTTGAAACAAGGGTGGCAGGAATTCAGAGGATTGGCGCAAATGCAGCTTGTGATTCTCCAACAATCTCTTATATTAGGTTGGTGCAAAAGTGATTGTGGTTTGCTATTCAGTTGGCAAAAACCAAAATTACTTTTGCACCAAACTAATAGTTTGAAGTTCAGTTTTAACTGGATGTTGCTTAAGTATGAAATCCTTCAAAACATTCTTATCTCTATATTGGTGCTCACTACTCAGGAGTTAGTTGATGTTTTTTGTTTGAGAAACACATGATGTAAACAAAGGGACACTGGGCATGTACTCATTTCTTGATTGAGTCCTTGCCTTCCCATATAATTGTTCTGTGGCTTATTCAGTTTCTTTCATGCCATTAATGTTCAATTTTTTCATCAGTGAATTGGGGATAATATCTACTTCATAGGGTAGAAGTTAAGAGAGAACTGGGAAAAAGACTTTTGTGAACTCTAAAGAATCTAGCATTTTTATCTACCTGCTTTCCCTCTAGGTAAAGGGGAAGTGGAATGGTTTGAGGAAATAGTATTTGAAAAGGGAGAGTGATAACTACATACAGGCAAATATCCAGGTAAGAGTAACAGATTAAATTATTGAGATATGTGCATGTGGGTGGGTATGTGTGGATTGTGGGTGATGTCTGTAATGAGAATTTATATAATTAGAAAAATCTAGATCATTGATTTAATTTTTACTGTTCAAAATTTTGGCACTACCCACAGTAGAAGTCAGAGAGATAATTTAGTATCATTCATCAAATTAAAGATGACTATTAATTTATCTCTCAGCCCATCATTTATTAAACTATAACAATTACCACTTATTTTAACCTTTTACCATATATTTCATATTGAAATTCTTTGATATTTCTATAAGACTTCCCAGTTTTATGAATTCCTCCAATCATTTGGAATCTTAAATTAGCTTGTCTCATAGTCTATTAAAAAGAAGATGTGTTCATTGATAATGGTATATGCAGTTGGGATTTAAAATGATTGTAAACAGCTGAAATGCATTTTATTTTGGAAAAAGTTATGGAACTAGTCAGTCCAACACTGTTGATCAGTTTTGATTAAAATAGAAAATGGGATGAGAAATTAAGATGTTCTAAATTATCTTTTTGAAGGATAATAAAATGTTTTGAACAATTATGTCTCAGAGGGTTATCCTGGTAAAGAGTAAAAACACAGGACTTTGAGATAAAGAGATGAGTGCTTCCCTTGTATCTGAGCAAGAAAGGCCCCTGCTGTAGGCCTCCATATTTTGCAAGCTCCAACTCTAACCTTACTCTCTCTGTCTATCTATGGTTAGTTGTCTTCAGGGCCAGTGGTGTGTGTCCATCCAGAGGCAGCACCCATCTCACTCACCACTACCACTAGACCATTCTCTGAGTAATGGGTATCTTGAAATACACTTAAGAGTCATGAATCAGCTTGTTGACCTGGGAAGACCTCTTTCCTAGACCTAGGAGCCCAAAGGGTGGCCAAGAGAGTGAGGGAATTAGAGAGATGGGACTCAGACATGGCTAGACTGCTAGCTGCATTGTCTACAAGTATGTCTGTGAGGCCTAGAGTGGAATGAGTTGGAGCCAGGGGTGGAAAAATATGGTAGGCTGCAGAGCAGAGGCTGGGTACCAGGGGCTGGCTCTCTGCATGCACTTTAAGGAGTCTAAAGACTTACTTCAAACCTAGCCTTCCACATCATAATGATGTATGTTTGTCAAAGTAGGAGTTGTGAAAATAAGAAAATCAAAATCTAAGCTGTTGGAACTCTAAAATATTTTGAGCCCTAAGGGACTGTGATTATGGAACCCAAGTCATGTAAACAGGCAGCTATAACCTAGACAGCTGTAATCTTTGTTTCTCTAATTACAGATTAGCTTTTTTCCTTACCTACATTGTTGTATAAAATATCATGACTAAAGGGTGCCAGTCATAAATGACCGAAGGGCATAAAATGTTGTAGATAATTAAAGGGTCCCCTTCCCTCTTAAATGTTGATCTTCTTTAAAGATTAACTTCTCTCTTTCCTCTCTCACACCAAGATTTCATGACTATCACATTGCTTAGGATGAAATGTTAAATCCCTCTTCAAATTAGAAAGAAAATTAAAATAAGCTGTACAGAAAAGAAAACAAACTGTAGCTAATTAAATTGTTGTAAGTCAAAAACTAGTCTTGTATAGAAAATGTTATAATCCTTCTAAATTTCTTTGTGTTCTGCCTATATAAGCAAGGTCTTAACTTTTTTTTTTTTTTTTTTTTTTTTTTGAGACAGAGTCTTGCTCTGTTGCCCAAGCTGGAGTGCAGTGGTTCAATCTCGGCTCACTGCAACCTCCGCCTCCTGGGTTCAGGCAATTCTCCTGCCTCAGCCTCCCGAGTAGCTGGGACTACAGGCATGCACCACCACACCCAGCTAATTTTTTTTTTTTTTTTTGTATTTTTAGTAGAGATGGGGTTTCACCATGTTGGTCAGGCTGGTTTCGAACTCCTGACCTGAAATGATCCGTCCGCCTCGGCCTCCCAAAGTTCTGGGATTACAGGTATGAGCCACCATGCCCAGCTGGTCTTAATTTTTAACTTTGGAGTATTAACTCCATTTCTCTGCAGTTCGTCTTTCCTGGATGGCCATTCCCATCTTTTTGCCTGAATAAATGTTTTAAAACTGGATTCTGACTCTTTCAATTATTTCTGCTTGAAGAAAATGGTGACTCAGATGGCATCCAAAGTAGGCCCTTTCCTTTGACTCCTGTTGCTTCGTTAATCAGCACCTGGTACCTGCAGAACTGTTTCTGTCCAACTGTCTTTCACCAGAGTTTATGGGAGCTCTTGGTGGAGCCCCTCTCTGGTTTTTAATGTCCCTGGCTTAGGTGAGATCCAGACTTCATTCAAGCAACCTGATTCTATGCTCGACAGGGCTGGAATTGAAGCTCTACTGCTTTAAGAAAGGAATTTTGTTTGTTATTTCTCTGGAGATGCTGCTGTTAGCAGGTTTGTGGTTTCAGTTTTCTTTGAGGTTAAGATTTTGTTCACCTTACTTGCTAAAATTTGCAACATTTTCTTTCTTTCAAAACCTGGTTAAAGATAAAGCTGTTTCTCTTTAGTAGGAGGGAATAAATGTCTCTGGCATAAGCAAGAATGAAAGTTTCAAACTGGCCAGGTTTTGAAGCTTGGTTCAACTTGGCATATTTAAATTCTTCTTTTGAGTGACTGAAAATCTATTTAAAAAAAAACCTTTATGAGAATGTGATAAGTGCCAAAGATGAAAGGACAGTGATTCTCCTGGCCAGAAAACACCTTAGGTGACTAAGGTCTTGTGAGAGTGTCAGAGTTTATAGCTCCTGACAAGCATTGGTCCCCTAGGGAATCCCCAAAGAAGGACATATAGGAAGATACTCCACAAAAAGGGATAATCTCCCAGTGCTTTTAGTGCCCAGAATTCCTGGGTTTCAACACAACATATAGGAGGGGAGAATCAACCCAAGGGTGACACTTTGGAGAGCTATTCCCATAAGCGGTACATTTAATGCAAAATATCTTTCCCTTTCAGCTTTGTGGTCACTTAAAAAGAGAATACAAATTACAGGCAATCAGTCATCTAAAGCCAAGTCTTCCTTAACAAGAGATCTGCCTTTGCAAACTGCAGCTAGATTCATATGCAATACTTATGATGTCACCTCTTGTAATTATTTTTTAAAATGGTCTCATATAACCTGTGATGAACCTAAATTACAATAGCCAAGTTGAGGTACCTTTGAAATACCTAAAGTATTAATAACTTATTTGCATGCTTAATTAGAAAAAGCTGGCTCTAAGATAAAACAAAATAATTGTAAGAGTTATTTCCAATGGTATTTGGAAGCATCCAAAGAAGGTTCTAATAAAGTTACTTCTTTGTGGAGGAAAAATGAAAGATTGTTTAAAACAATTTCTGCATTTTAAAAGTTTCTGGAAGCTTCTACTCCTCCCTTAGAAGCTTCTCCTCCCCATCCTCAGTTCCCCTTTCTCTTTACCCTTTACCATCTGAATTACTTTACCCTCATCTGCCTTCCTTTCCTCCTCCCCTGCCTCTGCTGTTCTGGCTCAGTTTCATGAACAGCCAATGCCTGGTAGTGGGGCAAGAAGGGACCTGCCTTACTTTATCAACCATGGTCAAAGGTAGAATTTGAAGGCATAGTTAAGGAATTTCCTGACATTGATCGGGATTCTATTGGCTTTGCTAAACAATTTTAACTAAGTATTCAAGCTTATGATCCTGACTATTTGAATTTATATCAACTAGTTCACATGTTAGTTTTAGAAAGTAAGACTAAAGATTGGACAGATAAGGCCCCCTGGAGAAATCTCCTAGAGGATTTCCATAAATGTTCAGAAGAATACCACAGGAGTGCTTGTGAAACTGCAAAGGTTTTGCTTACAGCCCTGCCTTTAGTCTTCTAAAAGGTAGTTGACTGGCATAAAATACAACAATGTTGACAAAATCCAGATGAGTTGGTAATGTCATATTTTGAAAGCCTTGAAAAGGTGTTTACACAATATTCAGGCTTATCTGAGGCAAATTATGCTAATCGTCAGAATGATTAACTCCTCAATTCTAGCTTTATAAATGAGCTAGATGAAGAATTAGCACTAATAATAAAGAGAAAATGAACTACTTGAGCCATTCCCCTCATTCTGGGGATGCATTGCTGAACTCACATCATACTCAACATTTCTTAGTTAGTAGATTGGTTTCACATAAGGTCCTGCTTCTTTTAGCTCCTCACATCATTATCTCTAGGTGTAACCATCTAACCCCTGCAACTGTGTTGCCTTAATTTTTAGATGAGATGATACATGACTCCATAACCCTAACTGATCAACTTCTTTCTTTCAGGTCAGACCAATGAGAGACCCTCCCCCACCTTAGCAATACTGATATTGTTAGGTTTACAGATGGATCTTACTTAAAAGATAAATCTCGAGTCTACAGAGCTGGATACACTATAGTGTCTTTAACTAAAGAGATAGAAAGTACCCATATTCTGAAATCCACCTCAACTCAATAAACAGAATTAATAACATTAATTAGGGCTTATCGATTGGCAAAAGTAATATCCACTAATATTTATACAGACAGTAGGTATGCTTTTGGAATAGCCCATTATTTTTGGAATATTATGGAAACAAAGATGGTTATTAACCTCTTCAGGACAATCCATAAAAAATAGACATCTTATTTCACAACTACTGAAAGCCATATTGCCAAAATCACTGGCTTTTACTCAAATTCCAGGTCATTCCAAATCAGATACTCCAGAAAGCAGAGGAAAACAGCCAACTGAAAAGATAATAAAGAGAATTGCTCCAAACACATCTAAACAGGAAAACCAACCTATAGTAACTTTTTAAAAAGCACCCAAAGTTGATGTAAAATTAATTTAATACGGTGCCCCAAAGTCAGAACAATAAGTTTGGAAAACAAAAGGGGGAAAATACTCCCAGAAGGTGAGGTATTAAATGGGCAAAATGACTTGCCCATACTTCCTGCTGAATTACAGTTATCATTTTTAACTTCTGTACATGATCTAACTCACTGGAGTCTTGACAAAATGGTTGCTTAAAGAAAATGATATTATTGGAAACCTTTTTTGACTACAGCTTGTAAGGCATGTAATTGCTGTCATATTTGCCAAAGTATAATCCAAGAAAACCATTACGTGATTCCCAAGAACACTTTTCTTTACCTGAGCTCCCTTTGAAATATGGCAACTAAATTTTATTCAGCTGCCACCGTTACAAGGCTACAAATATGTCCTGGTAATGATCTGCATATTTTCTCATTTGGGTAGAGGTATTTCCATACAGAAAAGCAATAGCATTAGCAGTAAGGAAAATACTTTTAGAAAAAATTATTCTAAACCTGAGGATTTCCTCTGGGACTTCATAGTGACAGAGACATTGACTTTACTGGAAAAATCATTCAATCAATATGTAGAATCGGGCCTATTTCCCAACATTTTCATTGTGCTTATTAACCCCAGTCATCTGGATTAATAGAATATACAAACAAGATAATTAAAACTCAACTACCAAAATTAACTGAGGCTTTTAAAATTTGGTGGCCAAAAGCTCCTTAAAAGTTTTGCTAAACCTAAGATTCACTCTTCAATAAACACTAGTTATCTCCATTTGAAGTTATAAGAGGTAGACTTAGGGAAATATCTCCTGGAAATTGTGCCTCTTTATTAGTAAAAGGAGATATATTCACGTATTCTAATGGTTTTGTGAAACAATTAACTAAAAAATATGAATTGGTAAAAGAATCTTTTCACAGTAAGCTCACAGAGACAAAAATCTCAAGAACCAGGGGCTTCAACCTGGACCCTTTTTGTCTACTGGAAATGACATCTCTTCAAGGACTCTCTCCAACCAAGATAAAATGGACCTTACCAGGTATTCTTTACTAATCCTTGTGCTACTAAACTAGAAGGCATAGACTCCTGGATTCACATCTTTCATCATAGTTGAACCTACTGGGCCGGGCGTGGTGGCTCACACCTGTAATCCCAGCACTTTGGGAGGCCGAGGTGGGTGGATCATGAAGTCAGGAGATCAAGACCATCCTGGCCAACATGGTGAAACCCCATCTCTACTAAAAATACAAAAAATTAGTCAGATGTGGTGGCACGTGCCTGTAGTCCCAGCTACTCGGGAGGCTGAGGCAGGAGAATCGCTTGAACCTCAGAGGCGGAGGTTGCAGTGAGCTGAAATCATGCCACCGCACTCCAGCCTGGATGACAGAGCGAGACTTTGCCTCAAAAAAAAAAAAAGTTGAACCTACTAAATAGACTGTTTTGCCAGATGATCTTCAAGTTAAGATAAGTGACACTGGGACTAGATAAAGATATCAGAGGTGATTAGAAAGCTGACATCAGGGTCAGCTTTCCCAAGGCCCTGAATTAGACCTGTATTTAAAAGAATGCTTAATGGTATCAATTGATAATAGATGGGAAAGGTTCTCTTTTACAAGCTCCCACTAAACTTCTTTCTTTTCATCCTAGTTGTTATGTCTTGGTACTACCATCACTAGCTGTTTTCCATAAAGCAAACCTCTTTTGTAGTGGGTTCAAGACTATACTAGTAGATTACAAAAGGATGCTTGGTGGGTCTGCAGCCTCATGCCCCTGTCCAGTAATTCTGGCCTTCTATGGTAGGTATCTCCTTTCCAAGGACGAGATTGGATAGAATATCAGAAATATATTTGTGTTTCTCAAAAAGTCATTGGTGCTTAACACTAGTATGGCTAAAGATAATGTACATCACAGGCCTATAAATAATACAGAATAAAGTGCATGGGAAGAGTTTCTCAGTAGAAGATATAGTTTATTAGCTTTAACACTGATGCTTCCCCACTTGAGAAATAAGATAACTCAATGTCAAGATGGTATAACACAAATTTGGGATGTTTTTATCTGGCTTACCCTCTCCTTTGGTCAGCATAAATCAACTAACCTCTTAATGTTGGGAAAAAAGAAATCATACCAAAGATACCTGGTCCAATTGCACCAGAGATATAGATCCCCGAAACATGGTGTATCCACACCATTATATTACAAAGTACTGATTGACATGCCACTGAAAGGACACAATGACTATTTACTGATTAGTTCCAAGTGAAACATCTTGGCTGTGTGGCACTAACCTATGGCCAAGATTACTCTCAGATGGTTTAGAGGATGTTGCTTGGGTTATGCTTGGGCACAAAGTTGACATACACTACAAAAACTTGCAAATTTTCCTCATTTACAATCTTGTTGGGTTCATTCTGTGTTCCATTGCTATGATTTTTAGCTTCCATTTTTGTACCACAACTGGATTTTGATTATGTCATTTGGCATGTAGAGGTCTTAACCAATTATACACAAAACCCTAAATGATGGGCACATGGGTATTTCATTACTAAACAAGAAAGTTATTCTTATGAGAAAGGCTGTATTACAGAACTGTATGGCTTTAGACATAGTCACTGCAGCCCAAGAGGGAACTTGCCTTATCATAAAAACTGAACTTTATGTCTATATCCCAGATAAATCAAATAATACCACTAAATTAATGACTGGTATGAAAACCCAAATAACCAAACTTTCATACCTAAAATCTTCTCTAAACACTCCCTAGGTCGCTAAATTGGATCCTAAGGAAATTGGTGGCAAAAGCTGTTACTTATTCTAGGAATTATAATTGCATGTTGTGTTTTGGCCTGTTTGTGTCAACATTGTTGTTACAGCATTTGTTTACAATGGAACCAATGCATGACTGAAAAGACTAAAATAACGGTTTCCCAAAGAATTGCATTCATTGAATATATAGCTGTTTAGCCTGACTCAGGCCACAGAGTTACTTCCTTCATGTTGCTTTAAATTCAGCCTAAAGTCCATCAGCTTCATATCTTGTCCAGTCATCTCTTGCCGTGGGACATGATATCCTAGCAATGAGGCTTCCTAGTAATGTGAGACTAAAATTCTGAACATAAAAGAAGTCAAACCATTGAATTCATCTACGATAGTCTCTTCAAAAGATCTTGATGAATGGGAAAAACTGTGAAAATAAGTAATTTGAACATCAAAACTGTTGGAACTTTAAAATATTTTGAGCCTTAAGGGAATGTGATTATGGGACCTGGGTCATGTAAACTGGCAGCTGTAACCGAGACAGTGACAGTCTTTATTTTTCTGATTACAGATTAGCCTTCTTCCTTACCTACATTATTGTGTAAATGTCATAAATGACTAAAGGGTACCAGGGAAGACCACTTCCCTCCTAAATGTCAATCTTTATTATAGATCAGCTACTCTTTCCTCTCTTACACAAAGACTTCATGACTATCACATTGTTTAGGATGGAATGTTAAATACACTCTTAAATTAGAAAGAAAAAGGAAACAAGCTGTAAAAAAAGAGAGAGAAAATAAACTGGACAGAAAAGAAAACAAACTTTAATTATATTGTTGTTAGTCATCGACCAGCCTCGTATAAACTATGTTATATCCTTCTAACTGTCTTTGTTTTCTGCCTACAGTAGTAAGAACTTAACTTTTTATTATTATTATTATTATTATACTTCAAGTTTTAGGGTACATGTGCACAACGTATAGGTTTGTTACATATGTATACATGTGCCATGTTGGTGTGCTGCACCCATTAACTCGTCATTTAGCATTAGATATATCTCCTAATGCTATCCCTCCCCCCTCCCACCACCCCACAGCAGTCCCTGGTGTATGATGTTCCCCTTCTTGTGTCCATGTGTTCTCATTGTTCAATTCCCACCTATGAGTGAGAACATGCAGTGTTTGGTTTTTTGTCCTTGCGATAGTTTGCTGAGGATGATAGTTTCCGGCTTCATCCATGTCCCCATAAAGGACATGAACTCATCATTTTTTATGGCTGCATAGTATTCCATGGTGTATATGTGCCACATTTTCTTAATCCAGTCTATCATTGTTGGACATTTGCCTTGGTTCCAAGTCTTTGCTATTGTGAATAGTGCTGCAATAAACATATGTGTGCATGTGTCTTTATAGCAGCATGATTTATAATCCTTTGGGTATATACCCAGTAATGGGATGGATGGGTCAAATGGTATTTCTAGTTCTAGATCCCTGAGGAATTGTCACACTGACTTCCACAATGGTTGAACTAGTTTACAGTCCCACCAACAGTGTAAAAGTGTTCCTATTTCTCCACATCCTCTCCAGCACCTGTTGTTTCCTGACTTTTTAATGATCACCATTCTAACTGGTGTGAGATGGTATCTCATTGTGGTTTTGATTTGCATTTCTCTGATGGCCAGTGATGATGAGCAGAACTTAACTTTTTAACTTTGGAGCACTGACCCCATTTCTGTGGAGTCCATGCTTCCCAAATCGCTATTCCCAGCTTTTCGCTTGAATTAAATTCTTTAAAACTAGATTCCGATCCTTTTGATGATTTCAGGTTGACAAAGTACAGAACATATTTTATTTAACAGTTTGTTAGTTTGATTGATAACTTTTAAGTATTTAGACATATGGTGTGTGAGTTTCCATATGTATTCTTGCCTTGAGTCTAGAATATATTAGGGATAACCTGGAAGTGACCCAAGCTTTAGTTCTGGCCCTTCCACCAACCAGCCCATAAACTTGGAAAAATGACTTGAAATCCTCAGGTTCTACTTTTTATGTTTGTAGAAGAAAGTGGCTGATGTAGTTTCAATGCTATTTCTGTCACTTTGAGCACATTGCCTAAAATTCCCGGTCTTAGTCTTAAATCTATGAAATTTAAGGTTTAGATTAGGTGACTATTTGATAGGCTGTTTTAGTTCTATTCTATGAAGACTTATTTTTTTATTAGACTAGTCGCAGACACTTGGTGAGAAGAAGGAAACATATTATTAGAGTAATGGCTAAGGTTAATAAAAGTTAACCTGCTTTGAATTGAGTTCCTTCTTTCCTGCAGTACCCTCTTTGCGGGTTCATAGACATCTGATAGCTCAGTTTTGTTCTAACTTAAGTTAAAATTATGACTGAAAAGTATGGTTGAAGGTTAAAAATCAATTAAATGGTAATTACAGTTATTTGTTTTAAAAGTTCAGGTAATATTTTATACCATGAATCTGTTGGATGACAGTTGATATGGATTAATCAGCAACCTGCTTTCTCTTTGATCATGATTCAAATCTGCTCTGGACAGGACTGACAATAAGGAAATAATTATGAGCCATTCCCTTGGAGTGGTGCACTTGGAGCTGTTTGGATAAAATCCTCTCTCAGTGCATAGTGGAGCTCTTGTTGTTATGCAGGAAAATCAGATTAATTGTCCCAGTTCATTTCCTAGAGCACAGAGGGCAGCTCCTAGTCAGTCACATCAATTCTTCTTTGCCCTTTGCTATATGTCGATTGCCCATGAGGCAAAGGTTGATATGTTACCTTTTGTTTTACAAGGCATGGGGATAGCCAGTGATGTTTCTTGGTCTATGAGTTGCGCTGGAAACTGTTCTTCTGAACACAGTAGATAGAGAGCCTAAAGAAAAACTCACTCACTGGGCAGTACTGTTTTCTGAAACTGTGTGTTTTTCAGCTATTGATAGCAACTTCAAATTTTCTCTATACCATTTATTTCACCTTTAAAGCGAGGATTTACTTCAACTTCACGGAAAAATTGTGATGCATAAGCATGATTAACAGCAACATTTTCCTTAGTATTACCATTTACATAAAAGCTATCAGATGAGACTGCTTGTCTCTAATGAAGAGGTTGCCCTCCCCCTCCCATTTTGGACCTCAAAACCAGATAGAAAACATCATTCAAAAAATTAGACATTTGATTAATAAATATTGGTAACTAGAATGTCACAGTAAATAAATTCTATGTGACTTCTTTGTAACATCTATAATTCTGATTTAAAAGAAGGGAAAACAATTACAATGATATATGTTACTCAAGGTCAATCCTTAAAATATTACTTTATCACAACGCCAGAAGCAAAGAATTATAACTTTAATTGTACCAGTAGAGAAAATGCCCACACATCCATATTTAAAAACTAATGAGAACGTTGTTCACCTCATTGCTTGGCCAGAGCTTTAGTGGGGGATGGGAGTAGACTTGAATTAAATAGAGTGTTCATTTGAAGGTAAATTGAGAGATTTTTCAGCCTACTCAAGTTTAATTAAAAATAAATGTGGAAAATTGTTTTAAAAGATTGTACACAGTGATTATCTCAAATTGCCATGGGAAATACAGAAATGCCTCATTAAAAAACACATTTAGACATTTTTTAAATATATAAACTCCATCATTTATATTCTAGTTTAGAAAAACCTCCTCACTTCTAAAAAAAAATACAAGCCAAAATATGTCATCATCATTTTTATGTATCCCAGAATATTATGTATATGTGTTAAGATGATTTTGGTGCACAACATCACAAAAATCATTTTAAAGAGAAACTGCAGTGCTTTTGCAAAAATAAAACAAGATCACAGAACAAATAAAGGATTACTGAATTATCTATAGAAGTGAAACCAGCAATAAAATGGAGTCAAACCTGGGAAACTTCCAAAAATTAGGCTGGGTAAGAGGCATGACGCTGCTCAACTCTGTAATTTCTTGGCATCAGGCAGAGGTTATATTCCATCTTAGAGTCCTAAACTGTGTTTATATGATACTTAGGTAACTTGATTTTTTTTAACTTCAGTGATATTTGATTGAAAAAGACAAATTTTGCTGATATTTTTGTCATTCAGTTGAATAATAGTTTTGTGTTATACAACCATATCACAAAATGACACAAATTCAGGCTTTTCTTAAAAGTCATAAAGAAATGCCTAGTTACCTTCTGCTTTTTCCTTTCTGATCCTGAAGAGACATGAGTGCCTCCTGTTTGTTACTGATGGTTAAAGATGTAAACAAAGGGTTATGGAGTGAGCATCATGTGGAAAAGATAAAAAAATTCTATCAATATTTTAAGACCTGGAGTAATTTGGTCAACATTTTCAAAAATGTAAACGTATTCTGTGGGTTTAAAAAGAAAAGATATCAATATTATTAATGTTGTTAATATCTTTAGAACCAAGCATGAATAATCATCAGTGCAGAGAAAATACAGGTACTATACAACCAAATTATTATTAATAATTATATTGCTTCTTTTTAGTGGTGTTTTTGGTGATGGTTACGTTTTATGAGCCAGACATTTTACCTATGACATATTTCCTTCTTGAAATTCTCAAAATTGTCACAGTATATGATGAATATAATATGCATACACATGTGCTATGATTTTAATGTTTGCCCTCTCCAAAACGCCCATTGAAATTAAGTGCCATTCTGATGGTATTAAAAGGTGGGAGCTTTAAGAGGTGATTAGACAAAGAGAGCTTTACTCTTATGGGTGGTTTAATGCTTTTAAAAAGAGGCTTTCAGGGCACGATGGCTCACGCCTGTAATCCCAGCACTTTGGGAGGTTGAGGCAGGGAGAGCACCTGAGGTCGGGAGTTCAAGACCAATCTGACCAACATGGAGAAACCCCATCTCTACTAAAAATACAAAAAATTAGCTGGGTGTTGTGGCACATGTCTGTAATCCCAGCTACTCAGGAGGCTGAGGCAGGAGAATCGCTTGTACCCAGGAGGGGAAGGTTGCAGTGATCCGAGATCGCGCCACTGCACAACCTGGGCAACAAAAGTGAAACTCAGTCTCCAAAAAAAAAGGAGGCTTTCAGGAGTGGGCTCTCTCTTTTTGCCATTCCACTCTTGCCTTGTGAGGAGCAGTGTTTCTGTCCTCTGGAAGATGCAGCGTTCAAAGTGCCATCTTGGAAGTGGGCATTGGATCCTCACCAGACACCAAATCCGTCAGTGCCTTGATCTCGGACTTCCTAGCCTCCAGAACAGTGAGAAATCAATTTCCATTCTTTATAAATTTCCTAGTCTCAAGTACTCTATTATAGCAGCACAAAACAGATTAAAGCATGAAACCGAGAAGTATTAATCACTAAAAAGAGACTTTCTTCTTGGGTAGAACTATGTGTAGACAATTTGATCACTAGCATGGCATTTACAAGCAATTATTCTCTTCTGTATCATTATGTGTTAAGGTTTAGTGCAACTCCAAAGCAGTAGAAAATTTTGGAAACTAGCAAAATATATTATTTCATTTTTGATCCTGGGAATTCTATGGTAGGGGTTATATTGGTCCTGGAGTATTATTTGTGTAGCCAACTTAGACTCCTCAGGCAAGTTGTCTGCTCCGTGAAGTTTACCTGAGGCAAATTTTGCTTTCAATTATTTATAGATAGTTAGCACCTGCCAGTCCTAGTTAACTACTTGGCTAACATCTTATAGTGCTTCAGTGAACTCAAGACTTTCTAAAGGCTAAAGCCTAAAAGGTAGAATTGAAATTGAAGTATCTCCTTATGTTATCTATGGTGGAGAATGTTTTAGCACAGTAAGATTTGCTGTGATTGGGGTGTTGCTTTGAGCTAAAGTGACAAATGCTGGGCCCAGTATATCATATTTGGAGGCAGAGCTGGAGGATGGACAAAAGAGAAGTGACTGTGAATCATCAGGAATGCATTCCCCTCTCCAAACATGTGGCTTTCTCCTTCAACCAAATCATCTACAAAATATACATTCGCTAAAAAGAATAAAAGGAAAAGGAAATATTTTTAAAAATATTTAAAAGGCATAAGAAAACTAGCCAAAGAAGATCTGAATAAATACCCACTTATCAGGAGTTTTTAATTGGGGAATATCCAAACCATCAGACAGCAAGGGCCTCTTTGCACATCCCAGCTCTTCCTGAATCAATGATTCATGGTACACTATGGGCTGACTTTGGAAAACATTAAAAATAAAATCTGACAATACCAGGTGCTGATGAGGATGTGAATCAACAGATTTCTCATACACTATTGGCAGGATTGCAAAGAGGTAGAACCACATTGGATAGTAGTATACAAAAGAAAATATAATGAAAGCATTTTACATGTCTTACTATGTATACGTTAATAATAAAGTGAACTTGAAGATGGATTTGAGCAAGAATTGTGAGATAATCATGTGTGTGGGAGATGAGCAGAAAGTCTTTAAGAGAGTGAAATCTTCATCTTTTATATGATGAAGAAAAATTACAGACATTCTCGGAAAATTGAAAAATAAAAATAAGAGTATATAAGCATGTTATTCAGAAATATGAAGGAAAATAGAAAAGCTGAATGTGGCTTTTTCCAGAAACTAGGGATGAAGCTTTGGAAGATTTGGGGGCAGGGAACTGATGTTTTTTTAACTCGAAGACTTGCAGGATTGTTTGACTTTCGGAGTTATGTGCATGTGTAATTTTGATAATAGTAAAAATAATGATTTTAAGGGAAGCAAAGTTGTGAATTAATATGATTGAATTCTAAAGCCTTCCACTAGAATATTGGTTCTCCAGTAAAAAGGATCATGATGTTTTCTAAGTTTCAATTAGAAAGATTAAAGAAACATAAAAGTAAATAAGCAGCTAAACAAATAATACGGAGTGAAACCAGGAGGCCAATCTAGGAAATCTTCAGTAACAAAATGACTGCATCACTTAGCAGTTCATTTGGCTCAGGATTTGCTCTCAGGATCCTGGTGAAAGGGATCAGGGGCCTTTTCCCCTTCGTCAGGAAGCAGAGAGAACTGTCACACCGTGTGACCTTCTCAGAGTTCAAAATAGTGAAGCAGACATTTGGGCACATTTTGTGGGTAGAAATACCCTTCTTCAGGGCATGTGTGATGGAACAAAATCCCAAGGAAAGCTCAAAGATTCTTTTAACAGAATTGGCAGACATGAACAAACACAGCAAATATGGAGCACTTCATTTTATAAAGTAATGGTTAGTCACTTCTCAGAAGTCTCTAATGAAACCTTGATGAGTGGCTATTGCATTCTGTGGCTGACAAATACGGAGACAGAAAAAAAGTACATGGGAAGAAGAACATTTTTTACCCACTGGATGCTGCATATATCCACGCCTTAGGACTAAGCACAATCAAAGACTCCCAAAGGAATACAAAATGGAAAGCTGGAGAACCTCCAGAATCTGAGAAAAGGATAGAGGAGTCACAGGAGAGAAGAGAAGGGGAAGAGGAGAGCAGATGGAAGGAGATAATGATTTAGACCTGCAACAGGTCTCTTGAGGTCCTTGAGAAAGTTTCGGGAAGTATCTAAAAATAACGTGCAGTTCTTTTTGGATAATATCAGACAGTACCTGAGGAAGCTAGGAGGCAGCAGAAATGGGATTTGTGTGATGTTGCTTCCAGAGGCTGCTACCTTAGGAAGAATTGACTAATATCTATGAATGATTCTTTGTGAAACACACACATCACCTTGCGTTTGGAATGTTAGAGAAGACAACTCATTCTTCCATGCCAGGCTTGGGCTTTAAATAAGACAATTCGGCTTTGTTCTGCAATAAAATAAGCCTCTAATGACTTTGAGATGACAAAATAATATATGACAATGCTTCGCTGAATGAATGGCAACATGGGAAAAAGAGAAAACAAATGACTCCTAACACTTCTGCCTCCCAGCAGGTCCTTATTCCTCCCACCTCTTCTCCTCCTTCTAGCATTAGAGCTGTTTCTAAAAAAGGCAATATTAACCCCTGCTTTGAAACCCTTGATTTTACAACTAAATGGAAACTCCATAGCAATGCAGTGCTGCCTCATTCCCCCTTCCCAGCATTGTATCAATTTCCCCCACAGCTTGCATTCTAGATGTTCTTAACTTGGCATCATGGGACCAGCCCACTTTCCATGTAAGATATCATTTGTACTTTTGTTTTAAAGCCAAGTTCAATACCACCTCTTTTCTGGTGCTTTTCTTTACTTCCTCAGGCAGAGTTCATTACTTTTGGTGCAATGTCCCTGTAGATGACTTAATACCATTACATGTATATAATTGCACTGTGATTATCTATTTATGCGTATATTTCTCCCACTAATTTGAGTTCCTCAAAGATAGAAAACATATTTGATTTATTAATTTTTTGGTCCCCAGTATATTCTACAGTCCCTGACGGCAGCAAGATGGCTCATATAAGTTTGCTGACGTTATTAACGAATGCATGAGAAATGGAGATTTTTCACATCAAAGGATAAGAAGGATGCTACAAGGTATTCTAAATGCTTGACTGTAAATCATAGTCAATCTGGAAAAAGTTCTCATTTTGTTCTGCTGCTTTTAGTCCCAATTCATTACATATTTGTCTTTGTGTCTGTCCCAGTCATTCTTGTGGCTGAATGTCCTTTGTTTCTACTACAACCATATTGTGTTTGATGGGTAACAGACAAACATTTCCAACTGTGCTTTTCAGAGAGGGATAAGGAAGCCCAGTCCTGAAGAACAGAACAAAATAAGGGAGAGTGGGAGAAGATAGAATTAAACCAAATACAAAGAAAATTGCCATTGTGAGCATTTTATATTAACCTTTTAAAATGATGGATTATCCATTCTGAGCACAAATATATCAATCAGGGGAAATTATAGAGGCAAGGGATATGACAGCAGCTGTGTGGTTTGCGTAATGATTCTGGACTCCCAACATTTCTCAGCTTGGTAGTACAGAGGATGAGGACTAGGAATTATGTGCGGTTGTGAGAAGCATACAAATGTCTCACATACCAAGGAAAAAGAAAGAACCTAAAGATGAAGTCTTCAAAAAGTTGCTGGTAAAATGGCTTCTTCCGGATTACTGAAAGAGTTATTTACACTACATCACGACATTTCAATATCTGAGGCATTCCAAATTTGGGACTTTATTATCCCATTATTCAAAAAATACATAAATTAGCTATTCTTTGTTCTTAGACAAAGAATATATACATATATGTTATATATGTACGTATGTATATATGTATACATTTATTGAATACACATGCTAATATTTAAGGTGTGACAAAGCACTGCAATTGAACACCAAAGAGAACTGAGAATTGACTATTGTTAAATGCTTAGAAAACCTTCTGTCTACAATTACATACCCTCATTTCCATCTAGCACAATGCTTGGTGTGTATCTGGTTTTCCACAAATGTTGAAATTAATCTGTGGTATTTAGACAGAGGAGTAAGCATAAAAAATAAGCTCCTAAATTCATATCTGCTGTTTTGAGACCTCCAAATTTGTTTTTCCACCTTTTTAAAAAACAAACTTGGAATATGTTTGGTAAGAAAATCTGCAATTAAAAAGTAATGCAGAACTTGCAGTTAAGTCCCAGGCTGATGACAAGGGCGGGCCGCAGGTGAGACCATCAAAGGAGCTGGAAGGCAGTGTGATCACACCCATGAGGCAGTACTTGATATTTTGGTTAATCTTCAAGTGTAATAGCAGGAAAATCTCAAAGAACAGAGAGATAAATAAAGCAAGAATTGTTTTTCTCCCTTAGTAGTTAACTATTGGTAATATGCACACAATATATAGTTGCATTCTGATCTAAGTGATTATTAGTCATTCATTCCATGGGCAATTTCTGAGCATCTTTTAGCCAGGACTTGCTGCTCTAGATGCATGGAATACATCAGCAAATAAAACAAATATCTATGCCTTCAAAGAACTTACAATGTCATGGAAAATATAATTTCTAGAGAGTTAGATCTTTGCAATACCCAGAATATTGAAAAATGGTCTTTTTAAAAAATTACATTGTATTCCCCTCTTTTCAATTACCAGTCCACCTATTTTTTTAAAGTTAAAAGCTCAAAAATGCCAGAGACCACATGAAATGTACATTTATCATTAAGTTAAAATATGTATTTTTTAATTTTAAACATGACATTAATCTCTCCCATCAAAGGGTGCAATCTTCTGCTAAACCTGTATTTATGTCAGATCCCAATCACTCTTCAAGGTGGGAGAACAACTGTAATAATTTACTTATATTTTTGTATTGAGAAAATCGCCTGTTCAGGAAGAATTTTCTTTACTCTTATTGGTCACAGAGCATAGGACCATTACAAGCTTACTCCTCTTCTAGAGAGATGAAAATTCGATGAACTATTATTTGTGGTTAATACTGTATTAACTTGTTCAAGGACGAAAAAATGAAAACATCACAGCATAGAAAAATAAACGACTGTCCATTGTAATGTCGCTACGCAAAGGCTAGATATTTGGCTGAGACATGTGGCTTGTCATACAAAAGCTTTGCATTGATTAATTAGTGGAGATAATATAGAACAAACAGCCTTTAAATATTTGACTTTTTTTAAACACTCATCACTGAAAACCTTTTAAGGTCAGGAAGTCTAGGATTATTTTCATGGGTCTTTCTCCATAAAATTTTAGCACTCAAGAGTTTGTGCAGGCAGAGTATATATAGGTTTCAGAATAGATCCTTATTGTAGAGTTTTGAAAATATTAGCAATAACTACTATTGATTAAAAGCTGATTAGATAGCATGAGTGAGCTTGGAACTATGTGCTAGTTACTTCGTTTAATACTCCCCACAACTTTATGAGGTGGATTTTTTTTTTTTTTTTTTTTGAGACAGAGTCCCGCTCTGTTGCCCAGGCTGGAGTGCTTTCAGTGGCGCGATCTCGACTCACTGCAAGCTCCACCTCCTGGGCTCACGCCATTCACCTGCCTCAGCCTCCCGAGTAGCTGGGACTACAGGCGCCTGCCACTACGCCCGGCTGATTTTTTGTATTTTTAGTAGAGCCGGGGTTTCACCCTGTTAGTCAGGATGGTCTCGATCTCCTGACCTCGTGATCCGGCCTGCCTCGGCCTCACAAAGTGCTGGGATTACAGAGGTGGATCTTGATAGATACATTTTATGAATTAGGGATTCAAGACTCAGAGATTATGTGAGTACCAAGACATGATTCAAACCTCAGTCTAACTCCAAATTTCATGCATTTGCCACCAAAAAGCTGATTGTCAAGCCAAGAGCGTACATAAATTTTTAAGGGACTGGAAGACTTACTAGGGTTTCAAGTATTTTCAATATATTTTATACGTGTGTGTATGTATGTATGTGTGTGAATGTATATATATATCTCCTGTGTTAACATATATATTTGTGTAAACAAATACGTGTATGTATATCCTGTGTTAACAAATACATATATATGTATATATATCCTTTGTTAACACAGGAAAGCAAATATAACATACATTCAGTATATTCTGTGTAAAAGACTATATTGTGGCCAGCAGATCATAAATAAGAGTACAAAAATATAAATTCATATGAACGCTTAATAAAGTATTTTGTGAAATAAATTCATTTCAGAGCAAAGAAAGCTAAACTGCTCTAAAGTTGAACCCATTTGTTGGGCCCAGTGGCTCACACCTGTAATTCCAGCACTTTGGGAGGCCCAGGCAGGCAGATCACTTGAGGCCAGGAGTTCAAGACCACCCTGGCCAACATGGTGAAACCCCATCTCTACTAAAAATACAAAAAAAAATTAGCCAGGTGGGGTGGTGAGTGCCTGTAATTCCAGTTACTCGGGAGGCTGAGGCACGAGAATCACTTGAACCCGGGAGGTGGAGGTTGCAGTGAGCCAAGATGGTGCCACTGCACTCCAGCCTGGGCAACAGAGTGAGACTCTGTCTCAAAAAATTACAGCAACGACAAAAAACCCCAAAGTTGAACCCATTAACATATTATACCTTTAAAACTAATATTGTTTGGCTTTATAGTGTGCATACAATAAATGGAAGGTAGAGGGTTTGGCAAAAAAGATATGAACAGGCATGCATTTCTGGGCTACATGATTTTGTGCTTGATGGTTTAGGTTTCTACTGTATATTTCCTTTAAAGAAAATCTTATTTTCTAACATAAAACCTCAGCAGGCCTGCACTTAGCTAACAAGGGGAAAACTCTGTCCCAGTTTTCCATAATACATTCACGAAGGGATTTGAAACAACCAACAGTTATTGCAGAGAAAAATGAAAGAATGTTGTTTGCTGGCATTTTTAAAAATAAACACCAAAGTTCAAGCACTATAGCTATTAAGCTCTTTGTAGGCAACATAAACACTGGCTTATTTCTGACCCCCTATAATCCTAAAATCAAGCCCAGCCTTCATTTTCTGTTGTAATTTTTCCTGCAGTACCCCAGACACCAGGAGCTCATGAGTCAGGATCACCAGCCTTGAGTCTCAGCTAGATTCCTGCAGTAGCAATACTGGGGCTAAGGCTTCATTTTATCTCTCCTGGTTGACAGATATTATATAATACCTACCTTCTTTTCTACTCTGCTTAGTCTAAAGAGAGGTCCTTTTCTTTGGGGGAAAAAGTGTCATTTCTTCTTAGGTTCTTTTTTTCTCAGAAAAGGAAAGAGCATATCAGGGGAGGATGTGGTTGACATATTTGTCTTCCATGTGAACAAGGGGAAGGAAATACTTTTCAAGTCATAGTTTTATTTATCCAAGGTCTCCTGGGATATTATAACAGAGCATGTGATCATTGTGCTCAAAGGAACCTCGAGGGAGCCATCTACTCCCTGCCTCTCAACAGGCTACTTATAAACCACCGCACAGAAAGGTGCAAATGGAGCTGTATAATGGTTCTGGGGATGAAGTTTTCACTTCTCTTGGTCCTCCTCAGTCAAGATATTTGCCTTGTTTTGCCTGAAATCCTTCCTGCCATCATCAAATAACTTACAATAAAAATCTGCTCTCAATAGAGAGACAAAAACAACCAACCTCTATCATCTGAGTAATATCCTCTCTGGTTATTTTTAAATACTATAATAGCACAATGAACCTGAGGCACCAGGAAGAGGCAATTTCCTAAATGGATATGGAAGCCTTGAAGAGGATGATGTATTGGCGAATGTTACTCTACTAGGTCCATTTACACAGTTACAACAGGCCCCATAATCACGAGTGACCAGTGCAAACTCACAGCTGAACACAAGGCCAGAGAGGCTTTACTCCCACCTAAGGTCTTGAGCCAACAATGAAGGCGCACAATAGATGCTCAGTACTAACAAAGGCTATCAACCCCAGTGATACTGAGGCTCATTTATAGAGAGATAGATATTGGTAGGGCGGGTGGGAAGGAAGGCAAAGCTAACCTGAAACATCTATGAGCAAACATCATGAGGCAAGGGTTATTTTTTATGTTTTGAGTTTTATTTGTGGGTGCTTAATACCTATTAAATAAGTAATGAGAATTAATACTTACCTACACCACAGTGGTGATTTGCACCTTAATTGAGTGATTTGCACCTTTGTGGAGCTCTATAGATGAAAGCTGAAGTGCATAGGACATGCAAAGCACTTTTTTTGAAATATAATTTTAATTAGTTAAAATTTAAGATTTAGTTTCTCTTGATAAGAATAATTTTAGGAGTGTGGATAAAGCACTTAATCTTTAATCTGGACCTTAGTTTTTCCATATGTAATGCAAGAAGGTTGAAATAGATGATCTCTAAGGTCCCTTTTAGCTCTAACATTCTGTGATTCTAATTAACTGTACAGATGGAGACTGATAGAATTTTGGATCTGGAAGAGATTCTAGAGTGGATTATATAAAATTGTTCTTCTGACAATCACGGAGGCATTTAAAAAATGATTTCATTTATTGAATGCTTATTATGTGCCAGGCATGATAAAAACCACCTTCAAATATTCTCTCATATGCATCTCTGTAAAGTTCTGTGAGGTAGGCACAGGAAACTGAGGCTCAGGAAAACTAAGTAAGTTGCATAAGAACAGACAGAAAATGACAGAACAGAAGCTCAAACCCAGTTCTCTCTGACTCCAAAATCTATGTTCTGTACCATGATTAAGCTGTCTTTGGCATGGCTTCTCCATAATCTCTGTGCCTGGGGAAACTCTAAACTTGCCCTAACACACCACCTAGTCACCTCAGGCCTTTCCTGCTTTCCCTCAGCTCAGAGCCAGGATTCTTTTCTTTTCAGAGAACCTACGCTCTTATAAGTGAGAAAGGAGAGCCTTATTTTTTCTTAGTGTTTATGCACCAATATCTGTGCAGGCAGAATAAGACAAGTGACTAGTTGTAACACAATAGATTTTTCTTTGGAGCTTTAGCTGGGTTAACATGGTATTCTAAATTCCTGCTTCCTTGCAGGAGCCCAGTAGCTTTACATAAGCCACTGAGGTGTAGGGCATTCTCCTTCACTGTGGACTGACTAGCAAGGATCTCTCCAACAGGCACTTGCCTCTCTTTCTCTCCTCCTCCCTTTGTTCTTTTGCCCACTATGTAAGCAATTAGTACAATTGAATCCTTAATAAGCCAATTTAGTCCAGCCCACATAGCTATTTTGCTCCTAATAAATCAATTAATTCAGCTCACATTGAGGGGACTGTCATGTTTACAATATCACAGTCAGCGTCTATATATTTGTGCAAGAAATAAGATGGTAAGGAGTATTTTTAGAATAAATTTTCATTTTTCTCTTTGTGGTGGAGGGGCTGTGTGTTGTGCTGTTGATGCTTCTGCTGCTAGGACTTCTTTGTCTTAACCAAAGGCTTGAGAAAATGACTTAGCAGACATTTATGAGACGTGTTTCATGGAGTTGGAGTGAACATGCAAAAAAGTCCATAGAGCTTTGTTTATATTGCGTGCCAGAGATTTGAACAAGGATGGAACAACCCTTTTGTGGTAGCAGCTCTCAGTGCTTTCTCCACAATCCTATAGGGCTAGGTGGATCCCATTAAAGGTCCTAAGAGCTAAAACTTATCTTCAAATTACCTTTAGTTGGTAGGAATTATGACTACATACTCAGTCTTTTGATTTCTCCAACCATGTTAGCAAGGTGAAGTTTCATCTTACTAAGTTAAGATTTGAAACCTTTGGTGTCAAATATTCCCTTGGCACTACCCTATAATGAAGAAGGTTTAGGAGTCACACATACAAAGTGGACTTAAAGAGTTTCCTTGATAAGTAGCACTAATGGATCAATAGTGGGGTGTGGTTGCTGACACAGCCCATTGGTCAAATACCTAGAGTGAAAGGCTTAAGGCATACATTTCTCTGCATTTTCTAGATAATTAGGCTCAGTACAGGGAGCCCAAAGACTCCTATTTTAAGGAAAATAATGTTAAACCTTAGTGTATTCTGGGGAGAGTATCAAAATGGTGGATGAAGCCAGGTGCAGTGGCACATGCCTATAATCCCAGTGCTTTGGGAGGCCAAGGTGGAAGGGTTGCTTGAGGCAATGAGTTCGAGATGATCTGGGCAGCAAAGTGAGACCCCCTTCTCTGCAAACTTTTTAAAAAAATTTAGCCAGGAGGCCAGGCACCGTGGCTCACGCCTGTAATCCCAGCACTTTGGGAGGCCAAGGCAGGTGGATCACGAAGTCAGGAGGTTGAGAACATCCTGGCCAACATGGTGAAACCCCATCTCTACTAAAAATACAAAAATTAGCTGGGCGTGGTGGTGTGCACCTGTAGTCCTAGCTACTCTGGGGGCTGAGGCAGGAGAATGGCTTGAACCCAGGAGGCAGAGGTTGCAGTGAGCCGAGTTTGTGCCACTGTACTCCAGCCTGGTGACAAAGCGAGACTTAGTCTCAAGTGAAAAAAAAAAAAAATTAGCCAGGCATGATGGCATGCTCCTGTAGTCTCCTAGCTACTCAGAAGCCTGAGGCTGGAGGACTGCATGAGCCCAGGACTTCAAGGTTACAGTGAGCTATGATCCTGCTACTAGCACTCTGGCCTGGGAAACAAAGTCAGACCCTGTCTTAGAAAAAAAAAAAAGTGAGTAGATTAGAAATTCTACCAAATGAGTAGTTGTGGAAGGATAGTGACTTATTTGTTTAGAAAGAGGAAGGTTTGTTTGGGGCAGAGTCCTTGCCCTGGGAAAGGTGAAGCAATATTGAATGACTTCAAGTATTTCAGCCCTTTCATGTGGAAGAGGGATCAAACTCATTCAGTGTGACCCTAGAGATAAAACTAGGGTCAATGAGTGTAAATAAGAGACAGCCAGATTACAGTGAAGTATAATGATATGCTTTCTAATAGCTCCAGCTGTGCAGACACAGGAGATGCTAAGTTCTCCAACTCTAGAGACGAGTAAGCAGAGACCGAGTGTCCAGGCTGCAGGAATATTATAGGGTTAGGTTTGGTGGGAAGGGGTGGGAAACTACTCATATTTAGTTTTCTTTCTATGAAAGAAGGGTCACAATTCTATAGTTTATCTCCTCACTAGAAATATAAGCCATAGTTGTTTTAATTCCCTGAAAAACAGCTTGAGCTTAACAAAAAAGAATGAGAAATCCAAGGGCTGCCACAGTGGCAAGCCCAGGCTTTGATTGCTGCTGTAGGAACCTGCCCTCCATGCTGATCTCTGCACTGCGGCTGTCAATTTCCCCTCATTTGGTGAAAGTCTAAAAACCAGGGCCTGGTATAGCATGGCATGGTACCAAATATTGGACTACTCTTTGTCTCTTGAAGAGTCGTTTTCCCAGATACTACTCAGAAAATTTGCATTCAGGCTGCCAAACTGGGTAAGGCAATAGCATTGGGTAAGTTTGGGTCACTTGTTAGAAAAGACAGTCATGTGGGAGTACCATGGAATAGCTGTTTTTTCATAACCTCTTCAACTAATTCAAAAGTTAGAGTAAGGCTCTATTACTAGGTAGAACAAAGCACATGGTACAAATTTATAAAAGACACACCCAACATTACGCATCCAGAATGAGAAGGTTTTTCCCTTTTGAGAATTCTAATGATTTTATTTTGCCTTCCTTTAGTTTTGAAACACTATCCTTGGCTAAAAGGTGAATTAAATTGCCCCAGTGTTCAACTCTTTGTTCATGCAAATAAATGAAATCTCTCTGTGAATTCTATTGTTAACATAAAAACCTAATTTTGAATTCTTAGTTACATTTAACATCTTACCACAGATAACATCACAACTATTAATTAGTTGTATTCCTTTTATATTTCAATTGAAATAAAGATAAAAAATTGCAGATTACAAAAAGGAATTTGTAATCTTGGAAATGTTAAGAAGGTTTTCCCTGGAAGCTAAGTTTAATAAAGATCTGTGGCTTTTTGCATTGTAAGTAGAATAACATGATTGCAACCTAAATCCTATTTTTTTTTCAAATTGAGAAAATTTTTGCCTCTTTGAAATAGGTTGTATTATTTACCTATGCCAAGTTATGCTGCAGTAATGAATGACTCCAAAACATCTGTCACTTAAAACAACAAATGTTTATTGCTTATCCCCATTACCCATTCCCTGTGGGGTAGCCCATCTGGAAGGTCTCTGCTCCAGCTCCTACTTATTCAGTGATGCAGGTGGATTGAGGAACGGCAATATGGGACCGCAGAACTCATGACAAAGCATTGTCACTTCCATTCATATTCCACTGTCACCGAGTCATTGGTGTGAGGTCAGTGAGTGGGGTAGGAAGGTAGAGGGCTAGAAGCATCAAAGGGAGACTTAAAATGTGCCAAAAGTCACTGTGATCAAATACATTCTGGAGACATTTTGCTTCATCTGCTTTGCTCTTTCTCAGCTACTTGACTGATATGATCAATTGCATGATTTTGCCAAGCCACCAATATTTCATCATTTGTTACTGTGTCCTCAGCCTTTGGTAACCTCAGATTATTGGCCTGCAAAATGACGGTTTAATAAGCTTTCACTGTGAATAACTAGGGAATGTGGTACTGTGCAAGGTTTTCTCTTTTCCCTAAAGTACAAAAACACAGTACTACACAAAGCCCCTACATGTATTTTTCTTATTAATATTTCATAGTAAATGGATATTAATTCAGGTTACTATAAATTACAGTGAAGCATCTAAACTACTATGGAATTACACCTCGTAGCCACGTGAATACCTGGAGGGTTGCTGGAGAGTAATGTGATTATCACAAGCAACACCAGAGGAAATAAAGTAATTTGTTGCCTACTACAAAATGCTATCCCATTTTTCTAAGAACCTTGGCAGGTTGAAAGAAGTTCTTTTAAAGTTAGTTTATTCGATTAAAAAAAATATCTCACCATTTCCCCCTTTCCTTCCTCACCCTTAAGACCTTTAACAAGCAGGTGTAAAATTCAGCAAGTAAGCTTGTTGAGGACTTTCTTGAAGAGAAAGCTTTTAGAATTAGCTAGGATAGCTATATTCTGAATAGCATTTATAAGATTCCTGTCCAAGAATTGGTGATTGCTTACTTTGAAGTAATTTAGTTTGAAATTTAAATTAAGATAGAGAGAGAGATAGATAAATGAAAAGAGGGCAGAAGGGAGGGAGGGATGAAGGAAGAAAAAGAGAAGGAAAGGGAGAGCGGGATCGAGAGAGTGAGACCATGTGATCAGAGAGCTACAAGATTATCTTTCCTGGTAACATAGATTTATCAAAGCACAGAAGATTATAGGAGTGCCAGGTGCTGTATGAAATGGATTATTTTCTTCCATTAGAAAGTAACACCAGTTGACAGGTTTTACTTAAGTAAAAAATTAAGTAGCTCTTACTTAATTTCTCACTATAACCCCTGAAGTGGGAATGGTCTGTTCTCTTCTTTGGCCATCCCACTAACCTGAAAACATTGGAATGGTATATAAGTAGGTATGCGGGTTGCTGAGGGATCTCATGTTGGTGGTTGCTAGTTTGTTCTCTGGGTTCTTATTCTTTGCCTGAATGCCTAGAATAGAATCTTAGCTCCCTTTGAAACAATTTGTCCCTCAGGAGCCATAGCATTCATATAGTATCTCCTTTTTCAAATTTCAAGGCACCACTGTGCATTTTCTACCACCTAGCTGTTTGCATATAATATTCACCCAAAAATGCTCTTTTGAATTAAAACATAATAAAACAAAAATTAGGGAAATGGCTCAATATGAAAAAGCAAGCCAATACATTCATGATCTCACCACTGAATTACAATTTCACAATTTTAAATGCAATTTGTGATTTCTTTCCATATCCAATCACTAAAATACCCTCAGGAGTTAAGAGAACAGAGAAAATACATATATATATCATCATTACTGTCTTTTAGTTTCTTACCTGAAAATTCAGATGCCTCCTTGGAACTTCCCTATTGCTGAAACATTTCACATATTCAGCCTCTCAACTGTTAATAATTCTATTATCAGCTGCATGCCAGTAATTTAATTCAAGACACACACTGAAGGGAGAGTAGATGGAACTTGCTGGCAGATTTGTACACAGAATGTTAGAGAAAGCAAAGAGTCAAGGATGGCTCCAAGGTTGCCTGGCATATGGGTGAACAGTGGTATCTTTACTTAAATGGGGACATTGTGGAGAAGCTGGGTGTGGGGTAAAGGAATATCAATAATTCATTTTTGGACATGTTAAGTTTAAGATGTTGAATGGGCAATTGGACATGCAAGTCAGAAACTCACAGAAGAGGCTGGGGTTAGAGCTCCACCAGAATAAAGATGTTACTCACTGGGATGAGACTGGATGGCTTTACATAGGAGAGGGTGTAGAATTGAATAAAGGAGGTCTTTGGACCAAAGGAATGAACAGTCAACAAAAGAGACAGGAAAGGAGAATTTTGGTAGATAGGGAAGAATGGCTTGAAAAAAGAAGGAGACAATGTAAATATGTCTTCCAAGAAGTTTTGTCAAAAGTGGGCCGGTGAAATGGGAGAAGCCGGAAGGAAAACCTGGTGTTATGGGAGAGGCTGTTTTTTAAGATGAGAGATATTATGTAATGTTTACATGCTGATGAAATCATCCAATAGAAGAAACTAAAAATAAAGGAGAAATCAGGATTGAATGTGGGAGCAAAGATTTTGCATATTTAAGAGGTGATGGAAATCCAATGACAGGTGAAAGGATTGGTCTTAATAGAAGAGACACTTCACCCATTGTGATAGGAAGAAGACAGAGTATGTGGTGAGAGACGCTGGGGGAATGGGGAAGATGAGGATGTAGACTTCTGGTTGCTTTTAGTTTCTAAGTAAATGATTAAACATGTTTTATCAGCTGAGACTAGACTGAAGATTGGGGTGGAGAGCCAAGATGGCCGAATAGGAACAGCTCTGGTCTACAGCTCCCAGCATGAGCGACGCAGAACATGGGTGATTTCTGAATTTCCATCTGAGGAACGCAGTCCCTCACCAGCAACGGAACAAAGCTGGATGGAGAATGACTGACGAGTTGAGAGAAGAAGGCTTCAGACGATCAAACTACTCCGAGCTACAGGAGGAAATTCAAACCAAAGGCAAAGAAGTTAAAAACTTTGAAAAAAATTTAGACGAATGTATAACCAGAATAACCAATACAGAGAAGTGCTTAAAGGAGCTGATGGAGCTGAAAGCCAAGGCTCGAGAACTACGTGAAGAATGCAGAAGCCTCAGGAGCCGGTGTAATCAACTGGAAGAAAGGGTATCAGTGATGGAAGATGAAATGAATGAAATGAAGCAAGAAGGGAAGTTTAGAGAAAAAAGAATGAAAAGAAATGAACAAAGCCTCCAAGAAATATGGGACTATGTGAAAAGACCAAATCTACGTCTGATTGGTGTACCTGAAAGTGACGGGGAGAACGGAACCAAGTTGGAAAACACTCTGCAGGATATTATCCAGGAGAACTTCCCCAATCTAGCAAGGCAGGCCAACATTCAGATTCAGGAAATACAGAGAACGCCACAAAGATACTCCTTGAGAAGAGCAACTCCAAGACACATAATTGTCAGATTCACCAAAGTTGAAATGAAGGAAAAAAATGTTAAGGGCAGCCAGAGAGAAAGGTCAGGTTACCCACAAAGGGAAGCCCATCAGACTAACAGCTGATCTCTCGGCAGAAACTCTACAAGCCAGAAGAGAGTGGGGGCCAATATTCAACATTCTTAAAGAAAAGAATTTTCAACCCAGAATTTCATATCCAGCCAAACTAAGCTTCATAAGTGAAGGAGAAATAAAATCCTTTACAGACTAGCAAATGCTGAGAGATTTTGTCACCACCAGGCCTGCCTTACAAGAGCTCCTGAAGGAAGCACTAAACATGGAAAGGAAGAACTGGTACCAGCCACTGCAAAATCATGCCAAATTGTAAAGACCATCGAGGCTAAGAAAAAACTGCATCAACTAACGAGCAAAATAACCAGCTAACATCATAATGACAGGATCAAATTCACACATAACAATATTAACTTTAATTGTAAATGGACTAAATGCTCCAATTAAAAGACACAGACTGGCAAATTGGATAAAGAGTCAAGATCCATCAGTGTGCTGTATTCAGGAAACCAATCTCACATGCAGAGACACACATAGGCTCAAAATAAAAGGATGGAGGAAGATCTACCAAGCAAATGGAAAACAAAAAAAGGCAGGGGTTGCAATCCTAGTCTCTGATAAAACAGACTTTAAACAAACAAAGATCAAAAGAGACAAAGAAGGCCATGACAAAATGGTAAAGGGATCAATTCAACAAGAAGAGCTAACTATCCTAAATATATATGCACCCAATACAGGAGCACCCAGATTCACAAAGCAAGTCCTGAGTGACCTACAAAGAGACTTAGACTCCTACACAATAATAATGGGAGGCTTTAACACCCCACTGTCAACATTAGACAGATCAAAGAGACAGAAAGTTAACAAGGATACCCAGGAATTAAACTCAGCTCTGCACCAAGCGGACCTAATAGACATCTACAGAACTCTCCACCCTAAATCAACAGAATATACATTTTTTTCAGCACCACACCACACCTATTCCAAAATTGACCTCATAGTTGGAAGTAAAGCTCTCCTCAGCAAATGTAAAAGAACAGAAATTATAACGAACTGTCTCTCAGACCACAGTGCAATCAAACTAGAACTCAGGATTAAGAATCTCACTCAAAACTGCTCAACTACATGGAAACTGAACAACCTGCTCCTGAATGACTACTGGGTACATAACGAAATGAAGGCAGAAATAAAGATGTTCTTTGAAACCAATGAGAACAAAGACACAACATACCAGAATCTCTGGGACACATTCAAAGCAGTGTGTAGAGGGAAATTTATAGCACTAAATGCCCACAAGAGAAAGCAGGAAAGATCCAAAATTGATACCCTAACATCACAATTAAAAGAACTAGAAAAGCAAGAGCAAACACATTCAAAAGCTAGCAGAAGGCAAGAAATAACTCAAATCAGAGCAGAACTGAAGGAAATAGAGACACAAAAAACCCTTCAAAAAGTTAATGAATCCAGGAGCTGGTTTTTTGAAAGGATCAACAAAATTGATAGGCTGCTAGCAAGACTAATAAAGAAGAAAAGAGAGAAGGATCAAATAGATGCAATAAAAAATGATAAAGGGGATATCACCACAAATCCCACAGAAATATAAACTAACATCACAGAATACTACAAACACCTCTATGCAAATAAACTAGAAAATCTAGAAGAAATGGATAAATTCCTTGACACATACACCCTCCCAAGACTAAACCAGGAAGAAGTTGAATCTCTGAATAGACCAATAACAGGCTCTGAAATTGTGGCAATAATCAATAGCTTACCAACCAAAAAGAGTCCAGGACCAGATGGATTCACAGCCGAATTCTACCAGAGGTACAAGGAGGAACTGGTACCATTCCTTCTGAAACTATTCCAATCAATAGAAAAAAAGGGAATCCTCCCTATCTCATTTGATGAGGCCAGCATCATCCTGTTATCAAAGCCGGGAAGAGACACAACCAAAAAAGAGAATTTTAGACCAATATCCTTGATGAACATTGATGCAAAAATCCTCAATAAAATACTGGCAAACCGGATCCAGCAGCACATCAAAAAGCTTATCCACCATAATCAAGTGGGCTTCATCCCTGGGATGCAAGGCTGGTTCAATATACGCAAATCAATAAATGTAATCCAGCATGTAAACAGAACCAAAGACAAAAATCACATGATTATCTCAATAGATGCAGAAAAGGCCTTTGACAAAATTCAACAACCCTTCATGCTAAAAACTCTCAATAAATTAGGTATTGATGGGACGTATCTCAAAATAATAAGAGCTATCTATGACAAACCCACAGCCAATATCATACTGAATGGGCAAAAACTGGAAGCATTCCCTTTGAAAACTGGCACAAGACAGGGATGCCCTCTCTCACCACTCCTATTCAACATAGTGTTGGAAGTTCTGGCCAGGGCAATCAGGCAGGAGAAGGAAATAAAGGGTATTCAATTAGGAAATGAAGAAGTCAAATTGTCCCTGTTTGCAGATGACATGATTGCATATCTAGAAAACCCCATTCTCAACCCAAAATCTCCTTAAGCTGATAAGCAACTTCAGCAAAGTCTCAGGATACAAAATCAATGTACAAAAATCACAAGCATTCTTATACACCAATAACAGACAAACAGAGAGCCAAATCATGAGTGAACTCTCATTCACAATTGCTTCAAAGAGAATAAAATACCTAGGAATCCAACTTACAAGGGACGTGAAGGACCTCTTCAAGGGGAACTACAAACCACTGCTCAATGAAATAAAAGAGGATACAAACAAATGGAAGAACATTCCATGCTCATGGGTAGGAAGAATCAATATCGTGAAAACGGCCATACTGCCCAAGGTAATTTATAGATTCAATGCCATCCCCATCAAGCTACCAATGACTTTCTTCACAGAATTGGAAAAAACTACTTTAAAGTTCATATGGAACCAAAAAAGAGCCCGCATCACCAAGTCAATCCTAAGCCAAAAGAACAAAGCTGGAGGCATCACGTTACCTGACTTCAAACTACACTACAAGGCTACAGTAACCAAAACAGCATGGTACTGGTACCAAAACAGAGATATAGATCAATGGAACAGAACAGAGCCCTCAGAAATAATGCCGCATATCTACAACTATCTGACCTTTGACAAACCTGAGAAAAACAAGCAATGGGGAAAGGATTCCCTATTTAATAAATGGTGCTGGGGAAACTGGCTAGCCATATGTAGAAAGCTGAAACTGGATCCCTTCCTTATATCTTATACAAAAATTAATTCAAGATGGATTAAAGACTTAAATGTTAGACCTAAAACCATAAAAACCCTAGAAGAAAACCTAGGCAATACCATTCAGGTGGGAGGTGATTGGATCATGGGGGCAAATTTCTTAGGAATGTCTTAGCACCATCCCTTTGGTGCTGTCTTCATGTTAGTGAGTCGCTTCTAGCATGATCTGGCTGTTTAAAAGTCTGCTCTCTCTCTCTTATTCCTCCTCTGGCCATGTGAAAATCCTGTTGTTTCTTTGCCTTCCTCCATGATTAAAGATTCCCGAGGCCTCCCCAGAAGCCAAGCAGATGCCAGCACTGTGCTTCTTGTACAGCCTGCAGAATCTTGAGCCAATTAAACCTCTTTTCTTTATAAATTACACTGCCTCAGGTATTTATTTATAGCAATGCGAGAACTGCCTAATACAGAAAATTGATACTGAGGAGTAGGACATTTCAGTATAAAGATACCCAAAAATGTGGAAGCAGCTTTGGAACTGGCTAATAGCCAGAGGTTAGAAGAGTTTGGATGGCTTGATGGAAGACGCATAACTTCCTAGAGACTGATTAAATGGTTGTGACTAAAATGCTGATAGTGATATGGGCAGTGAAGTCCAGGCTAATTAAGTCTCAGATGGAAATGAGGAACTTATTGGGAACTAAAGCAAAGGTTACCTATGTTTGCGAAGGCATAAGCCTTAGCAAAGAACTTGGCTACATTCTGTTCATGCCCCAGGGATCTGTGGAAGTTTGAACTTGAAAGTGATGACTTAGGGTATTTGGCAGAAGAAATCTCTAAGCAGCAAAGCATTCAGGATGTAATCTGACTGCTTCTGAAAACCTATGCACAGATGTAGAAGCAAAGAAATGACTTAAAGTTGGAAATTATATTTAAACAAGAAGCAGAGTGTAAAAGTTTGGAAAATTTGCAGCTTAGCCATGTGGCAAGGAAAGAAGAAGCATTTTTAGGAGAAGAATTTATGCAGGCTGTGCAGGAACCACTTGCTAGAGAGATTTGGATAACCAAAAAAGAGCCAAGTGTGAATAGCCAAGACAATGGGAAAAAGGCCTCAAAGGCATTTCACGGACCTTTGCTGCCCTGCACAGTCTCAGGACACTGCTTCCAACATCCTGGTTGCTCCAGCTCCAGCCTCAGCTCAAAGAAGCCCAGTTACAGCTTGGTCCACAGCTCCAGAGGGTGCAAGCTGTAAGACTTGGTGGCTTCCATGTGGTGTTAAGCCTGAGAGTGCACATACTGCAAGAGTTGAGGCTTGGCAGTCTCCACGTAGATTTCAGAAGATATATGAGAAAGCCTGGGTATCCAGGCAGAAGGCTGCTGCAGGGGCAGAGTTCCCACAGACAACATTTACTAGGGCAATCTTTTTAGATTACTAAGTCTCAGGTATTTCTTTAATAGCAATACAACAGCCTAATACAGTGACTGTATTTGAAGATAAAGATTTTAAAGAGATAACAAAAATAAAATGAGGTATATAGTCTAACTGGTATCCTTATAAGAAGAGGAAATGTGGAGCCACAAAGAGACATTGAGACATTAGAAAAGTGGTCAATGCAGAGAAAAGACCACGTGACAACACAGCAGGAAGCTGGACATCTGCAAACCAAGGAGAGAGATCTCAGAAGAAACCTCCAGAACTATGAGAAAATAAATTTCTCTTGTTTAAACAACTTAATATGTGCTATTTTGCTATGAAAATCCTGGGAAACTAATACAGCCTCTATCTTCACTACTAGCCTTCAGGATAAGAACTAATCCTTTTTTTTTTTTTTTTTTTGAGACAGAGTCTTGTTCTGTAGCCAGGCTGGAGTGCAGTGGCACAATTTCAGCTCACTGCAACCTCCACATCCTGGATTCAAGCGATTCTCCTTCTTTAGCCTCCTGAGTAGCTGGGACTACAAGAGTGTACCACCATGCCCAACTAATTTATTGTCTTTTAGTAGAGATGGGGTTTCACCATGTTGGCCAGGATGGTCTCGATCTCCTGACCTCATGATCTGCCTGCCTTGGCCTCCCAAAGTGCTGGGATTATAGGCATCAGCCACCGCGCCTGGCCTAGCATAAGAACTAATCTTATTTTCCTTTTTAGACCTTAGGACTCTTATTCAGCATACCCCCTCCAACCTCCATATAATTTTTTCATCTGACTAATGTTACAAATGTCTAGGATTCTTTACCAGAAGAATGAAAGAACAGGTGAGAATAAATGTTTGCACACAGGTATAAATTATGTTTCTCCCCAGTGTGGATTGGACTACATTTACAATTCCAAGGTCAAAAGTTAGTTACTTTGTATCATTTATTTATTTTCACCATCCAAATCTCTTTCTTCACACGTTTTTGGGGATAATTGTTGGGTGGTAAGAAATTTGGCAGTGCTTGTAGCAAAAAAGTAGAACTCTAGTGACTTAATTGGCAAAAGATAAAAACTGATGTCCAAACTGATTGACTGAGGGCTTCAAAGTTATCATGTTTGAACATGCTCCTTTCAGAGTGACACTGACAAAGGCATCATTATACTTTCAATTTAGGTGTAATCGGAAGTTGAGCTCCTTCCTCAGGTTTCTGAGTGTGGCCAGGACTGGCGCTCTCTTTTCCCTCTCAAATTCCTCCTTTTCTTAAGGAAAATAAATGTGTTTACATGGGCAGACACTTTCAAGTTTTCTCAGTTCTAGTTAAAACATTTCAATTTAATGTTGCCATACTTTAGCAAACAACAACATAGCTAGGCAGGATGTGATGAATGAAGCCACCTAAATATTTTCTGTCAACTACCTTTACAGCATGATGCGCATTAAAGGGATCCCATGCCTTGCAAACAGAACTGTAATTTCAATTGACTTACATTTTGTGGTTAAGAACATGACTTCTGACCAGCCTGAATGACATAGCGAGATCCTATCGCTACAAAAATTAAAAAAAAAAAAAAAAACTAGCCAGCATGGGGTTGCATGCCTGTAGTCCCAGCTACTCGAGGGGCTGAGGCGGAAGGATTGCTTGAGCCTGGAAGTTCCTGGCTGAAGTGAGCTGTGATTGCACCACGGCACCCCAGCCTGGGTAACAGAGTGAGACCCTGCCTCTAAAAAATAAAAATAACGAATAAATAAACAACAAATGAAAAAAAAAATGACCTCTTACCAAATGATTATTTCAGCTTCTAGAATAGCCTCAGTTCCTAGCTAGTGAGGAAAACAATAATCTCACTTTTGCACCTTGTAGGCTGACACATCTTACTAAACCCTGAGGACCTTTAACAGACTTGAATTGGATTTGAACCACTTTTGTCATTACATGGTGAGAGGTTACCATTTGCCATAACTTTATTTTTCTTTAATTTTTTTATCTAAAGTCACAGGACTGTTTCTTCACCAGGAAATTTCTGAGGGGTTTGATAAATGTAGAGTGACCTGAAATAGCTCAATAAACATACTTTTTGTAATGACTAAAGGAGATTTTGACTCCCCGCCCCCCAGGGGATTGAGTTAGGGCTAGAAAGAAGAGTATGCTGATGCAGGAAAACCTTTTCTGTCCCAATAAGCCATTAGTGTTCACTTCCAAGCCTCCCAGGGCAGCCAAGCACTAACAAGCAATGACAACCTTAAGACCCTCTTGCCTCCCCATTTATTTTCAGCAAATCCTTCTACATGCTCTGCCTTTTATTTTCTGGTCTTCTATTAAAGAATTCTATACAAATCTTTATACTGCAATGTTATTTCCAACTGTAAAAAATGTTTATTAGAGAGTCACAATTCCATATGCATCAGAGTCTAATTCCCCATATTCCCAATTCCACTCTAGACACTTCCTTTCTCCTGGATTTGTGGGCTTTACTTCTCTCGACTCCTTCTCCTCCCTTTCTTTCTGCCACCTCTTCCCTGTTCCCTATCCAGTGGGAGAGTAACAGGGATCCTATGAGAGAAGGACTCATAAGGCCAGGAGACTGAGCGAGTCTAATGATAGAAAGTTGCGTGGTATCATGGCTCCTCCATGTTTCAGTCTTCAAATAACCTCAAAGCTATTATTCTGATTTAGAATACACTATATTTAGAATTAGTTTTATTTCTGGAAACTATGCAAACAAAGACATTCCATTTTTATGGCGATATTCTAGCCTTCTTTTTTATGTTTATACAGAATCTTGGTAAATTTTGCCAAAGTGTCCCTATAGCCCCTTTATGTCTTAAAGGGCGCCAAAGAGAAGGAAAAAGAGATTTGATTTGTTACCTATTTACTTGTTACCCAAGAGGCAGATCTAGGACCACAGTGAGAATATTATTGAAAAGATTTGACTTAATTTGAATCCAGGGAGGGGAAGGCCCAAGGAGAAGCTATGGACTGTCAATATATTTCACTTGTGACATACCATTTTTTGAATGTGTCCTTTTCTGAAAGTTCTCAGCTCTTCCTGAAATAAGCCAATTTTGTAAGAACAAGATGAGTTTCTCAGATTTTTGTTAGTTTCAACTCTTTGGTGAAAACTGAGTAACATATGAACAATTCCATCTTTTCAACTATTTGATAGGCAATGCAGGCCCCAAAATATTCAGAAAAGAGGAAGGGCACACCCAACAAAAGAAACACTCCTTCCCTGCTAAGATCAGAATTGGCTGGAGAGTGAAACCACAATGATTGCTGTTACAATGCCATATGGATTCAAGTCTGGTCTATATTATAAATGCTGAGGGAGTCTTAACCTCCTCCTAAGCCCCCCAGCCTTCTGTCCTTGACTGGAAGCCAAGGTTTTGCTGTACATTTTGAAGCATCGTCCAAGTATTCTCCTGCTCTCTTGCCTGTAAAGAACAGAGGCTGTCTTGGATAACGTGTCCATGAGAGAGTCCACCCTCACACACTGTACAGTCCAAGAAAGATATGTCACTATGTATATCCACAGCTCTTACAAAACCACACAGTCATGCTGTATGCAACACTCTTCTGCAGGACAAAAGGTACTGGAACTTTCCATGTGGGAAGACATGGTCCTGCTGTTGTAGAGATGGCTCAGGGGGATAAGGGAGGTACCGGAGGTGAGGATATGAGGCTATGAGAAAATACCTCCAAAGAGAGAGGCCAGAACTGAGATGTGTGACGCTTTGGCCCACTTTATGCACAGCTGTGTTATAAATGTGATGAACTAGCATTTCTTGGATCATGTTCAGCCTGGGCCATGGGACAGCAAAGGTGGGAATAAAAACAATGTTACCTTAGGCCTGCCCTCCCCCAGGATGTGTATATCTAAGAGCTGAAAATTGCTGAGATCTGTCTTCACAGCTGCAAGGGCTTAGAATTGTATGAATATAATATGTATTTTGTAACTCCAAGTTCCTAGTTGTCCATAATTTAGAAGGAGAGGATCTCTCTGAGTCCCTATCTGTCTGTCTGTCTCTGTCTCTCACATCTATTTTAGGACTTGTTAGAGAAGAAAGTCCTTAAGCCAGTTTAGATGTCCTCTTGAGATCATGAGGGTAAGAGGGTGGTGGTGATTTTTGGTGGTGACTTTGTCATAGGCCATTCATCCGTTCACTCCAACAATCATCAAATAATTGGCCTTATATTTGGGTGAATCTCTGAGTAAACTGCAGTCAAACAGTTCTCGGATTGCAAGAGGCTCTATGGGCATTCCTGCTCCACTGGAGAACTATGTTTGAAATTAACAAAATATATAGGCATCTTCTAAAATGTCTGCCTGCCCTGTATCCCCGATATTAATTCTCTCTCTGTATCTATATGCCTTCCTTGTTAGATCATAACTCTACAGAAATTATTTTATTTTTCATCTCAGAAGACATGATTATATTATAGGAATAGAGGCCAAATTACTAGTGGGGAAACTGCGTACTACCAAAAAAGAGTGAACTCTTACAGCCTGGCCACAGGGCAGGGATGGGAAATGCAGAGACAGACTAAGGTTTACACATCTCACTTGGCTGCCATCCTCCTGAGAAAAACAGTACATCCTCTATTGATTTCCATGTCTCAGTGAACCAGATATAATTATAAATATGAGGGTGGGAAAGACACTAAGGAAACAATTTTGAGAAGAAACAGACAACTAGTTCTGTCAGATGAAAGTCTTCCCATGTGAAGACTAAGCAAGCAGGAGTAGCAGCTGATGGGCAAACTTCCCTTATATTTTGTAGGCTGCATACAGGCACATTCTCTAGGTAAAATTAGGTTTAACGTTTACATCAGTTGGTGCCTGTTTGAGCTTTAGTGTTGAGCCTAAGTGAAAAGGCTGACTCTAGGGATTATATAAAAATGTTCCAGTCAAGTATGATGAACTAACTTCCTCGTGTTCAGAAAAAGAGTGAATTGGCTTAGAAATTACACTCTAGCCAGAAACCTATATCCTTAAATAAGCCTTTGGTCATACTGTTTACATTCATTAAAAAACCCCAGTATTACTGGGGACTAAACCTAATATATTAGATACGATAAAAAGAAAGCACAGAAAATTTTTGGCAACCTCAGCTGAAGAAGCAAAGATACGAATAACTTTCCAAATTCTTGAGATTGAAAGGACATCAGTTTCATCATTCATGGGCCCTTCCTTTAGAGAAGGGAACCCTGAAGAGGGCAACACAAGTTGGTGGCCACAGAAGATCCCTGGAAGCTAATGCTCTAAGAAAGCTTGTTCATAGAACATCAGTTTCACTCTGTCATAGAAGCCCAGACTATGGCACCAGCTACTTTTCTTAAGTCATGTAGAAAACCACACCCAGTTGCATCTATATTCTAGAATAAGTAAATTAAAATTCTCCCTTCCAGCTAATAAAACTCCAGTGGGGACTTAATCCTTTTAGTGTTCATTACAGGATGCATAAAATGAGAACAAAACTTTGTAGGAAACTGATAGAGTCTCAAAATGAGGGCCTCTCCATTGTTTCAGAACCTAGAAGGGCTCATAGTAACGCTCGTGAAATGAAAGTGAAATTCTAATGGAAATTTTCTAGTAGCAATAAGATAAATTGAAAGTGTTCTCTGTCCTTTTATTCTCTTTCTTTTGGGGCTGAATCCATTTGACAAAGAAGTGTGTGTGTGTGTGTGTGTGTGTGTGTGTGTGTGTGTGTTTACAGCAAACTTTTAAAAAATTAATTCTAAAAATTTGGGGAAGAAATAGAAGTAGTTAAGAAGCAGCAGGAAAACAATAGAGTGAACTGTGGGATACAGTTTGTGCCAATGTCAGCACATACATTTTTGTACATGATAATTTGAAAAATAGTTTATAGTTCTTCAACCTAACAACTGAGACCCCACACACTGCAAAATAATCACGCTACTGAAGCAAACAAACAAAAACTGCTACTGAAAAATAATCACCTTTTACAAAACAGTGGCCCAATATTAACAGAAACTGAGGTCAATTTAAGCACACAATATTTTCACAGCCCCTTCAAAACCAAGCAAACTTATCCTCTTTTTTAAATGGTAAAGTTGAAAGTGAACCTCATTTGAACTATTGCCCCCCATATCAACAATTCAATTTCCAAAAGCTACTGAGACATGAGTTCCTTTTTTTTCTTCCACTGCTTTCTCATCCTCCAAGTTGTCTTTTATTCTACAAGCACTGTGACTGTTAATTTTCTTTACTCTCTCATTAAAAAAATTGGTTTTCTCAAATGTTTTTACATAAAAAGAGCAGTGGAAACTCATGTTTCTTGAACTTGGCTCATCTTAATTATTTTTAGTCCTACAGGGCTTCTTTAAGTCTATAAGAGTCAATAGATTTCCAAATTTTTTTTTTTCAAACTCCATCATCTGTTTTACTCCTTAGTTCCAGGCACTTTGAAAACTCTAACTTTGATACTAGTTGCTTTTTTTTTTTTGGCTGAACTTTTCTCCCATTATCATGCATTCCTATTTCATTTCCATTGTTCCTCTCATGGCCTAGTCTTTTTCTACTTCTCTCTTTCCTCTTTTATCTTTCTTTTTTGGTCTACACAGCTGGGATCCATTCTAAGCATTTCCAAAATCACTTTTACCCATAATTCTTTTCACAGATTGTTAGCCTGTTGGAGAGGTGAGAATAGCCTTTGAGGTATAATCAAGATTTCATAAACAGTAAGGAACAGTTTGTCAGTCTTTCTTGATGAGTGGGCTAATGACTCTTTTTAAGGCTGAATTAAATACTGCAATTGTTAATTAACTCTCTTGATAAGAAATAACTCAAGGAAAAGCATGACTAAATAAAGCCGCAGTATGCCCACTCTTGACAATACAGTATTCATCTCAAGGTTTTTGCCCTCGTTGTCAAACCTCTTATAAGAACTGAATTTATTAAAATTTCAAACTTTATAAAACAGTTTCCTTTCTCAGGATGTAGGACTTACTGGTGACTAAAGTGGAAAAATGCTAAGAAACTGAGGAAGGACATTTTCATATCAGGAGATTCTAATAGGGAGAATGATTTTTCTCTTAGTCTATGACTCACACCAATGCCAAGCTTCTGTAAAAATGGGAAGTATATTTCTTAGCCTTAATTTTGTAGCATGAGTTTATGAAATACATAATGCAGGAATACTAAAGGTGTCTAATTTTTTCTCTAATTCCAAGAGAAAGAAGAAAGCACAAGGATACAACATCTAGATATGAAGTGGAGCCACCCAAAGTGGAAGGAGCTAGTGTCCTTAAAGAATATTTAACTCTTAGTCTCTCCCTACCCTGCGAGCTCACTGAGAGAAGGGCCTGTAATTTATCCATTTTTATGTTTGGCATACCTGGCACGGAGCCTAGGACATTGTAAGTGTTTAGTACATATTTGTTGAATAAATGAGGATGACTGCAAATATTAAACATTTTAAATGAGCACAATCTGAAGTGGATATATTGGAAAGATATTTATTTTTTGGATTATTAGCTTTATAAGGAAAAACTATTACTTATTTAGGTTATATTCCAAAATACCAATTTTGACTTTGTATACTGTGGGTGTTTGGGACATACATTATTTAAAATTAATTGTCATAGAGGATTCATTCAATATCAACTTCCATCTTTTCCTGATGAATGTGTTGAAAGCCTCTCTTTGTGTGTTTCTCAGTAAGTTCCCTAAGGAAAATTGGGTTAGTGTCAGACCTTCTAAGTCACATTTAAACAATCATAGAATCTTAAGACTCTTGTCACTGACTAGTGCTGCAGACTAGCAGAAGTAAAGTTAAGATGATACTCTGGCCTTCTAATTTGAGGACACATCTTTATGATCCAAACCACCCCTGCATTAATGACTCAGAATCTGTTCTGGGTTTCTGAAGATTTCATAGCATGTATACATCTGAAGTTCACTATAAACCCACACATATTTTTCCGAGGGATTAACCTTCATTGAAAAGCAAAAACACTCTAAACTTTTTAATATAATTGAAGTCATTGAAGTCATTAAGGTTAATTTTTAACAATTATAGGATTTCCAGGAAGTCTTTTGAGATGTATTTTGCCAAGAGCAAACAAATTTAAACACCCAAAGACTCATTTTTTTTAGTTCAAAACTACAGACCCCATTAAAGTGGGTCAGCTTCTAAATTTGGCAAAACTCCATTTCCTAGTTCTCCAGAAATGAGTATCAATCACCCCAAACAAGCAGCCAGCTACTAATCAGCAACCACACAAATGAGTCTCATTGAAAATACTTAAGCTATTTCATGTGTCAAGTTAGAAAAAGCTGGGGAAAAGCTTTTCCCCTTTTGATTAAGCATCACAAATGAGCATTTCATTTAAGCAAATGCTTTCTGCAACCTAATTTGGAGAATGCACAGGACAGCAAAGTTTTTACTGAGAATATGGGAGGAAACATGGAAAGAAACATGAATATACTCATGGATGTGCTACCTTGGGATAAGTGAGTATCTATCACAACTAAAATGACAGTTAATCTTTACAAAAGGGATATACATATATATTTTAACCAAACATTAATCCTTAAAGAGGAAAAGAAAAACATGCATCGTTTAACAGGCTCAAGAAAACACCATTTAATCAAAAGTGGTGCTAAACCAAGCATTCCTACATAGGGACTCCCCCCATCCTCAAGAGATATGTAGATAGAAAATCTAGGGGGGTTGCAGATTTAGATGGGAAAAAGGTACATTTTATTTTTACTAACCTATAACTTAAATTTAGACATTTCCTACCATTATGAATGCAGACAACCCAATACATTCGTATTAGTAGTATCGATGACTTTGTCTCCAATAGAAATAAGATATTTACATAACACAGTGTATTTATTATAGATACTTAGAAATTTTATTCTCATTCCTATTTTAATATTGTGGTAGTCATTAGACCAACTGTTAGATTTTGCTTGTTATTTAATGTTTAAATAAGAAATATTACCATAAATGTTTTCTTAATTTTTTGACACCATTTCAATATACTGGTTTCCTTTATATTTTAAGCATTAAAAACATTATTCCAAGCCAGTATTCTTTAGCTTCACCCATATGCAAAAGGTAAGAATTTTAACTGTAAGAGTTTGAAAAAGAGTCATCAACATATTTTGTTCATATTTGGGATGAGTGTTTAATTCAACAGACACTTTGGCGCATTCTCTACTCTCTTTACGAAATTATGCACTATAATGGGAGCTTAATGGCCATACACTGATAAATAATAGTTCCTTGTAAGCTAACTTGCTGATGTACATTAGCTAGATATATTATCGAAGCAATATATACTTTGCATATTTTGGAATAGGGAATATTCTTATAGACTTTTACTCATTAGCTTTGTACTAGCTATTCCTCAAACTTGACAAATTTTTGTATTTATTGAGGCAATTTATTCAGCTAGTTCTTCAAAACACAGGATTTAGGGAAATGAGGATAAATCACTTCTTGATTTTATGGTAAATGAAAGAGGCCTAATTACTTCATTTTTATGTATTTTTTACATTGTACTGCTATAGTCTGTATTCTTAAATAGTGACTACACTTTACATATTGACATTAACATATTATGAATTCTATACTACTTTATTTATTCATCTATTCTGCCATGCTTGGAGCCCATGGCATAAAGTTGTGTTAAGCATTGGTTCTTTGCTTATCCTATCATTTTGTGGAGTTCATTTCCTGTGGCCTTTTCAACATGCAATAAATTATGTCAGTGCTTTCAATGTTAGGAATTACTAAAAATATACTTTTAAAAATGATTACATGTTGGAATTTTTAGAAATAGAATAACAAGACACCTTGGACATTTTACATGGATTAATGAAGTGAGGTTTGCCTTAATGGAAGAAGCAATCTCTGCATATGTGTGTATGTGTGTTTACTACATCTTCTTAATCTCATTCATCCCAAACCATTTTCAACACTTTGCTCCCCATTCCCCATCTTCCAACACCTTTCACTAAATATTTTGAGAGGCAGTGGTAAGAGGGAGATGAAAAATGAAGAAGCAAATAAAAAAGGGGTAGTAGAGTCATTTAAAATATATACATATATTCATAAAGAAGAAAAGTACTCCCTAAAATTAAAGCACCATTTTCCATTAGTAGGCTACTTTTCCAGCACTGAAGGAAAAAAACCGTCTTTCCTCCTTTCCTTTCTTCCTTTCTTTTTCCTTCACTTCTCCACTCCTTCCTTCTTTCCTTCCTTCCTTCCTTTCCTTTTCCTCCTCCTCCTTATTCTTCGTTTTCATCTTCTTCTTTTTCCTTTCCTTTCTTCCTTTTTCTTTTCCTTTCCTTTTCCTTCCCTTCTCCCTTCCTTCCTTCTTTCCTTCCTTCCTTTCCTCTTCCTCCTCCTCCTCTTCCTTCTCTTCCTCGTTATTCTTTGTTTTCATTTTCTTCTTCTCTTTCTTTCTTTTTCTCTATTTCTCCCTCCCTTCCTTCCTTTCCTCTTCCTCCTCCTCCTCTTTCTTCATCTTCATTTTCTTCTTCTTTCTTTCTTTCCTTTCTTTTCTCTATTTCTTCCTTCCTTCATTCATTTGTTCTTTTTGTTCTTTCTTTCTGTCTTTCTTTTTCTCTTTTTCCTTCCATTATATTTCTTCTTTCTGTCTTTCATTATATTCCAGGCACTGTTTTAAGTGCTGGGGATGAACAAAATTAATGAGAGAGAGAAAGAAACTTGCTCTCAAGTAGCCTACATTCTGGTTGCAAGGATAGCCAACACACAAAGTAATTTAAAATAAAGGATAAAGTTAAGCATCAAGTAGGAATACCAAGTGTGAAAGACTTTTAACATTAGTGATGGTTCTTTTTTTAAAAAGCCACTTTTTGAAGCATAATTGACAATGAACGCTGTACATATTTAATGTATACAACTTGATGAATTTGGAGATAAATATACACTTGTGAAACCATCACCATCAATCAATGCAATAAACATGTCCATCACCTCCCAAAGTTTCCTCCTGCCCTCCTAATTAATTAATGTGTGTGTTTGCAAATAAGACCATCAGGGAGGCCAATATGGCTGGAAGAATCAGAAAGGTAATGGAGTGAAGGAAAAATCACATAAGATGTTAGGACTATGACTTTTACTGTGACACGAGGAATTACTGGACAGTTTTGAACAGAAGGGTGACACGATTTAACTTACATGTAAACATTACTGATGATTGTGATGAGAGTAGACTGCAGGGGGTGTGGTCGGTGGGAGGGAAGGGTGGAAACATGGAGATCAGTTGGGGGCAATCTGTGAATGCCCATGAGAGGTGGTTGTGGCTTAGAACAAATGGTAGCAGTTGTGAATAGAAGTGGGTGAGTTGTTGATGTATTCTAAGGTAAGCCAATGGGACTTGCTGCCAATTTGGTTTAGGTTATAAGAAAAAGAAAGTATTTAAAGATTACTAAGATGTTTGAGGCAGAACAACTCGAAAATTGAAGTTGCCATGAACTCAGGTGGGAAAGCATGTTTGGGGGCCGGTGTCTGGACATATTTAACATATTCAGTTTGAGCTGCTTCTTACACATCCAAGTGAAGAATTCAAGTCAGGAGCTGGATATAGGAATTTAAATTTCGGGGAAGGGTCATGCTGGTAATATGAATTTGGGAATCATCAGTATATAGATGATCGCTAAAGACCTGGGTCTGGGTGAGAGTAGGGGATGGATGTAAATAGGAAAGACCATAAAAGAGAAGAGGCTCAAGTTCAAGGCCCCATAAGATATGGTGGAGATAAGGAAGGACTAGCGAGAACCCTGAGAAAATCCAGGAAGGTAGGAAAAATGCCCGGCAATGATTCCTCCTTGTGCTTTTCCATCCCCTGATATGGAGGGGCTGTACATGTTAGCAGTGACAGTCTAGTCCTGGAAAATACAGTGGGGATGATGTTGTTTAGTTCAAATGTGTTTAAAGATGCTGAGAAGTATACCATATGCAGTCCACTGATATTTTTCTTCGAATTGAATTAAGACTTCCTGGCTACAGAACACTAAAAATATATCATGCTGAAAAATGGACACAGGGAACACTCTGTGTGTGTGTGTTTTTCACAGCTTTCCGTGACATTTTAACTAAGTGTAGAGGATATTGTTCTGCTTTTCATTACACTTGGTATGGCTAATGCTGAATGAGTGGGGGTTACAGTCATACCATGTGACAGATTGCGGTGTCATAGGCACACTGCAGGGATGAGCAGAAGGAAATGTGGCTACAAGAGATCAACTATTGATTCAGCTGCACATAGCGTGGTAGAGTGGAAATGTAAATTAAGAAAGTTACTCATCAAAATAAAGCTTCCCTTCAGGTTGTTTCTTTTTCACCATTACCTCAAAGTATGCATATTTTCTCAGTTCAAGCTATCTCCACCACTATTGGAACAATCAGTTATATTTGCAAAAAATGCCCTTTTCATGTTATTTTGTGGAAAATCAAATTCAACAAAGGTTAATTTTAGTTTGGGAAAAAAACAATTTTCTCAGGAAATCAAATAATGATAGCTGCGAGTGGAAAGGAAGTCTAAGGGAAAGAAATCAAGAGCATAGATTGCTTATGTAAAACTGGATTTAAACTTTGGAAGCCAGATCCATTTGACTGGGGGAAAACACTAAATATCATTGTAAGATAATAGCCTAGATGTGACCTTTGGTGGGGTTTGCCTTGCTTGTGCCTTGGGAGGTATCGAGTTCTTTTCTCTGAGGAATAGCACCTTCCCCTGAGACAGATCGAGGAAGGCAAAAAAAAAAAAAAAGGCAAACATCGAATGTCTCAGTTCTTCCAATGGTATATAAATCACTGTGCCTGGCTTATTTAAATAAAAATGTAGAGATGGGTCTTGCTGTGCTGGCCAGCCTGGTCTTGAAGTTCTGGCTTCAAGCAATCCTCCTGCCTCAGCCTCCCAAAGTGCTGGGATTACAGGCATGAGCCACTGCACCTAGCCTTATATGAGTAGTCTTAAGAAGAAAAAAAAAAACATGTTTTGATAGAAGAAGTGCAAATTTTTAACTAAAATGAGTTTATGGAGATTTTGTGAAGTTACTTGCTCTTGCTTTCTCTGGCCCCCACTCTGTACTTGGCAGCCTGCAGACACAAACCAAGGGAGCAAGTGACTTCACTTAGATGCAGAGGGAAGTGCCTCTCTCTCTGTCATTCTCTCCCTCTTACTGTCTCTTTCTCTGTCTGTCTGTCCATGTGGCTGTTGCTGTGTCTCTCCGACTCTGTTCTGTCTTTCTCCCACAATCTGTTCTCATCTTTCCCCTGCAGTTATATTATCAACTTTAGAATTAACTGATTTTTTTTTCTAGATGAGATTTTTGGATAGAAATGTATAATACAAAACAAGTTATATTACTTGCTTCTCAGGAGGGGTAAAAATACATTTCTTAGGCCTCATTTCATATTCATTCAAGGGAAAAAAATCCCATCTAACTGATTTCTGTTTTGTGCAGTAAACACTTGTTCTGGCGAGTGTGCACAGGATGATGTTTGAATTCTAAGGTTTAGGTATACCAATCTGTGAGATAAAGGATAATAACAAGAACCTCTAAACCTACATTTTCAAAATTCACTTAAATGAGTTTGTGATGAGCATTTTTCATCTTATTCTTAGATATTGCTCTTGATAAATATTAAATAAAATAAGAAAAATTGAGCTAGACTCCTTATAGCCTCCCCTCTTATGGAAATACAATGCCATAAAAGAAAGTCAAGAGTTTTTTAGCTTCATCTGCACTCTTTCAAGCAAAAACAAAGAATTAATAGCAAATTAAAGGAATTAGCAGGGACATCAGACTAACTGCATAGAACCTCTTTTCCTTTTCTTTTTTTTTTGTTTCCTTTTTGTTTTTTAAAGTATTGATTTAATCCTTTGAACTCCATGATAAAATTAGGTCAATGACAGGTGATAGAGTTTAATGATGTGGTCAAAACATCCTAAGGAAATAAAAAGTCAAAAATAATTCAACTTGTGTTGAAGATTTATAGCTACTGACTTTGTGGCATTGAAGAAAAACCCATTAAGCATTTACTGCATCTCTTTTTCTCCCTGGAGGAAAATAAAGTATTTATCTCTGTGTACCATGATTAGAGAATTGTCACCTTTCAAAAACAATGTCTTGTGTCCCCAGAGCAGGAACATAGCAAGAAAATCACAGAGCAGTTTCTTCTGAACTTCTTGGGAATCATATAATCATGCCTTTACTGAAGTATTTCCTGTAAATACGCAGAAGTGCACATTTATTGAATGCCAATAGGTGCCAGACACTGAACTGCACACTTGCCTTACTTTCAGCATTTCAACAACCTCATGATATGTTTTATTACCGTCATTTTCCAGATAAGCACAAGTTTCAGAAAATTTAAATGATTTCTTGGATGTTACAGTTTGAAAAGCTGTAGAGCCAGGATTAGAACCTAGACCCATTCAACCATGATAAATTATTTAATGTCTAAAATTACTTATATAAATTGATGTGTGTGTGTGTGTGTGTGTGTGTGTGTGTGTGTGTGTAGGCAACCAATGAACCAATGCAAGCCAATCAAAGTGGAGGAAGAGAGTATTGTTCTTTAGTCCTAATGAATGGAAGTGATATTACACTTTCTGAGTTATGTCCTCAATGAAAAATGAGAAAAAAATCTTTTTCTTCTCTTATTGTCCAAACCTATGGACTGGAATGCAGCTATGCTGTTGAGTAATCTTCTACTATGCATATAAAGGCAATTCTTTAGGGACAGGAGAGGAACAAAATTAAAATATTTCAAGCTCTTAAAGCTTTTAAGCCGTCTTCAGAGGCCTGGAGTCTTATTCAAAATATTCCTGAAAATTTAGTTTGGATTTTCATTATATCAGACTAGAGCATATTCTACCTAATATAGAGTTGAAGACAGATTAAACATTTATCTAAACTACAGTTAAAGGGCTAGAAAAATAATAGAATAAAACTGAAAAAGTGGGAAAAAATAATAATAAGTGTTAGTTATCTACAAATGTGTAAATTAACAAAAGGTACTCATCTATAAATGAAAACCTAAACAAATCTATAGCAATTAAAGATATTTAATCATTAGAGAAAAAAATCTACATACAAGAAAAGCAACAGGTCTATAGGTTTTAACTGTTGTGTTTTAGAAAGTTATCAAGAGATAGATAACACTTTTCTTATAATACTTCCCCAGGATTTAGAAAAAATGTTAAAGTTTCTCCACTAATTTTATGAAACTAATATGAGATTGCTAATGATGCTACAAATACAATAGAACCAGGAAAATTATTGGGCCTTATCATTTATGAAATAGATGCCAAAATAACACAAAGATAGTAAACTGATTCCTACTGTGTGTGCATGTGTGTATATGCAAGGTAAAACAATTTCATAACTAAATATGGTTTATTCTGAGAGTAGTAAGAGGATATAAATTTAGAAAACACATTAATGTAATGCACCAAATTGACAATAAGAAAAACATTGTATCAATGAATGCAGCAGCCATTTAATAAAATCCAAAAATCAACATATGAAAGAAACAATGAACAAAAGTAGTAATAGAAAGTCAATTTCCTAACCTAATTATTACTAAAAAGCAAGCAAATACAGTGATGGCAAACCATTAGAAACATTTCCTACCTTAGTTTTTCCCCCACATATCTGCCTTGAAGCGTAAGTTTAGTCAAATGAATACAAGTACAAGTTCTATGCTGCAGCTTCCAGGAGCCTTCCATAATACATACCTGGCCCATGATCTTGTTCTTTCTTCTTGTATTCTTCTTTCTTCTTGTTGCTGCTGATGTGCAGGATGCCATGAAACAAGGGATGCCAGGGTGGAAAAGGAATGAGTGTTTAACAACATATGGCACCATATCAGCCCCAAACTGATGGATTCCACTCCTCTTGAAATGTAAGAAAGAGAAACTTCCACTTCGTTTAAGCTGCTGTTACCATGATTGCTTCTTCTCAACACTGTACTAGAAAGTGTTAGCAAATGTAGTGAGAGAAGAAAAAGAAATGAGATAGAAACTATCAATAAATAAATTGATTTTTAAGAATTATATGACTATATACCTAGAAAATCACAGAGATTTAAATTACAAATCAACTAGCTACAATTTCACGTCCATATAATTTTCAGAAATTAAAAGTGCTGGTAATACCAAGTGTTCATAAAGCAATGGATAAATACAACCCCTTTTATGTTGTTGGTGGAAGTATAAAATTTTTAAAAACTATTATAGGACAATGTGTAGTTAGAATTCTTTTGACTATAGGCATCAGGAACCTTATATAAAACTGACTTAATTACCATGGAAATCTACTGTCACCATTAAAATCAGGCTTATAATGAGCAGGGGCTCTACAAGTCTTCCAGAATCCAGTCGTTTCTAATTCTCATTCTGCCATTCTTAATACCTCAGCTTAGATCACAGACTGGCCTCCTTCTTGGTGTCAGCAACATGGATCTTATCCAGCCAGACAATATCCAGAAGAATATAAAATCCCTATCTTCCTGTGACACAGGAGTATGGAAACCATTTCCAGACCTATCTTTGGTGAGCATTGATTATATGCCTATTCCCAAATCAATTACCTGCAAAGAGAATAGATTAGCATATTAATGGGAACAAGATTTTTAACAGGTAAAATTTAGAGACTAATTCATTAAAAGTAAAAGGATAAAATCATGTATTGTAGAATTATCAAAAAATAATACATAATAATACCAATAAGAGCACTAGGTAACATTTACTGAGATATTACTATATGCCAGGCACTTTCCTAAGCACTTGCCCAATAGGTATTCATTTTTCCATGCAAAGCCCAGTGGGGGTTAGACATTTAAAATGAGACAGCAATTTCACACTATTTCAAATGCGTAAGACTGACAAAAATTAAAATGTCTAGTAACAACTAGTGTTGGTAAATATATGTGTATGAATATATACACACATACATATGACTATATGCACATATGAAATAACAGCCTCATATACTACTTATAAAAGTTTAATGTTTCAGATGAAAAATATTCAAACATGAAGAAGTTAATTTACTTGCCCAAAGTCACAAAACTAGTGAATGGCAGAAAGAGGATTTGACCCAGATAGTCTATAAGTAGTTAAAATAAATAACTAGATTCATATGTATCAATGCAGGAAATCTGAAAAATATAATCTTGAGTAGATGGTAGCCCTTCACCAGAAAAGGAAATGTATAAAAAGAGCATGTTTGTCAAGGGGGAGAGGATTGTTATGAGTTCATTTGGGGGTAGGTTTTATTAAGGATATAGAATATTGGGGGCAATGCCCCACATTCAAATATGCAACTATCCAGGAGGCAACCAGATATAAAGTTTCTAAAAAAGGTGTTTGTATCTGGAGAGTTGAGTATTATAATGCAGTGGCTGAAATTGAGCAAGTAGATTTAAAGTGAATGAGCAAGTAGATTTAAAGTGAAAAGAGAGAAGTAGGAAAGAAACAGCATTGACATTCAGGGAGAAATAAGACAGAAAAAGGGCCTATGAAAGAATACAAGAGGGGTTACAGAAGAGATTGGTATCCCAGATAATAACTAAGGGGTGAGATTTACAAAGATTATGGCTAATAATGTCAAATGTTGCAGAGAGTAGTGAAAACACTTGGCAATTAGTGTATCAGTGAAGACCTTTCTGAAACCACTTTCAAATGCAATTACAGTTAGAAGCCTGCATCAGTGCCTTAAAAGTTCATAGGGTACGAGTAGGGGGATATGTGAAATGCAGACTATTTTTCAGAGAGGCATGATTGGTGAATTAAAAAGGAATATTAGAGCATTAGCTAGAGAGAATTAAGAGTTTTGTTGTTGCTGTTGTTTTCTTTTATTTTGTTTTGATTTTGAGACGAAGTCTTGCTCTTGTTGCTCAGGCTGGAGTGCAATGGTGCAATCTCGGTTCACTGCAACCTCCACCTCCCAGGATCAAGCGATTCTCCTGCCTCAAGAGGCTGGGATTACAGGTGCCTGACACCACGCCTGGCTAATTTTTTGTATTTTTAGTAGAGACGGAGTTTCATCATGTTGGCCAGGCTGGTCTCGAACTCCTGACCTCTGGCGATCTGCCTGCTTCGGCCTCCCAAAGTGCTGGGATTACAGGCATGAGCCACCGCACCCAACCAGGAGTGAAGAGTTCTATAGAAAAACATGGTAATATTTTCAGCTTGTGTGAAACAGTCAGTAGAGGAAGAGATTTACAATACTGGGGTGATGGGAAAGAGTAGGACTTATAGGAGCAACATCTGGGAGAAGATGGGAAGTAGTAGATCAGGCACACAGGTGGAGAACTTAGCCTTGAACGTGAGAAGTAATGAGGAAGAGAACAAGGGATCTCCCAGATGAGAGGGGAGACAGATGGAACGCAGAAAGGAGAGCAATGAGTTTTATCCTGCTGTGTTTCCAATCAGATTTTCCCCGAAGGGATACTTGGCCAGGAAAACAGGAAACAGACAGGTGGTCTAAGGTCTGTAGGGTAAAGTTAATATATAGTTGCTTGATTATCCAGTCGAATTGTAGGACCAAAGAAGAAAAAGGAGTAGATTAAAAGCAATTACTGCAAGTTTATGAATCACATCAGTTGTCCAGACACAAGTCTGACCTAAATCTTTCCCTCCCTTAGTGAATGGATCTGGAGTACTGCCTATATGGAGGCCATTCTAAACTCAGCACCAACAAACTAGACCAGAAAAGAGTGAAAGAAAAGTCCCCCAGGATGTCAGTACCAAAAGCCAGCTAATGATCATCTACACAAACCCTCTTTCACATAGGAGAAAAGCAAATCTCACTAGGGTACACAACAGCCCACTATCACTGAATTATGGATTGGTGATGACTATGCTTCCTTTTTATCCCTTTAGCACTTATGAACTTCTGACACATTCAATATTTTTCTTCTTTAATTCATTTATTACCTCCTCCCATGAGAATGCGATCGCCCTCGGAAGGATTTTTGTCTCTTTTACTTACTGTTGTTACCTCAGCCTTCAACGTATGTCTGGCATTTAGAATGCACTTGATCATTATTTGCTGAATGAATGAATTACATCTTCTCCAGTATACTTTTTACTTCCCTATTATACTTTCCATGCAGAGCTCTTAGAAGCGAAGTTGATAGTTGTAAAAACCACTTCCATGCAAATACATTTTTCATAAACTCTGCTACCTTACTGGGTACATAAAACCCCAAGGTTGTACAGAATTCAAATCTAGGACTGTCTGGCTTCAGAGTCACATATTGGATGAATTCGACCCATTCAGTTAGTTTTCTCTGAAAAGAAAACTAAAGAAATTTTTGTGACAATCACAAAACAATGACTTTTTCTTAAAAAAGTAGGAAAGATAAAAAAGAAGGAAAATGGAATCAGTATTATAGGAAAAACTCTATAGAGTTTACACAGCAGTGAGCTTCCTGATGTATTTTTTCATATATCTACATTTATATCTTTATCCACACTCTTATGTCTATGTTATAATACCCAAGAGAAATATGGTGGAAAGAATTCACTGGGCCTGTTGCTAGGTGAGTGTTAAGAAAATTGCAACTTCGTATGACCCTTCATCTGCTGGAGGAGATTCTCTATTTTTCTCTTTTTGTGTGAAAAAAGATGAGGATGAAAGACTATGGAGTTGGTAGCTACAAAGAAGAGAGTTGGTAGTTCCTAGGTGTATGAGAGAGGCTTTTCCTACTCTCTCTGAAGTGCAATCTATTTTTTTCAGGAGTCATTTCCAGGGAAGGGAAGGAACAACACACTGAATGAGGACATGTCCATCTCAGGGGAGCCAGGTACAACCACAGAAGCAGCTTATGTAACAAAGGGTTCATTTGTGGAATTAGTTAAGGAATCAAGTTTTATATTTGTGAGAGATGCAAGTGAGCTTTTAAAGATTCATATTGCCTGGGACTTTCCAGTATCATTTTGCAACCCAGATCCTTAATGGCAAATGTATAGATTAGTAGTGTGTGTGAGAAATTTTATACATGTAATAAGACATCAAATAGGATATGTATTTCTAAAGTTGCTGTTATGATCCAAAACCAAGACCCAATGTACCTCATGTTCTATGTTCGGGGACCCCATCATCTTCCTAGCAGGGATTAGGGGGAAGAACCTGTTTAGAAAATGTGTATCCACCAACTCCTTCCACTTGCCGGCATCATCCCAATCAAAGCAAGAGGAAGGCTGATTGGGGAGAGAGGCATTAAGATTTGGGGAGAGAGTTGAGTTTGGGTATGAAATGAAAGTACTGTTTCTCCCCTTTTAATGTAAAGGGGGAAACCTCTAAGAGAATCACGTAAAGATTGACAGGCCCTGCAAGAGGAACCTGGCCAAATGTGCGCTGAGCAGTAGAACACAAAGCTTCTCTTTTGTGCCATCACTAATGCTGAGTACATTCATAAAGAGTGGGTTCTGGAAGAGCATTGAGAGTCCAAACTGTAGAACTTTATCCTTTTCAGTATCCTTCTTCCACCAGGAGGAAGAAGAACTGTGTCTCTGAAGTTTGGGAAGTATACGTAGACATGGAGTCTGGCCTTGAGCTTTCTGAAGTAGAAAGGCCCATGTCAGCAGCCCTTAAAGGGACAGGGTGAGGTGTACTCGGGGGAAAGATGGTAGTAACCATACTCCTCCCAATTTTCCGTGATACACCACAGTGTAAAAGAGGACCCCAGTGGTTTCCACGGCTACACAGAAAATTCATGGAGGGTAGCAGAAGAAGATGAGCCGTGGAGCTGCCAGGTGGCTGCCAGTCCAATCTTTTAAGGTTCAATTTAGGGAAAAGGTAATGATGCCTAATCTTCTGTAAAAGGAAAACTCCCCTATGGGGGTACCTGTAAGTATGTGGGTAAAGGCCAGCTGATAGAATGTCAGAGAAAATGTCGTGCTCCCATATGACATGAAGGGAAATACTCATTTTCTTCTCAAGCCCTAATCAGCAAGTATCTCAATTTTCTTACTTTCTTTTCATCAAAATAGGAGAAGGATATGACTTTCTTTGTTGTTATCATAAGTGAGAAAAGATACAGAATTCAGAAAAAAATAGCCAGAGAGTACCAAATGCCTAAGGAAGAGAGAGATTAAGTAGAGTTTTGGGATCAACAAAAATAAATAAGGAATTCTCAGAATACTAAGCAATTAATGGTAGAAATCTTTAAAAAAATTTTTTGGATAAAATAAAGCTCCTAAGGAACACTGTTGAATAAAGGCTTGGTACATAAGCAGAGAATCAGGATCATTTATAAATAATAACAAAGACTCAGATACAAGTAAGCAGCAACCCACAGCAGATAAGTGTGGGAAAATCATGGTGTAGGAAACACCAAATAGAGTTAGGAGAATTGGGATAATGCAAGAAGAGAAATCAGGCCAGGACCTATGGTACATTATATTTTCCAAGGATGGACACCACAATATACTTCATCCCCCATGCTCCATTTACAATGGCATTGACCATCCTTCTATCAAGTAGTGGGATCCCTGTCCACAGCACCCACCTCCCCTAGGACCCAGGCAGACCTTTATGACTGCTTTGCTCAATAGAATACAGTAGAAGTAATGCTTTGTAACTTCCAAGGCTAGGTTATAAAAAATTCTGTTCAACCTTGCTCTCTTAGGACTTTTTCTCAGTAAGCCCTGATAACTTGATGTGAGAAGGCCAAGAAGAAGCCTATGGAGATGCCCACAAGAGGAGACTAAAGCTGAGAGAAACTGAGGCCCCTGGCCCTAGAGCTTTCACTGAGCTCCAGCTGACAACCATCATCAAATCACCAGCCATGTGACTGTGCCATGATGGGAGGGAATCACCCAGTGTCCAAATGATCTGATGCCACATGTAAAAGAGAAGAGCCTTCCCCTTTGAGCCCTGCCCAGATTGCTACTCTGCACCAAGTAAGTGGTGGCTGTTATCTTAAGCCACTAGCATTTAAGATTTTTTTTTGGGTGCAGGGTGGGAGTTGGTGTGACATAGCAATTGATGACCAGAATAGAACCAAAAGGGGATTATTTACTTAGCCAGAGTTACTTAAGAGATTTCTGCTGTTCCTTTGGCCAAGAAATTGAACATTTTTATTAGTACTACATTTTGTATTATGTGAGTTCTCCATGATATGTTACCTCCTTAATAAAGTATGTGTAGAGCATTTTCACTTCATTGTGTAGTTCAGGTCATCTCTTTAATCCTCTCAGTAGTCTTTATTAAATTTCGAATTAAAGAACAGTTTAGTTTTAGTTCACTGTATGGAATGGTCAATTTCAAATAACAACAGTGATCGAGAGCCTGTTGTTCAAAAGTGGTATGGCATGTGAGCAACACTTTTTTACAAAATTCTCATTTGCCTGGGCTATGTTTTGACTAAGTGAGTGGCATACCAAAGTTGTTAAGAACTGATATGTGGGCGAAATGACACTGCCTGAAATTTCTTTCCCAAAGCAGAGTGGTACATTTACAAGAAGTATAATCCAGAATCTTCGTGTAACAATAATTAGTATGAGGATGCATTAAGTTTGTGTATGTAAAATATGCATAGCACATACATTATTCACTTACCAGTAGGTCAGCAAAGAATTATTAAATGCAATTGTGCTCCAATATAGAACTAGACCTAGGAGATATAGCAGGGAACAAAACACAGTGGCCCCTGATAGGACACTCAGATGATAAACGGATATATACAGCTCAGAATGTTGAGAAGTATACAAAAAAATGAAACTGGTAAACAGGATAGCATATCAAGGTAGGATGAGGGTGGGTAGGCAAGGCTACTATTTCATATCAGATGTTCAGGGAAAACCATCTCTGGTATGATAACCTTTGAACCTACATCTTCTGGAAGGAAGAGCAAATGAAGTAGCTACCTAGGAGAAGGGCATTTCAGGTAAGCAGAACTGCAAGTGTAAATACCAAGAGTAATGTTAATGTGTTGGAGGGACAGCAAAGACATCAGTGTGGTTGATGAAGGATAAGACACACAAAGACATCAGTGTGTCTTTGAAGGATAAAAAGTACCGAAGGCAGGAAGCAGATCACGTACACATGTAGACTATTGTAGAGGCCGTTGAAGAGATTTTAGCTTTTGTTGAGTAATTATAAATATTCATATATGTCATGGACTGAATGTTTGTGTATCTTCAAATTCATATGTTGAACCCCTGTATTAGTCTGTTCTCATGCTGCTTTGAAGAAGTATCAGGGACTGGGTAATTTATAAAGAAAAGAGGGTTAATTGACTCACAGTTCTGTATGGCTGGGGAGGCTTCAGGAAACTTACAATCATAGCAGAAGGCACTTCTTCACATGGCAGCAGGGGAGAGAATGAGTGTCAGCAGGGGAAATGCCAGAGGCTTATAAAACCATCAGATCTTGTGAGAACTCTCTTACTATCATGAAAACAGAATGGCGGAACTGTCCTCATGATCCAATTACCTCCCACTGGGTGCCTCCCACAACACATGGGGATTATTACAATTCAAGTTTAGATTTGGGTGGGGACACAGAGCCAAACCATATCAACCCCTAACTCCCAATGTGATGATATTTGGAGATGAGGCCTTTGGAAGGTAATTTGAATCAGATTAGATTATGAAAGTGGAACCCTTATGACAGGATTAGGGAAAGAGACCAGAGCTCACTCTCCTTGGCAGTCATTGAGGAAAGGCCACAAGAGGAACGAGAAAGCAGCCATCTACAAGTCAGAAAGAGAGCCCTCTCCAGAACCTGATCCTGCTGGCACCCTGATCATGCACATCCAGCCCCCAGAACTGTGAGAAAACAAATATCTGTTGTTTAATTCACCAGTCTGTGGTATTTTGTTATGGCAGCCCAAGCTGACTAAGACAATCTAGCCATAACTACTACGGTATACAGTATAACTGCAATGTCAATCAGCTTTAATTCACACTGAAATTTTTTTTCTAAATACTCTTTTTGTCTTCTCTGATTTCCTCAGTCCACTACTAGCTTTCTGGTAACAAAAGCACTAATTGCACAGTTCATTGACTGAAATTGCTTAATAGTTTCAATTACAATGACTTTTCCAGTTATATTTATACTATTCTGTTTTTGTGCAAATTTGAGCAAAAATATGAGCTTTGGGAGGTGTGTCTCTCTTTGCTAATTGGAATGTCTTCTGTTAAAGTCTTTTGCAAGCTGTGTCACAAAAATTTAAATGAAAAATCTTCTCTAATATGCATATTACAATTTTATTGGTAGGAATTTTACAGATTGCCCTGGCAGATTCTCACTCATTATGTAGAACTCTTTCTGTCTATAGTTACTTATTTGTTTGTTTAGTTATTAATTATTTTTTCTCTTATCATTTGATGTTTCCCTTGCTTAAAACAGGTGGGGTTTTGTGGCTACTGCTGAGTTCATGTTCTCTCTGTTTCTGGCTTGCAGGAGTGCTCACACACCTTGGAATGGTGGAGCTTTCAAGGATGAGGAGAATCACTTCCCTTTTTAGAACCCTCATACCTTCACCTTCTCAACCTTTTCTCTGTTACTTGGGCCACTTTTTCCTGGCTTGTCACTGCTTCTGCTTCTTCTCCTTTTTCATTTGGCATGCCCAGCGTTTGTATTCAGGCTCCTTGGCTCAGATTTTTTTCTGATATTTTTATCAACTTTCTGGAAAATGGGAGGGGCTCTTTATTGTGTCTCACTCAAGACTGTTTTTTGTTTTGTTTTGTTTTGGAGGGAAAATAATTGGCTTCTTATCTCCAGAAAAGAAACACACAAGAAACTAACAACCCAACAACCCTTAGCTCTGGGACTTCCTACTCCCAGCCTTTAAGACTCATCTACTGTGAAGTGAAGGTATAAATGGTGCTTCAGAACCTCTTGCCCTTTAACTTTCAATGATCAGAATAGGCTCTGAAGTGGAAATAACAGTGAGATTATGAGTTATCATCTGGGCCCACAATAGACTTCTAAGAATGGGATAATTTATCATTTGGGGAAAAAGTAAACTTATGATAAAAAATGCCTCATCTCATGCAGTACTTTCCACACAGACATAAATGTAATATTTATGTCTCAGAGAAATCAGGGCCACAAAAATAAAGTGAGTAGAGAGTATTGTTGAGACTCAAAAATGCAGTTTTTCCAACTTTGTTTAATTCTCCATCTTTCATGGCAGCTTTGGTCTTTATGCTTATGAGTCATAGTAAGAAAATTTTGAAACAAAGCTGACAAGATTTATGAAAATTTCATTCCATTATTTTTTGGAAGAAAGTAGGCATTTGTTTCTCTCATATGTCAGTGTCTCAACTGTGTTGAGCACTACAGCAAAAACGTTGATCTGGTTTACAGAGAGGTAAATAATCCTGTTACATTTGTCCTAGGTAACTTTAAAAAGCAACTATAATTCTGAATTTTAGAGTCAAACAGAACTGGCTGTAGCTCTTATTCCTGGTGTAGACTTGAACCATTTACTTAAACTAATTAAGCCTCAATTTCTCTCTCTGAAAAATCAAAGTGATATTCATGCCTGCCTCTTAGGGATACTGTAAGAATTGCATGAGGAAATGAAACATAAAGCACTTAGCAGCATACCTGACACAGAGCAAATTCTCAGTAAATGTTAGATAATATTAGACTTGTTATTGTTATGATTGTTGTGCATTTCCATTGCTTGTAACTAATGAATAGTGACATAACAAAGTGCTTTCCTCCATAAACAAGTGTAAACTTCAGTCAAGTTACTTAGGCTTTCTTATACCTCATATAATCTCCTTACATATGAGGTTTCTTACACATATAGTGAAGTATAACAGCTGCGTAACCTTCATAAGCTACTTTGGATCATCATTTTACTGTCCAAATGATAATATTTAATGACAGAGGTTCTGTGACTTGCTGGGTCTCCAATCACAAGTCTGAATTAGGACAGGCCCTTCAGGGGGTGGAAGTCTGCTCCTCTTCTCCCTTCATGACACAGCCTCACTCTCCATGATCACCATTCATGATCAGAAATGACATCAGAAATATGTACTAAAATAGTACATAATGACAATAACTTATCATGATATACAGCCTTTCATGTAGAGGGCACAAAGATTTGACTTTAGTGATTTTCAAACACAAATAACTGCTGTTCTATGCCTGTCCCTTCTATCTAATAATTAAGACCTTAATACATTTTAAATAATAATAAGACCCAGTTATTAGTGTTCTACTAATGATAAATAATTTACATATATATTGTTTTCCTTATTCTTCAGGTAATGAAACTGGAAGTTAACTAAGTTAAAAAAAAAATGTCTTGACCAAAATCAAAAATCAGTAAACAGTAGGTGGGACTGCCAGGTTTAACTCTTGCTCATCAGGTACAAAAGAAGCAGCCCTAGCCAACATACTTGCTCATACAACATATGGACCATTGCTAAGGAAGATTTTTCAGACAGCCATTGTAGGCAAAATTATTCCCCCAAATGAACAATACCAAACTGTAGTGTATATGGTGCTGCTTTCCTTTCCCCATGCATAATTCAGGTGGTGGTCGACCCATAGGGGCTACACCTGTTACTCCACAGACTGCCTACAAATTCTACAGAATAAATAATAGAAGAGCTTGATGGATTCTTGTGAATTTACACACCATGCCAAAATTTCCAGCAACCTAGCTCCACCAGTTTCTGTGTTAGTTGACATGGGGCAGAATATTTACATTGCTGATTTCTACAGGATGTAATAAGAGCTGTGTAGCAATAAAGGGTCATTTAGGTCATCTATTGGACTGAACTTACATTTTAACAATTGTGGGCGAGATGCATTCTTAACAATCTTGAAATAAACTCAGCTGTATTTGATATATGGGGAAGCCACAGTAGGTGGTATATATTGGAGTGGCTACAGGCATCTGCTGGGGGGTGTTTTATTTTGCACGTGCATGGAAAGCTCAGAGCAAATGCAGTTTGTATTCCAAAAATGACATTATACAGCTTTACAAGAATTTGGTCCTTAACATGAACTAAGGCATCTTTTGTGCTTCATATTTGGTATTTAGATAAATAAGTTAATTTTGAAAAATGTAGTATAGTTCTTGTTTGTTTGTTTGTTTTGAGACGGAGTCTCGCTCTGTCACCCAGGCTGGAGTGCAGTGGCGCTATCTCAGCTCACTGCAAGCTCCACCTCCTGGGTTCATACCATTCTCCTGCCTCAGCCTCCTGAGTAGCTGGGACTACAGGTGCCCACCACCATGCCCAGCTAATTTTTTTGTATTTTGTTTAGTAGGGACGGAGTTTCACTGTGTTAGCCAGGATGGTCTCGATCTCCTGACCTCGTGATCCACCTGCCTCAGCCTCCCAAAGTGCTGGGATTACAGGCGTGAGGTAATGTAGTTATTTTTAATAACTGTTTTGCTAAAATAGTTGTGATCTGTATAGGAAGCACTGTCTTTTCTAAATTGTGTCAGGTATGTACTGTCTTCAGTTTACACTTTCAGAGCACAGTTTCAATGGCTCACACATGCACACACAATCCTCAGGGTTGATGGTTAAGAAATAAATACTAATGACTTGGCTCTTCTGCAGCAGAGCTTCTCTGCTAAACCTCTTGGGTCTAGTCCTTGGGTGTACCATACTTAGAATTCCTTCCCGGAGCAGTTCAATCTTCTTGATATGGTGCTAGTTGGCATAGCTTCCTGGTGAATATGTCCCACAAGTGACATGACTAAAACGAGACAGCCCAAATCCACAGTTATCAGCTACTAATAATCCTGTCAAGGCAAGTCTTTGCTTAGAAACTTGGAAATTGTACTTGATACATCAAGATGACTTTATAGAACTGTAGTAATTTTTTTCTACTACAGTGAATAATACACATGCAATATTCATATTTTGATTTTTGTTGTTGCATTTTAAGTGGTTGTGTTTATTTACATCAGAAAAAATATCACATGATCTTTCTTATATGGATATACCATTGAAAGAGCTCCATCCCAAGTCATTCCTTTCCATGATTTTCTATCTCACTTCCTTTTGTTGGTTTAATTTATATTACTCACTCATCACAATTTGTAATTACTTTATTTCTTCATTTTACATCTGTTCCATAGGATACAGAATATGTCTGTTTTATTCACCATTGGATCAAACATTATAAATGACAATGTAAAGGCCCTTAATAACTATTTGTTTAATGAATGAGTGAATAAAGAAATTAATGGATGAAATAAAAGATAGGTATTAACAACTTAAGCAATCACCACTTTAGCTCTGCAAATACTTTTTGAGAAGTCCAACAAGAGGCAGTCTCTCTAATATTTTAAAATATTTTTCCACAGACAACTGGGCTGAGAATGGTAGGCTTTGGATGAAATCATTGGGGAAAGGGAGGAAAGAAGTGTGACTAAGTATGGGAATTATCTTTGTTTCAATTTGCCCTAATAAGTTCAAATTTCATACTGAGGTGGGGGCAGAATAGTCTTTGTTTTAAGAAAGAAAAAAAAAAAAGCAGTTTTGTAATCTTTAGGCCAGTTTCTAGAACGACTATGGGCATTAGCAAAATCCTTGATCTGGAAGCCAGCCTTGAGGAGGTTCCTTTTGTGAGTCTTGTCCTCTCATAGCAAAGATTTGGATATTCCAAGCAGGCCTCAGTAGTCTGTGCAAGTGCTAATGTATGAATCAAAAGGGTACCTGCTGACTGTCACCTACATGCTATTGACTTTAGAGTCAATATTCATAGAAAGCAAATGGAAAGAAAGGTACGGGACAAAGTAAACTCTAATAACCTTCCTCAGGCCATTATCCAAAGTGAAAGGACTTAGAAACAAAGTCAAATACCACATGTTCTCATTTATAATTGGGAGCTAAACAATGGGAACATATGAGCATAGAGAGTGGAATAATAGACCGTGGAGACTCCAAAAGATAGTAGGGCGGCAGGGGACAGGGAGGTGTGTGGCCGGGGGTGGGTGGTGACGGCTGCAAAATCACCTATTGGGTACAATGTTCACTATCTGGGTACACTAAAAGCCCAGAGTTTCCACTATGCTGTATATGCATGTCAGATATCTGCACTTGTGTCTTCTAAACATACAAAAATTTTTAAAAGTTAAAAAAGTAATAATCATCTTCAGGGCAAATGTGAACTTGGTCACTGTGTTAAGTAAATGCTCATGTTAAATTTGAAACACTTTGTGAAAAGGTGTTCAGCTGTTTATTTTTTATATTTTTGCAAACAATATTTAAACAGAGACAGGTATCCAATGATTTAAATTTACCAATATATTACAGTATTATTTATGCTAAAAAATTAGACACAAATTGATTTTCTAAGAATCTGAAAATGGTTCAATGACTTATGATACATCCTTATGATAGAATGTTATGAATGTTATGAAGAGGGAAGCCCATGTTCCCCAGTCCCCATGTTCTCACTGTCACTTTCCATCACTTTCACACTTGGCCTTGTAAGAGAGCCTTTGCCCTCCTCACTACCTGTACTCTTCAAGGTCAGAGGAGTTACTAAACTCATTGGTATGAGTCTGATCTTCATCAGCTCACATTTTTCAGTAGTGTGGAATTCCTTTACCTCACAAGTGGAGACACAGTTTCAGCCTTTCAGCCTCTATTTCATTCTCTCTCCTTTCCTTGGGTCATGCTCTTTGGAGAACTGAAAGAAAGTTAGTGAGATTCTTCCCTGGGTCTTTTCTGCATGTAAAAGCACACCTAGCTCAGGATCCATGGATTACCTGCTTGCTGTTCAGAATATAGATCTTAAAAACCTGATAAGGCAATTTCTCTATATATAATTCTTCATTTTTCAAATTGTAGTTATTTGTGGATCTCTATTTTCCAAGTAACTTAAGAAACTTTACTGAGTTCCTCAAATGTCTAAATAGATACTAATTAAACTTGCATTAAATTTATAGAAGAACATAGGTAGCATCATCTGTATAATATAAACAAGGTCTGTCTACAACCATGAGATGTCTTTCTATTTGTCTTTTATTAATGTTGTAGTTTCCTCCAAGAAGATCTTAAGCTTTCTAAATAAAGTTAATACTTATATACCTTATGATTTTTGCTGTGTTTGTACATGATTTTTATTAATTATTTTTCTAGTTGCTTATTGCCAGTGCTGTATAATTTTGTAGGTTAATTTTATATCTGGCAGTATTTCTAAATGTTTTTATTAGTTCTTAAATGTTCTTGATTTTGTTTCTTTTTCTAGACAGTTATATACCATGTGTAAATAATCCATGACTTGTCTGCAACCTTAAAGAAAAGCAATATATAATTCACATTTTCTCCTACACTATCCTGGAAGTGAAGAACCTATGATGTTTTGTAAAAGCAACTCTATCTTCCTACAGTTTATCAGAAGTCCTACATTTTGGGGAAAATAAGGGTGATAATATATGTCACAGTCCACCTAACTCCTTGGTTTTGCTATTAATTGATTAAAAGTCAACAATCAAAAAGGAAAAAGAAGAGGAAAAAATTAACTTGGTAGTAGAGAGAGCAGGCACATATTTCATGCAGAAGGAATTTTTCAAATATAAACTTAATCTGCCCCCTCTTTCCTATCATATCCTGTTCCAAAGCATACATAAAGTGAGCTGCCATAGAAGAATTTGAGGCATCTCTTCCTCTCCTGGAAAGAAAGGGGGAAAGAGGTTGAAAGCATGACTTTCTTTAATGAATGAATGGATTTTGCCAAAGCACCCAGCCTGAAAGCAGACAGACAGTGCCTCACCACAAGAGGTCTTTCAGGACATGCGCGTGGAATTGCTTTGTAGTGTGGCTAAGCAGCTGGGCCATTCTGGGAGGACCAGGGGGAAAAGGGTAACACTGTGAGGTGAGCACAGTCCCATTCTGATCCCAAAGAGAAGTGCTATAATTCCTCTGTAACTATCCCTCCCCACCCTTCTACACCCCAGCCAAGGGGTTCTTATTTTCTACACACACGCACACACACATGCACACACACACACATTCTTCAGAATCCAGATAAGGCACTGTGAGCTTGATGTTTGCCTTTCACAACCAATTACAAGTCAAGAAATTAAAACAAGATACCGCTTTGAACATTGGTCTGTCACTATTGGTATGGTTTTGCTTATTGTTTCTATAGATTTCAACCATCTGCCTTGACCTTGAACTTTTTAAAATTACATCTATTTTCACAATTTTTGGTATTCCAGCCTTAGCTCTGTTCTACTGTGGCTATGGGCTCTAGTCCCTGCTGGCTGTCTTCTTGGCTGATGTTGTACTTGATTTGGCTCCATGAATTTCTTCTAGCTTCTTACTCATCCAGTGGTTAAGGTCAAGGTTGAAGGACTCTCTACATCCACATTTCTGCCATATTCTCTGACTATTCAATCTGCTTTCTAACTTCCACGAATCAACTGACCTCGACATCGAGTGTAAGCATGGAAGTAGGGGGTAGTTTTCAAAATAGATTCATACTAAGTTAAAAAATTAACTGTTCTCTCTAGTATGTCTATTCTAAAATGAAGATGAGACTGCTTTGGAGAGAGGAACTTTAATTAATGCCCCCTCTCCCTCCAGAAAGATTCTTATCTAATGCATCTTTTTAGGTGCAAAGAGAGAGACTCAACCATTAACTGAATATGAGCCTCAAGAATGCTACAGGTCAGTTTTGAAAGATTTTTCAAATGAAAAGAAATATAATAATCTCTGTAAGTAATTTTCATTTTCTAGTTCAAATCTAATGATTTTTTTTACTTTAGAGTTGTACCAATAGAAAATTAAGTAAGAAGAAGAGTAGCATTGGTAATGGAGAAAAAAATTAGTATAATTTACCTAGAAAGAGAGTATTTCTAAGGATAACAAATCAAACCATTTCAGACTGATCACAAAGAAGAACCCCCAATATACTTCATGCTTAATTCTTTAGGATCTAAGTTTCAATTATGTAAGGATCATATAGAAAGGTTATCTGATTAACAAGACAGAGAAAAAAAAATTCCCATTCACTATCTTATTTCTTATCCACTGTCACAAATATTATGTGATAGCTGATTCTTGCTAATATAATTCTACTTAATCATTTTTATGAGAATTAGGTTGCAAACTTCATCAAACAACTACTAAATATTGGAAAAATACAGGCTTCACAGTCACACTTAATTTAGTATTCTACAAAAAGATTATGTAAAAACTGTATTTATACTTGCAAAGCAAATGAAAGAAATGGGGACATATATTTTCCTAGTAGTCTGTGGTGGCATCGACTTTAACCTTGGGATACCTGGAATAAAATGCCTTGTGATGGGAAGAATTGAGAAATTAACTCCAATTACTCACTTTATTTAGAATATACAATACCTATTTCACTTAAAATTAAAGCACATATATATTTTTGGTGTTGCACTTAAAAAACACAAAAGAAAAAGCTGAACATATTAGGAATTAAGAAACCTAAATTTTTTAGAGGAGTTGTTGGAAATCACTTACAAATTTGGATCATGATCTAGGTTGAGTAACATTTCTACATCTAGATTACTGTTATCTGTGATTCTAATTTATGATAACCTGACAGGTTAACTGTGGCTAAGAGATCTCTTTTGCTCAGTGGAATCTTGGTAACTGACTGCCTTTTGGAGGCCGAAAGCTGAATTTGTTAATATGAATAACACACTGGGAGGCTATGAACAGTCAAGACAGGGTAACGGGCCTCAAACTAATTTTTATTTTCTTGTCATCCTGGATAGATTCCCTAAGAGACAATAATGAAAAGTGCAGAGAAAAAATTCCTACCAGATGAGAATAGTAAATTGTGTTTTAACAGCCAGCTTTGGACTTTGTCTCTCCTCTTCTAAGGAATCATACAAAGAATGTGTGAGCTGAGGAGTATGAGGCGACATTTTTCTGAAACTGATAATGAACACAGAGCCAAAACTGCAACCCAAGGTCACAGATAATGGAAAATACACCATAGGCATTTTCATTGCCTTTATGTTTTTAATGATGTCCTCATTGTCTCTTATTGGGTTTTTGTTTTGTTTTCTTTTTACAGTTGCTTATGTTTCCTGCTCTTTGCCATTTGCTCTAAGGCTGCCACTAGCACTTCCATAAAATATCTTAATGGCCCCCCACAGGGCTTTGGTAGTGAAGGGTCTGCTAATGTTTCCATGATGACCCTGGTCTTGAAGATCTTTATATCACAGTCATCTTAATTTGCATTAGACCATGGGGAACATGTCACGTAGGTCAGTCTTGGAAGCACTGTTTTTGGTATGTGTGAAAAAATTTATAGCTTAAATTCCTCAGCAGTTATGTAGTGCTAGAGCACTGAATCTAGTTACAGTAGCATTTGCTGGAGTTTTAGCTGAGTAACTTTCCATAAAAGTTAATTGGAATTACCTGAATGGAGCCTCAGGCAATGCTTTGAAAATAGAGACTAACCTTGTAATTGCCTTGTTCTCCTTTCACCTTCTTCTCTTGCCTTAAATGGTAGTGCTGTAGCTGATTAGCTAGAATGTCATCTTATAGATGAAGGCAGAATACATAATAATTAAAAATAAACTGTACCTTGGTCTAATAAAGGACTCCAATATAAATACAAGACAAAGCAGGTGTTTTGAAATGTCAGGGTGACCTAGAGTGGTGATAATAGAAAGATGCAAATGCCCATGGCACGAGCCCCTGGGAACAGATACCATCCCAGCATGGTGGTCTCGCACTTGACTTGGACTCAAAGGAAATTAGACACTACTTGGAAAAATATTCGCAGTCCATTCTCTTCTTATAAAATATAATAGCTGTTTCAAAAGTTTTATTTAAATCCCAATTTAAAGAATCAAGAAAAGAATAGAGAATACAAGGAAAAGGACCAGTAATACCCAAGTTTATACATGGTTTGAATTTGGAAACATATTTTAGTATTTAATTACTCTGAATCATCACAACAATATTGTGATTTACTAATAAGATTCTTATTTTCAAGCTAAATAAAGAAATGTTCTTCTGGCAGCATGAACGTTGCATACAAAACTGGATTCAAATCCTGCCCTATCATTTTCTAGGTGAGGGTTTGGGGGAAGTTACTAAATTTCTATGAACTTGCAAATAAACAATGTAGTGTCACCTTTACAGGACAGTTACAGGGGGTAAATGAGATTTATGCATAGCCTCACGCAATCCTAGAACATAGAAGGCAGGTAGAATGTTCTATCCTCTTGTTTTTTTTTTTCCTTTGAGAATATGAGGGCTCACTTACCATCTCATAGATGGTTAATAGCAGAGATTAAATTTAAAAATGAGTGTTCTGACTTTTGGCCTGAATTTGTTACCTTTCATACCTTGTTGCTTATAATTAAAGATAATTTGTCAAATATTCCACATAATTTTGCTTTAATTTACTCATTTTCTAATCAAACAAGAAAGTATGGTAGCTGAAGAATAATAATCTAGTACTAAGCATTATGGGAATAACAGAATAGGGAAATTTCTTTCCTTCCAAATGAATTTAAGAAAATTTAAGGAAATCAGAAAAATTACTACTATCTTGCCAAAAGTCATGGAAAATAATATGTAGCATCTGCCACAAAGTCCCACAGAAAACAAAAATATAGGATGTGAAATGTGAAGTAAAGAGGGTCAAACTATGTAGATAATAACAAATTTGACCTTTCCTTCTTAATATCTAAGTCACTCTCTAGTGAGTTAGTTATTTGATCGTATTACCCATTTTATTCACAGAAATGCACCTCAGGATGTGTTCTAAAGAAAGTACTTCAGAAAATCCTCAATTTGTAGTATAGCCCGATGTCTTGGTTTGCCCAGAACAGTCTCTGTTTAGGTCTGTTATTCTGGTGTAATTTTTAATAGTTCCACCTTTTCACTCTCAAAGGTATCCATATTTGTATGATAAATTACATGGTCATTCTATTAATTAAGGACACATGCTCCTGTCATGAGAATACGTAGGGTTCTGTCATAATTCTTAACCCAGTACCAGGCAGCATAGTCGCTTTGCCTATTGAGGTTCATTACTCCTTGTCACAATCCAACTTCTAGAGATTGTGAAATAGGAAGTGAAGCTGAGATTGAATATCAGGTCTGGTACAAAAGAATGCATGGTTTATAGAAGCAGGAGGAAGAGCGTCACTGTAGGATACATCCACTACATCAAAATTAAAACATTAAAAAGCATTAATATCTTAAAAGAGTTTCTAGTAAGGAAAGCTAAATAGTGAAGAGCAGAGTATCTGAACAGAGCATTCAGATGATGGAAGTCAACCACAAGAAGGACCCAGTTACATGTACTCAGAGGCTCAGGTTTGAAGTACATAAGCAATTGCTGATAAAATTGTCAACATTGTAAATAGCCACATCGCTTAGTCCTATGAACCATTTTGATTAAGGTTCTGGGAAACCTTCCTGTTAGATTGTGCCTGGGAAAATGTATCATGCATTTGTTTCAATGTAATTAATTGTTTGTCTTAGTTTCTTGGAGTAAATAGATGAACTCCTGTACACTAGTTGCATTACTAGGTTGAACTATATAAAATTGTTGCTTTCCAACCATTTGGACTTAAAAAAGTGGAATTCCACCTGGTTTAACTTAACATAACATTTAAAAGATAGGATAAGGAAGAGAGGGAGCTTAATTCAGCAGAGTAAATGATCTTGAAGCATTACTGAGTGTGAGAGGAGTAGAAGACAGGGAGAAGTCACTCAACAAATGTTTACTGAGCGCCTATTTCTACATGCCAAGGAAGTGTGCTGAGTGCTTGGGATCAAACTGGAACTAAAAGTACACACAGCCTCTTCTGTCTATCATGGCATAGTCTATTGGGAACATAAATTAAGAATTCACCCTCTAGATATTTGTCTTGTTTTTAAAGACGAATTCTGATGAAGCAGCTGCTCTTCCTCCTTTTCTCTTATATTTAATACTTTCTTCCTCTTTTCCTTTCCAGCTTTTATTTAATTCCAAAATATTTTTGTACTAATTTCCACTCACATTTCTCGCTCCATCTGAAAGCCTAAGCTCATATTGCTCTAATAAACTTATTTTTCTATGGCTTGTATTAGTTACCTGCTTTGAGATCTGTGCCTTCTTCTCCCCAAAGCACCTAAGTTCTTTGAGGAAAGAATATGGGAACTCTTAAATGTAATTAACGTGTCCTTGTACTCATTGTATTCCTGGACTTAAATGTTGCTCAATAAATTCTCATTGATGCAAATGGTAACCAGTGCACATTGGTGATGGCATCTGGACTATTGTCTGAGCCTCAGCAAATCCAATAATATAGATAAATATCGATATAACAATTGCTATTCACCACTTAGAAATGAAATATAGTCACTACACATTATATTTGAAGTCAGTTGAAATAATTTGCTTTTCTCATGTGTGTGGCCTTAGTTTCTTTACATCAATAAAATTATTTTTTATTGCTTAAAATGAAAATAAAACAATTATCAATTTGACTCTTGGTGTTTGCCAGTTTTTTATGCAATCATATGAGAAAAACAAAATTTTACTAAATGGTATTAAACATAAGGAAACCTTTCATAAAAAGCTATAGCAACTTTAAGAAATGGTTTTTCTCTTGCTTCTTTTCCTGAGAAGAGACCTTGAATCCAGAACCTGAAGGTCACTCTTGGTTGTCCTAAGATGTCAGTGGAAATGAGGACAGCCAAGAAGCTGGACAGTCACCAAGAGATTTGCTAATGTACAATTTGTCTCGCTTCCTGCATTTTGCAATATTTTCATAACATTGTATACACTTGAAGAACATAATAGATAATAACTAGCAATTTACCGCTTAAAACAAATGAAAACTGACCTATATGTCTATATGGAGGAGGAGAGGGGAATTACACACACACAAACACACACACACATACACATTTCTTTGTATTTAGTTTAGAGTTTGCCATAATACTGATAGATTCATTTATGCCTTTTTCTACCATAAATATATGGTACATATAATACATTATATATATATAATATGCACATATTATATATGTTCAATATACTTAGACAGCTTATTATTTAAACCAGTAATATTAATGAGCACATATATTGTCTTCTACAGTATTTCTAACAATCCTTTCAGAACATGCACTAAGTAATAATCTTTGGATATGTTAAATGTGCTTTATACAGAAATTCTCCAAAATAATTAGCATGGGGCTACTCCTAAGCCTAGGGAAACCAAAACCTAGACTTTAGAATTGAGGCGCAGAACACGTTTAACAAAGTAGATTGCTTGCCCTTAGCAGAGTACCATCTGTGGTTCCTATGATAGATGGGTGGGTTGCACTAGAGGCTGAAGGCCAGCATGTGCTGTCAGGGAAAGGCCATGATAACTCAGGGTTTTACTCTGCTTCTTGCTGGTATTTAGATGAAATGTATCAAAGTGATTGACAAAGTAATCATTTTGTTGCCTAAGAATAAGGAACTTAGCTCTAGTAATAAATTCTACTTTGGCATCTGGAGACCACTTTCTAAACAATTCTCTGTTTAAAGCACCAGATAGTGTGATTTTTAAAGGTGCTTCTCTGCTTCTTTGCTGTAAGATCAAGGTCAGAGGTGAATATGCGTGTCTGCTCTGCTCTTTGTCTCCCAGCATCAGGCCAGTACATGACCCATCGTACATTATCAATAATTGTTTGTGAGCTTAATTTAACTCAATGTGGAAAACGAGTCCGTCTTAATTTTCTTTATAACCTTAAATTAGAGCTTTCCATCTACTGAAGGAGGAAAGATCATAAATGAAGTGAAAGAAGAGCAAAGTGGGAGGAAATAAGATAATCAGATTTGCAATTATTTCAGTCTGAGCTAATATTTGCTAAGTGTTATTATTAATGTTCCAGGCAATTTTCTGGGAAGGTAGGTACTCATCTAACCCATCTGACAGATGAAGAAATTGAGGCGCAGAAAGTTTAAGTGATTTGCCTAAGGTCACAACACAAGTGCCACGGTCAGGATTTGATCTAGGTAATATACAGAGCCTGCACCATTAACCGAAAAGTTAGTTTCCTCCAGACTATTATGATATCAAGTTAGGTTATAAAAGCATCTAAGGGAAAGGAAAAAGTGTTTGAAGAAGGTTGACAAATTTTGCAAGTTTATACAACACTAAAAAAAAGTAAAGTCTAAGACTTCACAACAGTAATTCTGCTTTCAATACTGGGATTAATAGTAATTCTGCTTTACATGCTGGGAGTTAATCAAGTATAAAAAATTCAGCATGATAGGTGAGTTCTATATGGGTTACCACTTGACATAAGCACATAAGTGTATGCATTCAACAAACACACATTGAGCAGCTACCATGTTCAAGGCAATGTGCTAATGATGTGGGCAGGAAGTACAAATTTTCAGACATGAAGGGCACCAAGAAGTGTATGAATAGCTGCAGTGCAAAAGAGCAGCATAAGTAGCATGATTTGGAGAGGGAGAGAATTGTTCCCCCTGTGGGGAGCTGGACATTTGGAGATTGTGGGACTGCTTGCAGCAAACTGCTTGTAACAAGCAAGGAACATTCAAGAGAAATACCCAGTAGTATAGCTCAATTGGTGCATACAGTGCATGAAGCAGATGAAGGATTTACAAGATGCCAGCCCTGTTGATGAAGACCTGGAATGCCAAAGCAAGGTAAGGAGAGGGTATGCATGTAGGTGGATGTGACCATCTTGTCTTCTTATGCATTGTTTTTCTATCTTCCAGCCTCCTATTAACCATTTTTTGGCCCAAATATAGTTGACTGTTACCTGTTGGTGTAAACACAAATACATCACAATTGTGATGGAAAGAACAAGGACTTTGACATGAGATAGACCTGAGTAGGAATCCAGGTTCCATCTCTCTCTAGCTCTGAGATCTCAAAAAAATTATTTGATATCTCTGGATCTTGATTTCTTTATCTGTAAAATTAGCGTAATATCATATTAACCTGAGGAATTATTGTGAAGACTAAATAAACCACGGTGTCTTGCTTCATAAGTATTACTGAATGTTCATTATTTACCTAACAGTATGACTATCATCCTGTAATGAATGGAAAGCTACTAAACATGTTTTAGGCAAGTGAGTAGGACAGTTGATAACTATATCTTGGTTTTGATTTCTATGTAGAGCAGAAAAGAGGCTTGATTTTTGACTTAAAGAATTCATCAATAGGTAGTGATATATAATATTTAGTAATCTACTTCTGTTGTTGTTGCTTAGATTTGTGGAACACAAGTCACTCTGCAATTACATTGCAAGTACCAAGAATTTAAGAGATTTGGTCTGATTCCTTCCCCTTGGGCATAGGCATAGTCAGGGACTGCCAGTCTTCTGTGTATAAGAGTCACTGGGTTGTCTAGTTTTCTGTTACTCAACTACTGTCTTACACTTCTCTCCTGCTTCTTATTAATAAATAATAAATATGCTAATAGAAACTATGAAAACTAGTAGGGGCAAAATACCCTTGGGCTACCTTGTGGGGATTCTGCTGTGCCTATTATGGTTAACTGTGTCACGCACACACATACATGGTCAGGGTAGATAGATGGCCACATCTGTCCTGATTATTACTAGTCTCCAGAATATCTAAAAAGATAAAAGAAAAGTAACTGCAGTCTCAACATGATGAGTCATTGCATGTTAGGGGTCAAGGAGAAAAAAATGGGGATGTGGGTGGTTGAGAAATGAGGACACGTGAATCTTACGGCAGAAGTACAATTTTGTAGGCTATTGATATAATATCCATATACTGAACACCTACTTTCCTATTTCTTCCCTATATTTTTACTTCTAAGCATAATGAAAGATTTACCTCAGTGTCTTTCTTTCAGAGCTCAAGCCTCCAGAGATTTTAAGGATATATATTCCTTTTTATTTTCTTATGGTTTTAAGTTTCTAGAATTTTTTTCTTCAGAATTGAATGGAGAGAGCCACTTATCACTCCATGCTTTTAGCCTGTCCAAGTCTGTCTAAGCACTCTTTGTGAATGCCCCTTCAACACCCCAACTATCCCTATGTCAGCAGATTTTATCCTCTTAATGCAGATGCCCTCTTTTGGGTCATTGATGTATAAAGTGAACAAAAATCTGTCTTAATACTTATCCCTGTGGCAGCCCATTAGTTAGTCCTGACCAGTTACAATTCTCAATTCCCTTAGATCTTAGTTATTCGAACTACCTTCCCCCTCATTCAAATATCTTGTTCCTTCACACTTTAATTGCTGACCTTGTAAATCAGTTTCTTTTTGTATTCTATTATATTAAGAAATGTCTTAAATTCTGGGGAAATTTTATGTTCATTGCTTTTACTCCCTCTACAAAAATGCTTCACGACCCTTGTTCAAGAACATTTTATCAGTTTTATAATGCATACCTCTTTTATTGAATTAACATTATCTCTCTCTTTTAATACACTCATTTTTATATATACTCTTTCCTCTTTAGTTTTCTTTTTAGAAAAAATGATAATTTTTGTATATTTTACTTGCTATGTTTTAGCATACATAGCTCTATCATTTAAAAGATTAGTATATATTTTAAATATTTTCAATGTATATTGATTTCATATTTTAAAATGAAAATATATTTTATAGGTTAATGTTATTTACCTGAATTGGCTGATAACCCATAGAAGTTAAACTGCTTTCTGAGAATCAAAAGTCATGGACTATATGGATGTTTTTGTCAGTGTGAGCCACTTCTAAAGGTTTACCTATCATCTGTGTATTAGCCAGGGTTCTCCAGAGAAACACCAACCATAGGATATACATAGATACACAAGAGAGGATTTATTATGGGACTTGGCTCACGTGATTATGGAAGCTGAGAAGTCCCACAATATGCCACCTGCAAACTGCAGAACCAGGAAAGTTGGTGTTTTAATTCAGTTTGAGCCCAAAGACCTAAAACTCTGGATGGAGTGGGTAGGGGTGAGGCTTCATGTAAGACCCGGAGTCCAGAGGCCCAACAACCTGGGGTTCTGCTGTCTGTGTGCATAAGAGAATGCATGTGCTCCAAAAAAGGAGGCAAACTCACTCTTCCTCAGCCATTTTGTTCCATTGGTACCTATGAGGAATTGAATTATGCCCACTCACATTTGTGAGAGCAGGTCTTTTTTACTCAGATTTAAATGCTAATCTCTTCCAGAAACACCCTCATACACACACCCAGCAATAACACTTTACCACCTCTCTGGGTATCCCTTAACCCAGTTAAGTTGACACATAAAATTAACCATCACAATCTAATAACTGTAAATTGCCTGACTAAGAAACATTGGCTAAATTTTATTATTGATGAGCTTGAAGCATTCACTTATCTTTAAGGGATCATACTCTTCTTGGTGACTAAACCAAGCTTAGAAGTCCCTAGTAAAAATTTTTGACTTGAAAACTCTTTTTAGGTCTGAATATAGTTGACTGCTACTTGTGGTGTTCCTGAATTACAGGGTCGACTGTTAAATGGTTTATTGATGTTCTGAGCATCAAGATAAAAAACTGATATCACAAAATTTATTTTTGAAAATATTAATACAGAAACTCTGTACAGTTTGTTCATGTGTATTATTTATTACATAATCATCATCACCATGTAGATAACACAGATGACTTTAAGTTGGTTTAATAATGTACTGATTTTGATTGTAAGGACATAGAAATTTCAGTCAATTTTAGGTCACATATAGCTAATATCCACCACAGGAAACATCATTAATGCTGAGAAAGTGGAAAGTTTCCTCATCCTGATTGAATTTTTAAAAAATAACTACAATAAGATGGCTGAATAGGAACAGCTTCGGCCTGCAGCTCCCAATGAGATTGATGCAGAAGGCAGTGATTTCTGCATTTCCAACTGAGGTACCCGGTTCATCTCATTGGGACTGGTTGGACACTGGGTGCAGCCCAAGGAGGGAGAGGTGAAGCAGGGTGGGGCGTTGCCTCACTGGAGATGTGCAAGGGGTCGTGGAACCCCCTCTCCTAGCCAAGGGAAGCCATTAGGGACTGTACCGTGCACTCTGGCCCAGATACTGCACTTTCCCCAAGGTCTTTGCAACCCACAGACCAGGAGATTCCTTCCGGTGCCTATACCACCAGGGCCCTGGGTTTCCATCACAAAACTGGGTGGCTCTTTGGGCAGACACTGAGGTAGCTGCAGGAGTTTTTTTTCATGCCCCAGTGGTGCCTAGAATGCCAGTAAGACAGAACTGTTCACTCCCCTGCAAAGGGGGCTGAAGCCAGGGAGCCAAGTAGTCTGGCTAGGCTAGTCCCATCCCCACGGAGCCCAGCAAGCTAAGATCTGCTGGCTTGAAATTCTCACTGCCAGCACAGCAGCAGTCTAAGCTTAATCTGGGACACTTGAGCTTGGTGAGGGGAGGGGCATCCGCCATTGCTGAGGCTTGAGTAGGTGGTTTCACCATCACAGTGTAAACAAAGCCACCAGGAATTTCGAACTGGGTGGAGCCCACCCCAGCTAAGCAAGGCTGCTGCTGCCAGACTGTCTCCTCTCTGGGCAGGGCATCTCTGAATAAAAGGCAGCAGCCCCAGTCAGAGACTTATATACACAACCCCTACCTCCCTGGGACAGAGCACCTGGGGAAGGGCTGGTTGTGGGTTCAGCTTCAGCAGACTTAAAAGTCTCTACCTGGCAGTTCTGAAGAAAACAGCAGATCTACCAGCACAGCATTCGAGCTCTGATAAGGGACAGACTGCCTCCTCAAGTGGGTCCCTGATCCCCGTGTATCCTGACTAGGAGACACATCCCGGTAGGGGCCAACAGACACCTCATACAGGAGAGCTCTGGCTGGCATCTGGCAACTGCCCCTCTGGGATGAAGCTACCAGAGGAAGGAACAGGCAGCAATCTTTGCTGGTCTGCAGCCTCCACCAGTGACATGCAGGCAAACAGGGTCTGGAGTGGACCTCCAGCAAGCCTCAGCAGACCTGCAGCAGAGAGGCCTGAATGTTAGAAGGAAAACTAACAAACAGAAAGGAATAGTATCAACATCAACAAAAAGGACATCCACTCAGAGACCCTATCTGAAGGTCACTGACTTCAAAGAACAAAGGTAGATAAAGCCACAAAGATGGGGAGAAACTAGCACAAAAAGGCTGAAAATTCCAAAAACCAGAATGCCTCTTCTCCTCCAAAGGATCACAACTCCTCGCCAGCAAGGGAACAAAACTGGATGGAGAATGAGTTTAATGAACTGACAGAAGTAGGCTTCAGAAGGTGGGTAATAACGAACTCCTCCAAGCTAAAGGAGCATGTCCTAACGCAATGCAAGGTAGCTAAGAACCTTGAAAAAAGGTTAGACGAATTGCTAACTAAAATAACCAGTTTAGAGAAGAACATAAATGACCTGATGGAGCTGAAAAACACAGCATGACAACTTCGTGAAGCATACACAAGTACAAATAGCCGAATTGATCAAATGGAAGAAAGGATATCAGAGACTGAATATTAACTCAATGAAATAGAGTGAGAAAAAAAGATTAGAGAAAAAAGAGTAAAAAGAAACAAGCAAAGCCTCCAAGAAGTATGGGACTAGGTGAAAAGACCAAACCGACATTTGATTGGTGTACCTGAAAGTGATGGGGAGAAAGGAACCAAGTTGGAAAACACTCTTCAGGATATTATCCAGGAGAACTTCCCCAACCTAGGAAGGCAGGCCAACATTAAAATTCAGGAAATACAGAGAAGACCACAAAGATACTCCTCAAGAGGAGCAGCCCCAAGACACATAATTGTCAGATTCGCCAAGGTTGAAATGCAGGAAAAAATGTTAAGGGCAGCCAGAGAGAAAGGTCAGGTTACCCACAAAGGGAAGCCCATCAAACTAACAGCTGATGTCCCGCCAGAAACTCTATAAGCCAGAGGAGAGTGGGGGCCAATATTCAACATTCTTAAAGAAAAGAATTTTCAACCCAGAATTTCATATCCAGTCAAACTAAGCTTCATAAGTGAAGGAGAAATACAATCCTTTATAGACAAGCAAATGCTGAGAGATTTTGTCACTACTAGGTCTGCCCTACAAGAGCTCCTGAAGAAAGCACTAAACATGGAAAGGAACAACCGGTACCAACCACTGTAAAAATATACCAAATTGTAAAGACAATCGACGCTATGAAGAAACTGCATAAACTGATGTGTAAAATAACCAGCTAGCATCATAATGGCAGGATGAAATTCACACATAACAATATTAACCTTAAATGTAAAGGGCTAAATACCCCAATTAAAAGACACAGACTGGCAAATTGAATAAAGAGTCCAGACCCATTGGTGTGCTGTATTCAGGAGACCCATCTCATGTGCAAAGACACACATAGGCTCAAAAGAAAGGGATGGAGGAAGATCTACGAAGCAAATGAAAAGCAAAAAAAAAAAAAAAAAAAAAAAAAAAAAGCAGTGGTTGCAATCCTGGTCTCTGATAAAACAGACTTTAAACCAACAAAGATCAAAAGAGACAAAGAAGGGCATTATATAATGGTAAAGGGATCAATGCAACAAGAAGTGGTAACTCTCCAATATATATAGGCACCCAAAACAGGAGCCCCAGATTCATAAAGCAAGTTCTTAGAGACATACAAGAGACTTGGATTCCCACACAATCATAGTGGGAGACTTTAACACTGCACTGTCAATATTAGATCAATGAGACAGAAAATTAACAAGGATATCCAGGACTTGACCAAGCAGACCTTACAGACAACTACAGATCTCTCCACCCCAAATCAACAGAATATACATGCTTCCGAGCACAACATCACACTTATTCTGAATTCAACCACATAATTGGAAATAAAACACTCCTCAGCAAATGCAAAAGAATGGAAATCATAACAAACAGTCTCTTAGACCACAGTGCAATCAAATTAGAACTCAGGATTAAGAAACTCACTCAAAACCACACAACTACATGGAAACTGAACAACCTGCTCCTGAATGACTACTGGGTACATAACGAAATGAAGGCAGAAATAAAGATATTCTTTGAAACCAATGAGAACAAAGACACAACATACCAGAATCTCTGGAAATCATTTAAAGCAGTGTGTAGAGGGAAATTTATAGCACTAAATGCCCACAAAAGAAAGCAAGAAAGATCTAAAAGCAACACCCTAACATCAAAATTGAAAGAACTAATGAGGCAAGAGCAAACAAATTCGAAAGCTAGCAGAAGACAAGAAATAGCTATGATCAGAGCAGAACTGAAGGAGACAGAGACGTGAAAAACCCTTCAAAAAATCAGTGAATCCAAGAGCTGGTTTTTTGAAAAGATCAGCAAAATAGATAGACCACTAGGCAGACTAATAAAGAAGAAAAGAAAGAAAAATCAAATAGATGCAATAAAAATGATAAAGGGGTTATCACCACTGATCCCACAAAAATACAAACTACCATCAGAGAAACTATAAACACTTCTACACAAATAAACTAAAAAATCTAAAAGCAATGGATAAATTCCTGGACACATATACCCTCCTGAGACTAAACCAGGAAGAAGTCGAATCCCTGAATAGACCAATAACAAGTTCTGAAATTGAGGCAGCAATTAATAGCCTACCAACCAAAAAAAGTCCAGGACCAGACGGATTCACAACCAGATTCTACTAGAGGTACAAAGAGGAGCTAGTACCATTCCTTCTGAAACTATTCCAAACAATAGAAAAAGAGGGAATCCTCCGTAACTCATTTTATGAGGCCAGCATCATCCTGATACCAAAACCTGGCAGAGACACAACAAAAAATGAAAATTTCAAGCAAATATCCCTGAGGAACATTGATATGAAAATCCTCGATAAAATACTGGCAAACCGAATCCAGCAGCACATCAAAAACCTTATCCACCATGATCAAGTGAGCTTCATCCCTGGGATGCAAGGCTGGTTCAACATACGCAAATCAATAAACATAATCCATCACGTAAACAGAAACAATGACAACAACCACATGATTATCTCAATAGATGAAGAAAAGGCCTTTGACAAAATTCAACAGCCCTTCATGCTAAAAACTCTAAATGAACTAGGCATTGATGGAACGTATCTCAAAATAATAAGAGCTATTTATGACAAACCCGCAGCCAACATCATACTGGATGGGCAAAAACTGGAAGCATTCCCTTTGAAAACTGGCACAAGATAAGGATGTCCTCTCTCGCCACTACTATTCAACATAGTATTGGAAGTTCTGGCCAGGGCAATCAGGCAAGAGAAAGTAATAAAGGGTATTCAAACAGGAAAAGAGGAAGTCAAATTATCTCTGTTTGCAGATGATATGATTGTATATTTAGAAAACCACATCATCTCAGCCCCAAATCTCCTTAAGCTGATAAGCAATTTCAGCAAAGTCTCAGGATAGAAAATCAATATGCAAAAATCACAAGCATTCCTATATACCAATAAAAGACAAACAGAGAGCCAAATCATGAGTGAACTCCAATTCACAATTGCTAAAAAGAGAATAATATACCTAGGAATCCAACTTAAAAGAGATGTGAAGGATCTCTTCAAGGACAGCTACAAACCACAGCTCAAGGAAATAAGAGAGGACACAAACAAATGGGAAAACATTCCATGCTTATGGATAGGAAGAACAAATATCATCAAAATGTCCATATTGCCCAGAGTAATTTAAAGATTTAATGATATCCCGATCAAGCTACCATTAATTTTCTTCACAGAATTGAAAAAACTACTTTAAATTTCATTTGGAACCAAAAAAGAGCCCACATAACCAAGACCATCCTAAGCAGAAGGAAGAAAGCTGGAGGCATTGCGCTACCTGACTTCGAACTATACTACAAGGCTACAGTAACAAAAACAGCTTGGTACTGGTACCAAAACAGATATATAGACCAATGGAACAGAAAAGAAGCCTCAGAAATAATGCGACACATCTACAACCATCTGATCTTTGACCAACCTGACAAAAACAAGCAATGGGGAAAGGATTCCATATTTAATAAATGATGTTAGGAAAACTGGCTAGCCATATGCAGAAAGTTGAAACTGGATCCCTTCCTTACACCTTATACAAAATTAACTTCAGATGGATTAAAGACTTAAATGTAAGACCAAAAACCATAAAAACCCTAGAAGAAAACCTAGGCAATACCATTCAGGACATTGGCATGGGCAAAGACTTCATGACTAAAACACCAAAAGCAATGGCAACAAATGCCAAAATAGACAAACGGGATCTGATTAAACTAAAAAGCTTCTGCACAGCAAAAGAAACTATCATCAGAGTGAACAGGCAACCTACAGAATGGGAGAAAATTTTTGCAATTTATCCATCTGACAAAGGGGTAATATACAGAATCTACTAAGAACTTGAACAGATTTACGAGAAAAAAACAAACAACCCCATCAAAAAGTGGGCAAAGGATATGAATAGACACTTCTCAAAAGAAGACGATTATGGCATCCAACAAACATATGTAAAAAAGCTCATCATCACTGGTCATTAGAGAAATGTAAATCAAAACCACAATGAGATACTATCTCACGACAGTTGGAATGGCAATAATTGAAAAGCTAGGGAACAACAGATGCTGGAGAGGATGTGGAGAAATAGGAACGCTTTTACAGTGATGGTGGGAGTGTAAATTAGTTCAACCATTGTGGAAGTCAGTGTGACAATTCCTCAGGGATCTAGAACTAGAAATACCATGTGACCCAGCCATCCCATTACTGGGTATATACCCAAAGGACTATAAATCATTCTACTCTAAAGACATGAACACGTATGTTTATTGTGGCACTATTCACAATAGCAAAGACTTGGAACCAACCCAAATGCACATCAATGATAGACTGGATAAAGAAAATGTGGCACATATACACCATGGAATACTATGCAGCCATGAAAAAGGATGAGTTCATGTCCTTTGCAGGGACGTGGATGAAGCTGGAAACCATCATTCTCAGCAGACTAACACAGGAACAGAAAACCAAACACCGCATGTTCTCACTCATAAGTGGGAGATGAACAATGAGAACACATGGACAGAGGGAGGGGAACATCACACACCAGGGCCTTCAGGGTGTGGGGGGCTGGGGGAGGGATAGCATTAGGAGAAATACCTAATGTAGATGACGGGTTGATGGGTGCAGCAAACCACCATGGCACGTATATACCTATGTAACAAACCTGCACATTCTGCACATGTACCCTAGAACTTAAAGTATAATAAAAAATAAATAAATAAATAAAACTACAGTAAGTTAATATATTTTCAGTGTGTACCTGTCATTTTATAACTTTAGAATTAGGCCTGCAGAAAGCATAAAACCTAGAGCTGCTAGGGATCATGTGCTTGGGAAATGGTCTTGAAGTCACTCACCTCACAGTAAATATTCAGCAGCATGCCTACATCACTACCAGTTACTTATACCTCACAGAAGGATAGAGAGGCTCACAGCCAGATTTTCCAGCATGGGTGGAAGGGTGTAGGTATTTCAAAAAAGAAAAAAAAGACAGAACCGGGATGCACCTTGAAGGACTTGGTGGTGTCCCCACCGTGATAAGGAAGTGTTATTAGCATGAAGACATATGCCTGGAAATTGGGGACTTTGATCAGGAGTGCTGCTGTGGTCCATGCACTGTAGGGGCAACTTCAGCTTTAATGCAGTTATGTTTCCATATCTTTATCGACGGTAAAGTAAATTGTATTATGTTATCTATTTCCATTGGCTTCTGTCAATCACGTTGCCATCTATCTTGTGATGAAGCTACAGTTTTCTTCCTTTTAGACAAACAAAGATAGGGCGGCATGGATGTTTTTGGCATCTTTACAAAACCAAAATCAGCAGCAGCCAGTGATAATGGTTAGCCATTCTCCCTGCCACGTCTAGGAAGATATCCTAACCTAAAGCCTTCTACATGGTACACTTGTTCTTAAACTCTATCCCTGGTAAATCCTGGACATAAGTACACGTAATGCATGGCAGAAAAGATTCTATTTTAACTTGACATTATGTAATCTTTTCCCCTTCAATGGTTACAAAAGTCTGTAACTGCTATCTAGAACAGCAGATAATTCACTTTTACTCAGAATTAGCCATTCTTCCCCAGCCACATCTTATTATCACCCAGATCCTTCCCTCCCTTATTAGACACCATCCCTAGCATAGCAACTCTAGAATGACACAACAGTGGGTCCTTAACAGGGGCTGATTCACCTTTTGTTATAAATTGTAACTAATTATATATATTAGTATGTCTTTGATGCTAGAGAGTTCAATTTTTTATGTGTAATTTTTATGCTTTTATGTGCAAAAAGGTCCAGATTATAGTTCTTCCAAGTTTCCCATTTTGTTTGTATGTGGAACACTTGGGAATATCTATTAACTCCAATTAAATAGCTTCCTTTATTTTTTTCCTAATGTACTATAATCATACAATTTCTCCTGTTACTGATTTACAATGAGAATTTGAATAGCAGAAAAAAAAGAATCCAATGTGTTCTACCTCACTAATAATAAAGAAATAAAAATTAAAACATATTTTTAAACTATCAAGTTAACAAAAATTGAAAGCAAAATGTTAATATCTGGTATTGGAAAGTGCATAGTAAAAGATATTCTCATTTGCTGAAGGTAGTAATTTAAGTTGGTGCAATTTTGTGGAGTGAATTCTAATGATGTTTATTAAGACTTTTCAAAATATTAATGCCATTAACTTTAGCATAAATGCTTTAGGAATGCATTTTTTAAAATTATGAGAGGGCTGTATAGAGACTTACATATAATTTCATTATAATGAAATTTTGCATTATTTTATATATTATATACATATATCATACAAGTATAATAGTAACCCTTGCAGACAATCAAAATTTCTAAAGAATAGGGGGATGATCCTCTAAATTAAGATATATCCTTATGATGGAATATTATACACATACATCATTCAGACATATGCTGTGGCATAATGAAAAATATATATTTGGTCTCTTCCCCTGTTCTGTGGCACCAGTTCCTAAAACCCTCAGAATCTCTGGAATGAAGAGTATCCTTTTGAATGCTAATAAGATGACTGGTGGCTAGGGACTCCTGAACAGCCTCAGGATGTGATTAGAGGGCTGGGAAGTTTCAGCCCCACCTCTTAACCTTAGGAGAGAGGAGATGAGCTAGAGAATGATCAACAAGGCATGATTTGATTAACCATGCCTATGTAATGAAGCTCCCATAAAAAGAGGCAAACCCTGAAGGACAGATTCAGGGAGCTTCCAGGTTAGAGAAGACGTAGAGGTGCGGGGAGGATGGCATATTCAGAGAGGCCAGGGAAGCTCCTCATCTCTTCTCTCATTGCTTTTTATAATAAGCCAGTAATCTAATAAGTGAATTGTTTTCCTGAGTTCTGGGGGGACATTCTGCTAAATGATCAACCCCAACGAGAAGGTGGGGAAACTTCTGATTTTATAGCTGCTTGCTCAGAAGCACTGGTGACGACTAAGACTTGCAAGTGGCATCTGAAGTGGGGGGCAGTATTGTGGAGCCTGAGTCCTTAACTCAGGATTTGATGCTATCTCCAGGTAGATAGTGTTAGAAGTGAGTTAAATTATAGGACACTGGCTGGGCGTGGTGGCTCATGCCTGTAATCCCAGCACTTTGGGAGGCTGAAGCAAGTGGATTACCTGAGGTCAGGAGTTGGAGACCAGCTTGGCCAACATGGTGAAACCCCATCTCCACTAAAAATACAAAAAATTAGCTGGGCGTGGCAGTGGGTGTCTGTAATCCCAGCTACTCAGGAGGCTGAGACAGGAGAATTGCTTGAACTGGGAAGGCAGAGCTTGCAGTGACCGGAGATTGTGCCATTGCACTCCAGCCTGGGTGATAAGAGCGAGACTCTGTCTCAAAAAAAAAAAAAAAAATTGTAGGACACCTAATTGGTGTCTGCAGAGAATTGGAGCATTGATCAGCATGAAAAAAATCCTCATACATTTTGGTGAGCAAAAGTGAAGGGTTAAGAGTTGTCTTCATCTGTTTTTTTGTTGCATATGAAATAATACTTGAAATTGGATAATTTATTTAAAAAAAGAAATTTATTTCTTCAGTTATAGAGGTTGCAAAGTCCAAGGTCAAGGGGGCACATTTAGTGAGAGGCTTCTTGTTGGTAGGGACTCTCTGCAGAGTTCCAAGGCAGCGCAGGTCATCATATGGCCAGGGGGCTGAGTGTGCTAGGTCAGGTCTCCCTTCCTATTCTTATAAAGTCAGAAGTCCCACTCCCATGAGAACCCATTAATCCACCAACCCATTATTAACCCATTCATGAAGGCAGAACCTTCATGACTCAATCACCTTTTAAAGGCCCCACCTCTCAAAACTGCCTCATTGGGGATTAAATTTCATGAGTTTTGGAAGGAACACATATTCAAACCATAGCACAAGTAGAGAGGGGGAAAGGTTGTTTTTCCTATACATATCCCTATAGCTATTGGTAGAGATGTATAAATAGAAATGATTAGATAGAAATATAAAACGCAAAAAAGTTATCAGTGAGTATTAAAAAGTAATGGGATTATTAGTCATATTTATTTTTTATTTACACGTTCCTATATTTTCTTTGAAGCTTTTACAAGGACTATCAATCGTTTTATAACTCAGAAAAATGTCACAACAACCTAAAAAAAAGACCATGTAAAATGATGAGGAAAAACCAAATACTAAGCAAAATGCTTTCCTTTTCCTTGTAATGTCAATTTGCAATGTTCCTTCATCTTCCTATTTACTTGGTGTGGCTGAAAAGATGGAGAGTTTTTCTGCTCAGATTTCTTGGCCTCAGTAGTGAGTCCTGGACAGTTTTAGGGTTGTTCCCACCCTTAAAGCATTATTTGGGGAGCCCCACTGGAGTTCAGTAGCCTAACCTTAGCCATGTGCTGGCCTCTCCCATTTACTGTGAGACAAAAATGTACTGTGCCAATTATCTATGGCCTCATGAAGCAAATCCTGTTGCCATCTTCTCTTCTCCCTCAAGACTACTGATTTTGTGCAGAGAAAACAGTTACTCTGTGTCTTACCTGGGAAATCGCTTGTTTGAAAATCCCCATTCGTCCTCTCTATACTTTATGTGTTGTACCTGAGTCTCCATCCTTATGAATAAACTCCCGGATATCTGTGTCATGCCTATTCAGCAGACCATTACACAAGTTTGCACAAAATATATGCTCTTGATATTTTGCTATTGTTCTAGTAAATGTTAAAGTTCTTTTGATATGACAGATAGCAACCCCTTATCAATCTTATTCCAAAGATTTCCAACACCCTTTTTCTTTTTATGTTAATTTTATTTTTATTACATAGGCATTTTAAGCATATATTAATTTTTCAGTGTCCTGTAATTTACTTTGTTGTGTCAAATACAACAAATAGACTTTCATCTATAGATTTTTAAAAATTCTGTATTATTTTCAGTTAGAAGTCGCTACATTTTACATCCTGTAAGAGGGAAAGCCATGATCTCTGGGATTTACTCTAGAAGGGGGAGATGTATATTTCTGGTGCTGAGATTTTTTCATGACACTAATTTGTAGCTTTCACTGGCAAGGCCTCTACAACTGGTGCTAGTGTTGGAATTGACTGGGAGGATGTGAACTTGAAAACAAGACGACTTGGAATAGAATACTCTCCTGAGGGGTGGATGGTTTGCCTCAGAAATATGGTGGCTGACTGCAACCGATGAAGGACAGCCTATAAACAAAATCCTTCTAGGATTATCTTGGGACGGACCATGGATGCTGGGAACTAGAATATTTTATTTTTAGTTTTAATTTATTTTCCACAATGTCACTTCATTATTTTAGCTTCCAGCCTCAGTCTTATGAAGGCAACTACAATCTGAGTAATAATAAAATGTCCAAATTCATGTTTTGGAGGTGAAGTTGGTGAAAGAATGCTACACTGCTAGAATACTCTACTCTTAGAACACATGGAAAGAGTCTCATACTCAGAAATACTTGGACAAGAGATTAGTTTTCCTGGAGTCCAATAGGATAAGGCTTTGTTTATTGTTACTTAAATTAAAGGGGAAAGTAATTCTAGAAGGAAAAGTATAATTTAGTATAACCCCACTTGAGTTTTATTTACTTTTTTTTTTTTTTTTTTTTTTGGTCAATTGCTATGCAGTTCTAGCCATACAGTTTTTAAAATGGACATTGCTTCTGCTTTGTTTTCATATTTTACTTTTTCTTATAAAAATGTTATGCAGCTGAATTGATTTCAGCGTCTTCCTTTTTCCTCTAAGACCCTGATTTCTTTACATCAATACCACCCTGCTTTAAATTAGACTTCTTGAGGTTTGTTTTGTTGCTTAGCTTACTGGGGCTGCTGCGATAAAGCCCCACAAACTTGGTGACTTAAGGTGACAGAAATGTATTCTCTCACTGGAGGCTGGACATCTGAAATCAACACACAAACAATGCCATGTTTTCTCTGAAGGCTCTGAAGGCTGATCCTTTCCTGCCTCTTCCTAGCTGCTGGTGGCTGCCAGCAAGCTTTGGTGGTCTTTGGCTTGGGATGCCCTAACTCCAAGGTCTGCCTTCATCTTAGCATGGTGTTCTCCCTGTGTGTCTGTGTCTCTGTGCCCAAATTTCCCTGTTTCTAAAAGGATGTCAATCACATTGGATTAAGCGCCCACTCTAATCCAGCATGACCTCATCTTTACTTGATTACATCTGCAATGGCCTTATTTGCAAAAGGGGTTGTATCATCTGTATCACTGATTCCAGATGAACATGAAATTTTCTGGGACAGTATTCAACCTATTACAAGTATATTCTAATATATCTCCTTGTAATGTTGCCTTTAGTTTGTTTGTTTGTTACACAGACCTATGGAATCATAGCGCTTATGTGATATTGCCACTGGGATTTAAGAGTGAAAAAAAAAACCAACAACCTTGTTTCTTTCACTAAGTAAGCAACCATTTACCCATGAATATATGCTATGTGTCAGACACTGTTTTAGACACAGGGTGTGTCTGACTTCATCCAAATGAGGTGGCTGACCTCACAGGACTTATATTCTAGTGAGGAAGGTGAGAGATACAGACAATTAACTAGTAAATAATTAGATAACAACATTTCAAATATTCAGAAAAAAAACAATACAGGATAAAGGGAGAGAAATTCTCCATGAGTGAATTCACCAGGAGTGAGTAACAGTGGGGAAGTGACAGAGACCTGAAGGATGAGAAACAGCCCACCTTGTGGATTCTCAAGCAAAGACATTTGAGGGAGAAGACATAGTCAGTGCTCAGACCTTTGGTTCTGACACATCCATGGCCTATTCAAAGGATTTCAAAAAGTTGAATTCAAAGGGGAAATGTAGGCCAGGAAGCCAGAGAGGGAGACAGGGATCAGGTTATGCAGGGTCTTACCATGCCAGGAATTCAGATTTTATTCTAATTATAAGAGGAAGTCACTGGAAGGTTATAAAAAAAGTATGATCTGACTTAAGCTTTCAAAAATATGATTCTGCAAGTAGTTCTCGCAACCGTTCTCCATGACACTTGGAGAGTTACAGTCTCTACATGTGCCAGGATAGTCTGAGCTATGTTGAAATAGCAAATATAAACTCAAAAATTTCAGTGGTGTAGCACAGTATAGAATTTTTTCTTCTTCATGTAAAGTCTGGTATAGGTCAGGAGTCTCTTCCATTCCATAGCTGTGTGATTTAGAATGTGTAGTCCCCAAGGATACTTAGACTGGGAAAGAAAGACGATGGGGGATTGTGTAAGATATTTTTAAAGGCCAGACTTGGAAATGGCTTTCATGGCATTCACCCACATGTTGTGGACCTGAATTCAGTCACAGGGTACCAAAGGCCCAACAAAGGAGGCTAGGAAATTGTATCTTCTTGTCTAAGAAGAGGAAGAAGATGTTTCTACCAAACTGCTTGAAGAGGAAGTAGATGTTTCTACCAAACTGCTTGAGGCAAGATAATTCTGACTTGTTGCTTTTTGGAAGCATAAGAAGCTGGTGGATGTTCCATTATTTCCATTGCATTCTTTAGGAATGCTTAAGTGAGATCTTCAGGTCTTTCCAGGGTCTTGGCATCAACTAGCAACCAGGAGCCTCATTAATCTGCTACACTTCCACCCCCGCCGCCGACCTCCTAATTTACCTAGACTCTTGCTACAATGATGATGTGTTCCTTGGCCTTTCTGAATTAGAGTTGCCGTACTACAACAAATTGAAATAGCCTATGTCAAAGAAATTTCTCCAGAACTAGACTCTAGAATGATATACAACTCACACAACTCAGAACCCAAAAGACAGGCACTTGGCATGGTTAGAATGAACTATAGGCAGCTGAATCTTTTCCTGAATTAAGAGAGAGGACTGTTGTAATGCATATCACTGACAAGGGCCATTTCTCTGGCCCTTGTTTACAGTCAGCAAAATGGCACGTCTCTCCAGATTTTTCTTTACACAGCTCCTTTTCCCTGTGAGAATGGGAAACTTCCTATTTCAGGTTCACAAAGGGAAAGTTACAATTATTTTGACGTATGAGGAACTTGCCTCCAAGCCAGTAAAAATACAAATACTGGTGATGCTGAAACTATTGACTGATTATTATGATTTTTTTGGCTGGGCATTGTCATAAATTATTTAGGATATTTTTTCTTTTAATGCTTACCACAAACTTATGCAGTAAAAACCATTCAAAACTTGTTAAAAATGAGGAGTAGAAAGGCTAAGTCCTCTTCCTAGTCACATGGTGGCAAACAGTGACCCAGCATTTAAACCCATGGGTTTCTGACTCCTAGTCTCATGTTGTTAATCACAAGAAAAGGATAAAACAGGTCGGGCGCGGTGGCTCACGCCTGTAATCCCAGAACTTTGGGAGGCCAAGGCGGGCAGATCATGAGGTCAGGAGATCGAGACCATCCTGGCTAACACAGTGAAACCCTGTCTCTACTAAAAATACAAAAAATTAGCTGGGTGTGGTGGCAGGCGCCTGTAGTCCCAGCTACTCGGGAGGCTGAGGCAGGAGAATCGCTTGAACCTGGGAGGAGGAGCTTTCAGTGAGCCGAGATTGCACCAGTGCACTCCAGCCTGGGCGAAAGTGTGAGACTCTGTCTCAAAAAAAAAACAAAACAAAACAAAAAAAAGGGGTAAAACAGATCCTCTGCCTATTTTGATTCCTCAATATTCAAATATTTAGGTTAAAAATTTCATAGCTCTTTGCTATTTTCCCTAATAGCTGGAGTTTCTAGAGTCTGTAGTGTAAGTCTTTTTATGACAAGAAAGTTTAACACGTGTTAGTTTCTTTCTCACCTTAGACCTATTATATAGAAATGTCCTGAAAAATTCTATGTGTGATAGAAATTTGAGCATGTGCTTCTTTAGGTCCAGCACACCTTCTCCGATATTAACTCCCCCGACTGCAACTGCCCATTCATCAGCCCTCCCAGGCCATGTTCGTCTTTGAATCTCTCATATTTCTTTGTAAAAAGTATACTTTCAATAAATATTTGTTAAATTAGTAAATTCCTATTTCTTTAAATGCTGGTATGGTTGAAAATATATAGGAAGAACATCAAGTATTAATGTCTTTTGAAAAGTCAACACGATGTATGCTTTTTTTTACATTCAGAGTATTTTTTGTTTTTATTTCCTATTACATATATAATACATGATCATTGTAGAAAACTATAGAAAGCATTGTAGAAAGTATTGTTTTGTGTATATATATATATATATGTGCACATATAAAATGGGATTATGCTGGCACTGTTTTTAACTTTTAAATCTATCATTTGTTTTTTATCAGCTATCAATCAACTAAAAAAGTTAAGAAAAGCCTGCCTAAACAATATCTAATATTACATGACTAGTCTTTATGCTTTTCATAGTCTATTTTTACTGTGGTTTTCTAGAAACATGTGAAAACGTGTATCAGTCTCCCTATGAAATAGTTTAATGGGTTTTACTAATGTGCCAGTAAAATATTTTTGCCCCCAAAATCAACAAGGTAGCTCAAAAGTAAAACTCTTCCTTTCATGTGATGTGATCTACACTGTAGATTTATGCAAAAAAAAAAAATCTACTGGTAAACAGCCAAACAAAACAAGGTCCCTTTATTATGAATGTAGGCAACACTAAGAAAAATAATTAAGCAGTCATTTAAAAACCCATAAACACAGCACACACACACACACACACACACACACACACACACAGAGTTTCATTAACTTTAAACCACAAGAAATTAATTACAGATTCACTGCTAATGAACATATGGGATAAGTGCTGACACTCAACTGGTTTCAGTTCAGTGATCGCAGAAACAAAGCAATGCTCACAGACGGATGGTGGGGGGAAACGTTAGTGAGTGGGGGCCAGGAAGCAAGATTCCTTCATAACTATGGAAAACAGTTCCAAAATATTCAGACAGAGAGAAAAGGGCTCCAAAATCCATCCCATTCTGAGTATGAACAGACCTTCTCCATCACCGCCACCTGCTGTCTCTACCTCTAGAAGAAGCTGTAATGTCTGAGGAAGGAGGAGGTTGAGCAGAGGGGAGAGAGTAGGCAGAGAGGCACTGGCAAAGAACCATTGCTCCAGAGCAAAGACAACCCCCCCCACCACCCCCACCCCAAAAATAAAAAGGAAATAGAAAAAGAAAAGAAGAAACATCATGTCTAAAGAAAAGTGTCATAGACCTGAAACAGATAGCTATCTGTACAAAGGGTTCACGTGTTAAATCAGAGGGTAAGTCACTGAGCAATTGCAGAGAAATTAAGATGTTGATCCTGTATGTCCTTTTCTATTTAAATACGCTGACGATTTAAAACACCCTCATTGAAGATGCAGATCATGAAGACACTCACCTTTTCATATGCTGAGCTACAATGTCAAACTCTAAAGAAATCATTGCAGCAGGATCAACGTCACTTTCTCTTCAAAATTCTTACCTCACTGCAAACTGAAGACAGCTATGTTGGGCTTCATATTTATTAACAGGATGTAAAAGCAAGTAATACTACCTGGTGTCATAAAATAGTGAATGCTGTCTCCCATATTACTTAGGATAAACAAATTCCTCTCCTGTTTCTATTCATGTCCAGAATAATCAGTTCATTATTCATCATCTGAGATGTATGCGTTATTCATGATTAAATATTTATCAATTCATATTGACGGTTCTTCCTATTGAATCACTCTCCTATTCTTACTCATCTCTGTTTACTTCCAGTGAAAATATGTCTTCATTTGTCTATGAACTGGAACAATTCTAAACACTTTGTGTCTACATATAGTATCTACCTTCTTAGTTGAAGCAACTTAAAAATAAATATTCTCTAGGCCATGCACGGTGGCTCACGCCTGTAATCCCAGCACTTTGGGAGGCTGAGGCAGGTGGATCACTTGAGGTCAGGAGTTCGAGACCAGCCTGGCCAGCATGGTGAAACTGCATCTCTACCAAAAAGATTTAAAAATTAGTCAGGCATGGTGGTGGGCCCCTGTAATCCCAGGTATTTGCAAGGCTGAGACAGGAGAATCGCTTGCACGCTGGAGGAGGAGATTGCAGTGAGCCAGGATTGTGACACTGTACTCCAGCCTGGGTGACAGAGAGAGACTCCACTTCAAAATAAATAAAATAAATAATAATAAAATAAAAATTTAAAAAATTCTCTAGATTTTTATTTTCTTTTGGAATTTTATCTTTTTTATATTCTTCTCCTTAGTCCTAAAATCATTTTCCATCAGATTACATGATTTCTATGCTGACAGAGATTTTTCAGTTTAACATAGATGCTAATAAATTAATTTAGCTTCTGGTATTATTTTCATTTTCTTGTCTGTCAGAAATTTACCATCTTGAAAAACAAATCACTAGCTTTCAATTATAAGCAAAGTTATGTAATAATACTAATTAGAGAGTGTAAATGATCAGTTCATCATTTTATCAGATTTTACATAAAAGCATGCCTAGAAAACCATAATTTAAATAATGTAAATGGACTTGAGAAAGCATGATGAATTATAGACTGTAATTTAATTGCATTAGCAAACTTAAAAAAATGTTTTAACATATCAATAACTTTAAATCTTTTTTTAAAAAATTACATTTTAATTGACAAATAATAATTATATATTTTTATGTGTTACGATGTAATGTTTTGATACAGGTATACATTGTGGAATGATTAAATCAGGGTCATTAATATGACCCTCACCTCTCATACTTATTTCTTTGTGATGAGAACATTTAAAATCTACCATTCCAACAATTTTGAAATGTACAACACATTATTATTAACTATAGTCACCCATGCTGTGCAATAGATCACTAGAAATATTCCTCCTAACTGAAATGTGAAACTTTTCTTTATTCTTGGTGTATAAAAGAAAGAGAGCTCAAGCTAAGGCATTTCCCAAGGATATTTTCCAGTGTCTCAAAGAGTATATAATTATACAGTTCACTATTGTGCTAAATAGGTACACTTTTTAAAAACTGCAATTACTATTCTGATTGAAGGGGTGTTTGATCATTACTCTGCTGATGCTGAAAAAGTATAGTATGATGGTTAACGGTACAGCCTTTAAAGTTTAACTGCTTATATTCAATTTCCAACTTTTTCATTTGCCAGCTAAGTAACTGTGCCTGTTTTCTTTTATGTAAAATGGGGAAAAACTGGTTATTTGGAGAAAATATTATTTTCAAGATTAAAAGATATGGCATGATTTGCATAAAGTTTTCAGAGCCTGTAATGTGATAAGTACTCAATAAATGCTGGTTTCACTGCATTGATAAATGATGGTGGGGATGGGGGAGGGTCCAGGGAGGAAAATTGAATCTTATAGCCCTTATAATAAGAATGCTGTGGTCTCCCTATTATATCCATAGTTTGTGAATATTTTGTCACCAGGTTCTTCATGTATATTAGAGGGACACAGGGTTAAAGAGAACTCCTGTTCTTTCGTGTGAATTAAACAGAAGGGAATATCAAAGTTGGGTTACTTTTCTATGTAAAGATCTGTTTAGACAAGTTATCTAATCTAGGGCCCTTGTAATCATTAAAGAAAGAAAAGTCCAATTATTTGATTATTTGCTTTATTCTTATTTATGTCTCTACGTTGTATTTAATAGTTTTCTTTAAAATTCATCATGCACAATAAAAATGTATCTACTTTCTCCTTTAGCTTCAGAGGCCCCACACTTTCCTGGTTTCTTCTTCCACCTCTCTGAATGTTTCTTCTATCTCCTATATGACGTCTTGAAGTGAATTCTTGTAATTTCATATTGCTTCATCATCCACTTCAATATAAGCTTAACTTTCTCTTAACAGAAGCAGGGCTTAGCCACCATTGACACAATTTCCAGTTCTCTGCTTCCTTCCAGTTCCTCAAAGTGGTAGACCTAGATATCTGCCTTAAAATAACCATCTTCTGGTGACCACCTTCCTATAGGACAGCTAGATACAACCTACTTGACTCACCCCATGGGGCCCTGCATCCTGCATGGACTGTGCAGATATGCCACAGTGACCATCTCTCAGTCACAGTGTGACTCCACAGAACTCGCTTCTATTTGCTCCAAACCCACCAAGCAGAACTCCCTGAGAGAAAACTGCTTGGATAATGCCTTGGACCTCAGTGGATGCCGTGGTCCCTAGGTCTTCTTATCTCTCTTGCTCCTTACCTGCTGGTTGACTCTCCATGCCCCTTCCAATTGGCTTTGTAAAGGGTACTGTCCTTGTCTCTCTGGGATCTGTGAGTAAGAAAATGGTTCTGTTATTTCATGTGTTTTGTTGAGTTGCCTCCTCTGGGTCTCATGTGACCAACACACCCAAACCTAACTTCTTTCCCAGTTAGGGCTCTCATTGAGAGTGGCTACATTACTAGAAATAAGACAGAGATCAGACAAGAGCAGCAACGGCATTTGCCAGCATAAAGAATTTTCTGTGAGAGGGCCACCTGGTCACGGGTTGGACACTTAGGCAGTAGAGTGTCTACCAGGATAAAAAACGGATCCCATGAGAGGCACATTGTAAACATCCATGATTGAATCTTTTGATTACTAGTCAGGCAGAGCTAGAGCTTATGGCCACTCTCATGAGAAAGACCTCAGGACCAACTTACAGAAAATAGAGCAAGTCCTCTTCCTACCACCTCACTCAATCTTTTTTCTTCTTTAAATATTCTTTTGGAAAAATATGTATCCCCTTAGCTTCATCTACCATTTAAAATTCAGATTTCCTAATGTTACAGATCAAGCCACCTTCTTGAAATCCCCGGCTGTCTCACTGAGAGTTTAAAATCAACACATCTAAAATAAAATTTTACTTTCACATCCCAAATATTTTTATTCTCTTAAATTCCCTCTCTGAGGGAGAGCCTGAAATCCACTCATTAGTCCAAACAAGAAACCTAGGAGTTATCCTGCTTTTCTATCACTCCCTGATTTCCATCATCTCATTTTCAATTAAGTTCTACAAGTGTCTTTATAGTCTCTCTCAGCCTTTCAGTCTTCAGGCTCCTAATCCAACATTTCAACATTTCTTCTTCAAATCACCACACTAACATGCTGATCCTCCCTAGGTGCTCCTCTTTCCATATTGTTTTCCATTCCATATTCTGAGATATGGCTTCCTTTCCTGCTTAAAATATGTTTATTCATACATTTCATCAGCAACTATATATTGAGCACCTACTATGTGCCAGGCCCCCCCATTCTAGGGCCCAGGACACTATGGTGACCAGGTTCTTTGCTTGATGCTGTTTACAGATATATATATATATGCACACATATATATACACATAGATATATAAACATACACACTTATATGTGTGTTTGTTTGTGTGTATATGTGTATTAGACCTATAAGAGCATCAAAGCTACCAAAGATTTCCATTCCACTTTGGAAATGTATTAAAAGTATTCTTGTCTCACTTGTATATTCATTTATTCATCCATCCGTCCAATAACTATTCTTTAGTGCCTCTTTAGTGTCTTCATGATAAAGTTCAAACTCAGTATTACATACAAGTGCCTTTGTGATCTTATCTCTGCCTCTCTCACTAGCTATAATTTCTGCTACTCTTTCATATATCTTCTACATTCCAAGAACAAGTTTTGTGTGCACTTATAATCTTGTCTCCTGCCTGAAAGTTGATATTTCTATCTCTTCTAAGAAGAATATCTTTCCTGCCTCATTCATGGAAACTGAAAGTCACATATTCAGAATAACTTGTCTTGACCCACCTACCTTTCAGGTTGTTAGAGACCCCTAGTCATATATAAATCTATCTCTCCAGCTGTCCTATTGTATGATAGTTGTTTATTTTTAAATCTCCACTGTGAACTTTCTAATGCATCCCCATTATGTTTACTTTCTTACACAATGGCTGGCACATAGTAGCAATTTATAAATGTCTTTTGAATGAATAAATGACAGAATGAATGAATAAATTATTCCACTTGGGTCAGATGCTGCAGAAATATTCTGGGCTTTGTTGAACAGAATGTTTTCATTTCTTCTTTTCTTCTGAAGAGTCCTGGAATGGTGGCCTAAAACTACTATGAAAGAGTTCCTAAATTAGGTTTAATTTAGTAGTGAAGTCAACTAAATTCCAACAAAATTACCACCTTTAGAGGTACCTAAAAATCTATTTAGCAACAAAAATACCAAAAGCAGTAGGAGATGGTTGATCAAACTTTTCTTCTTAAACCTGATGAGCACAGCTTTTTGTTGAAAATGATGAGGCCCACACATTTTCAAATATGTTCAGTTCACTGAAAGGGTAGTGTGCCTCAAGATCTTCATTCTTGAAATTCACCTTCACCTCATCTGCCTGCACAACACTTAGGAGTTCTGAGAACTGACAAAGTTTCTGAAGTTCTTTGTGTCCATTGTCTCCCACTTTTTTCTTAAAGACAGGAGTATACTGAAAGTGCCAAACATTGAAAACTGGTATAGCTGTTGAGGCTAATCTCATCTATTCAAACAACGTGAAAACAGTGAGTGGATTTGCAAGTGATACAACAGTAGCCCCTGCCTGTATTAGAGTCTTGGGTCACAGTATAGCAAGCTTCAGCTTTGCCAATTTCCCAGGGCTATTTTTACAAATAAAATTCTCCTCAAAATCTGACTAAAAATTATATTTTTTCATTGAATTATTCATAGAAGGATCATTTAGTGATACTGGCTTCGAGAAGCCTGAGTCTCTTGCAAATTACAGATAATGCTCAGCACAGGGCGTATATGAGTTAAATGTTTAGTAGTGAGGCCATAAATATATAAATTCTAGAATGAAAATTATTACCCCATGCAGGAAATGGGAGATTTTACATATGCATACATATATAATACTATGTATGAAATATTATATATGTGTCTCTACTTAAAGCCAGACAACCAAATAGCATAAATAATGTATGGATTAAAATTCAGTTTGACTTTACACAATTATGTAATGTTCTGAAATCTTCCAAAGCTAAAGGGAAGTTAAATTTCCATTAGTAAGACTATTCTATAATACTGCATTGTTCATTAATTGTTGCTTGAAGATTGAGTATTAAGTAATAGATTCTATGGCACTTACATAATATTTTATATTTGCAAAGTGCTTTGCAATTGTGTGCCAGTTAAATGTTAACCGGCCTTATATCCATTATGGATGAGAATAAGAAATGCCTATATGCAGAAGGACAGATTATTCGAACTTCTTTAAATGAGGCAAGAAACATTTTCATTAACTACATATGTCCTGTAAATTACGGACCTGTCTACATCTTCCATTTTATGAACAGTCTTTGAATTTGAAAGTTTAAAACACTAGCCATTCCTCAATTTTCATTCAGATCTTGGCATAAAACTGCACTGATTCCAACAATCACATATTTTTTTCTAATCAGTATTCATCCCAAGTTGTCAATTTACCCTCTATTATCATGCATGTTAGCACTAGTATCCTGTTCTTCAACTCTATACTATAGAAAATCTTTTTCAGTTGGAATTTTAAAATTTAACAATTTTTTTACTGATCTTTGTATTTTTTGCAAAAGACTTTAAAAGTCTTTCAGGCCTTTGTTTATTATTTAAATTTGTCTGTCATTCAATAGGATTAATCAATATTTTAACATATATATATATCACTTCTTCTCAATTATTTCCTATTACATTATACTTATCAACATGGAGTCTTTGCATAAATAATGTGTTTATTCTTCTATATAATTTTCTTTAAAATCTTGTATTAGAAAGACGTTTTTCCCCTCATTTAGTTTAGTGTTAAATGAAATTGGGTGAACTGAAATAGGGCATGTCAGATCTACCAGATAGCAGAAACTCTACGAATCCACAAAAACTGCTCCTTGAAAATCCTAACTCAACGTAGTTATTTGTTGAGAAATTATTGTGAATACACTTTACATGGATATCTGCTTAAATGATAATGATTATTCACAACTCAACTGCACATGCAATTGAATTTTTTAGTAATGTGTCTGATTCTTTAATCAAACAAACCAGAATGTTCACATCCCTGACTGGAGTCAGGAAGACTAAGTTGAAGGTGCTGAAATAGGTCAAGTGACAGCTCAGAGGGACTGGAAGGAGGGTATATGGTGGTGCTGAGAACGGGAAGATGGTCAGGGAGAGGCCGAGCAGAATACTCTGGTGAGACACTACACAGAATGGAAGGACTAGGGGAGACGGGCAGAGCACTGCAGGAAAAGCAAGTGACAGAACAAAGACAGTCGCCCAAACATTAGTTCAGATTTGGGGCAGAGATGTCTGATAGGTACACAGAAGTGTACAACTGGACTTCGAGAGAGGGAGAATGGTCAGGGGGAAGTAATAGATTTACGGGTCATTGTGCATTTATTTCTGTTGCTCTATTTTAAACTGAGATACGGGTTTGCAAAGTCAAGATGTTAAATTCTACATATTTCTTTCTGGGTATTTCGCTAAGCTTAGGGAAATGTATTATATCAACTACATAACAAGGTTATATAAACGTTGAGAAAGCTTTAAAGAAATAAATAATCTAAGCACAATTTAGGACTGTTTTCATGAATTCTCAACTGTCATCACTTACTACTTATCTAACTCTCATTTTCCATACAGAATTTTTTATCCCCCAAATATAATCATTTCAAAGAGGCAAATCCCTCTCCCTTGGGGAAAAATTAGGGTTAGGTTAGACTCAGAGTCTAGTGTTGTGGCACTGGAGCAGTGAGTTTTTAAAGCTCATTTTTCTTGATAACCCCTTATAATAAGGTAATCCTCCCTCCCCACTTACCGTTAATAAAGGACAAGCATTGTTCTCAGTTTATTGTTGTCATCTCTGCTCCAAGAGTTCTGCCCTAGCCTACCTTGGCTCTTCCAGCTTCTGCTTTTTTTTAGACTTGGAAAGAAAAAGAAACACAAAATCAGAAACAAAAAGTTAAAATACTTATGCTACATTTTTTTGTGTGTGATCATGAGCCCATAAAACTCTTTCTAATCAGACAAAATCATTGTCTCTTCTCCACCTCAGTCCTTTGATCTTTGTGGCAGCATCTAATTCACGCTCATTTGCTTTGGATATTTCATCCTCAGCCAGCTGTGACACCTGAGTAATTTCACATACAAAATACATTTCTGAAATATTCATATTTATCAATTTTACTAAAGTATTTTACAATTTTAAAGTACATTTAAACAGACCTCTAAATCAATTTAAAAGAAAAGAAGTTTAATACAGGCAATAAAAAGTGTCTGCTCAACGTACATTTGTAACATGCATAAGTAAAATACAGTAACAAAGTAAATACCTTGGCTCTTTTCTGTTAGCAAAGTGAAATATGTTCTAATATTTAAGTTTTATGGATGGACACTAATGAGAAAAAAACAATCATTTTAAATATATAAATTTATGGGGCACAAGTGCAATTTCATTACACGCATAGATTGTGTAATGGTCAAGTCAGGGCTTTTAGGATGTCCATCACCTGAATGATGTACTTTGTACCCATTAAGTAATTTCTCATCCTCCACCCCCTCAGCCTTCCTAGTCTCTATCGGCTATCATTTCACCCTCTCTATTCATGTGTACACATGTTTTAGCACCTACTTATGGGTGAGAATATGTGACAGTTGTCTTTCTGTGTCTGACTTGGTTTTAAAAAAAGTCTTGGGTTAAAGATCTGAAAAAAAAAATAAGTGCAGTTGCTGACACTTTTGGGACAGCCTCACAGATAAGAAAAGAGTAAGATGACAACAAAAATGATTACTTAAAATTAGGTAGAATTGGATTTGAACATTAAAGAGACTTGCAGAAGAGATATTCTGAGGCATAATAAACAGGCATATTTATGTATTAATCTTTATAAGGTAACTGTTTTCCCTTTGTACATTTGGAAAGAAAGTTTACTGGCAGATTTATTAGCAGATTTGTGGTATTTTGTCTTATCACTTGGAAGGCATTCATTCCAATCTGCAAAGGAATGCTTATTTTCCCAGTATGTGCTACATTTTAACATCTTTACAGTTCACATTCTAGGTACATTCTACGTTCTATATGTGATCTATGTAGTAAAGATGAAAATGTGTTGTAACATTTGATGCATTCATGAGAAATTCTATATATCATGGAAGTTATTTATGTAATTTACTGAGACTAAAACAGATACAATTTATTGCCAATTTAAATTTTTACATAAGAAAAGAAAATATGTGCAATTTGCAAAATAGTTCATAAAAGCTGTTACATTTGACACATTTCCATGGCTTGCATCAATCAATCATGGATTTTTTAGTGCAAGCATTTTCAGTCTTATACTCAGTGAGTACACAACAATACATAAGGCTTATTTTTCTTCTTCTTCTTATAGTTATCTCATAAATCTGTCCAAAGCAATGCATATTTGAAAACATTTTCCCCCATGGTAAATGTGTGAGAGTAGCAACACAGCAATGTTTTCATTTTTTTCTCAAGATTCTACTTAATATCCAAAGCATTCATATGCAAATATTAGTGAGCCAAACGAAGAGGGTGATTTCACAGTAGTGCTTGCTAGATTCTATTTTGCTGAATAAGAATGAACAAAAACCTAAAGGCTGACCCCATCAACTCCTCCCATGGAGAATAAGTGTTCTTCACAGATAGTGTAGGGGCCCCTTACCTGTGACAGTTTCTAGAACACAAGAGGCTTAACCACTTTATTTAGTACTTTACTCAAAACATTAACTTAAGAGAAGAGCTGCCAGTCCTGGGGAGGAGGCAAGGATAGGGATGGGCAGAAAACCAGAGGTACCAAGTCCAACCTGATTCATTTGGCAAAGCATTCCTTGGCTGATATTAATGACTATCCTTTTCTCCATCTGCTATTAAGCTTGGGCAGGATGGAATGGATGGGATATTGGTAGGGTTGCAAGATTTAGCAAATAAAAACACAGGATGCTCAGTTAAACTTGATTTGAGATAAACAATATATAATTTTTTCAATGAATGAATATTTTTCAATGATACAAGATACAAATTTAACTGGACATTCTGTAATTTCCTCAGCAGCCTTAGATGTGGGGAGAGAGCATGGACAAGGACAAGCTTGTGAAGAAGAAAGGAAAAGGAGGCGCATGATAGCCGAGGTCATATCACCATTCCATGAAAAGCCTCTCTATCAGTCCCTATCTTGCATAATTTTCCCTCTCCATCACTATTTCAGGCCCATGTTGAATATTCCCCATGAATTCTGAGAATCTCTTATACTCTAATACAAATTTGAAAGCCTTATTTGAGATAAGAGCCACAAATGTACTTTACTACATTTTGTTATCCAAACTGTTTTTATGTGAGGCTATGTTTTGTTGAAACCTCTTCCTGATGACCACACATTGTTTTAATCCTTCAATGGACATAACATTCCCCTCTTGTGAACATAGTTTGTCTTCCGCAATCTAGAAATAATTGGTACAAATGAGGAGAGGAGGCATCCGAACTGCCCTGAGCTGAATGCTTTTACATATGCCAAATGCTTTTGCAAAATGTCTCAAAAAATTTAACTCTCCTCATAAACCAACACCTTAGTTTTACTTCTCCAAAATGCACTTGTTGCTATTACATATACAATATGTATTTTGGACAACTCACTCAAGGCTGTTGCTACAACAGGATTCTTAAACTCATTCCAGCCAAACTTTATAAATGTGGAGAATGTTGACCATCCTGGCTGATAAGATGATAGTACACCTGGGAATCTCAGTCCAATCAGCAATCTAAATTGAGTTTGAACTTTGTTCTGCATGCATCTGTTTCACCTATCATTAGTAGGACCAAGTGGAGTGCAGGTCAGTGTTTAGAGACATCCAAAGTAGGGTCTATGGTCGTATTCATGTTGGATCTGGTTGAACTGTTGGAAGCTAGAGAGTTAAGGAGAAGCTCTTCACCATTTCTTCAATGAACTCATGCTTTGGCTCTCCCCCATGCATATAGAAAGCAGCTCACATAAAGAGTGAGTGCATGATGTGATCTCATCCTGTAGTTGGACATTACTTTGTTGGCTCCCACACTTAAAGCAATTTGAATTTCTCAGCAGCCATACATCACCAGTTTTGACAGAATTTGCAGGTTTGTTCTTTACTCCCAGCCTAATGGATGAAATGAAACTTGGTGAGCTCCCAGAGTTGGACAACCTTCAGAATGCTGAGACATACTAAATGAAGGAAGAAAGTCCTTTTGTGAGTTCTCCAAAACTCAGACCTCCCAGTGACTACAGCAAGGTCCTGTTGTTTCAGTGAAAAGCTGTTCAACTTTGTGAACCAGTAAGTGATCTCTACAGTTACAAAAACTTCTGAGATTCCAGAATCCTTTGCTCATCCCTTTTGTTTTTCCAGGCAAAGAAAATGGCATTTTAATAATGGCACCTTCACTAGTAAAATGACTTGCACATGCAAAGTAGATTCTCAGTGAATATTTGTTCATTCCTGATTATCACCAAGAGAACAGACACATTATAAAACTACTTCAACTTGTTCGGGTTAGGATTTTTTGTTTGGAGTTTTGCTGTTTATTAGTCCACTTAGTTGAAATCCCATCTTAATGCCCTTTGATTAAGATTGGTTACAAGATTAATAGCTCCAAATCTATTCTGGTTGTGCCTGTATATTTATACTGGCATCAAACAACACAGTTTTCAATGAATGACTCTTCCAGTATATCAGTTAGATTTACTATTTCAGATGGAATTTTAAAAATCTGTCTGAAATGTACAGATTTCTTACTAGTATACTCTGCTTCTTAGCAGACCAGAAATAGCATACAAACATCTCATATTTATCTTTTATATCCTATAATTTTGACCTTGCCTCTGATAATGATTGGTATGTAAAAATAGAAAAGAGCTATTGCCCCAGATAAAACAATTTTTTAAATGCTGACAGTAGGGTTTGATTTTAGATTGGATGCTGTTTTTTCTTCCTCAAATAAAAATCATATTAAGTAGGAAATCTAATAAACATCCTAATGGGGTGAAAACATTGTTTCTCATAATTCAGCTTGCTTTCTTTACTTATTAGTTAAGCTCAGCCAGGATGGTGGGCAGGCTGGCATGGAATTGATGTGTCTTGATGTATTATGAAACATTACAGCTGAGCTCTACAGCCTCTGGGCAGAGGTCAAGTGAAGGTGGAAGAGATGATTTCATGCAGGCTCCTGCCAGAAGCTTCATATCTGATGTCAACTGCTGACAACAAGCCAAGTGAATTCACTAAAGTTTGGACACTGTACAACAAGTTTGGTGCCTCTTGTGACTGTGTAATTTGGTCTATGCACTCAAGATTAGACTATTTATAAACACTGAGGAGTTTTCAGGGCAATACAAATTTCACTACACATGAACAGAGGTGCTTGGCAGTATTCACAAACAATCCCATTGACCGACTCTGAGGTGTACATGTTAAGACTAATAAATATAATTGGCCCCATGCACTTTATATGAAGATAAATTTTAGTGTTAAACGTCATCCTTCAGATAAAGTGATCACCTCTGTCAGAATAATTTGCTTCCTTATTTGCATATTGCCTGTCCACTCCCACATGAGAATATAAAGTCCATGAGCCTGGGGACTGTTGTCTGTTTTGTTCACTGCTGTATTCTCCAGGACAGAGAAGAGACCCTGGGCCGTAAGAGGCTTTAAAAAATATTTATCCAATGAATGAGGAGTGATGGAAGTGAAGAACACTAAACTCAATTTAGTGGTTACCACTGCATAAAGGAGAGAAATAAAACTGCAAGAGGAACACGAGGCACCACCTGTATCTGCAATACTGTGTCACCATAAGAAAACTGATATAAAACATGCCAAAATACTGAGCTCTGGCAAAAAACAAAAAGCAAACAAATTCAGCCACAGCTAAAGGTATGACATTAATAAATAGTTTGTACAACTGGTTAGAGCACATGCTATGCAATTAAAAATTATATATGGTTTCAATTCACACAGAGAAAAAGGCAGAATTGTTTTTCTTCTTGCTTTGTCTTTCAGGTTTATTTCTCTTAAAGTTAACTCTTATCAATTGTGTTTATGACTCGATTTAGTTACAAAGGTCATCAGAACTACCTTTTTAATTGCTTAATTTATATAATATCTTTCAGATTGAAAATTATAATTGACAGTTTCAGATTATGTAATATAGTCAAAGGTTTAATATTTATCTGTAGATTTGGTCAGTTTAAATTATTGAAGCCCATAGTGACTTGAAAGTCCAAATTCTGTATGAAAGTACTTAATTTATTAAATTGAGTAAATTATCATTTTACTAATATTAATTAACTAAATTGATTAAATCATTTTAATTCTATCTTTTTTTATAGCTTCTTTCAAAGACAACATCATTTGAAGTCTATAGAAAGCTTCTTGACACATATTACATTCTAGATTTTATTCATTTATAAAAATATATCTTCTGTCTCTTGGATTATACGTTATATTTTTTATGTTGAACATCTTTCTATTGCTTTTCTAAATATGGCAATGCCAAACAATAAGCAGACTGAAAATATAAATGTTTAGTTTCATGTATTGGCAATGGCATGTTTAGAGCTAAATTACTTCATTGGCAAACGTTTAACTGTTGAAGATCTTTCTCCCTTTCTGTCTTCATCTCGCCAGGCTCTGCATGAATTCTGTGGTCTCTATAGGAAGTAGTAAAATGATCTATGGTACCCCAAAAGCAGTCTTCAGGGGATTTCACAGAGCAAGTATCAGAACATGTTACAACTCATTTCTAAGGAAGTTCCTCTAAACTTCCTGTCTATACCATAAACCATGGTCTGCTGGTCTCCTCTTCATTCATTCATTTATTCATCCAAGATACTTTCTGGATGTCCCTGTCTTCAGGAAGAAGGGCTTAATAGTGGAATGTTATGTGGGCATTGCCACTGGACAGAAACATTCTTCTCTTTGCATAAAGTCACATGGTAAGCATAACCATCTCCCTTTCCATCTTTTGAGATTCTGTTTTACTCCAGTGGGATGACAATAAATGAAGAGAAAAGGATCCCCCAAAAGTCATGCAGAAAAAGAGTTTTAGGATTCTTAGAAGGCTGTTCAATTCATATGTTATTTGAAATATCCAGAGAATTTGTGGAAGATCCTTTCTATGGCTTTTCTTGAATACTTTTGAATAAAACTCTTCTTACCCAAACAGGCCTGATAGAGTTTCTTATTTTATATGCCTTTGCTCCTAATGTGCCTTTTGGCTAGAATGACTTTACCTCCTCTGCCAGATGGAATATGATCCATCCTCCAAGGTTCATTTTAAATGGAACCAAATCCCCTCTTCAAACCCTTCTCTGATTCTTCTGGCAGGAGTCATTTCTCCTTCCTCTGAATTTCCTTAGCTTCTTTATTTACTGATATGATGACCTTTAGACATTTTCAACATATATAATAACTATGTGTGTGCTTCAGATGATAAGTTTATGGGAAGGAGTGGGTATTATTTATCTTTGAACTCACCACCTTTCCCAGACAAATGTTTTGCATGTACTAGGCTGTCAATACATGCATGCTGAATACTAATTGAATATTATCTCCCTCTTTTCCATGCAAGGAAGAGCTCAAAAATTACAGTTTGCCAGCCTATCTTTTCCCATCTCCAGGTAGTCTATCTCCTTTAAAAATAAAAGGCTGGAGAATCAGCCTATCTAAAAAACAAAACAAAACAAAACAAAACAAAATCAACCCACCACTAGTAATGGCAGCTATATACCAGACGTTACACTGTCTAAGCTCGAGGAATACAGCTAACCTGGTTTCCCAGGAATTTCGGGATTGTTGAATGCTTGACTCTGCATTAAAATTCTGAACATCAACATTAAGGGGCTGATTAGTTAACTGATTGTTCAGATTCCTTAATCTTTCTACCTGTTTCCCTGTTCTGCTTAACCCTTAGGTAAAATGTGGCAACAGAAAAGCTGGAACTAAAGCTCTGACCAAAGAATATCTGGGGAAAGAGAGTGGATGGATTAAAATGATAGTTTCACTTTGAATTATTTGTGTATTTCGATTATAAATCAAATTTAAATGACAAATATCCCAGTTAGACCTTCCACTTAAGTAATTTTAATTTATCTGTACTTGGTTAGTTTGTTTTCTGGACATCCTTGTCTAAACATGGTGTAATCTAGGGCACCAGATGTAATTTTCCTTCTGATGTACTTCACTAGCCATTGTGTATTGTGCTAGATCATTTTTTCTTAAAAAAAAAAAAAAAAAAAAACTTCTTTCTTCCTTATGGGTGAGAAGTCATATCCAGGTCACATAGTAAGTTAGTGTTAGAACTCAGCTTTGGTATCTGGGTTTTCTGTTTTCTAAATCAGAGCTTCATATATGTGTTAAAAAGCCAGATGCCATTAAATATCAAGCTCCTTTAGGGGACATACACACACACACACACACACACACACACACACACACACACACACACAGATTCCATGAGCAAATAATTTAACTACAGTGGAATTTTTTCAGAAAACATCTATTACCCAATGTAAGAGAAATAAGTAATAAGATAAATGTAATAGATTTAAAATAAAGGTACGGAAAAGAGTCTGGCAGTTTGTCAAAAGGGTAAAAATAGAGTTAACATGACCTAGCAATTCCACTCCAAGGTATATATTCAAGAGAAAACAAGTAAACAAACATATACCTAAACAAAAATATGTACATGAAAGTTCACAACTGCATTATTTGTAATAGCCAAAAAAGTAGAAACGACCCTAATGTCCATCAATTGATGAATGGATAAACAAAATATTGTGTCTTCATGCAACTGAATTCTATGTAGCTAGCTATAAGAAGGAATGAAGTACTGATGCATGTCACAGCATGCATGAACCTTGAAGACATTTAGGTTGAAGACATTTACCTTGAAAATATATGGTCTGCACAGAAGACCATATATTTTATTATTTGATTTATATGAAGTGTCCAGAATAGACAAATCTGAAGATTCAGAAAACAGTGCCTGCCGATGGTGGGGAAGGGGCTCAGGGCTGGAGGGAAATGCGGAGTGACTGTAAATACATATGAGTCTCCTTTTGGGGTATTGAATATGTTCCAAGACTGACTGGTGATGGATAGTTGTTCAGCTTTATGAATATACTTAAAACCATTAAATTGTGTACTTATTTAAATGGGTAAATTGCATGGTCTGTGAATTATATCTCAATAAAGGTGTTACATACATATTTTTAAAAAGGTGAGCTTATAGGGGCTTAATATTCATTTATTCATTTATCATTCACTATCTTATTCATTCATGTACGCACATGCACTACCCCAGATTGGCCTTCTCTGACACTGTCACCTCTCTACCTCCATCTCTACCTCTAGACTGAGAATGTCCTCACACCACCCCTCAATTATCTTTCAGAGCATATGCCACATTTCTAATCACGCTGCAGTCTTTATGACAAAGGATCTCACCTATTCTGATCACTGATGTGTCTGCAGTACCTAGTATAATGGGCATGGCTCATGAAAATTGTTTCAATTATCAAAATATGAAATGTTGCATACTATTAATAAATGGGAAGACCCTAAAACATCCTAAGAGATCAAATAAATATAATTGTATGAATGTATACCTGTTAATAATAAAAAGGAAGAGCAGAAAAGATTAATTTTCTTTCAGTTGGAATTTAATCCCAAATCATCCAAGTTTATATAAACCATGCTTGAGATCAAAAGAGATCATAGCTGGATTTCAAGGAGAACATAATGTTCTTGATATCATGTGCAAAATTTTCTTGGTATATCTACTTTCTCTAGGAGATTATACATATTTGTTATCAAATTTTTAAATAGTAAAAGATCCCCAAGAAGCCACTGCTAGATCTTGATCAAAAAGGCCCCAAATGCGAGTGAAATTCAGTACATGAATAGTCCACCTTTTCACTGTCTCTAATCCAAAACCAATTCCTATTGATAATAACACTTAAATATAAACTGAATAATCCCCCATTTTTATTTCTACTTCCATTGCTTTGTCTCTGGCATTTGCAGTTTCCTGCCTAGACCATTGTAACCACAGCCTAACTACTCTCCCTACCAGCAGCAGAGAGATGCTCACATTCTTCTTCAGCGAATTAGTAATTCACAGATGCCATGGCAAATAAAACCCTTGAGTGGCTAACTACAGTATGCGTATCTGCAACTATGATTGCTTTACTTTTTCTTTTTTCAGTTAGTACATATAAAAGAGATGATCAGACCCCTATGAACAAAGACCACGATTAATCATCTTTATATTCGTGTCTGGAACATAGTAGATGTTGTATAGTTATTTGTTTAGTTGAATGGATCTGTCACCCCCAAATGCCTAATATATGCTTTGTATATGAGAGAGGTTTAATAATGCTAAACAAATGAATGGTATCTCTATATGCTATATATTCACATAGATGCATATTCTATGTGTTCATTATTTAGTCTTTCTCTTAAAGTCCTCCTTGGGTGGGGTAGGAAAGCAAAAACCTTGAAAACAGCAGGAGCCTACTTCTACATACGGTGCTTTAAGAAACTGATGTGTCTTAAAATCAAAGCAAATCCCATTAACAGAATAAAACCCTAGTATACACTTACAGTGCTGAGTAGATGAAATTTAATGGAATCCTGTAAGTAGCTACCTTGAAATTGCCATCTTGTTCCAAGAAGGTTTCTAGATTATTTTAGTATTTTTATGTAAATTTATAATAACTTGAATTCTAAAAGCTGTTTTATCAAGGATTTTTCCACTGTGTAGAGTTAGCTTATTAGGTTTATTCCATTTTTCTCTTTCTTGTAAAGCTTTAACACATATTTAGTTATGACCTAATAAAGACCTTGTACAACAAAACATACTGATGCTCAAGTAGCTGCTCTATTGTGGTGCCATAGGCAGCACAAAGGGCTTATTTTGTTCCTGCTTCTGGTTCTGTGGAGGCTCATAACCAGAGGCATTTAACTCAGATAGCTAGATCTACTGTGTGTCCTTTGGTAGACAATAAATTTTCAAAAGAGGGGGTAAATGCTTAGATTTTAAAAAGTCCAACATATCATTATAACTAAAATATACAGATGAAAATGCATTTTAAACCTTTAAAGAGCATAACTGTGTTAGGTTATCAGTGTCCAAATACCTTACATTATATTATACACAATGAGCAATTGCACAGCTCCAACTTCCAAAACAACATTTAGCAAAATGAATCCCCAGAAATCCATCAACCACAGAAATGTGCTTCTCATGTTCTCTGGTGGCACTTCCCTTCCTGGTACCCTAGTCTTTCCATTCAGCCATTAACTAACTATTGGCATTGGGTAAATCTTTGAGGCTTGATTACATCATCTTTTGTAAAGAATCTAGAGTCTTTATTTGCATTATAGTCATGGGGGTTGAAGTAGATGAAGTATTGAGGCACTTTCTGGTTGCTAGGTCTAGTAGTCCAGAATTTACCCAGTATTCTCAGGCTAAATAAGTCCAATTTTAACAAGATAAAGATAAGTCTATGCATGCTCTCCCGACTTCATTTTGTGTTCATGTTCAGAATCTACTTCTACAATACCACAATAAGCAATTCAAGCAAAGATTACCACTAGTCTCACTATTCAAAGTCTAATGGAAATTGTTAACATTTAACTACATTCTTGTTTTTAAATTTCTTAATATTTAAGGTTGTTTTGCATTTCTTTTTTCTCCAGCTTGTGGGATATTTCACATTCTAGTGTTCTTCCTTTATGTCAACTCTTCTGTCTCAACTTTGTTGCTGGCTCCCCTTCCTCTCTTGGCTACTTACATATTAACATCTATTCCACACCCAACCAGACTTTCCCTTGGCCTTTTTCCTCATTCTAAATATTACTCAATTGTGATCAGATTCATTTCCATGAATGAACAAATCACCCCAAATTAATATGCTGTAGGTATTTCCAACCCAACAAATTTTAAATTAGATTAATCCTTTCCTTCAAACATAGACCTATTAAGAGGTCAAGTACTTTACCTCTTAGTGTTAGTAGTTTTCTGTTGCTTGTAATAGAATACCTGAAATTAGGTAATTTAAAGAGAAAAATAATTTTTTTCTTACAGAAATGGAGGCAGAAAATTTCATGGTTGATGGACTGCATCTGGTGATGGCCTTCTTGCTGATGGGGACTCTGCAGAGAGTTCCCAAGCAGCACAGGGCATCACATGACAAGGGAACTGAGTATGCAAGCTCAGATCTCCCTTCCTCTTCTTGTAAAACCACCAGTCTCACTCCCATGATAACCCATTAATCCAGTAATCTAGGAATGAATTAATCTATTTGTGAAGGCAGAGCCTTCATGTCCCAATCACCTCTTAAAGGCCCCACCTCTCAACACTGCCACATTTCAACATGAGTTTTGGAGGGAATAAACATTCAAACCATAGCAATAACTAAGTGATTTTGAAAAAATTGGAAGAGTATTACAAATAACAGAGCTAAAAATGACTACTTAACAAAAATTTGGGTATACATAATTGTTAAAGCTGATATTGAGAGAAGTTACACCATTGCTTTTCAACAAAACACTGTTTAAAACCTCTGTTCACAGAATGCTGGCATGATGAACTTTGGGTCTGACTCAAGATGAAAACTCCTGAATTCACAAAAAAAATGTAATGATATGGTTGGTATTTTATATTGTGTAAAGCAACAAATTTTCAACCCAGAATCCTGGGAAAGATCCCATTTCTAGGTACTGTATATAAGAATCTTATACCTGGGGTTGGAATATCAAAGAAAAAAGACTAGGGGTTTTTAATCTAGTGTGAAAAATGCTTCAGATGTTACAATTATATGTCATACAAGAAAAACATATACGCATTTGAAATTTTAAATAACATGAAAGAAAGACTTCAGATTTTTATGTTTAACTAGTAGCACTTTGTTTTTTGAGTCATTATGCTTGGATTTACTCTTTTGGCATTGACACCTGCATTCTTCAAAGCTTCCTTAATCAGCAGGATTTCAGAATAAAATTAATTCTTAATTATCTGTAGTAATGGAGAGCATAAACAGAATAGAAAACAAAATAATACCAGTGAAAGTAAGTATTTGCTCCTCAAAATGTATCAAATTTGTTCCTCAAAATGTATCAAATATCTAAATGTATAAAACAAAACCATACAATTTTTAGGAGAAAACATAAATGTACATCTTCTTGACTTTGAATTAAGCAATGGCTTCTTAAATATGATACAAAAAGCACAAATAACAAAAGTAGATAGAGATAACTGGACTTCATCGAAATTAAAAACTTTTGTACATCAAAAGACACTATCAAGAAAGTAAAAAGAAAACCCACAGAATGGGAGAAAAATCTTTTAAAATTATATGTCTGATAAAGATCTAGTATCTGGACCATATCAAGAACTCATAACTCAGCAATATAAAGAAAAACAACCCAATTAAAAATTTGTCAAAGTATTTGAATATATGTTCCTTCAAAGAAAATATACAAATGACCAATTAGTAAATGAAAAAATGTTCAGCATTATTAGTCATTTGAAAAATGTAAATCAAAACCACCGTGAGATTTGAGGTACCACTGAACACTATTTCCTATATTTATGTATAGGAAAATAACAAGTGCGGTAGGGATGTGGAAACACTTTCATATATTGCTGGTGAGGCAATAAAATGATGCAGGCACTGTGGACAACAGTTTGGCAGTTACTTAAAGAGTTAAACACAGAGCTACCATATGATCCAGTAATTCCATGCCTCGATATATACCCAAGAGAACTGAAAGCATATGTTCACAGAAAAACTTATACTCAAATATTTACAGCATCATTATTTATAATAGCCAAAATGTGGAAACAATCCAAATGTTCATCAAATGATGAATAGATTAACCAAATATGGTATATCCACTTAACAGAATATGATTCAACCATTTTAGGAATGAAGTACTGATGCATTCTTCCACAAGGATGAACCTTGAAAACATTATGCTAAGTGAAAGAAGCCAGTCACAAATGGCCACTATTGTATAATTCCATTTATATGAAATGTCAACAATAGGAAAATCCACAGAGACACAAAGTAGACTAGTGATTACCAAGGGACAGTGCATATATGTGGTTTCTCTTGGAGTGATGAAAAAGCTCTGGAATTAGATAGGTGATTGTACAATATTGTGCGTATACCAAGATCAATTCATTGTATATTTTTAAAAGGTTAAAATGATGAATTTATGTTATGTGATTTTTTTGTCAATACAAACATTACTTTCAAGTAATTAGAATGTTGTATTTATTCAGCTTTAGAAGGGAATCAGAAAGCTCAAGTGAGCATGCATTCACTCTCTCATGCCTTCCTTATTTCTAGTTAGGCCTCTGGCAGACTGATTCATTAAAGCAAGTCATTGTTGATAAGCCACAATGTATAGAAGCCACAAGTACTCTTTTTTAGTCAGAGTTTTATTGAGAAAGAAATAGCATTTCTAGATATTCGAAGCAGAAAGCGATTTAACCTAAGGAGTTTGGTGTATTAAACATCATTTAAGAATGGAGAGGACAACATCAGCTCTCCAGACTACCATGGGTTTCCAAAGAATCAGGAAGTTTCTCTGGACACCCAGGTTAGGAATAGTGCCAAACTGCTACCAAATGTCCCAGTTGCTGGAGTGCTCACACAGGCCATTCACAGGGCAATGCCTAACTCCAGAGGCTCCCACAAAACTCTTGTTTTCCAAGGCCCATGTCTCTTACTAGATTTGAGCAACTTTTTTTTTTTTTTTGGCAGAATGGGAAATGCAACTAGAATCCTAGGAATAAAAGAATCTTGGAAACGTTGTTTATAAGCTTCTACAGTTCTTGTAGAGAGAAGAAAGCACAGAAAGATGTAGGGATACATTGTAGTTGCCAAAAAAACAAAAACAAAAAAAGCCAGTTCATTTTCCAACAGTTAACTGCAATTAAAAAATTAAGTCCTTACAAATGTCATCATTCAGGTTGGCAGACATTAACCCCAAATTACATATTTGTCCCCCACCCCCACTTTTTTTCCTCACAAGACCTATAGAATCAATGTAAATTATTTAGGCCTCTGGACTTTATTTTGGAAAACATTTTTTTCCACTGGTTTTCATTCTTTCACAAATTAACTTTATTCATAGCAATTAACCTTCACCAAATCATGTTGGCAAGTAGATGTTTAAAGAAAGCAAAAATTCAAATGAAAGTTTCATCTCTTGGGTTCATTTCAAGCCCACTATGGAGGATTTTTTGTTTGTTTTTGTCTTGATAGTTTTTCTCAATCTGGATTTCTGGAACTATCTAATCTGGATGATGTTGAAACCTGATAATTGGGGAAAAATCAATGTATATGGAGGAGATAGGGTTTAAATCACTATTCAAATGTAGTTATGGTTATACGAATTCCCTAAAATGAATTTAGGGTTTGGGAAGACTGAATTCCAGACTAGCTAAAGAGTTAAAATTTTCATGATCCTCTTGAAAGACAATTTACAGTGTATTAATGAATTAAAAACTAGCAAAATCATCCCTTCACGAAAAATATTAGAAGGCAGAGTCATATTTTAATTGATTTTTATTTATGTATGTATTTATGTATTTATTTATTTATTTTTGAGATGGAATCTCACTCTGTTGCCTAGGCTGGAGTGCAGTGGTGCGATCTCAGCTCACTGCAACCTCCACCTCCTGGGTTCAAGCGATTCTCCTGCCTCAGCCTCCCAATAACTGGGATTACAAGCACCTGCCACCACAGCTAATTTTTGTATTTTTAGTAGAGGCGGGGTTTCTCCATGTTGGCCAAGCTGGTCTTGAACTCCTGACCTCAGGTAATACTCCTGCCTCAGCCTCCCAAAGTGCTTGGATTACAGGCATGAGCCACCGTGCCCGGCCTGGTTTTAGATAAAATGGGACAGGATTCTTTTAACTTACAAATGGTAAAGCTAATAATTTCTGCATGGGTACTTTTGACATTATAACCTAATTACAGTTATATTATTCCCTTATGTTTGAAATTGAATGTTTCTAGATTAATTTTGGATAAAATTTTAAAGGAAAAGTAGGTTACTGTTTACTTTGGGCTTTAATAATATAATCAAGAACACTTATTTGCTTTGAACTATGGGTTCCTTCCTAAATAAGCGTGAGTGCTAACTAATACTTAGATTTTCATATTTTTCTCTTTGCAGAGTCTAAGATAATAATCTGGCCTTATTCCTCTACAGAATGACCTCATTGTTGGCTCATGAAATAAATGAAATAATACTAATAATTCATGTAAGATATTTTAATATAAATTTATTTGAGTTGGAAAACATTTCTTGTCTCTAAATATGTAAGAAAACTTTTGTGGCATAGCAGTAATATTATTAATATAGTATTTGTCTTTATTTTAGGCTCTTTTAATTTCCTACCACAAAGTAAAATTACAAAAGCAAAATAGAATAAATAAAAATTTTAAAAGATTACACATGAGAAGTACTTCAAAATGGATTATTAACTCATTAGAACATTCCACAAACTATTATATACTTCTAAAATAAAAGCAAATTTTTAAAAAGTCTATATCACAGTTTAAAACATAGAGAACTACTTCTTTTATCTAATCAAAGAATTTATAATGACTATCAGGTGAGTTTCTGCAGGGCTGGGATCTTATACTTTTGTTCACTGTATCCCAGCAGTAGTCTGGGATGTTCAATAAAAAAAAGTGTTGGATTATTTGTAAGTTTTAATATTGTTAATGGGTTAAAGCATTAAGTAGATATATTATTTCAAGATCAAAATTATGTTTCTTCCTGGGTGTGATGGCATGCACTTTTAGTCCTAGCTACTTGGAAGGCTGAGGCAGGAGGATCACTAGAGTCCTGAAGTTTGACTTCTGCCTGGGCAACATAGCAAGACCCCATCTCAAAAATAATTATGTTTCCTGTTAGGCATAGTCAATTAGCATATGTTAGCCTTCTTATCTCCAATGATACATTTGCATACTTTTACTTTACATTGAGAATAACACTTCTTTTTAAAACACAGGATCTGTCTTAAATAAAGATAATATGCTTTTGCATCTTTGGATAACATACACCATTTCCCCCTGTGATTTTTTTATTATTGAATATATTTTTGTATGTGGTCTTAATTATGAGAAAAAATAGATTAATATATAAGCAAACAAACACACATTTAATAAGTATGAAATACAAAGAGTATTTCTGTGTCCTTCTAGCATGAGTGAGCCATTAAGAGCCATTATAAATATTGATTCCTTTCAAAGTTCTTGCTTAATAGTTTAGTGATTTGCTCCTTGAGGATGTTTGAGCCTCTGCTCTGCAGGTCAGAAATCTGGTCTAGGAGCATTCCTGCATCTCTCAACCCACAGAGTGAGAACAGAAGAATTTTAAAATCAAAACACCTTAGAATTCAATCAACTACTTTCATGACACTTCAGAAACTATCATTATATTTGATTACATAGCTAGCACATAAGCAAAAATAATTTGACAGACAAAAATAGACAATAAAATCATTAAATATCAACCTGTCGTTAGAAGCTGAATTGGCAATGATATTTGTAAATTTTAGAGTTAGATTAAATACAAATGAGTTTTTCCACACTAATTTGCCACAAATGTCCTTGCATAGACCTTAAAGTAATTTAGCTAGCCTCGCTTATGAACCACACTCAAAATTAAGAAAAACACGCCTCTTTATTAAAAAATGAATAGAGAGAAAACCAAGAGAGGCTTGGAGACACAGAAATCAGTAGGGAGAGATTTATAAGGAAAAGTGAATACAACAATGTCAATGACTGCTGAGATGCCAAACAAAATAATTGAAAAGCGCCCTTTTAATTTAGTGACATGGGATGAGAAATACTGATGACTAAGTAAAGAGTAATTTTCAGTGTAGCTGAGGATTACTAGAGGCCAGATTACCAAATTAAAGAATAAGTGATAGATGAGGAACAGGAGAAAGCAAGGATCAAAAACTGTGAATGTTTGACAATGAAAAGGAGACAAAGAGAAAGGGAATTATGACCTCTAATTTTTTTACTCTTCTTTAATTGAGATTTGGAGCATAAGTCCTATTCCTACAACTTTTCACTCTGAATGCTTGACCAACAAAATATGCCGCTAATTTCTAGAACAGGGTCTTAAGAAAATGGCAGCTTTTATTCTCGTTCCATGGAATACAGGAGCCATTCTGTGAGGAAGCCCAAACTGGGTTGTGGAGAGGTTTATCCGGAGAAGAATCAACAGACAACACTAATTTGCCAGCCATTTGAGGAGCAGTATTGAAAGTGGATCCTCCATCTCTAGGTGAGCTGCTCCACATCATATGGTATAGACGAAAGGTGAACTGTCCTCACTGAGCCCTGCCCAAATTGCATACTTGTGAACAAAACAAGTTATTATTGTTGTGTAAGCCATTAAGTTTTGGAGTAGTTTGTTATGCAGCAATACAAAACTGATGCAGATATTGGTGATAGAAGTGGTACTCTGCTGTAACAAAAACCTAAAAACTGTGGCATTGATTTTGGCCTGGATGTCCACCAGAAGCTGGAAGGGCACTGAGAAACTTGTTTATGGAAGCCTTGAAAATCTCAAGAAGACTGTTAGTAAAAGCCTTAAGTGTTAAAGAGAATGTTAGTAGAGGTCTGAAGGGCTTCACAACAATGTTGGTGAGAGTTTAAAATAAAGTAAGGAAAATATTTTTGAAAGCTGGTAGAAAAGAGACTCTTGGTATATAATGGTAGATAGTTTGGTAACATCATCACCTGTAGAAATGTGGAAACAGAACACGCCTACTGAATTTGATTAGCTAGCTAAGAAGATTTTCAGGCAAAGTGTTAAAGGTCCTGCTTGGCTTCATCTGGCTGTCTACTATAACTTTAAAGAGGAGAGAGATGTACTAAAAAAGAAACCATTGAGTTTTTGAGGAAATTTAGAGGAAATATAAATAATTCAAGATCTGCTACATGAAAAATAAAAGTCTCTTATTTCCAGCTTCTCTACATAACAAAAAATTCTCAGATTAAAATGTGGCTTTCAATAAAAGGTCAAATCTATGGTGATCTTATAAGACCCTATGTTAAGAAATTATAAGATTTAAGCCAAAGCCTTATAAAGCCTTTCAAGGAGACACAAGATTTTCAAAAGATGTTAAAGACACACCTCACAGGCTTTTTCTATCAAACAGTAGTACTTCTAAGAATATTAAGGACATTGCCCTTCAATTATCCATAATAGAAAGAGTTTATCTCAAATAGATTTTGGGATATAACTTTTATCTAGTGGAGTGAACTCAGTAAGAGTCATAGAAATTTACAGATTTAAATATAATTGTTCTGGAGGAAGCACTACCAGCTTTAACTCTAAAGAACAGAGATAGTACAAAATGAAAAGAGCTTTTAGGCTTCCAACTTATTATGGACAAGAAGCAGCTGAGAAGGAAATTCAGTTGCAAACTCATTTTTATTATGGAAAAGGACAGGACCAAGAACCCAGAGGGTAGATCTAGTAGCCACAGTTAATCATTCTTGGGGACCAGGGTCAGGCTCTGATAAGGAAGTGGCAGCATATGCCAGCACCAGTCATGAACCAGCCACTATCACAATCATTTTCACCCTTTGTGAATGGGAATATCTATTGTGGGTGTCCTATGCTGGCTGTATGGGTGGTGGAGAAATATGTCTCTTTAATCCATAGGTCTTCAGTTTGAGAGGAGCTGTGACTGAGGAACCACATTTGCACCTGGACCTGAGGTACATGACATGATCCTGAAGCTGGAGCCTAAGCTTGATGTTGTAATAAATAAGGCTCTTGAGAGTGGAGGGGTGTTGGGAGGGTATGAGTGTATTTTGCATGTGGGTAGAATATAAATTAATTTGTGGTCATGGGTGAACTGGTGGCAGATTTAAGTCACAGTCACAATGTATTTTGACACTCTTCCTTGTCAAAAGATGAAGCCTATATCCCCGTTCCTTAATCTGAGTCTGACTGCCTGATGAATGTAATATGACATTGTGTCAGCTTCTGGGACTAGACCTTAAGAAACTGACAGAGGAGGAGAGCAAGATGGATGACAAGATGCAATCAGGTAGAACAGCTCCCACCGGGAGACTGAGATGACTTGAGTGCTTTTAACAGATCTTCAGAAGGAAGGTGCTGAGAGTGGACAGGGGGAAGACACAGAAGCTGGGCTGAAAGGGGAGAAAGCTGGGAACCTGCATGGGAGGACCATGCACCAGGACTCATTTTTGGTTCACAATAGCTCTGGCGGAACAGGGGAGTTGAACTGGCAAGAAGCAACCCACTCTCACCATGGGCCTCTGGAACCCTGGTAGGATAAGATCCCTTCACCACCACAGACACTCAAGTTGGCAGGGAGAGCTGCTTAGAGAAGTGTTAGGGGCAATAAACCAGCTGACATGGAGCCCAGAGGGTTTGGTGTGGAAGTGGCTATTGTGGAGCATAGCCAGGGATGGCCAACTCCTAGGCTCAACTTGCTCCTATAGGAGATTTTAGTCCTAGGGGAACTGTCGGACCAGATCTCTGCATGGTGGTCTAGCCCATCAGTTGGGGCTGTTTCAACCTGAGTGCCTGTTGGTCTGCTGACCTCTCCAGGGGCCCCAGCCTGGTCATGCCTGCTTGCAGGGCAGTCTTGGGTGTTTTGGGAGCCCACAGTGTAGTTTCTGAGCTGATGGACTGTGCCTGACTAGTGGAAAGCTCCAGCAAGGCGGCCCCTATGGCTATGTACCAGCTCACCTGCTCCCTCCTCATACTGCAGCTTTTCCTGGGCCAATGGCAACTCCTCACATAAATCTGTTGACTCATATCTGCAAGGGCAGGTTTTGCTTTCCTTGCCCCACCAGAATGCAGGAGTGCAGTCTGTCCCCAACCTGACTGCCACTGCAGATAGAGCCTTGGTGGGCACAGAGCCAGTAAGACCCACCCCTACCAGTGCCCTGCCCTTGCGCTAACATTGTGAAGATAACAGCAGATCTTCCTCTACCCTGAGTGATCATTCCTGCTCATGGGGCACAGGGAAGGCACCCAGACCTATGCCCACCAACATCATGCTCCAAGTTAACACTACCTCCAGTGCAACAGCACACAGTCTCCAGCAAGGGCCCTTCTCCAGCTTTTCCCCACACTCCTCCCACCAGTTGCATTGCCTCTGCCACTGTGATGAATGCCTGCAGGGAGGGAGGCAAACATCCTGGCACCTGCTGGTACTCTGCTACAACTGCTACATCTCAGTCCCCCCACTCCCCAGCTCCAGCACAATGGATTCCAAACTTTGAGGAGACAGAGAACAAAGTCAGGGCCCAAAACAAGTACCCTAGAATTAGGGCATGCAGTCCAGAAGTTGGGGGCTGATGGTTGGTCCCCTAAAATCTTCCAGAAATGAAGTCAGTCAAATCCACCTTATACCACAATCAAACCCTTAAGGTCATCAAATGTGATTTAAAAAATTCAAAAGTCAGCAACCTCAAAGATTGAAGGTAGGTAAGCCCACAAAGATGATAAAAAAAATCAGTGAAAGAACTGTGAAAACTCAAAAAGCCAGAGTATCTTCTTTCCTCCAAGTGACCACATCATGTCTCCAGCAAGGGTTCTGAGCCAAACTGAGATGGCTGAAATAACAGAAATATAATTCAGAATATGGATAGGAATGATCCATATTCAGAAAGTCATCCATGAGATGATATCTTGAAATATGTATTTTCCAAGTTGCTTCCCCAACCTAGGTAGAGAAGCCAACATTCAAATTCAGAAAATGCAGAGAACCCCAGTAAGATACTTTACAAGAGTATCATCCCCAAGACACATATTATCAGATTCTCCAAGGTTGAAATGAAATAAAGAAAATGTTAAATGCAGCTGGTAAGAAAGGTCAGATCACTTACAAAGGGAAACCCATCAGACTAACAGTGGACCACTCAGCAGAAAGACTACAAGCCAGAAGAGATTGGGGGCTAATATTCAATATTCTTAAAGAAAAGGAATTCTAACCCAGAGTTTCATATTTGGCCAAACTAAGCTTCATAAGTGAGGGGGAAATAAGATCCTTTTCAGACAGGCAAATGCTTAGGGAATTCACTACCACCAGACCTGCCTTACAAGTGCTCCTGAAGGGAGCTCTAAGTATGGAAAGGAAAGACGGTTACCAGCCACTACAAAAACACCCTGAAGTACAAAGACCAGTGATACTATAAAGCAACCACATAAACAAGTCTGCAAAATAACCAGCTAACATCATGATGACAGAATCAAATCCACACATTCCAATGCTAACCTTAAATGCAAATGGGCTAAATGCTCCAATTAAAAGACACAGAGTGGCAAGCTGGATAAAGGAGCAAGATCTATTGGTATGCTGTCTTCAGGAGACTCATCTCATGTGTAATGACACACATAGGCTACAAATATAAGAATGGAGAAAAATCTAACAAGCAATTGGTAAAGATCAAAAAGCAGGGGTTGTAATCCTAGTTTCTAACAAAACAGCCTTTAAATCAACAGAGATTAAAAAAGACAAGGGCATTACATAATGGTAAAGGGTTCAATTCAACAAGAAGAGTTTTCCTAAATATATATGCAGCCAACACAGGAGCATCCAGATTCATAAAGCAAGTTCTTAGAGTCCTTCAAAGAGACTTAGACTTCCACACAATAATAATGTGAGACTTTTACACCCCACTGACAATATTAGATCATTGAGACAGAAAATTAACAAAGATATTCAGGACCTGAACTCACCTCTGAATCAAGGCGACCTGATAGATAGCTACACTCTCCACCCAAATTCAGCAGAATATACATTCTTCTCATGGCCACATGGCACTTACTCTAAAATTGATTACATAATTAGAAGTAAAACACTCCTCAGCAAATGCAAAAAACTGAAATCATAACAGCGTACAATCCATTGGACCATAGTGCAATCAAATTAGAAATTAAGACTAAGAAATTAACTCAAAACCATACAATTATGTGAAAATTGAATAACCTTCTCCTGAATGACTTTTGGGTACATAATGAAACTAAGGCAGAAATCAAGAAGTTTTTTGAAACTAATGAGAACAAAGATACAACAAACCAGAATCTCTAGGATTCAGCTAAGGCAATGTTAAGAGAGAAATTTATAACACTAAATTCTCACATCAAAAAGTTAGAAAGTTAGAAAGATCTGAAGTTAATAACCTCACAACTAAAAGAATTAGAGATTCAAGAGCAAACAAATCCCAAAGCTAGCATAAGACAAGAAATAACCAAAATCAGAGCTGAACTGATGGAGATTGCAACATGCAAAACCATTCAAAAGATCAACAAATCCAGGAGCTGGTATTTTGAAAAAAAGTAATAGAATAGACCACTCACCAGACTCAAAGAGAAGAAAAGAGAGAAGATTCAAATAAACACAATCAGAAATGACAAGGGGGATATTACCACTGACCCCACAGAAATAAAAACAACCATCACAAAATATTATAAACACCTCTATGCACATTAACTAGAAAATCTAGAAGAAATGGATAAATTCCTGGACACACACACCCTCCCAAGACTGAATCAGGGAGAAATTGAATCCCTAAACAGATCAATAATGAGCTCTGAAATTGAGTCAGTAATAAATAGTCTATGCCAACCAAAAAAAGCCCAGAACCGGAAGGATTCAGAGCTGAATTTTGCCAGATGTACAGAAAATAGCTGATACATTCCTGCTGAAATTATTTGAAAAAAAATGGGGAAGAGGGACTCCTTCTTAACTCATTCTAACTCATCATCCTGATACTAAAACCTGACAGAGACACAATTGGAAAAGAAAACTTCAGGCTGATGTCCTTGATGAACATTATGCAAAAATCCTTAAAAATAAATACTGGCAAACTGAATCCAGCAGCACATCATAAAGTTTATCCACCATAATCAAGTAGGTTTTATCACTGGGATACAAGATAGGTTCAACATACGCAAATCAATAAATGTGATTAATCACATACACAGAACTAATACAAACCACATGATTATCTTAATAGATTCAGGAAAGGCTTTAGATAAAATTCAACACTACTTTATGTTAAAAACTCTCAATGAACTAGGTATTGAAGGAACATACCTTAAAGTAACAAGAGCCAGCTATGACATACCTACAGCCAACATTATACTGAATGGGCAAAAGCTGGCAGCATTTCCTTTGAAAATCAGCACTAAATGAGGATGACCTCTCTCACCACCCCTATTCAACATAGTTTTGGAAGTCCTGGCCAGGGCAATCAGACAAGAGAAAGAAATAAAGGGCATCCAAATAGGAAGAGAGGAAGTCAAACTACACCTGTTTGAATGAAATTAAGACGACATAATCCTATGTCTAGAAAACACCATCGTCTCGGCTCAAAAACTTCTTAAGCTGATAAACAACTTCAGCAAAGTTTCTGGATATAAAATCAATGTGCAAAAATCGCTGACATTCCTATACACCAGCAATAGTCAAGCCAAGAGTCAAATAAGGATGCAATCCCATTCCCAACTGCCACAAAAAGAATAAAATACCTAGGAATACAGCTAACCAGGGAGGTGAAGGATCTCTACAAGGAGAACTACTAAACACTGCTCAAAGAAATCAGAGATGACACAACAAATGGAAAAACATTCCATGCTCCTGGATAGGAAGAATCAATATTGTAAGAATGGCCATAACCGCCCAAAGCAATTTATAGATTCAATGCTATTTCTCTTAAACTGCCATTATTATTCTTCACAGAACTAGAAAAAACTATTTTAAAATTCATATGGAATGAAAAAGGAGTCCAAATAGCCTGAATAGCCAAGGTAAAAAGAACAAAGTCTAAGCAAAAAGAACAAAGCTGGAGGGCATCATGTTACTCAATGTCAAACTATACTACAGGGCTACAGTAACCAAAACAGGATGGTACTGGTACAAAAACAGACACATAGACAAATGAACAGAATAGAGAACACAGAAATAAGGTCACACATCTACAACTATTGGATTTTGATAAACTTGACAAAAACAAGCAATGGGGGAAAGATCCTCTCTTCAATGAATGGTGCTGGGAGAACTGGTAAGCCATAGGCAGAAAATGGAAACTGGATCCCTTCCTCACGCCATATACAAAAATTAACTCAAGATGGATGAAAGACTTAAATGTAAAGCCCAAAACTATAAAAATCCTGGAAGACAACCTATGCAATACTATTCAGGACATAGGAACAGGCAAAAATTTCATGACAAAGATGCCAAAAGCAATTTCAATAAAAGCAAAAATTGACAAATGGGATCTAATTAAGAGCTTCTGCACAGTGAAGGGAAATATTAACAGAGTAAACAGACAACCTACAGAATGGGAGAAGAATTTTGCAAACTTTGCATCCAACAAACTTCTAATATCCAGCATCTATAAGTAGCTTTAACAAATTTATATAAAAAAAAAAAACCTCCAAATAACCCCATAGAAAGTGGGCAGAGATGAACATACTCTTTTCTAAAGAAGACATACATTCATGATTGTTGAATCATATGAAGACAAGCTCAACCTCACTATTCATTAAGGAATGCAAATCAAAACCACAATGAGATACCATCTCACAACAGTCAGAATGGTTATTAATAAAAAGTTAAATAAATAAAGCTGGTGCCAGCTTTATTACAAATCAAATTTTCACAAGTCCATGAATACTGGTGAGGTTGTGGAGAAAAAGGAATGTTTATATACTGTTGGTGGGAGTGTAAATTAGTTCAGCCATTGTGGAAGACAATGTGGTGATTCCTCAAAGACCGAAAAACAGAAATACCATTCTACCCAGCAATACCATCACTGGGTATATCCCCAAAGGAATATAAATCATTCTATCATAAGACTTATGCACATATGTGTTCATTGCAGCACTATTGACAATAGCAAAGACATGGAATCAACCTAAATGCCCATCAATGATAGACTGGATAAAGAAAATGTGGTACATATATACCATGGAATACTATGCAGCCATAAAAAGAAAAAGATCGTGTTTTTTGCAAGAATATGGATGGAACTGGAGGCCATTATCCTTAGTAAACTAACACAGGAACAGAAAACCAAATACCACATGTTCTCACTTATAAGTGGGAGCTAAATGATGAGAACACCTGGACACATAGAAGGGAAAAACATACACTGGGGCCTATTGGACAGTGGAGGGTGGGAGGAGGGAGAGGTTCAGAAAAAATAACTAATGGGTACTAGGCTTAATAGCTGGATGGCAAAATAATCTGTACAACAAACCCCCATGACACAAATTTACCTATATTAAAAACCTGCACATGTATTCCTCAACTTAAATTTTTAAAAAAAACTATCTTCAATGCCTGTATCTTGAAATGGTTGCTCTTGGAACCCTGCACCATGTTGTGAGAAAGCCCAAGCAGCATAGTGTGTGAAGAAGCCCAGGAGGAAAGAAACTGAAGCTCCAGACCCACAAAAGCAAAAAAAAAAATGAAAGTCAACAATAAACTCCTTTTCTCTCTTACCACATGTAACATCCTGCATGTTGTTAATTTATTTCTTAAAAGTTACTGTTATTTTTATCACATATACAAAATAATGTACATGAATAGTATTAATAACTGTATACACAATCCCAGTTTGAAAAATGGAACATCAGAAATACAGAGGACCCTATTTCTTTCCCATAATATATTCTACTCTCTCATTCCAAAGGTCTCTAATGTCCTGAAGTTTGTGTTTAATCACTACCTGCTTTTCCTTAAAGTTTTAAAAGTCTTATATGTATCTTTATGTAACATATGGTTACTTTTCTCTGATTTTGTACTTTATATAAGTATAATAATATATTATGCATCCTCTGTAATGTATTTTCCTCAAAGTATTTGACATCTTTCCATCTTGATTTGTGCAGCTATATTTTATTCATAATTTTGCATTATAAATTAGTTATACTCTTAATATTTATTAATATAATTTAGTTTATATACCATTTCATTGTATAATGATGTAAAATTTATTTGTTTTATGGCTTATGGACTTTTGGGTTGTTTCCTAATTTTACAATTGCTATCAACACTATCATGTTCTCCTACATTTCTTTGTGTATGTGTGCCTTTGGGAGTACAAATATATGGTGATAGGATATGGGCATAGTCAATCTACAAAGTAATATTGACTGTAACAAAGTGTTTGTACCAAATTATATTTTTATCAATATAGTAGAGTCTTTATTTCTCCTTATCCTAATCAATACACATATTGTCAGACTTTTTTAACTTTTGACAATCTATAGGGGTGAAATAGCAGCTCGAGTAGTGGTATTGTAGTTTTAAAGTACAAATTCTTGATTACTAACGAGGCTGGGCAGCTTCTCCCAGGCAATCTTATCTCCTCATATGAGAAATGCCTTTTCATATCTTTTATTCATTTCTTTTTCTATTGGTCTGTGGGTTGTTTTCTAATTGGTTTATAGGAATTCTTTATTTCTTGCTAATTTGTTTTCAGTTATATATAGCTATCTATCTCATCCCAGTTTTTCTCTTATAATTTTATTAACATTATGATGTCTTATGATGATCTGAAGTTTGAATATATTGTTCTTTATCTCTAGTCACTTCTGTATTTTTTTTATTATTATTATACTTTAAGTTTTAGGGTACATGTGCACAACGTGCAGGTTTGTTACATATGTATACATGTGCCATGTTGGTGTGCTGTACCCATTAACTCGTCATTTAGCATTAGGTGTATCTCCTAATGCTATCCTTCCCCTCACCCCACAACAGTCCCCGGTGTGTGATGTTCCCCTTCCTGTGTCCATGTGTTCTCTTTGTTCAATAATTCCCACCTACGAGTGAGAACATGCGGTGTTTGGTTTTTTGTCCTTGCGATAGTTTGCTGAGAATGATGGTTTCTAGCTTCATCCATGTCCCTACAAATGACATGAACTCATCATTTTTTATGGCTGCATAGTATTCCATGGTGTATATGTGCCACATTTTCTTAATCCAGTCTATCATTGTTGGACATTTGGGTTGGTTCCAAGTCTGTGCTATTGTGAATAGTGCCGCAATAAACATATGTGTGCATGTGTCTTTATAGCAGCATGATTTATAGTCCTTTGGGTATATACCCAGTAATGGGAGAAAATTTTTGCAACCTACTCATCTGACAAAGGGATAATATCCAGAATCTACAATGAACTCAAACAAATTTACAAGAAAAAACAAACAACCCCATCAAAAAGTGGGCATAGGATATGAACAGACACTTCTCAAAAGAAGACATTTATGCAGCCAAAAAACACATGAAAAAATGCTCATCATCACTGGCCATCAGAGAAATGCAAATCAAAACCACAATGAGATACCATCTCACACCAGTTAGAATGGCAATCATTAAAAAGTCAGGAAACAACAGGTGCTGGAGAGGATGTGGAGAAATAGGAACACTTTTCCACTGTTGGTGGGACTGTAAACTAGTTCAACCATTGTGGAAGTCGGTGTGGCGATTCCTCAGGGATCTAGAAATAGAAATACCATTTGACCCAGCCATCCCACTTCTGTATTTTGTTTAAGAAACCCTACCCCACCACAAAGATACAAAAAATTTGTCTCTATTTTCTTTTAAGACTTTTATAGATTAGCTTTTTATATATGTCCTTAATTCAACTGAAGCTGATTTTTGTGTAGTGTGATGTAGGAATCTAAATTTATTTTTTCCAGTAATAATAACCAGTATTTCTCTATCATTTATTTAGTATGCCAGACTTTCCACATGAATACTCAATTTATCCCTTCATTCAAAATATGGTGCCAACTTTATTACAAATAAAATTTTCACAAGTCCATGAATTTGCTCCTGAATAGTCTATTTTTTCATTGTTGATTGACTGTACATTAATATAAAAATTGCCTTAATATAATTTTATGATATATTTGTATTTCACAGGAAAATCCATCCCACCTCCACCTTTGTTTCCCTTAAGAAATGTTTGGTTATTCTTGGTCCACTGATCTTCCATACAAGTTACGACAACAGCTTATTTGAGTACGTGAAAGGATCTTGTTAGAATTTTGATAGAATGTATATTAATATATAGAAAATCATGATAGAATTTATATATTGCAATCTATATAAATGCCATATGTCTTGATTTATGTGAGTATACTTCACTGTATCATCATTATGTTTCACAGCATTCTCCACAAAGAGCTTGCTTATCTTTTGTATATTAGTTTTAGAGTATTTTATGTATTTATTGAAATTGTAAAGTTACCTTTTTACAATAAAATTTCAACAGAAGACTAACATAAATATATAAAAGTTCACAATCATAAGTGTAACATTCAGTGAACTATGACATTCAGAACACATTATCATAACCCTAGACAAACATTATCATACATTATCATAACCCTAGAAGACACCTGCAGGATGCTTCCAGTCTCAACACCTTCTCTCCTCAGAAGTATGACTATTCTATCTAATTCATAAATTAATTTACTTGTTTTTAAAAATTTTATTTGATTAGAATCATATAGTATGTGACTGGCTTCTTTAACTCAACATTATATTAATGAGATGTATCAATGCAGCATTAGCTTATTTATTTTCATTGCTGTATAATATATTACATTGTGATTGTAAACTAAAAATAAAATCTAAAGCCCCAAAACCGACTGAATGAACCCCCTTTTAGCCGAGAGGACCCCAGAGAAACCTTAAAAACTGAGTTCCTGGCCATAGCAGGACAGAAGGTCAGACGCAGCTCGTTATAACCCCTCCCTTTTGTGGTTTAGACACAACAACTGATCAGCATTCATGTTAAAATAGAAATGAGGTTAATAGAATGAACTCTTTGTGGCAATAAGATACCAAATTATAAACATGACCTAAGACCATGCCACACCCCTACACTTAAAGAATAAACTATGTCAACTACCACAAGATTTTTCTTTTTCTCTGGCAGCTAAACAAGCATTGGCCTTGAGATAAGCAATGCTGAAGCAATTGCACCTTCCCCAGATGCCGACTAACTGATCCCTCCAGCCCCTGTTCCATAAACCATAACTGCAGGTTTGATTGGACAAGAGATTGATTTCAGTAACTGTCTCCTGATAAGAAGACTGGAGACTATGGATTGGTTCTGGACAGTTTCATGAGGCTGCATATGTCAGTGCCTTCATGTCCTCAAAAGACCTTTTGATGTATAGGGTCTAATTGTAATACATTTAAATGTTCAGTCTCCACTCCAAAGTGAACATGAGTTGTATGTAACATGCATGTTTGTTCAATACACATGCCTCAGGACCACCTTTGTGAATATTCATAGCTTCTCCTACAAGCTGTTGGATACCTATGTTTAGGCAACTGGTTCAGCATAAAGCTCCTCCCTCAACCCCTCCTCCTTTGAAGTACCTGTCTCTGGTCTTTGCCAGAGGCTACTCTTCTGAGCCTGCAGGATGGCCACCTTGCAGCCTATAACTCTTTATAAGAAATAAAATCCTTTCTCCAAATTTATAAGTTGTGTGAATTGTTTTCAGTTAACATGGTAATACTTCACAATTTACTCTTCTATTCTAATACTGATGCATTGTTTTGGATTTGTGGCTGTCACTAATAGTCTGATTACGTTCATTTTTTTGTACATCCTGGTGTATGTATGTTTACATTTCTACTGGTATATACCTGTTAGTTCAATAATTTTATTTTGGCTGGGCATGGTGGCTCATGCCTGTAATCCCAGAACTTTGGGAGGCCGAGGCAGGTGGATCACTTGAGGTCAGGAGTTCAAGACCAGCCTGGCCAACATGGCGAAACCCTGTCTCTACTGAAAATACAAAAATTAGCTGGGTGAGGTGGTGTGCACCTGTAGTCCCAGCTACTTGGGAGGCTGAGATAGGAGAATCAGCTTGAACTCAGAAGGCAAAGGGTGCAGTGAGCCGAGATCATGTCACTGCACTCCAGCATGGGCAACAGAGTGAGACTCCACCTCAAAAAAAAAATTTTTTTTTATTTTACCCTATTTAGAAGCTAATGGATTAGTATATTACTCTTTCATGAATGCTGACAGAAGACATGAAACTCTTGGGTCAGAGACAAAGAAAAATTATTTCACACAGCATAAGAAGCAACATGAGGTCGCTTACAACATGGCCGAATAGAAACAGCTCCAGTCTACAGCTCCCAGTGAGATTGACGCAGAAGACAGGTGACTTCTGCATTTCCAACTGAAGTGCCTGGTTCATCTCATTGGGACTGGTTGGACAGTGGGTGCAGGCCATGGAGGGCAAGCCAAAGCAGGGTGGGGTGTTGCCTCACCCAGGAAGCACAAGGGGTTGAGGGATTTCCCTCTCTTAGCCAAGGGAAGCCATGAGTGACTGTACTTGGAGGAATGGTACACTCCTGCCCAAATACTGCACTTTTCCCATGGTCTTCGCAACTGGCAGACAAGGAGATTCCCTCCTGTGCCTGGTTCAGTGGGTCCCATGCCCATGGAGCCTTGCTTGCTGCTAGCACAGCAGTCTGAGATCGACCTGGGATGCTGGAGCTTGGTGGGGAGAGGGGAGTCTGCCATTACTGAGGCTCGAGTAGGCAGTTCTATCCTTACAGTGTAAACAAAGCAGCAGGGAAGCTCGAACTGGACAGAGCCCACTGCAGCTCAGCAAGGCCTACTGCCTCTCTAGATTCCACCTCTGGGGGCAAGACATATTCAACTTTCTTAAAGGCAAGAATTTTCAACCCAGAATTTCATATCCAGCCAAACTAAGCTTCATAAGCGAAGGAGAAATAAAATCCTTTACAGAGAAGCAAATGCTGAGAGATTTTGTCACCACCATGCCTGCCTTACAAGAGCTCCTGAAGGAAGCACTAAACATGGAAAGGAAAAACTGGGACCAGTCACTGCAAAAACTTACCACATTGTAAAGACTATCAATGCTATGAAGAAACTGCATCAATTAATGAGCAAAATAACCAGCTAGCATCATAATAGCAGGATCAAATTCACACATAACAATATTAACCTTAAATGTAAATGGGCTAAATGACCCAATTGAAAGACACAGAGTGGCAAATTGGATGATGAGTCAAGACCCATCGGTGTGCTGTATTCAGGAGGCCCATCTCACATGCAAAGACACACATAGGCTCAAAATAAAGGGATGGAGGAAGATCTACCAAGCAAATGGAAAAAAAAAAAGCAGGGTTTGCAATCCTGGTCTCTGATAAAACAGACTTTAAATGAACAAAGATCAAAAGAGACAAAGAAGGGCATTACATAATGGTAAAGGGATCAATTCAACAAGAAGAGCTAACTATCCTAAATATATATGCACCAAATACAGGTGCAAGCAGATTCATAAAGCAAGTTCTTAGAGATCTATGAAAAGACTTACACTCCCACACAATAATAATGGGAGAATTTAACACCCCACTGTCAATATTAGACAGACCAATGAGACAGAAAATTAACAAGGATATCCAGGACTTGAACTCAGCTCTGGACCAAGCAGACATAATAGACATCTACAGAACTCTCCACCCCAAATGAACAGAATATACATTCTTCTCAGCACCACATCACACTTTTCTAAAATTGACCACATAATTGGAAGTAAAACACTCCTCAGCAAATCTAAAAGAACAGAAATCACAACAAACAGTCTCTCAAACCACAGTGTAATCAAATTAGAATGCAGGATTAAGAAACTCACTCAAAACTGCACATCTACATGGAAACCGAACCCTTCAAAAAAATCAAGGAATCCAGGAGCCGGTTTTTTGAAAAGATCAACAAAATAGATTGACCACAGGCAAGACTAATAAAGAAGAAAAGAGAGAAGAAATGAATAGATGCAATAAAAAATGACAAAGGGGATATCACCACCAATCCCACAGAAATATAAACTACCATCAGAGAATACTATCAAGACCTCTACACAAATAAACTAGAAAATCTAGAAGAAATGGATAAATTCCTGGACACATACACCCTCCCAAGACTAAACCAGGAAGAAGTTGAATCTCTGAATAGACCAATTACAGGTTCTGAAATTGAGGCAATAATTAATAGCCTACCAACCAAAAAAACTCCAGGACCAGACAGATTCACAGCCAAATTCTACCAGAGGTACAAAGAGGAGCTGGTACCATCCCTTCTGAAACTATTCCATTCAATAGAAAAAGTGGGAATCCTCCCTAACTCATTTTATAAGCCCAGTATCATCCTGATACCAAAGCCTGGCAGAGACACAACAAAATCCCTAACATCAATGTGAAAATCCTTAATAAAACACTGGCAAACTGAATCCAGCAGCACATCAAAAAGCTCATCTACCACGATCAAGTCAGCTTCATCCCTGGGATGCAAGGCCAGTTCAACTTACGCAAATCAGTAAATGTAATGTATCACATAAACAGAACCAATGACAAAAACCACATGATTATCTCATAGATTCAGGAAAGGTCTTAGACAAAATTCAACAGGCTTTTATGCTAGAAACTCTCAATAAACTAGGTTTTGATGGAACATATCTTAAAATAATAAGAGCTATTTATGACAAACCCACAGCCAATATCATACTGATTGGACAAACCTGGAAGAATTTCCTTTGAAAACCTGCACAAGACAAGGATGCCCTCTCTCACCACTCCTATTGAACATAGTATTGGAAGTTCTGGCCAGGGCTGTCAGGCAAGAGAAGGAAATAAAGGGTATTCAATTAGGAAAAGAGAAAGGCAAATTGTCTCTGTTTGCAGACAACATGATTGTATATTTAGAACACACCATTGTCTCAGCCCCAAATCTCGTTAAGCTGATAAGCAAATTCAGCAAAGTCTCAGGATATAAAATCAATGAACAAAAATCACAAGCATTCCTATACACCAATAAGAGACAAACAGAGAGCCAAATCATGAGTGAGCTCCCATTCACAATTACTACAAAGAGAATAAAATACCTAGGAATCCAACTTACAGGGGATGTGAAGGACCTCTTCAAGGAGAACTACAAACCACTGCTCAATGAAATAAAAGAGGACACAAACAAATGGAAGAACATTTCATGCTCATGGATAGGAAGAACCAATATCATGAAAATAGTCATACTGCCCAAAGTAATTTATAGATTCAATGCTATCCCCATCAAGCTACCACTGAATTTCTTCACAGAATTGGAAAAAACGATTTTCAATGTCATATGGAACCAAAAAAGAGCCTGCATAGCCAAGATAATCCTGAGCAAAGAGTACAAAGCTGGAGGCATCACACTACCTGACTTCAAACTACACTTCAAGTCTACAGTAACCAAAACAACATGGTACTGGTACCAAAACAGTTATATAGACCAAAGGAATAGAACAGAGGCCTCAGAAATAATGCCACACATCCTCAACCATCTGATCTTTGACAAACCTGACAAAAAAAAGCAATGGGGAAGAGATTCCCTATTTAATAAATGGTGCTGGGAAAACTGGCTAGCCATATGTAGAAAGCTGAGACTGGATCCCTTCCTTACACCTTATACAAAAATTAACTCAAGATGGATTAAAGACTTAAATATAAGTCCTAAATCTGTAAAAGCCGTAGAAGAAAACCTACGCAATACCATGCAGGACATAGGCATGGGTAAAGACTTCATGAGTAAAACACTGAAAGTAATGGCAACAAAAGCCAACATAGACAAATGGGATCTAATTAAACTATAGAGCTTTTGCACAGTAAAAGAAACTATCATCAGAGTGAACAGGCAACCTACAGAATGAAAGAAAATATTTGCAATCTATCCATCTGACAAAGGGCTAATATCCAGAATCTACAAAGAACTTAAACAAATTTAAAAGAAAAAAGACAAACAATGCCATCAAAAAGTGGGCAAAGGATATCAACAGACACTTCTCAAAAAAAAGACATTTATGCAGCCAAGAGACATATGAAAAAAAGCTCATCATCACTGTCATCAGAGAAATGCAAATCAAAACCACAATGAGATACCATCTCTCACCAGTGTGAATGGCGATCATTAAAAAGTCAGGAAACAACAGATGCTGGAGGGGATGTGGAGAAATAGGAACGCTTTTACACTGGAACATCACACACTGGGTCTTGTTTGTGGGGTGGGGGGCTGGGGGAGGGATAGCGTTAGGAGAATTACCTAATGTAAATGACGAGTTGATGGGTGCAGTAAACCAACATGGCACATGTATACCTATGGAACAAACGTGCATGTTGGGCACATGTACCCTAGAACTTAAAGTATAATAAATAAGAACAAGCAACATGAGTTTCAACATATTTGTGTCAGTTTTTCTCCCCATCTCCAATGTCTCCTGAAGATGAAGTATAGGACCAAGATGCCTGCCTGCACATGAGTACAATGTTAAATAGAATTGGTGATAGAAAAATCTTTTCTTCTTCCAGATCAGGCAACAAGCTTTCAATATTTTATCATTAAATATAATGTTTATTCTATGTCATTATTATTATTATTATTATTGAAGTATATTTTAAATATAACATAGCATACAGATTTTAAATGTGGAGATTAATCAGTTTTGATAAATGTGTACAGACCCCAATAAATTCCATGTGGTAGGAAGAATTCTTAGATGACCCCCAAATTTCCTAGTCTCTAGGGTTCACACCCTATATGATTCCCTCCCTCAAATGTGGGTAAGGTCTGCAAATATGATGAAATATCACTCCCTTTATTATGCTTTGTTATATAGACAAAGAGATTCTGCAGTTATAATTAATGTCCCTAGTCAGTCGATTTCAATAAAAAGGATGAGCCTACTGTAATTAGGTAGCTGTTATTTTTATTTTATTTTATTTTATTTTAAGTTCTGGGATACATGTGCTGAACATGCAGGTTTGTTACATAGGTATATATGTGCCATGGTAGTTTGCTGCACCAATCAAACTGTCATTTAGGTTTTAAGCCCCTCATGCATTAGGTATTTGTCCTAATTCTCTCCCTCCCCTTACCCCCCACCCCACGACAGGCCCTAAGTGTGTTATGTTCCCCTCCCTGTGTCCAGGTGTTCTCATTGTTCAACCCCCACTTATGAATGAGAACATGAAGTGTTTGGTTTTCTGTTCCTGTGTTAGTTTGCTGAGGATGATGGTTTCCACCTTCGTCCATGTCCCTGCAAAGGACGTAAAGTCATTTTTATGGCTGCATAGTATTCCATGGTGTATATGTGCCATATTAACTTTATCCAGTCTATCATTGATGGGCATTTGGGTAGGTTCCAAGTCTTTGCTATTGTAAATGTGCTACAATAAACATACATGTGCAAAAAACATACGTCTTTATAGTAGCATGATTTATAATCCTTTGGGTATATACCCAGCAATGGGATTGCTGGGTCAAATGGTATTTCTGGTTCTAGATCCTTGAGGAATCACCACACTGTCTTCCACAATGGCTGACACTCCCACCAACAGTGTAAAAGCATTCCTACTTCTCCACCTCCTTGCCAGCAGCAGCGGACATACTTCTGATTCATAAAAAAATGATCAGGCTTGTTGTGAACTGCCTATAGAAGGGTCCCTGTGATTAGGAAATGAGGGTAACTTTAGGCATTTAGAGTGTGACTTCTATCTGAAAGTCAGTAAGAAACATGGACTTCAGTTCTACAGATGTGAGGAACTAAATTGTTCCTGCAACAACAAGAACCTGGACAAGGACCTTGGACTCCAGGTGAGACTGCAGCTCTAGCTAACACTTTGTCAACCCTTGGCAGAAGACCCAGCTATGCCATACTTAGACTTCTGACCTACAGAAACTGTAAAATAATAAATGGATGTTGTTTAAGTCACTAAGTTTGTGGTACTTTGTTATACAGCATCAAAAAACTAGTACATTTCCTCATGTCCCTTTCCAATTCATCTCCTTATGCTAGAGGCTGCTCTGATTTCAATCGCCGTATCTTAGTTTTGCCTATCCTAGAATCTGATACAAATTGCAACATATATGTAAATAAAATCTTTGGTGTCTGGCATTTTTATTCAAGTTGTGTACATCAGTAGTTTGTTCTTTTTCTTGCTAAGTATTCTATCATATGAATATATTGCAATTTTATTATAATCACCTGGTTATGGCATTGGGTTGTTTCCATTTTAGGGCAATTATGAATAAAGCTGCTATTTTGAACATTGTAGCCCCCATATCTTTTCTGGACATATGTTTTGTTTCTTTTGGGAAAGTACCTGGAGTAGAATTCCTGAGTCATCGGGAAGGTGAATGTGTATAAGATATGGCCAGATTATTTTCTAAAAAATTATATTATTTTTCATTCCCACCAGCAATGCATGAGCATGCCAATACTTCTGCATCTTGCCAAAACTTGTTTTTGCCAGTCTTTTTAGTAGACCCTAGAGCAAAACTGGCAGAATTTGAATTACAGCATTGCAACTTAATGTATGACCTTGACCAAGTTGCTCGCTGTGTCTCAGTCTTCTTATTTGTAAATTGAGCACAATACTTGTACCTACTTCATAGGGTTGCTTTGATGATTAAATGAGTTTATGTATGTAAAGTCCTTAGATTCATGCTTGACATTTGGTATTATATAAATGAAAGCCATTGTAATTGAATATTTTTGTACTTGTGTTCATGAAAAAGATTGGTCTATAATTTTCTTTCTTGTACTCAACTTTTAAGGTTTTTTTGACTTTCTAAATTGCATTTATATTATTGGCAAGTCTTGTAATGATCCTTCAAATTTGTATCTTTAAATATAAACTCAATTTATTTCCATGTTGTTTGTATTTTCTTCTTTTTTTTTCTTCATTAATCTTGCCATTGTTTTTATCTGTTCTTAGTGTTTTCAAAGACTCAACTCTTAAATTTGTTGATCTGCTCCATTACGGGTTTATTTTCCTTGTCATTTATTTGTGCTTTTATTTGCATTTTCTATTTTTGGCAGATAAACTCTTCTCTTTTCCTCTTGTAACTTCTTAATTTGGGTGTTTTATTTTTCAATACTTAGACTTTCTTTTAAAAATGTTAGCACTTAAGTCTACATTTCCCTCTATGTACACTGTTAGCTGCATACCAAAGATTTTGATGTGAGGTTTTCTCATTAAAACTAGTTTTAAATATTTCCCAATTTTCAGTATTTTTCTTTAATAAGAATTGCATATCCATGTGATTTTTTAATTTCAATATAAGCATCTTTCCTGGTCATCTTTTTGTTATTGAATTTTATCAAATAGTTTTATGCATTTTTTGAAAAAATAGCATTTCTTATATCTTACATTGTTGTTTGTCAAATTCTGGGACATTTATTGAGACTGATTTATTACCTAGGTTATGGTCAGTTTTCTAAATATACGATATGTGTTTGAAAAAAGTGTGTTTTCTATGCATCGAGTATAGGTTTTTTTGTTTTGTTTTGTTTTGTTTTTGACAGAATCTTTCTCTGTTGCCCAGCTGGAGTGCAGTGGTGAAATCTTGCCTCACTACAACTTTTGCCTCCCAGGTTCAAGTGATTCTCGTGCCTCAGTCTCCCAAGTAGCTTGGATTACAGGCGTGTGCTACCATGCCTGGCTAAGTTTTTGTATTTTTAGTAGATACACGGTTTCATCATGTTGGTCAGGCTGGTCTTGAACTTTTGGCCTCAACTGATCTGCCCACCTCAGCATCCCAAAGTGCTGGGATGATAGGAAGGAGCCACTGTGCCCAGCCTAGTATAATATTTCATGTATCCATTAGTTGAGCTTGCTCATCAAACTCTTTAAAGTCATATATCCTTGCTGATTTTTTGTCTGCTTGATTATTTATTCTCAAACATTAATTCCCTTTTTCACCTGTGATCATTTATAATTTAAATCTGCTCCTAAAACAAGACATGAAAATTTATAACTTTGTCAAGTTTAGCTTCTAATTTGGAACATTTTTGCCTTATAGATTTTGAGACACTATGATTAGTATTTGCCTCAAAACTTTTTATATTTTATCTTCAATCCTTTGGCATTTTTATATTTTTGGAGTTTCCTTAGTAAAGCACACTTAACTCAATGTATTATAAAAAATATAATTGACAATTTTGTCTTTTAAGAGTTTAATTTGTTTACATTTTTGTTATTACTTTCTAAATTTATTTCTACTTTCTTACTCTGTGCTTCCCATCTTGTCTTTCCATAACTGAGTAATATTTTCTACATAGTATCATTTTCTTATTCTCCTGATTATTTCTTTATAGACAACAAATATATCTTTCTGGGCTACTTTTTGGATAACTTCTTCTAACTTCTCACAGAATTCCTTAATTCTCTCTTCAACTGAGTTTAATATATAGTTTAACTTATTTATTGAGTTAAAATTGTCATCACTGTTTTTATGCACAGAATTTTTTTCTGATTATTATTTTTCAAATTTCATTGGTAAGTTCTATATGCTCATTCTTTGTTCATATATTTAATTTCCTCTTCTATTAGTTAAAATCTATTAGTGATAATTAATTTTTACTCTGTCTTACAATTTAAATATCATTGTGGGTTTGATGCTACCTATTGTTTTTGCTGACAACGTGGAGCATGTATCCTTGTTTTGTTTATGGCTTTATGAACTCAGGTTCCTTAAAACTTTTTATGTGAATATTCTTTTATGCCTGGTCTGAGGTTACATCTTCTAAAGAGGAATTGAGTTTGCTTCTCCTTGTTTGCAGAAGTACCACCAATTTGGAGTCACTTTATCTGAGCTGATATGAATTTGTGCTACAGCCTTACATAATAAAAGGATTGCATTGTGATATCTCAGGGGTAAATTTTTCATATTCCTGTAGCAATAAAATCAAGATAGGCAAGATTCCTTGCTGGCCTCTTCTGCAGGGCACCCTGACACTGAGGATATAGTCCTGTTGTTCCCCAGATTTACGTGAGGGAGTTTTATCGGAGTCTATATTTTTGTCTGCTCTAGGCTGTAAGTTTCACATATGTTGTAGTCAGTGAAACTAAAACTCAAGGTCACTAGAGTTTTGTAGAAGTCATCAGAGTGGCTTAGGCACTGGCTGATCTCTCAGAGTTCCTACTTTCACTTCATTTTTTGTCCTCTATTGGTTCCATCCTTTGTGTGTAGGGGTGTGTGTGAGTGTGTGTGTGTGTGAGTGTGTGTGTGTGTGTATGGTTGTGTGTGTGTGTTTGCCATTTCCGTTGTATACTAACATTTGTCTTTTTCATTATTTTAAAATGTTGCCTAAATTATTAGTTATCGTCTTCAATAGGGTTATTTAGGATATCCAATCTGTCATGATAGAAATGGAAGAAAGTTAGGCTTTCTTAATATTTGTGGAATCTATCCCCCTTTCTCTGTGTTACCTCCAGCTTTTTAAGTTTAGACCTTCATCGTTTGTCAACTGGATTCTGGTTTCACCCTACTTCACATCGTGGTGATGTCAAATTTTCATGGTGTTCTCCTTGAGTTTGGCATAAAATTTAAATTCCTTAGAGAACACAGAGAAGGAACAGTCAATAAGGAGTGACTAAAACGGAAGAGTGAACTATTAGGGAGCAGAGCCAATTCAAAAATGGAGTAATCAATAGCATATCTTGAAGAATATAAGACCATGAAATTATGTCATTTTACTTTTTAGTCTAAAAGCACAGATTTCTACTATGTATCTGAGAGAAAAATCAAATTCCCCAAGTTCATCACTTGTATTTCAAAGCACATTATTTGCTTAATCTAAAAAGATCTTTGACAGCAAGTTTCAAGTACTTAAGAATGCACAAGACTTCTTGTCCATGAATAGAATGAACAGAGAGATGGATATATGTCTCATCATAGAAGTCTTCCTGAATGATAATTCTATTGCAGATGGATAATGATATGTTGCCTCTCTTTGCTGTTATTGAGCATTAGATTGTTATTAACACTGTCTCATTTTCTATTACCTACAAAGTGGGGGTGGGGAGAGAACTAGGTTCTTTTCATAATACATTTTTAAAGCTTATTTTATCAATGTCTAACATACCATGATTTTAAAAGCATGTTATTACTTCCTCAGCTCAATTAATTTAATACTAATTTAAAAACCTACAATCATCAATGATAAGTAGGGATTCAAAAAATAATGAATTAGATAATACTTTATATTATTTTTTCATTTGTCTGTTTGCATGCAATGCACACACTCACACACTCATCTTCATCAGCGATCCAATTGAAAAAGGGCCTGGTACTTTTAGTGCCTGGACAGAAAGGGGAAGTTTCATTGATAACATATCAATGCATCTAATACATTGGCAAACTTTTATTTAGTAAAAAATCTTTAAAGAGCAAAAAGCAAATTTTGTGAAGAATATTGCCATGATTATAAACAGATGAAGAAACACAGATGTTAAAATAACAGTGTTGATGCAGATGTTTCAGAGAAACAATATGTAGTCAATAATTCCTAACCAAAGGCCTGTAATGGATAACAGGCCTAATATATTCACGTAGGAGGATACTAAACTCAGGTTAGACAAAAACCGCTTTCCAGGAAAGGGTTATCTAAGATTGGATGACTGACTTCATAAAGCCTTCTGCTTTGCTTTATTAAGTGTCTTCATATCTTTTGCTTGTAATTTCCCTATAATCGGCTATGGTTAAAACTGGGCTGCTCTAACTCAAAATATCAAGGCCTTGCTGATTTTCTTGTCTTAATTGTTTCCTGTCACACAGCCATCAAGTAAAGCCAAAGCATCATAGTATTGTTGCCTTCTAGACCAATACTATCCAACAGTAATATAAAGCAGTCCTAAAGAGCAAGCCACATATGTAATCTAAAATTTCCTAATATATTTTGAAAAAGGAAAAGGAACAGAAGAAATTAATTTTAATAATGTATTTTTATTTAACTCAATGTCCAAAATATTACAATTTTAATATATAATTTTTTATAGAGATGGGGTCTAGCTCTGTCACCCAGGCTGAAGTGCAGTGACATGGTAATGACTCACTGCAATCTCAAACTTTTAAGCTCAAGCAATCCTCCTGCCTAAGCCTCCTGAATAGCAAGGACTAGAGGCTTGCACTTCCCTATCTGGCTATTTTTTTTAAAATTTTTTGTAGAAACAGAGTCTCACTATGTTGCTTAGGCTATTAATCAGATATTTTATGTTATATTTACATACTAAGCCTCCAAAATCTTGTGCATATTTTATACTTACAGCACATCTCCATTTGGACTAGGCATGTGCCAAGTGCTCAATTAGCCATATGCAGCTAGTGGCTCCTATATGGACAGCACAGTTGTAGATTTAAAATATATATATTTTAAGAATTACAGGGACAGGCATGGTGGCTCATGCTTGTAATCCTAGCATTTATGGAGGCTGAGGTGGGATGATTGCTTGAGCCCAAGTGTTCAAGACCAGCCTGGGAAATATAGTGAAACCCTGTCTCTATGCAAAAATAAAAAATATTTGCTCAGTGTGGTGGCATATGCTTGTGGTCCCAGTTCCTCGAGAGGCTGAGGTGGGAGGATCACTTGAGCCCAGGAAGTCGACACTGCAGTAAGCTGTTATCATGCCATTGCACTCCAGCCTGGGTGACAGAGTGGGACCCTGTCTCAAAAAAAAAAAAAAAAAAAAAAAGAAGAAGCAGCTCACAAAACAGCTTTTTTGATTAGACTCAGCTGCCTTCACTCCATCTCTGTGAAAATAGAATATTGGGAATGTGCTTAGCTTTCATCTTAAACCCTGGGAAACTGAAATACTCATCAAGTTTTTTGTTTGTTTGTTTGTTTTTGAGATGGAGTTTCTCTCTGTCTACCAGGCTGGAGTGCAATGGTGCAATCTTGGCTCAGTGCATCCTCCACCTCCTAGGTTCAAACGATTCTCTTACCTCAGCCTACCGAGTAGCTGGGATTACAGGCGCATGCCACCACTCCCGGCTAATTTTTGCATTTTTAGTAGAGACAGGGTTTCACCATGTTGGCCAGGTTGGTCTCAAACTCCTGACCTCAGGTGTTCTGCCTGCCTCGGCCTCCCAAAGTGCGGGATTACAGGCATGAGTCACCATGCCCGGCCTCATCTGTTTATTTAACAAATATTTACTCTTTGTTGATTGTGTGCTGTATAGTGGATTTGCTGCTGGGGTGAATGTCATAAATAATCCCCATTCTTCCATTCTTACAAAGCTTATATTATCATGAGAAATATGGACACATACATGTTGTTGAACATTTTGTGCTAGAGACTCTTCTAAGTGTACTATTATTTTCTCCAATTTACAGATGAGAAAAGGGTAGTCAATTAGCTCCTTGCTAGAATGTCATATCTGTCTCCATAGCTCTTTCCTTTCCCAAGCTGAAGTCATTGGTTGTTACCTAGAGGCTCCTGGGGCAGAGTTTTCAACCTTGGCAGCATATTCTGAAGCTCCTGAAGAGATTCTTAAGGTTACCAAAGCCTGGGAACCTCCCTCAGAAGTTGTAATTTAATTGGTCATATGGTTTGGCTGTGTCCCCACCCAAATCTTGAATTGTAACTCTCATAATCCCCATGTGTCATGGGAAAGACCCAATGGGAGGTAATTGAATCATGGGGGCAGGTTTTTCCCATGCTATTCTTATGATAATGAATGAGTCACAAAAGATCTGATGGTTTTATAAATGGGAGTTCCCCTATACAAGCTCTCTTGCCTGCCTCCATGTAAGACGTGCCTTTGCTTCTCCTTTGCCTTCAACCATGATTGTGAGGCCTCCCTGGCCATGTGGAACTGTGAGCCCATTAACCCAACCTTTTTCCTTTATAAATTACCCAGTCTGTGGTATGTCTTTATTAGCAGTGTGAGAACAGACTAATACAATTGGTCTGATCTCTAATTACCTAGTTCTCCTGTGCCGTCAGTGTTGTCTAAGGAGAAATTCAAGGAGATGGCCATGGGAAATGGCAGCAAGTCACCAGTGATAGCAGTCCTTTTCTTTTATTATTATTATTATTATTATACTTTAAGTTTTAGGGTACATGTACACAATGTGCAGGTTTGTTACAGATGTACACATGTGCCATGTTGGTGTGCTGCACCCATTAACTCGTCATTTAGCATTAGATATATCTCCTAATGCTATCCCTCCCCCTTCCCCCCACCCCACAACAGTCCCCAGTGTGTGATGTTCCCCTTCCTGTGTCCATGTGTTCTCATTGTTGAATTCCCACCTATGAGTGAGAACATGCGGTGTTTGGTTTTTTGTCCTTGTGATAGTTTGCTGAGAATGATGGTTTCTGGCTTCATCCATGTCCCTACAAAGGACATGAACTCATCATTTTTTATGGCTGCATAGTATTCCATGGTGTATGTGTGCCACATTTTCTTAATCCAGTCTATCATTGTTGGACATTTGGGTTGGTTCCAAGTCTTTGCTATTGTGAATAGTGCCGCAATAAACATACGTGTGCATGTGTCTTTATAGCAGCATGATTTATAATCCTTTGGGTATATACCCAGTAATGGGATCGCTGGGTCAAATGGTATTTCTAGTTCTAGATCCCTGAGGAAATGCCACACCAACTTCCACAATGGTTGAACTAGTTTACATTCCCACCAACAGTGGAAAAGTGTTCCTATTTCTCCACGTCCTCTCCAGCACCTGTTGTCTCCTGACTTTTTAATGATTGCCATTCCAACTGGTGTGAGATGTTATCTCATTGTGGTTTTGATTTGCATTTCTCTGATGGCCAGTGATGATGAACATTTTTTCATGTGTTTTTTCACTGCATAAATGTCTTCTTTTGAGAAGTGTCTGTTCATATCCTTCACCCACTTTTTGATGGGGTTGTTTGTTTTTTTCTTGTAAATTTGTTTGAGTTCATTGTAGATTTTGGATATTAGCCCTTTGTCAGATGAGTAGGTTGCAAAAATTTTCTCCCATTCTGTAGGTTGCCTGTTCACTCTGATGGTAGTTTCTTTTGCTGTGCAGAAGCTCTTCAGTTTAATTAGATCCCATTTGTCAATTTTGGCTTTTGTTGCCATTGCTTTTGGTGTTTTAGTCAAATTGTCCGTTTGCAGATGACATGATTGTATATCTAGAAAACCCCATCATCTCAGCCCCAAATCTCCTTAACCTGATAAGCAACTTCAGCAAAGTCTCAGGATACAAAATCAATGTGCAAAAATCACAAGCATTCTTATACACCAATAACAGACAAACAGAGAGCCAAATCATGAGTGAACTCCTATTCACAATTGCTTCAAAGAGAATAAAATACCTAGGAATCCAACTTACAGGGGATGTGAAGGAGCTCTTCAAGGAGAACTACAAACCACTGCTCAATGAAATAAAAGAGGATACAAACAAATGGAAGAACATTCCATGCTCATGGGTAGGAAGAATCAATATCATGAAAATGGCCATACTGCCCAAGGTAATTTATAGATTCAATGCCATCCCCATCAAGCTACCAATGACTTTCTTCACAGAATTGGAAAAAACTACTTTAAAGTTCATATGCAACCAAAAAAGAGCCCGCATTGCCAAGTCAATCCTAAGCCAAAAGAACAAAGCTGGAGGCATCACGCTACCTGACTTCAAACTATACTATAAGGCTACAGTAACCAAAACATCATGGTACTGGTACCAAAACAGAGATATAGACCAATGGAACAGAACAGAGCCCTCAGAAATAATGCTGCATATCTAAAACTATCTGATCTTTGACAAACCTGACAAAAACAAGCAATGGGGAAATGATTCCCTATTTAATAAATGGTGCTGGGAAAACTGGCTAGCCATATGTGGAAAGCTGAAACTTTATCCCTTCCTACACGTTATAGAAAAATTAATTCAAGATGGATTAAAGACTTACATGTTAGACCTAAAACCATAAAAACCCTAGAAGAAAACCTAGGCAATACCATTCAGGACATAGGCATAGGCAAGGACTTCATGTCGATAGCAGTCCTTTTCTAACCTTCACTCAGAACAAAATAATTAAGCTTTGGCTTTGTCTCAAACACCAAGTCATAAGGTCTTTACCCAAGTTCTTTTTACCACCTTCTGCTCACCTCAGAAATCATGAAACATTTAGCTCGTGCTAAATTTTCTGCTGGGTCTAGAATCTGTAGGGGGAAAAATAATATATTTTCCTCTATACATCTTAGATTCATTGATGGGGCCCTGTAAGATAGACTTACAAAAGACAAATTAACAAAAGAAAAACAAGCAGAAGTTTATTAACATGTGCATCACACATACACATGTTACTCAGAGATGAGTTACTCAAAGGGGTTGGTTAGAACTTGAGTTTATATAGTCTCTCAACAAAAGAACAATACTTTTTAGAAAGGTGACAAGACAAAGAGAAAAACTTTGAACTTCTAGGCATGGAAAATTGTGGAATGCAAATATATAGAGGGAATTAATGAGAGATAAGAGCTAGATACTAGTGTTTGTTGTATAGATTCCTCTATTACCATCTTGGGGCTAATATGTGTCTAGAGTTGTCTCTGGTTATAAACTTCTGTCCTTCCTGCTAGAGGGAAGATGAGGGACATATTTACAAACTTATGTCTTATTTTTCATCAAACTGGGGAAGGGCATCTAACTTCTTATATCTGTTTCTTCTCAATTGCGTTCAGCCAAAATTATCCTTATGCCAAAGTGGCTTAACTTGGAGTGACATATCTTGCTACTCTTCAAGTTCACTAAATCTCTACTCCAAGACAAGTCTATGTGATCTCTTGCAGAGTTCTTTTCTATGTTTTGATCCAGTATATCTAGAGTGTGGTCCAAGAATTTGCATTCTAACAATGTCCTAGGAGTTGCTATTGCTTGTCCAGGGCTCACACTTTGAAAACTACTACTCTCTAGGTCTGCATTTCTCAAATTGCTTGAAGCTACTGACCCCACCCCGCAGCATCCCACATGCAACTTGTTCCACTCCAATGAATATGCTCACTTAATTCCCAGAATCTGCTGGCCTACCCTGTCTTACTGCACTTTCTATTTCTATATCTAGCTCTGTAATGGGATATACTTGTGCTCTGACAAATGTAGTATAGTCTGAGCTTTGTAGTAATGGAATCAATAATACTATCTTGGGTTTTCAGATAATCCTCACTTATCAGTGAACACTGCATGTGAGGCATGCTCAAATTAGAAATTTTATTGCCCTAGAAATTTTGTAGTATTTTATGTAGAACTCAAGGTACAATGTCATGTGTTTTGGACAATATGAGAACAAAAAAGGATGAACAAGCAGACATAATTCAGGAAAGGTAAAGTATTTCTAAATTAAGAAAAGAAAATATAAAATCAGGCCTTCTTCACTCATCTTTGTATCCTTCTCCAGATTATTTCCCCATTCAAGTTACACTAAATACATTTCATGACATGTCACTTTCAAATAAAACATCACCAGGTCTTCTTGGGGGTGAATTTGTTCCTATTTTGTTTAACTTGGTCAATCTTTTGAGAGAGATATATATATATCTATGCTTGATATTCTTACAGTTTGTCCCCTTCCACTTTCTACTTTGTGGCCAGCTTATTCCACACCCATTGCAACCCCCTTATCCTTCTTCACCTTTCTCCATGATACATTGATACATGTTAGCAAAATATATTAATTCCCAGCTTCCCTTTCCACTAAAAATGACATACCCGCAATATAATCCTGGTCAGGAAGATGTAAGCATAAGTTTCTAAGGAGGGCTTTCCTTCCCAGATACAAAGACAAACCTCACAAGGAGAAGACGTTACCCTCTGTCCCTGCTGAGACACAAACATGATGTCTTATAAGTTCAACAGTCATATTGCAAACCAAAATGATAACAAGAAATTAGGAGTGCAGGTTTTTTATAAGATCTTTAAGTAATCAAACCAGTCCTGAAATACCTACAACTAAACTTTTTGTTATTTGAGAATGATAATCTCCAGTTTTATCTATCCCTTTGTTTGTCAAGTTTGTTGTAAGAGCCAAATTCAGTCCTAACTGGTATACATACAGAACTCTTAAACTACTCTTTAAACTACTAAGCTACGACTGCTCTAAATATCAGCTTGTTAATGATGACTTCAAGCCCTTACCTTGTTGGTATTGCCAAACAAACCTTGCCACTGGGGTAAAAGACCCAGACTGCCTTACCAGGCTACAGGAATATTTGCATGTAGAAGCTGAGGGAAATTAATCCTTCCCTACCTCTCCATGGTCCTAACAATCAACGTCTGCAACATGAAGAAGTGGCCCTGGAAGCTCAGGAATTCTGGGGGCATATAGTTTTTTTGCTCATGATGGTCTACATTCTTTTGTCCAATTAAACCTTCTTTCTTGCCTCATCTATGTCCTGTACCCATTTTTGGTGAGTGTAGCCAGAGTCTGTGCTGCATTTTCAGCAGATAGCTGGAGGACGGCATTTCCTCTCATCGGTCACCTTGATACATTGGTGGAAGCTGTTTCTTAACTAGTATTTCTGTAGTGAAAAAGAGACTTCGCCACTGAATATGCAAAGACTAGATCCTTCTAAATCTACAAGCATAACAGAAACAAAGACTTGCAATGGGGACAGAGAAGCTTGCTAGTTAAATTATTAACCAAGCAAAGCTCCGTAAACTAAGGGGAAAAGTGCTACGTTTAATATTTTAGAACATTTTAAGTCCCTGTAGTAGTGGGCTACAGTGGTTTATTCGAGATTAGTTCCACATAAACTTGCCAAGATATAGAACTTCTGTCAAATGACTCTCTGTTTCCCAGCTGCTTTCCGATTAGCATACAACAGTCATAGAGCCACATCTTGTGATCTCTGAGCTGCTAAACAGTTTGAATAAACCAGAATTTTACATTAAATGAAAATGACTATTAAAATGCATTTGAGTTTATGATGATTGGGCCTCTGCAGTCTTACACACTGAGCAGTTCTGAAATTTCTGATGACTTCCTCTTCTCATAATTTTGTACTGCATTTTAGCATTCTGAGCTTAAGAAACACAAATTCAATTTAACTTTCATATTGCTCATTTCTAAACAAAAACTCCACATTTCTTCTAAAATGAAAAAGTATTATAAACTTACCTAAAGGCAAAAATGTTCAGTGGTAATCTGGGCCATATACAAAAACACTCCAATAGAAGAAAATGGTTTTCAGTGGTAGTCTTTACATTTTTAATTCCTTGCATTATGCCTATAGTGTCAACGATTTTACTATCAAGTCAAAATGAAAGCCTTGGCAGCAAGGTCCCTTGAATAGTGAACAAAGCAGGTTAATTAGAAGCATTTTGCGGTTTTTTTAAGTTGCAAATTCTCATGAGTAAAAGAAATGAAGTATAAATCTCATAATGCAAAAAGAAAATGGCATTATTTTTATACTCACAGATGAATAAGCTAGATCCTAGAAAAACTATCTCTTATGGAAAATCTATAACAATAGTGGAATTTTTTTCCTAAGAAAATTGGCCCCATGCCCCCTTTCTCACTTAGAGTCTACTCCTTATTGCTGCCACAGCATCAGCATTTATGTGTAAACTTCTCTTCTCCCCTGTTTCCCTATAGCTGTGAACCCCAGCTTCTAGCTCTTTTTGTACTATGTTTGAACAATAAGTGGATTTTGTGTGTGTGTGATGGCAGTGATCTACAGTGCCTTTCCATGTTCATCATGGACATCTTCCACTTCCCAGATTACCTCTGGCACTTCTGAGCCAGCTTCTCCCACTGTGCAGCATGCTCCTGGGATAAATTCCCTACCATCAGTTGCTGTGTGGGCAGCAAATGCAAACTAATTTTAACCTTAGCTTAACCAAAGCATTATTAGACTCTTAAAACCACAGAACACACATCATATGGCAGAGACCAAAGACAAATAGGAATGATTTGGGGAAGAAGTATGGAGCTCTCTGATGTTGGGGGTTATTCCAATCTCTGATTCTCTCAGTGAATGCCCATAGCTGAGAACAGAGTTCTGTTTAAAAATAGTTTTGCATATTTATTATTCCTGAAGCACATGTCAGACAGACAATATTTATCTGGGTCAGTGAGCTCAGTTGGTACAGTGCTAATAAGGCCAAAAGCATGGACTCTTTCCCCATGGAAACCGGGAAAATTGACTCGAGAAAAAAAACAAATCTATTCTACATTCACACATTGTACCCCCAAACCTGGCCAGACATCTTGCAAATGCATGCTGTGAGTAACAAGTGGGGTGGATAAGAGAGAATGTGCTGCCTTGCAGTAAGTCCAATCAATGCAAGTGTTCTAGAGTTGACTCCAAGCTTAGATCCTTCAGGAAGCAAATCAGGATTGTGATTGATCAGGAGTGCTGGAATTCACATGCTGGATACAACTGGCATATAGATGCATATCACTGCCGCTTGCTATAGAAAATTGTAAGATAATATTATCTATGCTGACATACACATTATTTTAAAGAATTAATAATGAGTTCTTTATGGTTTCCACTATTTTGAGGGTTTATCTCTTATAAGTGACTCTGCCTTTTGGCCACACAGGAAGACACCATGTGGAAATATCATCTACTTTGGAGTCAGAGACCCGAGATCAAATCCTTCCTTCATCATTTAGTTATGGCATGACCTTGGGCAAGGTACTTAACATTTTCTAAACTGTGTTTCTGCATATGCAAAATGAGGGTATAACAGAGTTATTGAGAGGATTCAGTGAGATAAGTTATCTAAAGCTATTAACTTAGTGCCTGGGACATAGTAAACTCTCCATTAATGGTGGCTTTTATTCTTATTATAGCATAGGATAACATACAAAAATGACAGGTAAGTGCCAGAATCATAATAGGCAATCAGTTAAGATCAATTCTCACCCTTCCTCTCTGGTTTGACCAGTTTCTGCTGTTTTAATGTAGGTATCACCCTTTTTTCATGGTGTTTCATTTCTTTTATCTTTGCAGGGTATTTTCTGTCCTCCTTGTTCAGGGCCTCTCTAGTTCTGCTGTCACTAGTCCAGGTGTGCTCTGTCCTACATCACTTCATTCCTATGTTGACTGAGTTCCAAGTCCCTTTTTATGGAGCAGCCCTCTTTTTATTTAACGCTCTGTAGGGCTCACTCATTGGAAGATTTATTTATCCATCCAAAGAAAACTATATTAGTGGTGGTGTTCAGGAAGCCAGATGTGAGGTATGTATTTGGAAGTTATAGGCCACTTAGTTTCCAGAAGGTTAAAAATATTACCTCTTTATAGACCTTTTATTTGTCCATGAACTGGATTCCATATTGGTGCCACATTCAATCTGCTGAATAAGTTTTTTTTTATTTTTTTCCTGCTCAAAATGAAATTGAGAGGGGGCTTGATGAAAATAAATTGGTGGGCATGAAAGAGATTTGTAATGAACCTTAGCTCTATTCTCACAGGTTAGGTTTCTCCAAGTTTACTGTTTGAGCAGAGACTCTGATGCTGTTGCCGTACATCAGTGATGTATGTGGTAGAAGTCACCATACTTGATGTTTCCATTTGCATCTTGGACAGTGCTTTTAATTCACCTTCTAAGCCAAGAAGGAAGAAAAACCTTATTTGCCTCTCTCATGGGGAGGCTCTTTTTTAATATTCAAGAAAGTGCATCTGTGGGTACCGTCAAAGGCCTTTGATGAGAGCCCCACCAGAGACGTCCATGATTCTAGGAATTCCCTCTGGTTATTCTTTGTTCATTCCCAACTAGCTCTGGCCCCAGAAGTGTCCTCACTTTTTCTTTTTTCATAATGTCTTAATCAGATTTGATATCTTCTGTTATAAATTCAATTATTTTTCAGTTTGTCCCCAACTGTGAATTTTCTAGACATTCTGGATCCGCTCGTGGCCCTGTAGTTATATCTGACCTTCATCTGTGTTCTGTAGAAGTTTTGAAAACTTTTGGTAGGGGTCACAAGGAGACATGATGTTGGATGCCAGGATATTGGTATGGAAGGCCCAGCCAAATGAACAAAGATTAATACATTGCATTCTTCTAAATAATAGAGCTATTTGGAGGATTCAGTGAGATAAAGTATATAAAGCTATTAACTTAGTGCCTGGAACACAGTAAACTCTCCATTAATGATGGCTTTTATTATTATTACAGCATAGGATAGCATATGAAAAGTGACTGTGTAAGTGAATTACTTTCTTGAAAACATTTTTCTCTGAACCCTTTCTTGGATATATCATCTAGCCTGGTCTAAAATGAGTTCTTTCCCAACCCTTCTTCATGATGTTGTCCACCAATAAAAGCAAAGATTTTCTCCTCAGATATTTTCCAAAGAATTATTGTGGCAACTAATAATCGGCACACCAGGAGGAGGCTCTTTGGCGTGGCTAGAGAGGCTGACAGTTGGCCTACAACTTAGAAGGGCATGCTCGAGTATTTTCTCACCACCCCATGAATAGTGTGAAAGACACATGGTCAAGTTTATTCACTCATCAAACTAATGCATATGGAGCTCTAACAGATAATTAAACACTTAATATAGAAAGATGAAGAAGACATTGTTTCTGCCCATCATCCAATGGGGAGAGACAGACTGATACACAAACAAATCATAACACAAGGTTAATTTATAGATAATTGACCTTTTTTATACTTCATTTATCTATTGACAATATTTCCTGCTTTTCATTTTTCTCTCTCTCTTTTTTTTATTATACTTTAAGTTTTAGGGTACATGTGCACAACGTGCAGGTTTGTTATACATGTGCCATGTTGGTGTGCTGCACCCATTAACTCGTCATTTAACATTAGGTATATCTCCTAATGCTATCCCTCCCCCCTTCCCCCACCCCACAACAGGCCCTGGTGTGTGATGTTCCCCTTCCTGTGTCCATGTGTTCTCATTCTTCAGTTCCCACCTGTGAGTCAGAACACGCAGTGTTTGGTTTTTTGTCCTTGTGATAGTTTGCTGAGAATGATGGTTTCCAGCTTCATCCATGTCCCTACAAAGGACATGAACTCATCATTTTTTATGGCTGCATAGTATTCCATGGTGTATATGTGCCACATTTTCTTAATCTAGTCTATCATTGTTGGACATTTGGGTTGGTTCCAAATCTTTGCTATTGTGAATAGTGCCTGCTTTTCAATTCTATTGAAATATGACATCATTTAAGGTAGAGTCGGCCTCCTAATGCCATGTTTCTCTTTAGTCTCACTATATTCTCTATCCGTATGTATCTCCACCATTTTGTTGTTTGTTTGTTTTTAAATTTCTTTTCTTTCTTGTGGGACTTCAATCAATCAGCTCCATCTAATTTTCTCTTTGATGAGCTGCAGGAGCAGTATGATAAGTTTCAGTTTGTCTGCTGGCTCCTAGATCACCAACTAAATGTACTGAGACCTTAAAATCATTTGGTAAGGCTGTGAGTCAAATCTACAATAAAATTATACACTGGGACATACTTGAATCAAAGGCAAACATGGACTACTTTTTGTTGATGAAATCCCTTGAGTCAAGGACTCAAATTTCAAAACCAAATATACTAACAAGGAAAGCCATTTATAATGTATTTCTTCATTAATTCAAACTGCCTTCACATTATTTTTCCCAAAAACTCATAGGATCCAGAACAGCAAGTATATTCTTTAAAAGGTTGTATTTTAAGCCAATTACAAAATATGAAGACTCTCAATTAGGCAAACTAAGACTTGTGAATATTCATATAAATTTATGTTTTTTTTCTGTCATTGAATATCAAGTCCTGGCAAGTCATTATCTTTCTTTATACTGAATGAACTTATTAACAGCAATTACAATGATCAGAAGTGAAATGTTTAACAGAGCTGACATTTAGGTGCTCATAACTGGGTTTGAAAGTCACCATATTATTGAGATGGATAGGAGAAGTTACTGTGTTATTTTATCTTGTTATAGTAGGCTTAGTCCTATGGGCAATAGTATATCACAGAGGGAGGTCAAGAAGTCCATAAAGTTAAAAATAGGATCCAGTAGAAATCTTGCAGAGGGCCATAAATTTTCAGAAATCATAGAATTTGAGCACTCTCAGACTATGTTGTCTCTTTACAAATTGGGAATTATTCTCTGACCACACAACTGGAATAAATGTATTTGTGTGTCTATCTATTTTTCCCTTTTGTTACATCTCATCTGTATTTGCATCTGTTCTTTATTTTTCCTTTATCCTCTAAAAAAATTGATTCTTGTTAAGGAACTACTATGTAAAAAGTGTTTCTGTTTGTTTTGCATACCAGAATCCTGAGATTTTGAGTTATGTCTCTAGGTTTAAGCAACTATCTATAAAAATAATAGAATGAATCATTACTAAATCTTAATTAAACTACAGAGACATGGCTATGGAATGAGATCTGCATACATTTTACTTAGGTTTAATTATAAATGAAGCCTGGTCCTAATGTTAACATCCAATCCAACCCTTCCTTCAATGGGTGACATTCTTAAGTAAATTTGGCTAAAGTGATTGACTTTGGCTTCTTTAGGTTTGGATTCTTTTCTTTGACTTTTGTTTCCAGCACTGCTTTGCACTCTTGCTGAAGGGTAAGCTCTGTAAGGCAAGACTTGTGTCAATTTTGTTCACTTCTGAAATTTCTGTGCCAAGATGGTGCTAACTCTTATTGGTATGTTAACCATCCCTCTACCTCCTACGATGGTAGTCACTTACGCTTTTCTGTATAATTGTCACATATTTGTGTCTACAGTGCCTACAAATGAATAGGTATGTGTGTATGTGTACATATACATGTATGTACAGAGATAAATTTTTATATTTTTATATATATAAATACATATACATACATACATACACCTGATATATTTTTTTTAACTAACATGTCACCATTGTGTTTATTTTAATTCTAAGATGGAAATTAGCCTGGTGTAATAAGGGAGTTTTTGATCTAAAATAATTTACACAACTTAGTGTCTGGTAATATTAGGCAAAATAATTAACCTCTTTGAGCCTAAATTTTCTCAGCTGTAAAATAGATGCCTATCTCACAGGGTTTTGTCAGATTTAAATATAATAATATACATGAAGTGCTTAGTATAATGTTTCACACCTAATGTATGATCAATAAATGCTATCACCCTGGGGGAGTTGGTCTTATTCTCTCATTGTTGAGATGTGTGGGACATGATAATTATAAGGTTATGAAATTACTTAGTGTATATAGACAATGTATGACCAGTTACTGACTATGAGATCTTGTCTGGATGACGAGGCCTAATCAGCCATAGCATAATCGAATTGCTTATTTTGGCTTTAACAATCAGTTCTGCACAATTAGTTACTATCAAACTATTCAAAATGAATGAAGTTCCTGCTAGTGAAAGATTACTATGCAAACTATGTCCTTACTATTTGAAATATTACAATGTGACTTAATGCAGTTATAAATAAAGATTCCTTCCCTAATACCCACAGTTAAAATATTGGTTAAACATTATTTGTATCAAAGTAAGCAAGATGTCTATATATTAGTGTCAATACATTTGTTCCACTGGATTGTAGATTTTAAACATTATCCAAATGCTAATTTTAAGTTATTTTCTCAGGCATATAGGACTACAAGGGTGTACAGCAAACAGTACTAGAATTATCTTTGTATCAAAATTCTCCCACACAATTGCTTCAAAATTCCAAAGAAATATTGGTGTCAAGTTTAAAATCCTCTGAAAATTTAATGAAAAAAAAAGATGCTGGAAAATCACAGTTACTCACTTGATAATTTATCAAGTTGCATTTGACATCTTCATGAGGTTCTAGGGAGGTTCTACAGAGAACACCTGGGTCCATCTTCAATGCTACCCAACTGCTGGAACTCAGTCGTGTCTCTTCCTGGAACCACTTCTGCCATTTTGATTATCTTCTTCGCCCCTGAGGCATCAGGGTTTGGGATTCTTTGCTTACTTTTAGAGAGAACAGAGTGACTTCAATAAGAAGTAAGGAAAAGCTATTCAAAAAGTGAGATTCTACAAAGCTAGATGTGTGAGGAGAATTGGAAAGTCACCTAGGCAAGACGGATGTTGCCCTAGGTGAGCACCTGCATGCAAAGGATGAGTATAGAGGAATGAATGGCTCTTAGTGGCTATTAGGGAAGTTTCAATCTAGCAGCAGTCATGGGTTTCAGAGAGTCAACCCTGAAATCATGTAATTTTAAGTTATTTTCTCAGGCATATAGGGGTATCATTTCTTAATAAATCATGACTTGATAACTGGTTAAGGGTGAAATCCATAAACTGAGAAAGACCAACAGCCTATCTTCTTCCACCTACTCTGCATGTCTAGCCCATCTTTATGACTTATTTCTATCACTTGTTTTAAAAATATTGCTGTCAGTTATACGATTGGTTTTATTTAACAAATACTTACATAGCACTTATTGTATGCTGAGCACTACTCTAAGAATTTTTAAAATATTAGCTCTGTGGTTCAAAACCAGGGGCAATGTCTGGAAATAATTTTGGTTGTCACAATTTGAGAGGAGGTGTTGCTACTCCATCTAATAGACAGAGGCTAGAGATGATGCTAAATATTCTATAATGCACAGGACAGTCCACCTCTCCTCCAACCCAACCCCAACAAGGAATTATCTGGCTGAAAATACCAACAGTACCAGTGTTGAGAAACTCTGTATATTGACTCATTAATCTTCTTAACAACCCTATTAAGTAGATACTGTTATTATCCTCATTTTATAGATAAGGAAAGTGAGACACGGAGAGATTAACTAACTGGCTCAAGGTCACACAGTTGATAAGCGGCAAAGCTGATATTGAAGACCAAGCATCCTGTCTCCATAATCTGTGCTCTACCACCACACCAGGCTGCCTCTCTCTCTCATAGTTATGTGCAGGTTATCTTTGCTACTTTGAAATCTCATCAGAAAAAGCCAGGCTTCATCTCATCCCATTTTCTGACTTTTAGACCAGACCCCAGACAATGCTGGCTTTGTTCTGGGTTGTCCATCCCTTACATGAACGTCTTGTTATTCTGTCATCGTGAGAATGTCAGATGCAGGGAATTTACTCATCCCCTAAACTGGTCCCAGCTCACAATGCATCCTTAACCCTGCTCTGGGATATTCATTCTCTTTATCCTCTTCTTCAATACTTCTAGCCTTTTGGCTATTTTAAAGCTAATTTATGTATGCTTTGGAAGGCAGGTAATGAATAATGAAATTCAAATGAATCTGTTTTGTGACAAGTTAGCATCCCTGAAGAAGGTGTGAATACACAGTTTGGAAACTTATGAATAAAATTAAAATTAGCCCATTATTTGGGCATTCTTTATAATAAGACTTGTTAGGTTCTTACATTTCTTTTATAAATATATTATTTGACAGTTGCAAAAATTCATGTGAACTTGCATGATAAAGTCAGCCTTACCCTCCCCAAAATAAAAGTAGGACTGGGTATTTATCTTATCTCTTTGCAGTACTGTGTGTACATTTACTGAGAAGACAGAGGATTTCCAAGCAATACAAGAATTCTGTCACATAAAAGATCTGATGGGAAACATATCAAAGTGTAAGTTTCAAAAAAAGCTACTCTGAAGTTTGCAAAACACTTGGCGTCCATCAAGCAATGTGTAGGTGGACAGCTTTGCTCTCAGTAAATCAGAAACAAGGAGTAATAATTAGGCTTCATTTTACTTTCCTCCACAGTGCTGGATTGCTGGTTCTGTATGCGTGCTGGGAAACAATCACACTCTAACTGTAGCTGCCTAGGTCTTCTGATGCCATGTTACAGATGGCCTGTGACCTGGGAGCACCCAAAGCAACATGCTGAGACTGAATACAACTCCCTTTACTTCACAGTTCTCATTTCCAGGCAAGCATCATTACCAACTCTGGGTTTGAAGACAGAGGTGAGCGGAGAAGAGAGGAGGGGGAGGGGAACCAAGGAGAGGAAATGAGTCTTTCAGCATTTAGAAAAAAAAAAGAGAAGGAACCAGCAAAGAGAATGGTAGGACAAAAACTAGGATAGTGTTGTCCTTCAAGGGCCAGGGAAGAAATATACTAAAGTGGATAAAGCAAACACCTGCATCAAATACTGTGTGATAGATTAAGTTCAATAGGCTTGGAATTGATCATCAGATTTGGCAACACAAAGGCCATGGAAAACACTGAAGATGTGTCCTGGTGACCATTTCTGCTATGGAGAGGATATCTTGAAATAGGAGGAACTCAGGAACAGAGACTGGGATTCCAAGGACCTTCTCATTCTCTCTCTCTTTGCCATCCTGCATCTGATATTAGCCCCCTGATCCTAGTGACAGAAGTGATTGCAATTTAGCAAGAGTTGTTTTAATGGAGTATTGGGGACAAACTAGATTGGGGTAAGCCCATGTGGGAAGGTGAGGAAGAGGAGGTACCAAGTATGAACATCTCTTCGGAGGATTTTTACTATAAAAGGAAGCAAATGGGTAAGAGCTAGAGGAACACATGGGGTGAAGGGAGGTTTGTTTTAGTTTATTTTGTGGCTTAGATTAGAGATAATGCAGCTTGTTAGTAAGCTGGTGGGGTTAACCTAGAAGAGATGAGAGAAAGTAAAGGAAGAGCAGGGGGAGAGAGGTATGAGAAATAGATAAGAGAGAAAAAGAGAGATGAAAGAGAGATGAGAGATAGAGGAAGGACAGGTGATAAATGAAGGAAGGAGCAGAAGCCTTGAGAAGGTGAGAAGAAATGAAATTGGGTGCAGCATAGAGTGAGTAGCCTAGATGTGAACAGGGACACAGGACAGTTCACCACTTTTCACCACAGGTAAAAAGTGTACAGGGAAAAAGGCTTACCCATAGATGCAATTCTAACTAGTGCTACTGCCTGGTTTCCCAGCCATGGAGTTAGTTCTTCCCATGAATTACGTTGTTTCTGGCCACTTCAGGTAAACAATTCTCCCTGTTCATCCTGATCTCCTGACCCACTTCTCCTCAGATCATGGACCCTGTCACGAGGAGCAGGGCTGACATGAGATGCAGGATGGCAGACAGTGAGAGGGAACTAGAAGGCCCTTTCTGCCCACAAAGCCCTAGACACTGTTCCTGAGTCCCTCTTTCATTCTTTGATATCTTCCCCATCACAGAAATGGTCCACAGGCCATGTCTTCAGTGTTTTACTGCTAATCTAAGCTGACAACACGGGAAAATGAATTTTGTTTTTGCTTTCCTTGGAGACTAGGGACTTTGGAGCCAGAGACTTTTGCTGTCTGTTCACATTTTGCTGCAGAGAAAGAAACCAAAAACATGGAATTTGTTGTTGCCTTTCAAACATTGAAACTTGTACCTAGAGACATAAATCTTCAATTAAGTGTGGTCCATTACAAATGGCAGAATCACTGAGTCTTTCTAAATAGTGATTCTGAGACCAACATTCAAATTCTCCTTTGTGCTGTGTATCTTGGCAGAAGGACACAGGTGAGAAGCACCATGGGCCTCACAGTGAATAAGATGCCAGAATACCAGGACATGGATCTGCCGCTCAGTTGGCTAGCTGGAGAAATTCTGTCCTATCAAAACTTCCCTCCCAATATAATTATTATGTACCTTGCATCATTTGGAGTTGAAGATCTCTATGCATTAGGTAGAAGTGGCATAAACAATTCCATTGTTTAATTTTGAAAATATACATACAGGGAAAGAGCTTTTCCCTCCTCAATAACCAAGCTCATCCTGTCTCAGAAACTGGTCTTCTAAATCCCAGTAAGGATCCCATGTGGTTTATGGTTGCATTGTTGAATTTATTTGGAAATTTAAAATGCCCCTTTGGATAGAAAGATTAACAAATACTTTGCCAAATACATTTTTTAAATTTCAATTTATTTTCAAAAAGTTAAATCACTTCTTGTTCCCAGGCAACATTGAATTGAGTTAAAGATACAGATGGTGCCAAATAAGAGAGGCTTTGAGATCCTACCATTGGATCTATTTCAACATACTTGATAAGAATTAAGAAAGTTGTTCTGCACTGAGGAGTCTGTGGGCCACTCTGATATCTGAGGAAGTCAGCATTAGCCTCACACAATAAAAATCCAGTGTACTGAGCCTGTGCCATAAAGAGCTTCAAAAAACTCACAAGCTAAAATATCTAAAAGAAGTAACTAATTTTTTTAAAAGGTGGCTTGTAAATGGACAAGTAGAGAGAAGCAGAAATAACACAGTGGAAAGACCACTGGGCTAGGATCAGATGACCTATTCAGGTCCAGCTGTACAACTTCCAGCTGTATGACAGAAAATGATGCTCTCTCTGAGCCTCAGCGCCCTTACTTCTAAACTGGGAATAATGATATTGTGTCTGCCCACCATATCCTTGCATTTCTTCATTCATGCAACAAAGGTTTGTGTTCTATCCTGTGCTATTATCACGGTGGAACACAGTGGCCAACAGGTGACACTTTGGAGAGCCACACGTCCTGTTGCAAGACATTGATCAAGTTACTCAGCCCTTTTACCTGCCTCTTAGGACTCTACTGTAAATCAATTCATTTAACTGAGTTGTAATGGTTAGAGTAGTGCCTGGTAAATAGTGAGCATTGGGTGTTTTTTGCATCATCATTCCTGGCCCCCCGCTAGATATGAGTACTCATAGGGAATAAGATAGATTTGGCCCTTTCTCTTATGTAGTTTGTTGTAGAATTGCTGCATACACAGGAAACTTCATATGCTTGCTTTAAGGGTCAGGCAGGATAATAAATGAGGAAAAAAGCTTTATAAGTTAAATTCTTTACAAATACAAGGCATTATTATTACTTGAATTCTCCACACTCCAAAGGAAGAAAAATGACTTTAATGATGTGCATTAAACTAAATAATGCAGAATTTAATTAAACTGTGGGATTCTGTATAAAAGACTTTTAGGTGGGCTGCAGCATTGCTTTTAAGAAATAATGAGTCCATTTTAGGGTACTAAATGAGTTCCTAGTGCCTTAAAGAATGAATGTGCCCCCCTGAAGAGCCCTCCTCAGGACTAACTTGGCACTAGGGCAAACAGAGCCCCTTGTTATCCAGACAGCCATTCGTCCTTCCCATAAACCACCTTGGGCTATGTATGAATGGCCTAGCATCTTGTCTGTTTTTAGTTCCACTTTACTTTTTAATAGGCTTAACCCTTTCAATGTTTAATTTCTTTAAAGAATTTGGGAGTTTTTTAGTGTCCTCTTTTATAGAAATTTAAATTACCTAGACTGGCATAAGACATTATTTTTTTAATATAAATTGATTCAAACATTGGTAGAGTGTATGTCAATTACTAGCATGACAGCTGAACTCTTGGAGATCTGGATAATTTAAATATTAGTGTAGACTTTCAGTAGCATTTTATGAGTTATATCCAAGACAATCAAAAGGAAATGAATGCATTCCAAATAGCTGGCATTTGATAATCTGCACTTCCTGGAATGTCCAACAGAGATATTTGCAAAGAAAGGGGACATCTGCAATGTTTGACATAACATCTTGTCAGCCATGTGGCTGCTTCTGCATTTCTAGAAAAAGGTGAGTCTAATTTCATGAAAGTTCCAATCCACTTAGCTGTCTCTAGATGTAAATGGTTTTTGGATTCATGTGTGGCACTGGAATGAAGTAGCCATTTTTCTTTGAAATAAAATCTCCAGCACTTCAAGTATGGTTCATTTTCAGAAAAGGATGGGATTTAAGTTTCCTCCTGTTATCTTGAAAGGTGTGCTTGGCAGATGAGCACAGGTAAGCAGAAGTACCATGGCCCTCAGCACAGTGAACGAGATCCCAGAACACCAAGAAAAGGATCTGCTGCTCATCTGGTTGCCTGGAGAAATTTTATCCTATCAAAACTTTCTTCCAAATATGGTTACCATGGACCTTGCATCATTTAGAGTTGAAGGTCTGTGCATTAAGTAGAAGTGGCATAAACAATTCCATTGTTTAATTTTGAAAATATACATATTATATAATATACAAATATGTATATTTGGAAAGACATGTTAAACCAATAATATGACTTTGAAAGATTTCAAATACACAAGTAGTTTTAAAAGTAATATCAGCAAATACAAATTAATTATTGTCCATGTTTAATAGTCACAAGCTTTAGGGAACATTCATTGAGTTTTAAATTTCATATTCTCTAATGAGAGATAGGCAGTAATGGGATAAATCCCAAGAATCTGCAGATAGGATTAAATTGACGAGATGTAAAGTAGGCATAGTCACAAAGAACATATTCCAAAAAAGAAAAGCCAGTAATTATCTAGCAGCATCAAGCCTGTGATAGCTCATCTTTCTACAAAATGGTAAATCAATAATGTTTTCCCAAGATAGAATTTTAAGAATAAATTTGCAGCATCATGCTTTGGAGTCAGTTGGACCTGGTTCTGCTACTTACTAGTGCTTGATCTTGGGCAAATGATTTAAACAAGGTTCTGAGCTTTCTCTGATGATAGTGTATAGTAATGCCTTCCTTTCAGAACTGAGACAAGAACATAATAATGTAATTTATGAAAAGTACTTAGTTCATAGTAAATACTTTACATATGATATATGTGTATTTATATGTGTGTGTATGTACATACATATTCCTCCCTTACATATATAGCAGTTGAGACCCTGACTCAGCTTTTCAACGGCAAAATCAGGTTTGAATCTAAGACAAGTCTTTCAAAGTTTCTCATCCTTTATGTGACCTTCATAAAGGCCAGTAAGTCAGTAGAACTCTCAAATTCTCATTTCTGCAAATTATCAGGTTGCCCTAATTGACTATTTCTATACCTAGTTGAGTACTACAATGAAAACAAGCAAACAAAAATGTGAATTAGTATTTAAGTGAAATAAGCCACAAACCAGCATGACAGAAAACTGAGGAAGTCTTCAAGATGCTAAAACTGGAAGGAAACCAATTAACTTGGGAAGCAGGTTAAATATAAGTACAACAGACAACCTGCTGGGTTTTTATTTAATATTGATGAGTAAAAAAAAAATGTCTAATCCATTCACAGTATAAACTAAACCTTGCAATAGATAGCAACATATTAGCATATCCAAAACTTAGATGTGTCACTCTAGGTTTTACTTACCTTTCACCTATCTTTTGCTTTAGCTTATGTATTTTGCTAGGCAATAATAATGATAATTCTTGAAATTCTTCCAAGCCTTATTTGAAACTAGCAGTATCTACTAAACGCCAAATCCCTTATGAATGGATAGCAATGCAAAAGTAATGCCACTAGTAATAACACATACACACACTCTCTTCTAGTCTATGTAGGAGATATAAATAATTATGAGATGCAATCTTTGATTTAAAGATGTTTACAATATAGTTTGCGAAAATGTTATTTAGCATTAGATTACTTTATGAATGGCAGAAAACTAAGAAAAAGTAGTAGCTTAAAAAAGTATATCTATTTCCTAGTGTTGCTGCACAAAATTATCACAAAGCTGGTGACTTTAAATATCAGAAATGTGTTCTCTCACGGTCCTGAAGGTCAGAAATTTAAATGCAAGGTGTTGGCAGTCCCAGGCTCCCTTTAGAGACTCGGAGGGAGAGGTCTTCCTTACCTCTTGCAACTTCTGGTGGCTTCCGGCATTCCACGTGGCTGTATTACCCAAATCTCTGCTCCCTGTGCACCTTTCCATCTCCTCTGTGTGTTTGCGTCCTTTCCTCTATTTTCTGTGTGAGTCTCCTTGTGAGACTCCTATAAAAACACTTGTTATTGGATTTAGGTCTCACCTGGAAAATTCAGGATGATCTCATCTTGAGATCCTTAACTTAATTATATTTGCAAAGGTTTCCCACCCACTCCCACCCCAATAAGGTTATATCCACAGGTCCCAGGAATTAAGATGTGGAAACATATTTTTGAGGCCACAGTTCAACCCACTACAACAATGTGGAGTTTATTTCTCTCTAATAAAACCCAGGCAAACAGTCAAATGCTGATATAATCCTCCGTACTGTGTCAGCAACCCAGATTCCTACTGTCTGGTTTTCCTGCTAAAAGCAATTTTCTTTCTGAAGACCCACCATGTAATCCATGATGGTTTCTCCAGCCACCACATCTGATTTTGAGACAGTAGAAAGAGAAATAGAGTAGAAGAAACCCAAGAATAAAAACTGAAGCCAAAAATGGTATGGCTTTTTTTGGACTTGCATATATACATTTATATTTATATCTCTCTGTAAGAATAGTCAAGTGGCCACTCTGAGCTACAAGAGAAGTTGGGAGAGGCTCTTATTCTAGGAACTCATGTGCTCAGTTAAAATTCGAGGCTTTTATCAAATGTTGGAGGCTAATTGGCAGTCTCTTGTACACAGAATCTAGCAGTGATGATTGGCTAGCTAACCTGGCCCTTTCCTAGTCTTTTGGTCCTTTGATCTAAGAGCTCATCTCACAATCCTAGTTGCCCTTGCTACCCAGAATGGTCACAGGTCCAGTTTTGGCCAATGAAACTTGGGTAGAAATTGCTCGGGGCTTCTGGGGATAATGAGCATTCCTGATGAAACAGCAGACTCGGCTTGTGCTTGACATTCGTGTAGCCATCTTGCTATCATGAAAGAGTTTTCCAAATGAAATGTAGAGCTGCCCATGTTGTCCTAGACTCTTTATTGGGTATGAAACATAAACTCCATATTTTAGGCCTTGGTAAGTTCAACTAGCTTTTCTGTTACTTGCAGCAAACACATTCTTAAACAATATCAGGCCATGAGATACATGCACATATTAAAGGATATTAAGCCATGTAAAGCAACGTATCATAGGGCACTGTGACAGAGCCCAGAAGAGGGGAACCCTCTATTGCTCACATGGTTCAGAAGGAGCTGATTCCTAATCATCAGGATTGATGAATTTGGCAATGTGGGAAAAGTGGACTTCTGGATGACATTAAGACTGAATTGACTTTTCATGACCATAACTTCCAACAACTTGGATTGTTCTAGTCACTTGTTACCTGCAACCACTTAGATTGCCACATTAAGGGAAAAAAAATCATCCTAAGAAGAATCGTATGCTGTACCACTCACCTCAGGTTTAATAGTGCTGACGAAAATTACCTTGGAAAGGACTAGAAAAAAAACTAAGACCTAAGAGAGCAAGGTGCTATTTGGGGGAAGGCAGGCGGGGAAGAAAAGTAGATATGGAGTGTAAGAGGAAAGAGGAGAGGATCAAAGTTTTGAGGGAAACAGAAAAGAGTTTGGAAAGGCTGCTCTTGTTTAAAAAAATCTTCTCCACCCATGCTGGTGCCACTTTCTTGCTGCTTCAAGAGAGTTCAAAACAGATTTATAACAGTATTGAAGGCTTCTGGAGTAACATCTGAATTTCTTTTGAATTATATACAATGTAGACAGCAAATCTTAAAGCTTAGATTTATTTAAGCAAGGCATATGGGGAAATATTTGCACCTCTAAGGTTGAAAAGACAGCAAAACTCAGCAAACTCTATATAGTATAAATTCAATTATGATCACACAAAATCATCTTGAACTACATAAGTACTTTTACTCAAAGCAGAAACACTTGGGAAGCTGGGCACTGAGCTAACCATAGAATCATTCACCCCTTTAAAAACACACACACACACACACACAAAATGCATAAGACACAGAAAACAAATATGGCCTGATATATGGGTTGTTTGCACATTCGTTTCAATAGAATTCTACTTTTATTGCTTTTTAAAAATAGTGTGCACAGCATGAAAATAACCATCATGAGCATGTCTCCATAAATCATTTTTCCCTGTGCTGAAGGAGCACAGGAGATTTCCCTACCTGAGGAGCAGTCAGTTGGTGTTTACTTGCTACACTGTGCCATCTGGTGGCAAATGCTAAAAATTGCAGACACAAGGTCCCTGGGTTCCAGAGAGACTCTCAGGCCGTATACCTAGAGGTGTCAACCCAATGCAAAAGAAATAAATACAATGACTCTCTTTAAAGACATGGGTTAAAGCCAAAGATCAAGTTATTTGTTAGTTATTCTCATTGGTATTCCTAATATATATAATATCTTCCCAGTAAAAATTACTTTATGAACAAATTGATTCTTAATAGCAATAATTTTCAGTTTGCACAATACTGCAGTTTTCAAATCCCCATTCATATTCACTAATGCACAAGATGAGCAGGAATATTGCACCTTTCTCACAAATGGAAACTGAGGTTCAGGTGGGTTAAAGAAATTGCTCAAGTTTGCAAAGCTTATATTAGAAAAAAAAAGCAACTACTGAAGCACAAATAAAGACTTTCTCTGTTTCCAGTCTAGATGTTTCCTTCATAACGATCCTGTCTCTCCATGCTTAGCATGGGATGAAGCAGTTTTAGTTGAAGCTAGGTTGAAGCTTTAGGTGTAGCTGGAAATAGTTTTTTAAGTTAGGTGCTATTTTGGTAAAGTAGTAGTTGCAAGCTTCCCCAAAGGAGTCTGAAAGAAGATTCAGCAGACCTTGGTGACAAGAGTTGTGCATTCCTAAAGTTTAATATACGACTTCTTTTGCTTGTTTGTTTTTCCTTCAGGCCTTGTATTTACATATATGCAATACCATCTCTTTGTCTTTGTGTTTTATTCTCCTGCCCTGTCTTGCAATTTATTCTTTGTTAGCCTGCTTTTCATCAGAAGAACCACCTACTTTTCAGTAGCTTTCTTTTTTTCAGGTGGCCTCTCACTCCCTCCCGGTAGATGTATTCCTTTCAGGGTTAATCAAAGGATGATATTTAAGTTGTCATCTCTGCTTGGGCATCTAGATGGCTTGTGCCATTCATATCAATGAGACCTTTTCAACCCTAATATCTGTTTCAGTGATCTATAGAGTGCAGCCTTGAAACTTAATTATGGTGATGTTTCAGAGGCTCATGGACAGATTTAAGCATCCTGCTTTCACATCATTAGACAGTCCCAAGTTCCAGTGCTCTAAAAGATTGAAGACCAGTCTACTGCATGTCTTACCTTCATTATGATCTGTAGGAACAAGCCTACATTTCTCAGACTCTATTAGAAGGCTTTTTATCTTTTGGCTGTGATATTTCACTTCGTATAAGACAATTGAAATGTAAAGCCTTTGTGAAAAATGCCTACGTAAGCCAATGAATATCATCCCAAATATCAGTAAGTATTTTGATCATTGCTATATAGTTTTGTACATTCTTAGACTTGGGCAATGAGTCCTGAAGCCACTCCAGGGCCAAAAAGGGGGCTTATTAACCTCATATTCATCTAAAATAATCTTCTGGGAAAACACAATAAATATGCGTTTTATGACATGTCATCATTATTGGTTCATCAAAACTACTTAAATATATGCAGATTTCAAAATTTATCTACAATTGCATAACATCATCTTCCCTATAGTTACCAGACCACTGAAAATTCCAAATTTTTATTTTGCTTTATTCCATTTATCAGAAGCAGCAATAAAGATTTTGGAATAGAACTTGGGTAGCAATTTGGGGATGATGTATTAGCCCTTCCTCAGCTACAGTTGCTCTAGAGGGCTGATTAATATAAATGTCAGCTTATTTGTAAACTAGGAATATGTAACACAGAAAAGAACTGATAGTGCCATTTCCAGAGCCTCCTTTCAAGCCTAAATGAACTGTAGTTGGGTAAGGGCCACAGTCAATAAACACTCGAAGTAATATTGCCTAAAGTGACAAAAAATACAGTGGCATCAATCTCCTTTCAAGGCCAAGAAGCTGCTTATTCAGTTTCAAGAGCTTAGCATATAAATACAGTTTACAAGTAATTTTAAAATGATCACGAAATCCTGTGTATATTTGACTGTTAAATCAAAAGGAAGCCTGTGGTGTTGCTCAAGCCCAATAATCACTTTTTAATATTCCTGGGGAGGCAGCAGCATGATGAAAAGGATAAGGAAGGTATAAATCAACTGAAGGAATTCAGAGTGAAAGACCTTCATTTTTTAAAGGCAGAGATTAAAATCACCAAGCTAATAAGATCTGCTCAGGGACCTAGAAATGTCAGCCAAAAATGTAGAAAATGTATACTCCAAGAGTGAGCTTTACTTGAGTTGGTTTATATATAATAGTTTTCTGCTGAAAACAGACGATTAAACGTGCTGTTTAACTTAAAGGTAGTGTTTAGTTAGAATGTTATATACAGGGTGTCTTATTCATATATTAATAGTTTTATCTAATAGAAAAATAAATAAACATTACAAATAGATTTTGCATTCATTTCCTAGCTCTTTCCTTACATCTGGCATTCATCGCTTTGCTCCCGATAATACTGCTTTGCAAACACCTTTCCCTGATCCAAGGTCCTCAGCGGTCCTCTTTGTGTGTGGGGGAGCCCCTCTTCCTAACTATTTAAAATATTGATATTATCTACTGATTTGGCAGTCGTTCCTAATAGATTGGAGGTGTCTTAAGGAACAAAATAATATCTTAGTAACTTTTATATATCTCCATGGCCTAGGAAAGTTCTTGAGAAATGGCAAGTGCTCAATACAAAATTGTTGATTTTTATGTAATTCTCTTCCTATATCTCAACATAAACACATTTCCCACCCAGCTGATCAACTTACTGATCCCCAGACACAGAACATCCTCACCTCTTTACTTTTTACATTTTTTCCTTTCTTGGTAGATACAGTCTATGAAACATTGTTTCCCAGAAAACATGGATTTTTCCCTTCCTGCAGTATTTAGTATTTCCTCCAGTTTTCCTAGCTAGCTCTTACTACTACATACTGTCTTAAGTCATTACTTATCTTTTAAATTCACAACCAAAATCCCTAAACAAGGTTAAGAACTCATATTTTTGATTTCGTTATATCGCAGTTACCCAGAGCACCAGCACACTCGGGTGCTCGGTAAATCTGTGTTTAAAGAAGGCAGGTTCAATGATAGTCTAATGGTAAGATAGCATCATAAAAATAAAGCCCAGCACCTAACAACACAACTAGAAACTATGAATAGCATTTTGATAAATTATGTAAAGCTCAGGCTGAAAACATGTAATGCACAATGATTTGATGAAATTCACTTTTAAAGGTAACTGGAATCATTACAGTGAAAATGTTACATAGAAAATTCTACTCATTAGTCACAGTGTAGGAAAAGAAAATGCTGCTTTCCCTATGAAGATTGTCCTCATCCATTCCCTTCCCTTCCCCAGCCAAACTAGAAGTAGCCTTCTAAGATAAATAACCAAAACTTAGAATTTGTTTCTCAAGCACTTGTTTTTTTCTCAACCATGCTTTGGATACTTCCATTTTCAGCTTGGAATATACTTAACATAATTTTATCTGTCCCCTTCTAAGCCGTAAGGTATTTAAGGAGTCAAGTTTAATTTATTTTTTAAATCCTCCCAACACTTAGAGCAGAGCTTACAAAGAGAAGGGACTCAATGCATGCATGCATACATAAATGAATAAGGGTCTATGTCAGGCCAGGTGGAGTGGCTCATGCCTGTAATCCCAGCGCTTTGGGAGGCCGAAGTGGGCGGATCACTTGAGGTCAAGAGTTCAAGACCAGCCTGGTCAACATGGTGAAACCCTGTCTCTACTAAAAATACAAAAATTAGCCAGGCATGGTGCCACGCAACTGTAATCCTAGGTACTGGGGATGCTGAGGCAGGCAAATTGTTTGAATCCAGGAGGTGGAGGTTGCAGTGAGCCAAGATCATGCCACTGCACTCCAGCCTGGGCGACAAGGCAAGACTCTATCTGAAAAAAAAAAAAAAAAAAAGAGCCTATGTCATTAATAAGGGGCATTTAAGTTAAAATGTCTGTGTCTGGAGACTAACAACTGATCTTAATCCTAAGCAGCATGTTTTAAAATTATACTGTTTGTGGCTAAAATACCTCTTAATTGGATATTACATTTAATATTGCTAGTGTTGACTTTGTCTGCATGTGTGAAAAACAATTATTACTCAATGGCACACCTTAGAATAAATGGCATCTTTGATTTGAGGAATGAGTATATAGGTCCAAACCTCGAACTTAAGGATCAGATATTGGATTTCTCTGTGCCCCCAAGAGAGTACATGGTTGAGGGTAAGAAGAGAAACTTTCCATCTTTTCAGAGAGGTACAGAGTCTTTGTTTCTATGTCATTCCTGGAATGAAACTAGTAAGTCTTATCTATGACAGGAATACATCGTAGCTAATATTGACTTCTGAAGAACTACAAGGAATTGTTTTAAAGGGAGCCAGCCACCTGTTCACTGCTTTTCCTGCATTCCTTTGTTCTTAAATGTGAATCTGCTAACCTTGCATGTCCCTATGATCACTGGGATTCATAGTCATCTTTAAATATAGCTGCCTTTCCCTTCTGTCTTCATTCATATTTTGCCCGAACCTTCTCATTCATGAGAAACTCTAGTTACTTTAGAGATGTAAAATCTTGGGTCTATGGCCAAATAGCAGCTGGCCAGTTTTCAAGTGAAATTCTTGGTAACAAACAGGTCGAGAAAGAACAAAAAACATGCATCACTAGTGCACCTAGAATTCTACCTAGAAACACATTCTTCAGCACTAAACATGCTGACAGCACAGTGTGAACATGACCTTAATCACAAAGGACAGCAGGCTAAGCTACCCACATTGCAGGATAGGAAATAAGAATAAGAACCATCTCTGATCCCCTGCCACCTAGTTTGAGATTATCCATAGAAACTATAAAAGTGAAGAGAGGAGAGAAATCACATACTGCATTAGTTTTGGATAATGGCCAGACAACTCCTTAAGTATATATATATAATTCCCTTTCCCAATAAGACCACCTATTTTCCATTTTTCTTAACACATGACTAAGCTAACTATATATATATATATATATACACACACACACACATATGTGTGTGTGTATATATATATTTGTGTGTGTGTATACATATGTACATATATATTCATTCAATCCCTGGTAAGACAAAAAGATTCTTATTTCTCAGGAATAACATGGAAATTTCTATTGTTTATATTCCCATTTTCATAGCCCAGCAGTCTAACAGCTACATGTGCATGTATATGCATCTGGGTAGAGATGAGTAGGCAAATGATAAAATATGCATTAAATCACATTGTATTTTGATGTTTGATTATTGCTTTGAGAGACTGTCATTTTCCTTGTGATTTTAAAGAGTTAATATTTTTCTAGCTTAATTTTATTTTACATCCCCAAAATCAGATTGCTCCCAGAAAAATACCACTTAAATGGGAAAAATAAAAGGAAGCAAGAAAGAGATTGACAAAAAAGCAGGCTTGAATACATAATGAATGCTTTGCCACTCGTTGATAGACAATGCTTAAAACAAAGCATTGTTGTGTGAAATGTTCTAGAGAAAAGAACTGAAGAGTTTATCAAATGAGTTATTGGAAAAGATTTTTTTCTAAATCTGCCAGAAATGTACCAGGCCATTATTGCATCTTATAAATTATTTATTATTCTTAGATATGTCATAAAGTCCAACACAAATAAAGAAAAAATGCTGACAAGACAGAAACATCATTGTGAATATAGAGGTCGCTTCCTGAAGACTTGCAGAAAAGTTCCAAGAATCTTTGCACCTTGTCCACCACATTTTTCACTACTTACATATTTTGCTTCTTTGTATTTGAAAATATCACCACTTCCCTTTCCCAATAAGACCACCCATTTTCCATTTTTCTTAACACATGACTAAGCTAACAGAATGTAAACCCTGTGTGTGTGTAAGAGAGAGAATTAATCATGAAAAATTAAGTAAAATATAATAGAGAAGAGAAATCCAATTTTTGAAACATCTATTAATATGATCGCCTAGTTTATATGCATCTCTGCCAGATTTTGCTATTGCCCATGACTGCCTTAGCTATTCTGGAGCTGTACTTAATAAAACAGTGAAATCTCCCTAATCTTTCATTCTTATGAAGCAGGCTAATGAAATACCATAGAAATAGTTTCATTTTACACTGGGAAGACATTAAATATCTAACTGTAAAATATTTTCTTTCTTATTCACTTTTAAGGGGCTTATGAGAATGAGTATGGTTTTAAGTAAAAGCAGAAATTTCAAAGTTTCCTAGTCACATGAAGACACACTGTCTTTTATCTCTTGCTTTATTCTTTGCTCATTACTTACTTTAGAGTCTGAAAGAACATTTTTCTCCCTCATGGCCTTTCCGGTGAATGAATAGAACTAGGTCCAAAATTTTCATGGGACAGACACACTGCTTTGTACATCTTAAAACGCCCCACAGCACTTCAAAAAATGCTTTACAGGCCTCAAGAATTCCATAAATACTCCTTGATTTTAGTGAGTTGTGTGTGGAGTCAGGTGCAGAGATTCTTTCACCTTCTATTACTGGTGCTTAGAAAACTCCAGTGCACTGAGTACCATACCACTTTATCAGCCCTCCTTCTCTAGGACTGGTTTTTGAGAGGTCATAGCTCCATTATTTTGTACCTAAGAAATAATATCATGTATTTTAGCTATCTGCCATTTAAATCCTGTTCATAAACACACAACAAAACTAAGAAGACAACCTGCCTACTGCCAATCCTCAGTCAGGTGGCTCAAAATTGTCCTGTTTTCATCTTTATCTTATATCTAACTAAATATACTTTGGATATATATTTTCTTCTTTGGATACATATGTTACACATTTTCTTCTTTGGATACATATGAGAAACGTTCTCATGTACTATGTAAAGCGTTTCCCTGGCCATATTCAGATGAGGGAAACTAAACTATAGATGGTCTAAAATACTAACTACGTAGAAAATTTGAGACATTGTAGTGGGAACTGTAGTGGGGCTTGAGATACAGTGAGGAAGGCTGTAGAGCTGCATTTGTTGTGAAAGATGTGGCAAATGGGGAACTACTTCAATTTTATACATTTCATTTCACCACATTCTGGATCTTAGAATGACGTTAACACAAGTATTTCTGTGAGGCAGCAGAGAGTATTGGGCTGGTGGTGATGAAGCCTTCCTACTCACAGGCCGGGAGACTCGGTAAGCATTTCCCCTCCCAACTGCAGCTTCTCCTATTATAAAGTGAGGACATTGGACTGAGTGTTTTAATGTTTTATCAGCTCTTGTGTCTTACGAAGTTCATCTTTGATTCTTCCTGTCTTCCAGTACCCCATTACTGATCATCCCACAAGGACTCCTGAGTTTTCCTTTATAATGTCTCCCCCACTTTTAAGGCCACTGTCTTGGTTCAGACTCTTCTCCACACAAAGGCTTCCTAAGTGTTTTCACAACTTTTGTCTTTATGGCTAATTCATCCTGTACATTTAGCCTCCTCAAACCATGACTTGATTGCATCCTCTCCAGCTCCTGCATCTTCAAAGATGATTATTAGAGAAAGGAATTCATCTTCCTCAGCCCAGTCCCTCCTTAGCCAGAGCTGCATCAGTCTTTTACTTGCTCTTCATTGGGAAATTAACTTATAGCTGGCTTTCCATCCCTTCTGTCTAAACAGTGGATACACATCTTTCTCTTTTTTGTAATTCCAAACATAACCCTTGTTGGTGCAATTTTAGGACCACTTCCTTTCCCAGTTTCCTCGAATGCACAGTGGCCTCCTTCCTTTTTAAATCTCTAATAGTGCTAACTCTCTTTTCTGCTTACATGTTCCTTGCTGTATATTACCTCGTAATTATCTGGCGATATTATCTGCCAGTTATAACGTATGTGGCCTTGGGAAAATGACACAATCTCTCAAGTCCTCAGATGCTCTGTCTGTTAAATATGAATAACACATATATGTACCCACAGGTGGTTTTGAATTCTCTCACATAATGCATATACAAAGCACTTAGCACAATGATCAGTTCCAAATGACGACTACTATTACCTGAAAAAAGGTATATTGTCCTTTTTCATTATAAGTTGACTCTCAAATTATAACAGGGCATTAAGGCAAGGAAAAGTAAAGTAACGTAGATTTCTGAGTAGAATGTCTTGCATATACAAACATATGAGTGTTCCTCAAATAACCATGGATATAACCAAGAGTACGTGAGAACGGGGAGTGAGAAATCCATAAGAGAAAAATGTCTGAGGAAGATATCTTCCTCACGGTGGAATTTTCGAGGATTTCCCAAGAGCAATAATGACAGTGAAACCATGCTGAGAAGGGACACTCAGGGGCAAGTTGCCATTCATTTCTATGTGAGACAGGGGTGGCCTCATGGGATCCAGGAAGAAGAACTCAAGATATTATAATGACCATCTCATTTGGAGAGCAGAAGATTGGAGGTGAAGGCGAGCTTTAGAGCAGAAGGTGTTTCCTTTGGCAGTTGTGGACTGAAGATATCAAGGCTATGCCCGGGGTGTTTAAAAACAGCAGGCAACTTATGGGGGCTTTTCCTCCAAGAAGCAGGTCTGTTCTTGAAAAGACAGTGAGTGTGTGATGACACTCCTCTCTCAGGCCCCACTGGCGCCATTACTACTAGGAAAAGACAGTTTTCCTCTTTTGGAGATCGCCTATTATCTACACAAGGAATGATTCCTAGTGTCATTGACCACTAGTAAAAGACAGTTTTCCTCTTTTGGAGATTGCCTATTATTTACACAAAGAAAAGAAAATGACCACTGAGCTGGGACTTAAACTCAGCCCGGTTGGGCTCCAAAATGCTAAAATATAGATTTAAAGAATAAGAAAGTAATAATATAACTGGCTGAGGGTAGACATTGAATCAATTTTTAAAGGTTTAAAAATTGTTATATATATGGTTGTAAAAATGACAATGTTAATTTTTGGAAAATAAGATACGTGACATTGTGAGAATTTTAAAAACCAGAATCATAATCTTAGATTACATGAAAATAAAACCAAGATTTCAGTGAGAAAGTAAAGTATGGTAATGTTTTCATTTTGCATCATAAGGGTTATCACAAAAATGATTTTGTTCTTGATAATGATGAAGCACTTAAAAATTAAATACCCTTCTAAATAAATTGTGGGTTATTAAATATATCAAACTGAATTTATCAAATATATAAAGAATGATAATGACGATACTATATATTAAAATCTATGGAACCTGGTCAAAGCTGCAATTAAAAGCAAATTTACACCATGAAATACTATGACTAAAATGAGGAATGAAGATTTGCAACAAATAAATTAACAAATAGTTCAAAAGAAAAAAGATGTAGGGGTTAAGATATACACAGAAGTGAATGAATATAGGCAAAATATGGCAGAAATCTAAACAAAAGAAACTCTTTTCATTGTGTCATTCAAAGCCATTTCTATAGATGTTAATAAAATATGGGATTATGTTTGAGATCACTTGATTTAAAATATTGAATATGTGGACCCCTTCAAATTAATTTTAGAGGTTCTATGGAACAATGCAAATAAAAACATTTTCACATTTCAATACAGTTAAAATTGAGGATGAGTTCTCACCTAATCCTGAGGACAACTGAGATAGTCTGCTGTCAAATAAAGGCTACGAACTTCACTTTGGGAGCCCATCAGGATAACTAAAAGAAAAGTTCATAATTGTACAAAGCAACTGGAGCTGAGGCATAATGAGTGATGCATAGACTTCAAGACAGGAGAAATATGCCATTTGTGTTAAGATATAATAGACATATAAAGAAATAGGCCATTTCAATGTAAGTATAAAATAACAAATCATAAAGACAGGATCAAGAACTATAAGGAGTCTGAGATTTTTATCCTACCTTCAAACTAGCAAGTTAGCCTATCAGAGTTCCATGGATGATGGCAGAAGACGCAAGACCCAAAGGACTTTATGAGTTCCATGTTTGCATCAGTTCCCATTGCACCCGAAGTCCTACTGGGGAGATGTAGAGTGGGCCAGATGGATGCTGTGCACACAGTGGATTTACTTCACAGCTGAAGAACCCTGAGCCAAACCCAAATCTTTTATAATGGGCTGCCATGAAACCTGCCTGACTTTTGTTCTAAAGGGAGATATTCTTTATTTTGCTACACAATAAACAAATCTCACCTCTGTTTCAGAGGGAGACATTATCTCTATTTTTCAAAGCTGTTTGCTGTATAAACATTCTTGAAAAGATGGTCCTGAACAAAGGTTCCCTGTACCTATGCTAAAAAGATGTACAGAAATGAGAAAGACCTATAGAGAATTGGCTTTGAACACAGACAGATGCTCTAAATTACATATACTGATTGGTAATTGCTCGGCAACTTATCTGTATAACTCAGTGTGACATGTTTCAGGGTAAACAGAAGCCAAGATTTATTTAAGAAATAGTTCATGATTCTTTAAGCAACTCTGCCAGTGATATATAAATCCGAGGGTTAATTATTTGAATTTTTTTAAAGGAATAAAATAATCTAAGCTAAACGCTAGTTGGATGGCCTGAATGAAAAGTGAAAAACACAGAAAATTGGAAAGCATGGAAGGTATGCAAGGAGGTCTTCATAAAGTTTGTGGAAAATTGAATTAAAAGATAAAAATTAAAAACATATACTATTTTTCAACACAAACTCCATCAAGATCAAGACACTTTTATAGGCAATGATACCACCCATTTAGTCTGTCTCTAAATAACTGATGTCCTAGGAATTTAGTCATATCAATGTATTCTATTTTACATTACTAATTGAAGAAAAAATGGGTGCCCTTTAAAGATGTTTTTAAGATTAGGAAACAAAAAGAGGTCAGAACAAGCCAAATCGGGAATATAATGTGAACGCCTAATGATTTCCCATCAAAACTCTTGCAAAATTGTCCTCATTTAATGAGAGGAATGAGCAGGAGTATTGTCACAGTGCAGAAAGACACTGGTGAAACTTCCCTGGGCATTTTCTGCTAAAGGTTTGGCAAACTTTCTCAAAACACTCTCATAATAAGCAAATGTTATCATTCTTTGGCCCTCCAGAAAGTCAACAAGCAAAATGCCTTGAGCAACCCAAAAAACTGTTGCCGTGAGCTTTGCTCATGACCAGTTCACTTTTGCTATGACTGGACCATTTACGCCTCTTGGTAGCCATTGCTTTGATTGTGCTTTTTTTCCAGGATTGTACCAGTAAAGCCATGTTTCATCTTCTGTTACTGTTTTTCAAAGAAATGCTTCAGGTTCCTGATATCGTTTGTTTATAATTTCCATGGAAAGCTCTACTTTTGTCTGCAGTTGCTCTGGGTGCAATGGTTTTTAATCCATCTAGTGAAAAATTTGCTCAACTTTAATTTTTCAGTCAGAATTGTGTAAACCGAACCAATTAATATGTTTATGGTGTTGGCTATTGTTTCCGTTGTTCAATGTCAGTCATTTTCAAATAGGGCACAAATAAGATTAATGTTTTCCTCACAAATTGACGTGAAAGGTGTGCTGTTAAAAGACAGATAACCACAGATAAAAAGATCACAAAAAGATTATGAAAAATTCTACATATAATTAAATGATAATGTTGATACAATGTATAATTTTCTAAGAAGACATAATTTATTTAATTTTTTGGCATTTAACTCTTTAATCCACCTGGAATAAACTTTATTATATAATAAGATGAAGCATTTAATTTCTTAAAAGCATGAGTATAGCAAATATCCCAACATCATTGATTATATAATTTATCATTAATCTACTTATTTGAAGAGTAAACCATAAAAAAAGAAAATAGCAAACAATAGAGATAGTAAAACATAAATGGTCAATAGATCTGAATTGTAGTTTTCTTACTGTCTATCCTACCATATGAGATGATGTATGGTAGCACTTAAGAGTTCAGAACCAGGCGCCTAACTTCCTAGACAAGAAATTTGGCCTGCCCCTAAGTAGTTGAATGACTTAGGGCATATTCTTTTACCTCTTAACCTTTCTGTACCTCCAGTTTCATCCAATGTAAAATAATAATAATTGTACCTACCCTTAAAGAATGAAAACAGTGCCTGATGCAAAATGCTCAAAGTAGTAACTATTATTTTTTTTTACTATATAGAGCACAGCAAAACACAGCAAATAAATCTAAATGGCAAAAGAAAAAAAAAGTTTGTAACATATCTGAGAGGCAGAGTATACAGCTTTAATTTGTGAAGAATGTACAAATCTTTAAGAGAAAATCAAAGACACTGACAGAAAAATTGCTAAGCAACATAAGCATCTAATAAGCACACATGAAAATACAGTGGAAAAGAAAGCATTTAAATATTTCATATCACTGACACTAAAAATGAAAATGGAAACAACCATATTTTTATCCTATCAGATTGCAAAGATTAAAATATGTAAAAAATATAAGCACTCTAATATACTACTAGAAGAAGAATATATATACTTCCATGTCTATCAACTTCCTGGAGGAAATGTGTCAATATAGATCAAATCCTTAAACCTTTTAAGAAGAAACCCTATGACTTTAAAAGTATTGCAATGATAAAATCTAATGTCTATAATGTTGTTTCCACATCATCATAGTGTTATTTATAACAGCAAAACATTAACAATGACCTAAGTGCCCAACAGTAGAGCAACAATTATGAACATTGTGGCACATCTACAGAATACTTTGTGCAAGGCTGGAACTGAGATGCGGCAAGAGAGATGCTCAGGTCACAAAATGTAAGGACTCACTCTCATCATTGTCCAAATGCTAATACTGTAGAGGGTGAGCGCTGCCTTAAATGTTGCTACCGAGATACTTATTTTGCCTCACCCTTGCCCAGATCCTAAATATGGGGCTATTTAAAACAACATTATAAAATATTATCTAATGATTGAAGCTCATATTTTTATATACTTCTAATGCAAAGATCCAGGCTAGGTGTATATACAGAAATATATTATTTGCCGCAATCTAACTTTTCTCCTATTTGTTATTTCACATTTAATTTCTTGCTATAACTTTTTACTCTGCTGAATAATGTTATGATGACCCTCTTTGTATATAATTCTTTCTGTATATTGTAGGTTATTTTATTTTTGTTTGTTTCTTAGATTTGGAATTATTGGTCAAAGACTATGAACATTTTTCAGAACTTAGATAAAAGTTGATGATAGCTTTTCAGAGAGACTCTCAATTTTTACACCCTCAAGTGGGCAATTTAATTCTTGAAGGCCTCCAGACCATGTGTCATCTCTTCTATGGAAGCTCAAATGCATAATAAATTGGGGTTATTTCCTCAAATCATCAATTCTATTGAACCTTCCATGAGGGCAAGAACTTGGCTATGTACATTTTTGTTTTCCATGATGTGCTTCGCATGTTCAGAACATGTTAGAAGCTTCCTAAGAGCTAGCTGATAAATAATACCTCAAGTATAATTTTCTATCATAGTTTTATAGACTGTTTAAACCTATGAGTTTTTTTTTAATCTTCTGGTAGCAGCAATATGAATGGAGGCTGGCCAGAAGTCAAGGGAAGACAAAGGATCCAGCTGGCTTCAGCAGCTCCTGTAATGCAGCACAAGTCACAGTGTGGAAAATGCAGAGAAATGGTAAATTACTGTAGAAAGACAGACTGCCAGGCTACCTTGATTGCCACTGCACTGGGATTACATACAAACTTTATTGCACAGGTCATATCGATAATTTACTAAATTGAAATTTGAGCAACAAAAGATTAAAAACCACTTAAAAATAGAAAGAAAATAATTCTGACTCTTACTTACACTGTCAAATATATTAGAAAAAGAGGCAGTGCTCTGAAATGTTTTCACGAGAACAGCCTCAATGTCCAAGTAGCCATGTTTTTACTCTCAGGCCACATCTAAATTGACCTCAAGATACTCTACTAAAATATTATCTAATTTTTAGATAGTTTAGATAACATAGACAGTTACTGTGGTCTTCCTGTCAGGTAACATGAGATAATATTTATAGTTATCTGTTTTGAAATTTAAACAAAATAGTTTTGTTTTCCTGCCAATATAATGGGGATTTCCATTCAATTGATTAGGTCAGTAATCTATGTCTGCTATTTAAAGCAGGTATGAACACAGTCAATAGTGTCACAGCCAACATTTTCTTAGTCATGAGGATATGGGCTGTGAAATCACATTAAATAACTTTGGGCTTCTTGTGGGTGGTGATTTGGGAGCAGATGGCAATGAACTTGGCAGCTAGAATTTGCAGTGTGAGGGGCAAACTGACACACAGAACAAATATTATTACGTTGTCTGTCCTCTCAAACCCTAGATTAAAAAAATGTATAATATTTGGCATTTAGGCCAGGTGCAGTGACTCACACCTGTAATCCCAGCACTTTGGGAAGCTGATGTGGGTGGATCTCTTGAACTTAGGAGTTAGAGACCAGCTTAGGCAACATGGTGAAACCCTGTCGCTACTAAAAATACAAAAATTAGCTGGGCATTGTGGTGCATGCCTGTAATCCCATCTACTCAGGAGGCTGAGGCCCAAGAATTGCTTGAAGCTGGGAGGCGGAGGCTGCAGTGAGCTGAGATGGCACCACTGCCCTCCAACCTGGGCAACAGAGTGAGACTCTTTCTCTGTTTCTTTCTGTACCTCTTTGTGTCTCCCTCTCATATCTATGTATTTATAAGGAAACTCTCTGTTAATCCAAAGGGGTCTACCTGTGTTTTTAAAACATCAGGAAGTCAACAATAGTATTCCCTAATAAACATGGAGTAGTAGGCCCATTTGCAGTGTGACTTCGGTTTTATTGATGGACACCGTAAAATTGAAAAAAAAAAAAAGTCCAATGTCTATTTTAGTGATTGACCCAGAGACAGTTACTATGATCTTCCTGTCAGGTAACATGAGATAATATTTACAGTTATCTGTTTTGAAATTTAAACTACCAGCTACTGTAGAATGTTCATGTCTCCTTTAGTAGAAAACCATTTCGGACAACACAAACAAAATGAAGCGATCTTACATGTTTTCTCTTTTGGTCCCACAACATTTAGATGGGTCAGGCTTTCTTGGCAGTGCTGTCTCCAGCCATGGTGGCTCCAATCTGGCTATATAGGAATAGCACTCATCAGAATCGTGCGCCACCAGCTGTGCTGTGTTTCCATGTCTGGTCTCCAGGGTTCCGTTCTGATTGTGGTTGACCCTACTGGTTGTAGTGCAAGTGCTCTCCACATGAATTATGAATGGTTTGCCTTGTCCATTTATCATCTAGACTCTGCAGGCCACCTATGCCTGTCAGGAGTAGGCAGGTTACTACTTGTAAAAGGCTGTAAAAATAACTTAGTACATCCAAGAAAAGATGACATTCTCTGCGTGTATTTTGTGTCGTCCAGCTCTGGGTTTTCCACTTGCCCTCATTCAAGTCCATGCAGCTTTTCTTTCTTTCTAGCCAGTGAGGAGGTTTTGCAGTGGGAAATCTGACAAACATGAAATGTGCTGCACGGAAAAAGTCAGAAGTCTTGAGTCTGAGTTCTACTTGAGGATGTGAGCACATTTATGCAATCTGGACCTGCATATTCATCTAATGAATTCAGTTTAGAAATTTGGCTCCCATCACTACTTCCTAAAAGAGGTGGAGTGCCAAGAGGGTAGCAGCTGAGAGGGGAGGGACAGAAGGCTGGAGAGTGGGCGAGACTAATTGGTCTTTTCGTATGACACAGATTAGATTATGTCTGTCTAAAGCTAGGAGGGGGAAGGGGGATTTAATCACTGTTTCCACCAAAAAGATATAAGGCAGAACGTCCTCACAGAACCAGATGCAGGGAGAGAAGCACAAGCTTCTTGACAAGAAAGCAGGCAAAACTACATGTAAGGCCATTTAAAAAAGAAAGATACGACATTTCCCTTTCCAATTAGATAAGGGGAATTGGAAACTAGAGCAGCAAAGCATAATCTGATAAGAATTATGACAACTTTTGATAATTCAATAAAAGACATAACAGAACTTTTCTTTGCTAAATGAGCCAATAGATTTTAAAAGAGTGAATGAGATTGTTGGGGCTGTAGGGAGTATTCTAATAACAATGAAAGATCGACTTCCCAAGAAATTAGGAGTAAACATTTTAATAAAAATAACTAACATTATTAACTTTGAATTATTCTCATCTCTCAATAGAGTAGGCAATCCTAGGATTTCTAAAATAAAATCACTATTATAATTTAAGTTACAGTATGTACTAGAATGTGAAACTGTATTTTTAAGGGAATACTCAGCACATCAAACTCAGAACCTGGGCTTATCTTTCCTTCATGTGCTTTTAATATTTAAGGGGCTCCTGCATGTTGGCTAAATGAATCAAGTTTCTAAAAGAAGAAAATCAGTGTACTCATTCTCAACCCTTTCTCCTTAATCTTGTGGTTCTTCTGACCTATTCCTTCCCTTGGATTTTTCTTTCTGCCTTTTCTGAGATACTTAGCCCCTTTCTAGCAAGTTCCATTTATTTCAATAAGAAAACATGGGGAAGAAATAGCAAGTGTTGATTTGTGACTAAAAGATTCGTTTAGATTAAATGTAAGTTCTATAACATAAGCTTTTCCCTAGACTCTGGAAATTGAATGAAATAGATATTTCCCACTGGTCATTATCTTTGTTGTCTCTGGCCATGGACCATAGTTAAATAAACCTCCTTGGGTTTGTCTTACATACCACATCAAATATCCCAAACACCACTCATTATTAAACCCAGCTGTGAGCTAACTAATTGTACCAAAATAGATTTTTCTCTCCTTTTAACTGTTGGGAAAACATATACCAGAGTCATAGTTTCCTGTAAATAACCGAGCTTGTTCTGTAATTTTAGTAAATAATCTGTAGTTTTGTAATGGGAATTTTTTTTTTAATTGGAGGACTTAGTTCGTCATAATGCATTGTGTCAAAGAACTTAAAGCTCTTCTCTAGTTGTAAAAGAAGATTTCTGAGGGCTTTCCTTACTCAATAAATCTTTTTAAACTTCTTTTTCTTTTCCCACTTGCAGTTGCTAGATATTCCCTTTCTGTGAAATTGCAATCAGTGATATTCCTCGAAAGAAAAATATTGGGTTTTATATTGCACCTTTCACACTTAAGTTCTCCCCAGATGTTTTTAGTAAGATGAATGCTAAGGTAGCATAATTACTGTGAAGGTAAAGGGCATCAACTATTGGATGATCAGAAAAGGCTCACCTGTGAGCTCACACTACACTGCTTTCTGAAAGAAAGGATATTGGCCAGGAATCTCTAGCAAGGAAGATTATTAGTTTTGCTTTCAGAAATATCAGAGGATAACTCTAGCTTCCATCCACAAGTACACATGATCAAACATTGATAAAGTGGGGTCTGGGAGAGTGTATGTCAGAGTGAGAGAGTGCAGAGAAAGGATGGATCCTGAGGGTGACATGGAAGAGCATTTTGGGTGAACGTACAATTATGGTGATGTGAGATAAGCATAGGAACCAGATAATTTTGGAATGCAAATGTGATTCTGTCCTTCCGGTTTATTACAGAATAATTCTCAGCATGACACAATAAGAAATAATCTTCTTTTTTTGTTAGTAAATAATTAGAACTAGTTTTTGCAGACACTGCTGTTAAATACTGTTTGATTTTAGAGGTGTCAGAGTTTTCCCAGGGGTCTAAGTTCAGGAGAAGTAAGCCATCCTTTCCTGATGGTGTTGTTGTCTAATAAATTATGGAGCAATATTTTAATCAGTTGCTTCGACAGTCCTAGCAACATGAGTGCAATATCAACCACATTGATCAGTCTGTGATCAGTCTGTAAAACTCACCTGTAGTCACCTCAGCCATTAATCATGTGAAAAAGTTTGTTTAATTTTCCCTTCTACTTTGTACTAAAAAATGACATCTTTAGATTCCATTACAATAAAGAAAAGATGGATTGTGCTTTTCTGTATTTCCAAATAAAGATGAATGCAGCTAATATTATTGACCACTTAAAATTGTGATAGTAACATACATATATATATGTATGTATATATATATACATCTCCTCATTTAATTCTCATGACAATCTTATGAAGGTAATATCCTTATTATTTATAGTGAGAAAAGTTAACGTTCAAGCCTTTAAAAATTCCCAGGATTATGACAAGTAAGAGGCAAAACCAAATTTGAACCCTCATCATTTTGACCTTAAAGTCCATACAACTACCTAAACACTCTGCTATTTTAATTGAGTTCATGTTATTACATTATAATTGTCTATGTCTATGAGGCAGCAGAGGCAGGGGTTATAAGAAATGTTGGGATGAAATGAGTTATTGTTTGTTTTACTACAATTCACATGCCATTTTCCCATTTCTGGTTATTTGTTGATGATGAATTCTTACCCAGGTAATTAATCAGATAAAGTACCAATAGGCTTATAGAATTCTGCTTTGGTACTTTCTGTTTGCTTTAACATTTGTGTTATTTTCAGAGAAAATTTTAGAAGTGCTCTGAGATCATCCTTCCCAGCTGTATTTTCTACTACTCGGTTCCTGTTTTTGTCTCTGAAGAGAGAGAATTGTAGTCCTGATCAAACTCATAAAAGTAGCTAGGAATATTTCTCAATGTAACAACCTCTATGGTTGAACTCAAGGCTTTCGAGTCACGATCTAGTGATTACATTGCATTGTATTTTTTTTTGACATTTAATTTGTCTAAACCTTACTCTTGAAAAAATGAGTTAAGGTAACTTATAGAAAAGGTGCAACAAGAAACACAATAATATTGGGGGAACAGAGTCAGCAAATAAGATATAAGGGGAAAGAAAGAATGCAGGTACACTGTATTTTAAAAGAAAGAATAGCAAAATTGACTCAATTGTACAGTTGAACTCTAACTTTGCCCCTGAGCTTCTTTGACACCAGAACCAAAAGGACCCATGGTGATCAATTATACTCCTTTAATCTCTGGAAAGCATATGTTTCAGAGAATGCAAAAGAGTATGTGTCAGTCCTATTATGAAACCTTCTTTATTTTCATATTGGTATTATGCCCAGTCCCCCATATTAATGTTTCTAATATTTTTGTAAGGGTAAGAGAACTGTATGCAGCTCCTGCTTTATAATTCCATATATTCCTAGTGTTTCTATTAACAAAACGGTTGTTCTAAAATGAATATTCAGTAGGAAAATAAATAAATAAATTTAAAGCATCAAGCTACATATTTCTGATTTATTCTCTTGGATCGTCAAGAGTAAAAACCACTAAATAAATGATTAAAGATTATGAAAAGAGAAATACAGTCATTTGTGAAATAGTAGAAATGAGCCAGTGAATAAAATTTGACAAATTCATAAGTAGAAGTAATCTATATTATTTTCATGTCTCAAAATCTGGCAGTGTTTAGCTCTGTCTCTGAATACATAGTGTTCAAATAGAACATGTAATGGTGCTGAGAATTTTGGGGGAAGTCATGGGATGACAATATTGAAGCAACTTCATGCCAATTGTTTTGTTTTCTTTATATTCATGACCAAATTTTTGTTTCTTCTTGGAGTGACAGACCACAAAATAAAGCTTCACAGTTTCAAAAAAATCATTTATAGCCCTGAAAAGTTTCCCAATCTAGACCCAGATACTTTAGCCGGACACTACAAACAACATGAATTTAGAGAGAACATCTTTCAGCTATTTCCTACAGCTTTTGTTTAGTCATATTTTTACTTGACTCTAACTTTTTTCCAATCCAGATGCTATTTGGCATTTTTGTAACCTTTGATCCATTAAATGAATTATAGTCTCAAACTAATCTAGATTCCAACACTCCCAACAAAATGGTTTCTTGACTTTCCTGGTTCATGAATGTAAAGAAAAAAATAAATAATTAAATAATTAAGTTTAACAACAGCAAAAATACACAAAGTCCACAGCAATCTTCTTTTTACCTCTCTTTATAGCACTTCTGACATTAGACCATTTATTAACTTACTCCTGATTTGCATTATGGATATATTTTCTACAGAGTAAATGTTACGATTTTATGGTTGAGAAGAAGCTGATAGGCAAGAAGAGCCTATAAAATATCTAGAAAACAGACCGTCATTAGAATTCATGGGATTAGATGAATTCAACTTGTGATTTTGTTGCTCAATAGTTTTGTTAAACTTGCCTCTCAGTTTTTAAATAAGCATATTTTAAATTTTATTCTTCATAAGTAAATGGAAATGTAACATGTGTAATGGGAAATGTTTATCAGTTTCTGAAACTAAAGGAGGTTTTCATCCATTATCCGGGATAATCCACTATGTATGTTTTGGGACAGCATACTAACAAATTAGATGTACTCTCTGCATTTGCAGATAATGCAAAGATACATCAGCAAGCATGAATATTTCTCACTAGACTTGCATTTTTAACATCATTTCTTGATCACAAATTAAGAAAGCAAATATTTACCCGGGAAAGAGAAGATTCTAAAAAAATATAAAGCATATTTTCTGATCAGACATGCTATTACGTAAAAGAGATATTAGAGTTTCTCTGTGTCGCCTAATAGAATAGATTTAGGATCAATAAGGAGCTGTTAGAAATGGGTTGCTTTCAATTATATACATAAACTACTTTATATTTTAAGTGTGACATCTATCTTTTGTCACACTGTATCCCAAGCATCTAGCAGTGTGTCGAAAAATAACAGTTATCTTATTGGTATTAATGGAATGAATGGAATTAGGATTTTAGAAGGAAAAGGGAAAGACTTCCCATTACCCTAAAGGACTATCTAGAGGGTACACTACCATTCACAGATAGGAGGTCAGGCTAGAAGTTTAATAGAAGAATGTCTTGGAGCACCAAGCTGACCATAATGATCTATACCTTGCAGTTCAGATAATCTAGTTCAATAATTGTCAAACTTTTTTGTAAAGGCAAGACAGTAAATATCTTAGGCATTGAAAAGTCAGACAGTCTTTCCCACACCTGTTTATCTCTACTGTTATAACACAAAAGCAGCCATAGACAATAGATAAATGAATTGATATGGCTAAATGCGGCTTACGAAAAGGCCTTAGTTTGCCTACCCATCATCTTAGTCACATATTACACTATATCTACTTATTTCTTTTATCATTAACTTTGAATGAAACTTTATTTAAACATTCCAATTAGATACCAAATGTACTGTTAGACATTGAGGGGAAAATTGACTTCTGATTCAGGCTAGGGAAACTCCTTCTGAAAAATTACCATAATACTAGGTATTAAAAGTAAAAGATCACAAATGGAGACTGAAGTCAGAAAACTAAATTGTGGCATAAAGTTCAACTAGCATATTTCCCTAATGGATGCTCTGAAGATCCTCTTAGACATCTGTAGCACTTGCCTTATGTGATTGTGAAAAAGTTCATTGAAATTCTGGTCCCAGGTAAGATGGAGTAAGAACATTACACGCATTACACGCTGTCTCTTTTATTGAATGCAGCTATAAAACATGGACAGAATGCATCAACAGGTATTTGAGAACTCTGAAAAGTAAACAGTAGTAGGCAAATTGGGAAAGAAGACCAGAATGCTAAGTGCCACTAAATCACCAATAATCTTATCATTTTTTCTCTGATATATCCAGTTTGAGCTCAATGCAGCCCAAACTCAGAAATAGATGTCCTTGCAGTTACATAGAGCTACAGGAGAAGCCCTCAAGTTTTGGGTTGCAAAATGGGAAGGAGGTCTTCAATGCTCAGAAAGTGGAAGAAATCCCCCTTTGGTTTTTATTTTCTCCTTTCTCTCCTACATGCCACCTTCCACTCCATCATCAACTAATCCAGTGCTATTCGTGGTGGCAGTGGCAATAACAGTAATAACGATGATAACTGGGTGCATAGGAGCCTAACGGAGTGAGGAAAAAACCTTTTCTTTCAAATCAGAAGTTATTGGACCCCAAAGGGTGAGGTAAGCACTTGTTTATTTCTCGCTTTTCTTGCTGCAATTAGGCTCAAGAAATGATCACAGTTGCAGGAAGTGCATGACAGAGCTGAAAAATAAAGCCCCATATTTCTGTCTGAACTGAAAAGGGGAGCTCAGGAGCCAAAAGTTCTGGGGCGAGCACAGAGAGGAAGGAGCTAGGAGAGTGACCAGAAAAAGTAGTTATAAACTCAAGGAATACCACAAGATGCACGTGTATGGCTTTGACACATAATAGCATAAAGTCGACTTTGAGAACTGAACTACAAGATAGATCACCCATAACTCAGAATGACTACAGATGTCACACACATAGGCAAATCCAAATAATTCTGCAAAGGCACAAGGAATTGACATTAAGACCACAACTCCTATAAGGCTTGTCAGAACTAGCAATCTGAAACCAGCCATGTCAATTGCCTGCTAAAACAGAAATATCAACATTCTCCAGAAGACTTACACAAAACTCAGAGAATCATAGTGTAATAGTAAAAATGTCCAGGATATAATCCAAAATTGCATGGCATAGGGAGAACTGGGAAAATGTCAATGTGTGTAGAAGAAGATAAACGGATGCCAACACTGAGGTGACACAGATGTTGAGATTATCTAACAATGACTTCAGAGAATCTATTAGAAAAGTCCTCTGACAGTAAGATCAAATACTATTCAAATGAAGTGAAAGAGAGAAGTCTCACCAAATAAATAAAATATATAAATAAGAACCAGAGAATTTTAGAACTGAAAAATAAATTTAATCAGATTTTGAAACTCACTGGATGAGCTTGATAGAAGAATGGAAATGACAGAACAAAGAGTTCATAAACTTGAAGATAGATTTTAAAAAATACATCAAATCTGAATTATAGGTTGGAAAATGATTTTGTAAAAAAAGAATGACCAGAGTCTTAAGGACTTGTGGTACAATGCCAAAGAGTTAAAAATTTGTATCGTTGAGGACACAATAGAAGAGGAAAAAGAGCATTATGCTGGAAAAGTATTTAAGAAGAAATAACAACTTCCAAATTTGGAGAAAAACGTAAACCTGTAGATTTAAGGAGTGCAGAAAACCTTAAACAGAATACAGCCAAAGAAATTCAGCGATGTATTATAATCAGACTCCTTAAAACTAAAAGCAAAGAAAAAAATCATAAAAGAAACCAGATAAAAATATCAATCACATTACTTATAGGATAGCAATGATTTGAATGACTGCATTTTTCATAAGGAAAAAACAGAAGTGAGAACAATAATGTGGTGAGACAAAAACAAAACAAAACAAAAACCCACCCAGATTTCTCTATCAAGCAAAAATATCCTTCAGAAATGAGAGTAAAATAAGGACATTAACAAATGAATTAAAACTAAAAGGATTTATTGCAAGCAGACCAGGACTGAAGAAATTGCTAATGAAAGTTCATCAGAGAGAGGGAAATGATACAAGAAGGAAACTTGGGGATGGTAAGAAATAAAGGAATTGCAACAGAATGGTAAATAACTGGGTAAATATAATAGGCTATTTTCCTATTGAATTCTTTTTAATATGTTTGATAGTAGAAAGCAAAAGTTATAACATTCCCTGATATATTTTTCAGGGTATGTAGATGTAACATTAGACTATATCACAAAGGGGGCTGGGGTAAGGATACCTAAATGATGGCAAGTTTTCTACATTCTACTTTAACTGGTAAACTATTGATTTTAAATTGAGAAAAGTTATATATATTATAATTTCTAGAGAAACCACTAAAATCTTGTACAAAGAAATAAAAAAATAGAGTAAAACAGAATACTTTTTAGGATTTTTATATTTTTATATTGGTCAATTAACTCAAAAGAAGGTAAGAAACTAGAATCAGAGGAACAAATAAGAGAGAGAAGAAATACAAATCAAATAATAAAATGGTAGACCCAAGTTCAAACATATCAAAAATTACATTCAGCAAAAATGGTCTAAGAGAGCTAATGAAAAACAAAATAGAGATTGTCAGAATTTTTTAATAAAAGAAAACCTGATCCAACTGTGTGTTGCCTACAAAAACTTACTTCAAATATGATTATATGGTTAGATTAAAAGTAAAGGAATCAGAAAACTATACTGTACAAATACCAATATAAAGAAAGTAAGAATGGCTATATTGATATCATACAAAATAGACTTTAGAGCAAGTAAAATTACCAGGAAAAAAAGAACATTAAATAATAATAGAAAATTAAATTTACCAAGAATACATAATAATTGTAAATATGCACCAAACAACAAAGCTTCAACATGCATAAAACAAATAACAGAACTGAAGGAAGAATTAGACAAATTTAGAATTGTAGTTGGAGATGTAGTTGGAGACTACATCTAAGACAAGAGTCTTGTCTTGGTTATCAGTAGAAACAACAGATGGAAAATCACCAAGAACATAGAAAAACTGAAAAACATTAGCAACCAATTGGATCTATTTGACATTTATAAAACTCATAGCCAACAACTTTTTTTTATTATTCAAGTGTACATGAAACATTGACCAAGATGGATCTTACCCTGGATGATAAAATAAACTTTAGTAAATACAGAGTGTGTCCTCTGACCACAGTGTAATTAAATTACAAATAGATAACAGAAAGCTAACAGGAAAATCTCAAATCTCTTGAATATTAAGTAAGATAATTCTAAATAATTCACAGATCAAAGAGGACGTCTCAAAGACAAAAAATATTTTCAACATATCAAAATTTGTGAGAGGCAGTTAAAGCAGTGTTTAACTGTACATTTATAGCATTCAATGTTTACACTGGATAAAAAAGAAAGGCTTCAAGCTAATGAACTTCTATCTTAAGGGAGAAAAGTGAAACAAACTCATATCAAGCAGGAAGAATGAAATAAAAAAGAATAAGTTAATAAAATTGAAAATAAAAAGATAGAGAAAAAAGAAAACATAAGTTGTTTCTTTATAATAAATTAATAAATTTGATACATCTCAGGCAAAACTGACAAGGAAAGAATAAAGACCCAAATTACCAATAAAGAAATGAGCCTGTAATCCCAGCACTTTGGGAGGCCGAGGGGGGTGGATCACCTGAAGTCAGGAGTTCCAGACCAGCCTGGCCAACATGGCAAAATCCAGTCTCTACTAAAAACACAAATTAGCCGAGTGTGGTGGTGGACACCTGCAATCCCAGGAACTTGGGAGGCTGAGGCAGGAAAATTGCTTGAACTGGGGAGGCAGAGATTGCAGTGAGCAGATCGCACCATTGCACTCCAGCCCTAGCAACAGAGTGAGACTCTGTCTCAAAAAAAAAAAAAAAAAAAAAAAAAGAAATAAAACAGGTTATATCACTACAGATTTTGAAGACAATAAAAGCATAGCAAAGGACTACTAAAACAAATCTATGCACATAACGTTGAGAATGTAAATAAAATGACACAATCCCTTGAAACTGCTAGCTTCCATAACTCACCCAAGTGGAATTAAATAAACTGAATAGCTCTACAACTATTAAGAAATTGATTCATTTTTTTAAAATCTTCCAAAAAGGAAATATCCAGGCCCTAATGGGTTTCCTGGAGATTTTTGCCAAACATTTAAGGAAAAACAAATTTTGCATACTTCCTAATGAAAAATAGAAGAGGATAGAATGCTTCCCAACTCATTTTATGAGACCAGCATTTTTCTGATAAAATTAGATAAAGATAATATAAGAAATAAATACAGATCAACATCCCTCATTAGCATGAATACAAAAATCCTGAACAAAATATAAGCAAATCAAATTTAGCAATATATAAAAAGAATGCTACACCACAACCTAGTGAAATTTATGCCAGGAAAGTGAGACAATTTCAATATTCAAAAAGCAATTGGTATCCACCATATTACAGTCTAAGGAAGAAAAACAACATGGTCATTAATTCATGAGGAAAAAGAATTTGACAAACTTTCAGATTAATTTATGACAAAAACTCTTAGCAAACTGGTAACAAAGGAACTTTTACAACTTGGTAAAGAGCATCTGCAAAA